>NC_137736.1:80531742-81244242 GCF_963264785.1 Psittacula echo | reverse complement strand
TCCCAGACTGGCACCCCAGCAAAAACCCTCTGATATGATGGCGAGTGCGGTAGCGAATGGGGTAGCCGCAGCGACCAGGAATATGCCGGAGCCTCAGAACAAGATGCAATTGGGAGCAGCGACCTGATGTGGCCCTGGTGTTAGGATTTGCGGACTGACCGATGACAACAGTATGGTTGACTATTTCTCTGTGTGTGGAGCCAAAAATGCTCGTGCTTACAGCCCTGGTCGACTCTGGAGCTGACGTAACAGTTGTACCTAGGGAATTATGGCCACAGACTTGGCCTGCTCAATATGGCGGAACAATTATGGGAGTAGGAGGGGAAGAGGGAATGTTTCAAAGTATTCAACCAATCACTGTTAGGATCATGGATCAGGAAAAAGGAGCTTTAACAGCGGTCATCAGGCCGGTTATTGCAAAAATTCAAGAGCCAATCACTGGCCGAGATGCTATGCACCAGATGGGTCTCGTTATCCAAAATTTAGAGTAGGGGCCACTGCCTCAGGCAGGATATTACAGGCAATAACCTGGAACACAGATACCCCTGTTTGGGTGGAGCAGTGGCCCCTAACCCAAGAAAAATTAGAAGCTGCAAAAAATAGCATTGAACGAGAGGTGCAAGCAGGCCATTTAGAACCTTCTGTAAGCCCATGGAACACCCCTATTTTTATTATCGCTAAAAAAGACAAAAAGCAGTGGCGCTTATTACATGACCTTTGGGCAGTGAATAAGCAAATGGAGGCCATGGGGGCACTGCAGCCAGGTCTCCCTCTTGTTTCTGCTATACCAGCAGATTGGAGCATTATTGTGATCGACATCAAGGGTTGCTTTTTCAGTATCCCCATAGCACCGGAGGATCGAAAAAGGTTTGCGTTTACCCTCCCCTCAGTCAACCAAAAGGCACCCGCAGAAAGATGGCAGTGGACTGTTCTTCCCCAAGGAATGAAGAACTCTCCTGTAATCTGCCAAAATTATGTTGCTGAAGCTATTGCCTCTATTCTGGCTTCGTATCCCCAAGCATATATCAGCCACTATATGGACGATATATTAATAACCACAAAAACCAAAGAGGAAGGAGAACTAGTTCTTTCCAACATGGAAAAAGAGCTGAGCACCTACAATTTACAGATAGCAGAAGCTAAGGTACAGCATGGCCCAACCTTTAAATATCTTGGCACACAGATTATAGGAAATGAGGTAAAGGCTCAACCACTAAAATTAGACCCCAGTGTTGAAAACTTACATGATGTCCAGAAGTAAGTTGGAGTTTTGCAGTGGCTACGGGCCTTTGTCTGCATCCCGCCAGACTGGATGGACCCATTTTATCAACTCTTAAAGGGACAGCACCTATGGGAACCCAGACAATTAACAGAAACCTGTAAACAAATCTTACAGAAAATTGAACACCTCATAGAACAACAGGGTGTAGAACGTATCAGTGAGGGCCGTAACATTATTGCTTGTTGGGCATTTACAAAACAGGGAATAATAGGAATGCTAAGTCAGGACAAGGAGCATGGAAAGTTGAAGGTGCTACAGTGGCTGTATCAACGAACCTCCACAGATGCCTTTAGCCCTTGGGTAAAAGTTGCCGCAGCCATGTGTGTGCGCCTTCGACAGGCTAGCATTAGGCACTTTGGAAAGGAACCAGAGCAATTGGTAGTTCCATGGAGTAGAAACCAATGGGAACGATTACTCAGAGAAGAGGTTGATCTGCAAGTAGCTATCTATAATTACTGTGGAGAATTAGTAATGGAACGGAAACCCCCTTGGTGTGAGCATGTGCAGACCTTAGAACTTAGCTCAGAATTGCGTGTCTTTGATACGCTGAAACAAGGAAGCACCTATTTTACTGATGCTTCTTCTCAAACGAACCGAGCTGTTGTAGTATGGCAGCAGGATGGAGAGTGGCAACAACAAAGCTGGACGCAAACAGGCAAAAGTGTGCAGTGGCTAGAGGGTAAAGCAGTTCAAATGGCCCTAAGGAAAGAAGAATCAAATCATATCAACATCTGCACTGATTCTATGTATGTATATAAATTGATGATCTCTTTGAAAAGAGTGGGACAAGCCACGTCAGAAATTGCAACGCTGTTATTAGACGCGCTACAAAGCCGTAGAGGGACAGTTAGCATAATCCACATTCACAGCCACCAGTCAGGACCAGGACCCTTGATTGATGGCAATCGAGAGGCAGACAGAGCAGCAACACAGATATGGACTTTAAGTAAGGCCAGGGAATTACATGAAAAACTACACTTGGGGGCACAGGCCCTAGCGAAAGAATGTGACATACCGCTAGCAGAAGCGCGTAAGGTGGTAGCTACATGTCCATACTGTCAACACTCACCACTATGGGAGGCTGGTGTAAATCCCCGTGGCTGTTCGGCAAATGAGATTTGGCAAACGAGATTTGGCAAACAGATGTCACTGAATGTGACTTGCTAAAGCCCTCGAAGTATCTGTTTGTTACTGTAGACACATTTAGCATGGCAGTTTTGGCTACTGCTCACCACCGACAGACAGCAAGGCAGGCAATACAACATTGGGAAACTGTCATGGCTTGGCTAGGAAAGCCAAAAGTCATTAAAACAGATAACGGCCCATGCTTTGTAGCCAATGCTACAAGGCATTGGTGTGCCCTATGGGAAATAACCTTAAAACATGGTATTCCCTATAACTGCACTGGCCAAGCTATTGTGGAGCAGATGCACTGCACCCTCAAAGAAAAAATCCGGGTTCTTCGGAAGGGGGAAGGTTATATAGGAGCAATCCCGGTAAAAGCCCATGCAACGATTTTAAATCGCGCTTTGTACGCCTTGAACTATTTTGTTAGGGGTCCTACTAAGTCTGTCCCGATAGCAGACCACTTTCGCTCACCAGAAGACCTGGAAAGATACCCTCCAGTGCGGGTAAAATTCCCTGACAGCATGGAATGGGAGCCAGGTTGGCATCTAAGGGTGTGGGGTACAGGTTATGCAGCTGTAGAAAAGCACAACACGTTGCGGTGGGTACCAGCAAAATGTGTAAAACCTGAGTTAAAGTAACTGTAAGACTTAATCTGTTTTGCGGCTCTTGTTTCCACTGTTCCTGGCATCCTTAACCTGGAAGGCCCGAGCCGGCTACTGGAGAAAATGGGCAGAACACAGAAACGTGTCTAGTATCTGTGTGTTTCTACCTGAAATAGATTCTCGGGTCTCCACATGTTACGTTTTCGTCACCGCGAGTGGAGACTCGACGCAAGAAGCGCCACAGTTATGGAACGCAACCACATCTACAGACGGAAATAACACCGTTGCTATCTGCCGTGAAGGATTCTACTATAACTGTACCAGAGGGATAGACACTGGAAAAGCAAACTGGATCCCACTCCTGGAACATTGACTGGACCAACGACACTGTAGTGATGAAAATGACTCATAACAACGTAACAACGAATGCCAGTATAGAGGACATATTACATGGTCAAATGAAAAATGTATGGTGTTCTAGTCCTACCAAATTTGAAAACTGTACATCATCTCGACCTGTTGCAATAGATGTATTGGGAATGATTCTGCAGCCAGGTACAGAGTTAGACAGGGAGTTAAGTGAACCTTTCAGTGTCTTAGGAGCATTGACGCCAAATAGTACCATGATAACTCTTTATGTGGGACCAGTACGAAAGAGGAATGGAGTCTATGTGTTATACATACCGGAGAAACCATATCCTATAGAAACTAGTGCTGTAAACAAGGAAGATTTGATAACAAATAATACCTTTGACAGTTGACTTATCCGCACCACAGGCACCATATTGTTTGAGACAGCCTTTTGTCTTTTTGTGTAATCATACAGTTTATTTTTGTGTAGGCCCAAACAGTTTGTATGGACTTTGTGTTATTGGTACCTTGCAACCGTTTGCTCTCGACATGCAAGGTCGCTTGGTAAACAAAGTTAGGAGAAGCCTTAGTAAGAAGGCAGACACATTAACTAGTAACTGTAGTGATCAAATTGAGATCCCCAACTGAAATACAGACGGTGGGATTCTCACCCTCTTTTTTGCACCTGGGTTAGGCGTGCAGCATAATTCTTTAGCCTTGCAAGCTACTGATTGTCATTCTTTGAAACTTGCTATTCTTACCAAGAGCTTGATTGCTGATATGGAAAGTAGATTTAGCAAAACACAGTATGTATTAGAGTCACACGCTAAAGCTATAGATTTATTGTTAGACATTCAATCGAACGGTGGATGTAAATCCAGAGAGTCTGCAAACCTCTCCTTTTGTTGTATTACAACAGATGATTACCAAATGACGGACGTAAGAATATGTTATTGGAGGAAATCGCGAATAATATTGCCGACCAAGCCGACATTGCAACCATCAATGTGGGAGACGGGTTTTCCTCACTTTGGTCATGGCTAACTGACTGGTTGAGTTGGGATTGGATCTTTGTTATTATAGGCCTCTTATTTTGTGTATTTTTACTAGTAGTTTGTGGCATACCACTTTGTATGGCCATATTGAGAATGCTTGTGTGCCGATTAAGATTAGCCATAGATGAAAGGCACGCTGGACGAATGTATGAGCTTTTGCGCATGGCAGCATAAACATGGGGAGGGGGAGATGTAGGGTGTGGTGGATGGAAGATTATGCGATGTTACGGAAAGGAGAAGTAGCGAGCCCCTCCCTGCGCTGAAAGGCAAACCGGCCACCAAGGGCAGAGCTAAAAGCGACGGTATATAAGAGTGTGATGCAGCCTAATAAACGCTATTTGCGCATCCTCCACGTTGGTGTCTGTGTGACTTCTGGCCCAGGGTGGGGAGACCCTGTGCTCTACATGCTAGTGCATTTGAGGCCACCGTAGCAGCCTGCAGCCGCCTGCAACAGGAATGCATGATCTGGAGCACCCAAGTTGACCAGCATGCTCTCTAGGTGGTCATTTTCAGCTACCATGTGCTGGGATGACTGAAACATACAAAGCAATGTGCCTTATGTATGTACTCATACTTACAAAATGTGCAATTCTGATTTTATTCCTAAAATTAAGCACATACTTTTTAAACATGGCTCTTTCTTCCATCTTCAAATCTGTATTTGCTCCCCATGTGCTGCGAGAGGAGGGATATCTGGGAAATGGATGCTAACAGTATCAAAATCAACATCAACAAAGATCCCGTGCCTCCTAACAGAGGTCTCGTGCAGAGAGCAGCATGTGCGCCTCATGAGAGAATTTCAGGAATAGAAATCAAATAAACTAGTGAGAAAGAGAATTCTGGTAAAAGAGGAATGAAGTAGATGCACCTGTGTATGCATTTGAATTTGCCTGGTCCCATAGAGCCAATGTTGGCTGCAGGTTCTAGCTGTTCCCGAAAAACCTCAAGATTACTCTGTTAAGTTCATTGAATTTGACTGACAGCAGACAACAGGCAGATAAAAAATCTTCTAAAAAATCTAACCATCAAAAATGCTAAATTCCTAAAATAGCATTAGAGATGATAAATCATGATGAAAACACTAAGGTTTTCTCAAAACTAAAAGAGAAATCTCTTTCTAAATCTTTCTTATTTATATATAAAGTAACCATAGAAGAGATAATTTTCTTAACAAAATAATAAAAACATCCTTGGGAAATCAGAGAGCACTTGGGAAATCAAGGGGAAAAATATAATTTAATGGGAGAGGTGCAAGTTCTTTTGCAAAGCCTGAGACAACTGAAGCCGAGCTGAAAGAGGAATGCAATTATATATGTACTGCACCGGTACATTACAGCTAATGTGTAGCTACACCAGTACTGTGCAGGTTTCTCCACACTCTGACGTACAGAAGACTTTCTTGCTTGATTCCAACCGAGTTATTCAGAACTACATACTCTGTTATTCCATATAAATCAGGAGTAACCCGATGAACACAAAGTAAGAGAAAGCAACTACAACCTATGCTTTGTAATGCTAAGTGTTTATTACTTACCCAAACAGTATTAGCCTCCACCCATCATGAGCTTGTGGGGTGGGCAGGCTTCTTGTGCCCCTTCTCACTTGCAGAGTATGAGAGGCCAAAAAGGCTTTGGTCAGAATAAGCATCAGCACATCTGGAATAATATGCACTGAGTATGTGTATGGGGAAAAAAAAAAATCAAACTGCAACAATCTGTATCTATTATCTCTGTTTGCTCTTCTATTCCAGTCTCTTGAAACCTGTATTCATTCAGCATTCTGGACAGGATAGATTTTTATTGCAAACATCGACTACAATCTGTTCCAACTATTTCTTAGGTAATAAAATTTCCTAAATTTGATTTTGATAGTAATGAGTTCTAATTTAACCACTTAAGAGTAAAGCTGCACTTTCTTTAGACTTCTTTATGGTGTCCAGTGTACTTAGCAATCTCCAGCTTTCTATATGCACCATACTTTCCAGAGTATTTTAGACTTTATGAGATCAGCAGACCTTAAATATTCACCATCTCCTAGCAGTTTATTACACTGGGTTCATTTCCTGAGATGATTTCTCTATTTGCCATTGATCCTGTTGTTCATTGAACAGTAAAGTAGTCTTATTCCACCTTGAAGTTCCTAAATGCTATTTTAGTGATAATAGAATGGATATCCTTGGTTGATTTGTCAAGGAAATTGAAATCCCACTGGTCAACAGGTCTTTTTCTTAAACCAAGGGCTTCCTTGCTCCTCTGGAATTGCTTTTCACCTTGATCATGGCATGTTGCATATCTTTTCTCTGAACACCCCATATGTGCATCTACATTTCACAATTACTGTTTTTCTGCATAGGATTTTCCACTTTTCGTTTCTCAAACTCTGTTTCTCTTCCTACATGTGTGTGCTATGAGATACTGATTTATATAACATCCATATACACTGTGTGTAGAAACTGACCCTTCAGCCAGATTGCACAGAAACTAACCCTTCAGTCAGATTGCACAGCTATACTAATGTCATTGTTTAAGGCCATCCGTTAACTTAGAACCATGCAGCCACTCACTCACTGTCCGCCGCTCCCAGAGGGATAGGAAGGAGAATTAAAAGAATGTAACTCCCACGGGTTGAGATAAGAACAGTCCAATAACTAAGGTATAACACAAAACCACTACTGCTGCCACCAATAATAATAATGATGATAAGGGAAATAACAAGGGAAGAGAAAAAAAAACAAAAACAAAAACATACACAACAATAAACACAAGTGATGCACAATATAATTGTTCACCACTCACCAAACTGTGCCCAGCCTGACCTGAGCAGTCACCTTGGCCTTCTGAGTAACTCCCCCCAGTTTATATACTGGGCATGGCATTCTGTGGTATGGAATACCCCTTTGGCTAGTTCTTTGGCAGGTGTCCCGCCTCTGCTTCTTCCTGGCTTCTTGTGCCCCTCCTCACTGGCAGAGCACAAGAGACTGAAAAGTCATTGACCCTTAAGTAAACATTACTTAGCAACAACTGAAAACATCGGTGTGTTATCAGCATTGTTCTCAGACTAAAGCTGAAACACAGCACTGCACCAGCTACTAAGGAGAAAAATAACTGTTACAGCTGAACCCAGAACAGCAACCATTTCCAGCATTTCACTATAACCAGAGTAATAAGAGTTTTTTTCTTACGTTTAAGTAGAAGTTTTGCCCATCACCTCTTGTCCTATTACTGGATACAACTTCTTTAGTTCATCTTCTCTCTTCTGTCTTCCTTAGTGTCCCTTATCAGGTACTTATATACAGTGATAAGTTCACCCTGAACCTTCTCCAGGCTGAACAGTCTCAGCTTTCTCAGTATCTTCCATTATGACTGTTGCCCCAATTCCTTAATCATCTTTGTGGTCCATTGCTTGCCTTCCCCTTCACTTATCCACTTATCTAGTCTATATTCAGTTTTCCAATGTGGATGTACTAAAGTCAAAATTAACACTCAATGTTCTTGCTTCACCCACTGAGCCAGACATTTTGTCACGGAAGGCAATCAAGTCAGTCAGGCATGATTTCCTCTTCACTGACTTCTGCTGATCACCTTCTTGTACTCCATGTGTATGGAAATGGCTTCCAGAAAGAATTCCTCCATCACTTTCCCAGAGACTGAGGTGAGACTGACTGGTGGGTAATTCCCTGGGTTCTCCTTCTTGAATACTGGACTGACATCTGCTTTTTTCCAGTCCTCAGAAACCTACCCCAGTCACTATGATTTTTCAAACATAATCAGGAGTGGCCTTGCAATGACATCAGTCAGCTCTCTCAGCACTTGTGGGTGCATCCCATCAGGCCCCACAAACCTGCATATGTCCACTTATTTAAGTTTGCTAGCTTGATATTCCTCTGCTGAGGATCAGTCTTCCTTATTCCAGGCTTTCCCACAGGTTTCAGCGGCCTGGGATTCCTGAAGGCTGATATCAGGTGGTTAAAGTTCCCCATGAAAAACTGTAAATGTGGAGCTTCTTCCAGCTTTATGAAGAAGACCTCATTCACTTCTTCCTGATCAGGCAACCTATAGCAGACACTCACCACAACATTGCCAGCACTGGTCTGCTCTCTACTCCTGACCCACAAACTGTAAATGAGTTCATCATCAGTCCTAAGACATCTACCAATACATTTCTGCTGCTTTCTTTCTCTGCCTGCCCTCATTGGGCAGGGTCTTCATTCCAGATTTGGTGACTAAAGCAACTGAGAGGGGCTTTCTTGTGGCTATAGCTGATTTCTTCACGTGTCTTACAATAACTGATTGGAAAACAGCATTATGACTCCTGACTACTTTTTTTTTTTTTTTTTTTCTAAGTTCTTTTTAAAGCACAAATATCACACGCAATCAGTTTTAATAGAACATGACTTTTTAACCATCTTTTGTTTCTACATTTGGATTACTGCCCAGTGGTCTATGCTTTTTATTAGATTGCTAAGAAAGAGAGAGAGGAAAGGATGTCTTTTAGCAGCCTGAAAGAGAACACAAATTTGTGAAGACTACTTTTCAGTGTTTTCTCACAAGCAATGAATACATGAATAAATAAAAATTCTAGCAAACACTGGCTTGGGGTGAAACCACCCTCCTTTTTGTGTATATCTTCACTGGTAACATACTTCCTATTATCATCTGCCTGTGATGAATTGCAGTCCTTCCTCTTTCCACTCCTCATGCTTTATTGAGCCAAAAGCTCCAGCTGTGAAAAAATAGCTTAGCAAACATCACAGTATCACACAGTATCACAGTATGTTAGAGATTGGAAGGGACCTCAAAAGATCATCTAGTCCAATCCCCCTGCCAGAGCAGGAACACCTAAATAAGGTTACATAGGAATGTGTCCAGGCGGGTTTTGAATGTCTCCAGAGAAGGAGACTCCACAACCTCCCTGGGCAGCCTGTTCCAGTGTTCTGTTACCCTCACTGAGAAGTTTCTTCTCAAGTTTAAGTGGAACCTCTTGTGTTCCAGTTTATACCCATTACCCCTTGTCCTATCATTGTTTGCCACTGAGAAGAGCCTGGCTCCATCCTCATGACACTCCCCCTTTATATATTTATATACACTAATAAGGTCCCCCCGCAGTCTCCTCTTCTCCAAACTATAGAGACCCAGCTCCCTCAGCCTTTCCTCATAAGGGAGATGCTCCACTCCCTTAATCATCTTAGTTGCCCTGCGCTGGACTCTCTCCAGCAGGTCCCTGTCCTTCTTGAAATGAGGGGCCCAGAACTGGACACAATATTCCAGATGCGGTCTCACCAGGGCAGAGTAGAGGGGAAGGAGGACCTCTCTTGACCTACTGACCACCCCCCTTCTAATACACCCTAGGATGCCATTGGCCATCTTGGCCACAAGGGCACAGTGTTGGCTCATGGTCATCCTGCCGTCCACTAGGACCCCCAGGTCCCTCTCCCCTACACTACTCTCTAACAGGTCGTTCCCCAACCTATATTGGAACCCGAGGTTGTTCCTGCCCAGATGCAGGACTCTACACTTTCCCTTGTTATATTTCATCAAGTTTCTCCCTGCCCAACTCTCCAGCCTGTCCAGGTCTCGCTGGATGGCAGCACAGCCTTCTGGCGTGTCAGCCACTCCTCCCAGCTTAGTGTCATCAGCAAACTTGCTGACAGTACACTCAATTCCCTCATCTAAATCATTGATGAATATATTAAATAATACTGGTCCCAATACTGACCCTTGAGGCACTCCACTAGATACCGGCCTCCAACTAGACTCCGCCCCATAGACTACAACTCTCTGGCTTCTGTCCTTCAGCCAGTTCGCAGTCCACCTCACTACCTGATCATCCAGGCCACACTTCCTCAATTTAGCTATGAGGATGCTGTGGGAGACTGTGTCAAATGCTTTGCTGAAGTCAAGGTAGACCACGTCCACCGCTCTGCCATCATCCATCCACAATGTTATTTCCTCATAAAAGGCTATGAGGTTGGTCAAGCATGACTTCCCCTTGGTAAAGCCATGTTGTCTGCCCCTCATAACCCTCTTACCCCTGACATGCCTTAAGATGGCATCAAGGATAAGGTGTTCCATCACTTTCCCAGGGATGGAGGTGAGGCTGACCGGTCTATAGTTACCCGGGTCCTCCTTCTTGCCCTTTTTGAAGACTGGAGTGACATTTGCTTTCCTCCAGTCCTCAGGCACCTCTCCTGTTTCCCAAGACTTGGTAAAGATGATGGAGAGTGGTCTAGCAATGACTTCTGCCAGTTCCCTCAGCACCCGCGGGTGCATCCCATCTGGACCCATGGATTTATGGATGTCCAGATTGCTCAACTGGTCTCTAACCCATTCCTCATCGACTAAGGCAAACTGCTCCAGTGACCTGACTTCATCTGAGGTCTCAGGAGTACAGGGCTCTTCAGGACTGCCTCCGGCAGAGTAGACTGAGACAAAGAAGGCATTCAATAACTCTGCCATCTCAGTATCTTCTGTCACCAGGGCACCCATCCCATTCACCAGTGGGCCAACCTTGCCTCTGGTGTTAGTTTTATCAGCTATGTATTTGAAAAAGCTCTTTCTGTTGTCCTTGACCCCTCTCGCCAGATTTAATTCTAAGGAGGCCTTAGCCATCCTAGCTGCCTTCCTACATCCTCTAGCAGCAGCCTTATATTCCTCCCGAGTGGCCAGCCCCTCTTTCCATGACCTATAAACTCTCCTCTTCCACTTGAGCATACCCAGCAGTTCCTTATTTAGCCACGCAGGTCTCCTGGCCCTCTTGCTTGACTTCCTACGTGTCGGGATGCTCTGCTCTTGAGCTCAGAATAAGCAATTCTTGAATGTCAACCAACTATCTTGGGCCCCTTTACCTTCAAGCAGCCTTGCCCGTGGGATTTCCCCTAGCAATTGCTTGAAAAGGCCAAAATTTGCCCTGCTAAAGTCCAGGGTTGCAATTCTACTTGCTATTGTACTGGTCCTACCACACAAGATCCTGAATTCCACCATCTCGTGGTCGCTGCAACCAAGGCAGCCCTCAACCTTTACTGCTTCAACCAGACCCTCCTTGTTAGTGAGGATGAGATCCAGCAGCGCTCCTCTCCTGGTTGGCTCATCCACCATTTGCATGGGGAAGTTATCATCCATACACTGGAGGAACCTCCTGGACTGTGGCTGGGTTGCTGAGTAGTCCTTCCAGCAAACATCAGGGAAGTTAAAATCCCCCACGACAACCACGGCCTGTGACTGTGAGGCCGCTCTCAGCTGCCTGTAGAAGGCCTCGTCAACTTCCTCACCCTGATCTGGTGGCCTGTAACAGACACCCACAACAGTATCACCCCTGCCAGCCTGCCCCTTAATTCTCACCCACAGACTCTCAACTCCCTTGTCCCCTGTTCCTGGACAGAGCTCAGTACATTGCAGCTGCTCTCGCACATAAAGAGCAACCCCACCACCCCGCCTGGCTGGCCTGTCTTTCCTGAAAAGGACATAGCCCTCCATGAGTATATTCCAGTCATGTGAGCTGTCCCACCACGTCTCTGTAATTGCCACCAGATCATAATCTCCTGACTTAACACAGGTCTCCAACTCCTCCTGCTTATTTCCCATGCTGCACCCATTGGTGTACAGGCATTTCAAGGAGGGAGCTGAGCTCACCGATTTCACCCTAGGATTATAGGTGGCCTCCCAGTCTTCATCAATTCTAGAGTGCTGCCCCACTGGGGCAAGCCCAGTTACAACCCCATCCCCCTTCGAATCTAGTTTAAAGCTCTCCAAATGAGCCCTGCTAATTCATGCCCCAGCATCCTTTTGCCTCTGTGAGTTAACCCTTTCCCACGTGCCATCATCCGGACTGGAGCCTTATAAAACCAGCTGTTATCAAAGAACCCAAAGCCCTGCCTGTAGCACCAGTCTTGAAGCCAATCATTTATGGACTGAATTTTCCCATTCAGTCCCACATCATCACCGGAAGATGGAAGAAGCAAGGAGAAGATCACTTGAGCCCCAGACTCTTTCACCATCCTCCCCAAGGCCCTGTAGTCTTTCTTCATCCCCCTCAGACTGCGGGAAGCAGCTTCCCCCCCACCTGTCTAGAAGACCAGCAGCGGGTAGTAGTCTGTCGGGTGCACCAGGCTGGGGAGCGCCTTGGTGATATCCCTGATCCGGGCTCCAGGCAGACTACACACTTCCCTATGATGAGGGTCAACTCTGCATATCGGGCCCTCTGTTCCTCTCAGAAGGGAATCACCTACGACAATGATTTTTCTTTCTCTCTTGTCAGAGGCAGTCTTGAGGCGTGAAGTCGACCACCTTTTCCTATGTGACCTTGTAGTCTGGCCTTGCACCACATCCTCACTTACCTCTCCATCAAGATCCAGGGCCTCAAACCTATTACGGAGGGGCACCTGGGGAAGCAGGGCAGGAAGGGAGGAGGGCTGCCCACAACTCCGAACTGGAACTTGCTTCCAGCCCTCATCGTCTTTTTGGTCCCTTACGTCTGCGCGACAGCTACAGGGCAGGAGCTGTCTCGGGCCATCCCCCTCTGTCTGAGAGGACAGGGGGTCCATCCCCTTTTGGGGGGTATCTCCCTGGAACCGTTCCTGCAGGCACGCCAGGGAGTTACTCCACCAGTCGATCTCCCTTTCACACTCCCTGATGGTCCTCAGCGTCTCAACCTCCTCCTTAAGTTCTGCCACCAATCTAAGCAGATCTTCTACCTGCTCACACCTCACACAGGTGGAATGCTGCCCTCCCTCCCTCAGCAGCAGCAGGCTCTGGCATTCCCTGCAGCCAGAGACCTGAACAGCCACGGTTTGGGACAGGGTCTCTGTCTGAGTTGCTACAGTCTCCTTACTGCAAGCCCTCCTTCTGGAGGCGACCATATTGGTCAGCAGTCTGGGACACCAGCGACAGAGTCCGCAACACGACCTGCTTGTTCCTCCCTGCAGCGACCGGTCGCTGCCCTCCCAAAGGCTCTTTCAAGGCAAGGGGCAGGGGTGCGGTCGCCGTCACCGCGGGAACGCCCCCTGCCACGTCAGCCGCTCTCTCGCAAGGGCTGCTGGGGCTTCGGGGATCGGGAGATGTCGGGAATCGCGATCTCTCTGCGCTGTCCCCTCTGCTTTTCCTAATCTCTTCTGACCCTCGTGGTCTCTGAAGCGTGCCGGCTCCGGCTCTAGCTGTGCTAGCTCCGATCAGCTGACTGACTCAGCTATTAAATATTAGCTAATTTTATTAACTTATTTATTAGTTAATTTTATTAACTAATAGCTATTAGCTATTACTATTAACATGATACACTGTTGTCTGCCAGCATCTCCCACTGCAGCAAGAGTTCATTCTCAAACAAGGTAATAAAACTTAAGAGGCTCTCTCAATTGACTGATTGGTCTTTTAACTAAGTGGAAATTTATCATAGATTTAATCTGATCAGAAAGACAATCTTTTCCATTTTGGCAACTACTTCAGTGATTCTAAATCATCAGAGACTCACCTGGAAACTTGTCCATAATTTTATTTCACATCTGAAACTTCTCTTTCATGTGCTATTGCCAGAACAAGATGAAGTTTTAATAAAGCTTTTTTAATATATTTAAGTTTAAATTTTCAGATTCTGATTGAAAAACAGATGGAAAGAGTAACAGTAAAAAACTGAAGGTGTTGGTCTGAAGCTACAGAAAAATATGAATGTTAGACAAAACCATCAGTTGGTATGTTTGAGATCCCTTTGTTTATCCATAACACTACATCAAAAAGCTCATTAGCCTGTCTTAGTTAGAAACCCCTTTGCGTAGGTGTGAAAAAGAAGTCTGTGACAACAATCAAGCGGGTGAACTATTCTACAGTCCTGGACTAAAGTGGCATGGCATACACTATGCCCATATACATAAATTCTTAAAACATGATCGTCATTTACTTGCCAAAGGCTTTGGCAAGGACCGTTTCTCATAAGTATTCCTACCTATTTATTGGAAAAGCTCTTTAACACGACACCCGAGATACATTCACCACTCATCTGCCTGTGAGCTGCCTCCTCTGACTGTGCATCTAGGCAATATGCTGTGACATACCTGGAAGTACAAGTCTGGGTTTTTGTGTCATCAGTGTCAGGTGGATCATCATTGCATGCTGCCCCTTGAACAGACTCTCCTCCTGACCCAGAAGATTTCAGTCAGCCAGCCCATGCATACCCAGAGTGCAAGTGCATAAGATCATCTATTTAGAGCAAGTTTCACTACTTTAGTCACAAGATTTTACTAACTGGTATCTTTTACCTTACCCTAGGAACAGTCAAACTAAAAAATACGGAATCCTTATGATCCTCATGTGTACCGTCTTTGCCATTCCATACTGAACTGTGCCTCTTTCAAAAAAGCTCATTGCTTGAAGGGGACAGAGCTGGTCAGATCATATACACGCAGAGCTGTGTACAGGATCAGTTTTGTGTGAAGATAATGGATCTCCTGTGTTTAGGACTTCTGTCCCACATGGTTCTCATGGTGACATACTGGTCAGTGAATTACCTCATTACTACGCAGATATACCCGCTGGCACTGCTGCTATGTCATCTGTAGTTGTCCTGGGAGACTGGATATGGAAAATATCACACATTATCTTTTTTCTCCCATTGTACATTTCTTGGCTTTTGATGGGATAAGAAGACAGCATGGGTTTAGCTACTGGAAGAATATTGGAGGACCACAACAAAGACGGCAAGCCAAAGTAGCATATCTTCATTTTTTTCTGCATGTTAAGTACATGATTTTGCTTACTGCAGTTCCCTTAATTATGTCCATATGTTGTCTAGGAAAATTATAGTTTAAATGGGCCCAAATCATGACAAAGAGTGCCCAAAGAGTGCCATCGTTCAACAGCAATGCAGAATGGTATCCCAGAACCTGAATGTATTCCCCAGAATTGTTTAGTGTAGATCTAGCCTCTCTAGCCAGAAGAGGCTCAGATATCTCACCTTTAGAAGTGAAATATTTTTTTAGAGTAGTTACCTTTTAGATCATGGTTTTATCACCACCTTTATTAGATTTTTGTGGAATGAAACACTTCAGTAGAAAGCAAACAGGTTATTTGTCAATATGCATACACATGCATAAGTGGCAATTACAAATGTAAGTGTGAAATGTTCATTATCTCAGTGATACTAGTTGCTGCTTTTTACCCATAGAACCACAGAATCACAGAATCATTTAGTCTGGAAAAGACCTTTAAGATTGAGACCAACCATTAACCTAACATTGCCAAGACCCCCACTAAACCATGTCCCTAAGCACCACATCAACACATCTTTTAAATACCTCCAGGGATGGAGACTCAACCAATTCCCTGGGCAGCCTGTTCCAATGCTTGACAACACTTTCAGTGAAGAAATTTTTGCTAATATCCAATCTAAACCTCTCCTGGCACAACTTGAGGCCATTTCTTGTCCTATTGTTTGTTACCTGGGAGAAGAGACTGATACCTACCTTGCTGCAGCCTCCCGAAAGGTTGTAAAAGGTAGTTGTAAGGAGTGATAAGGTCACTCTTGAGCCTCCTTTCCTCCAGGCTAAACAATTCCAGTTCCCTCAGCCACTCCTTAGAAGACTTGTGCTCTAGGCTCTTCACCAGCTTCATTGCATTCCTAGGGACATGCTTCAGCACCTCAATGTCTTTCCTGTAGTGAGGTACCCAGATCTGAACACAGTATTTGAGATGTAGCCTTACAAGTGCCGAGTACAGGGGGACGATCACTGCCCTGGCCCTGCTGGCCACACTATTGCTGATACAGGCCAGGGTGCTGTTGACCTTGGCCATCTGGGCACTCTGCTGGATCATGTTCTGACCAACACCCCCAGATCCCTTTCCACCTGGCAGCTTTCCAGACACTCTTCCCCAAGCCTGTAGTGCTACATGGGGTTGTTCTGGCCTATGTGCAGGACCTGGCACTTCTCTTGTGAAACCTCATGCAATTGGTCTCATCATGCAACCTGTCCAGATCCCTCTCTAGAGTCTTCCTACCTTCAAGCAAATAATTCAGAGCAAACTTCTTTGTGCTGTGTTTTGGGAGCAATACTGAAAGTTAACTGTCCTTAAGACTGATGCTTTGTCTAACAAAGAGCTAGTTAGGGATGGTCTAAACCAACCAGCGAACTAACCAACCAACTAAACAAGCAAACAAACAAAACCAACCTAAGAAAACTCTATAAAAAATGAAACCCTAGAGTGAAGCATTCTGAATGACCGAATTTGCTCAGTCTCATTCATTGTAGGTTATTTTTAGGTCAGGCATACACCACACGACTAAATAATTTGCTGGTTTTTAAATTTTACTTGAGGGATGGTAGAAGGAAGTTCCTTTAAAGTAGTGTAGACATGCCCTAGGTTGCTACATCACGCTGTACGTTGATATTTTTTCAGACCAATCTCTTTTTGCCCTCCCAAAAGGTATCCTAAAAGCATTTACTGTTCTGTGGATACCTGACTTTTAAAAGAAAACAAACAAAAATAAACCAAAACAAACCTGTGTGGGTGAAGCTAAATCTTTATCAGAGGAAATGTTTTTTAGCTTCAGAACAATACTAGTCATATAGTACATGATGCATAAGATTGCTTGATAAATACCCTCAGTACTCTGTTGCTTATATGTCAATTTCCAGCCTGGATTAGAAATACTTTTTGAAACTGGTTTGTCTATGCATAAGTGGAATTAGATTGCTATTAAGCTCAAGGTTCTTAAATGTGCAATCTGGGTCAGATTCCTTTCTTGGATTTAGTCATATCAGTATAAAACGGTAAAAAAACCCCCACTTTCTTGATTAGTATAGGCAGCCCTAAATGACTGCACATAAATAAGAGGTAAGTGTGCTGCGCAGAAATATATTAGATTGATTTGCAAACTGTATTATATCCAGTGTGGTATTATATCCAGCGTAGTATTTCAGTAGTACCAAAGAGTGATGGATGACATTTGAGTTTTGTTACCACCATTTTTGTATTTTGTGTAACATTCAGCTCAGGTTTCAAAAGCTTCTTGAACCTTGTGGATGCATTACCATGGTGATGCTTTTAGGAATAGTCATTAGGCCAGGACTATATTGTTTCTCTCCAATTAATGCTTCCCCTTTCAACTGCTCCCTTGGGATGTCCAGGACCTTGAGGGATTTTATCTCTTGGTGGGGATCATAGCATCAGGGAGCTAGGCCCATTTGTCTTACAGAAAGTTGTCTTTTAAAGAACATCTATGGTGATGCCTGCACTATAAACAGATCACTGCATCAGGAAAGTGAAGAGCACTTGCGAAGGCAAAGTGACTCTCCTTCTAGCTCCCGCCAACCTTTTCTGCCTTCATAGAGCAGGGTGCTGATGTCTCTGGCACCATTTCAGCTGTAGACAGAGGGAGGAGGAAACAAGCATGAGCAGGAGCCAGGGCAGATGACCAATTTTACATTGCATCTGCGATGAACTGTGTGGTTTTGTGATTGCCTTGATTGCTCTTACTTTACCTGTTCGTTACTATAAAGGCAAATTACACTGTACATGGATTGATAATCTTTTTGAAATAAATATAGTTGAAAGTATTTGGAAACTATCACCATCTTCTGTGATTTGTACAACGATTTAAAATGTGGCTTTTTGGACAGTTTAAAATCTTTGCACTTACATATGAATCTTATGTTTTTATTCTTAAAATGTGGATGGATAAAGTATTGAAAGAAAATATTTCATAAAAGACAAAATGGTACATTCTTACAATGTTCAGAATTTTTTAAAGATACTACAAAAAATGAAAATGGCAGTTTCCGTGAACCTTTCTGATTTCTATATATAGGTACTGTCTAAGAAAATAAATGTGAAAAATGACTTGGTCACTCAGATTTCCGTATTTACTGGAGCCATTCAGAACTGCAAAACCCACAGTCAGTGTCACTACCACTTGTTGTATTCTAGGGTAAACTCAACTTGTTTTAAAATAGTCATGTGAAACGTAGAGATTATACCAATTTCACTTATTGCAAGGCAAGAATCGAATAATGGCTAACTCGAATGATTCATATGACAATTCAAATTATGATTATAGATATTAAAAAAGTTCCAATTTAACCACAACATCTGGAATACTATTTCGGATTGATTCTTTCTTGTATCTTCTTCCACTATTTTAGAAGCATTTTATTACTACACAATTGCATTCTCATTCAAGTGTGACGTTATAAGGAATAAAAGTCAGGCGAGTTCAGTAAAGAAAGAAAATGCTTAATCTCCAGGCACATTTGCATCAAGACCTGTATGTTTACTGTCAAACAGTTATTTAGGAAATGTGCTGAATATTTGCTGTAAGTGGAGCTACAACTACCAAAATAGAGTTCCAGTTCAATAATCCTTGCACAGCCTTATCTTCTCTTCTGTTCAAGAAAGCTACAGCTGGGGTTGTATTTATTTTGCAGTTGATAGTATGAGATTACAGTACACCAGCAATAATGCTACTTTCAGCTCTGAGTTCTCCAATTATATATAAAGATGAATTTTGTATGATGTGCCCTTTCAAAGCAGAGGCGAGCAAATGTGGCTGATTTTTCTTTCAAAGGCATAAACATAAATGTTTATGCTTTCATATGGAAAAAAAAAAACCCTGCCATTTAATTCTAAGTCCCAACTGCTGTATTCTTCCCCTTCCATTCTGAACACGTTCTGTTCGAGTTAGTCATTATTCAGTTCTTCACTTGAGACAAGAAAAATTGGTATAATCTCTACGCTTCACATGACTATTTTAAAACAAATTGAGTTTACCCTAAAATGCAGTAAGTGGTAGTGGCATTTGCTATAGGTTTTGCAGCTCTGAATGACTGGTAAATATGAAAATCTGGAGTGATCAGGGCATTTTTCACATTTATTTTCTCAGGCAGTACCTACACATAAAAATCAGATATTTCCACAGAAAGTGGATCTATTTTATTTTATTTTATTTATTTTATTATTTTATTTTATTTATTTATTTTAGTATCTTTAAACAAATCTCAGCATCTGTACTGGTTTTGTCTGGGATAGCATTAACTTTCTTCATAGTAGCTAGTATGGGGATATGTTTTGGATATGTGCTGAAAACAGTGTTGATGATACAGGGACGTTTTTGTAACTGCTGAGCAGTCCTTACACAGAGCCAAGGTCTTTTCTGTTTCTCACCCCACCCTACCAGTGAGCAGACTGGGGGTGCAAAAGAAGTTCGGAGGAGGCACACCTAGGACAACTGACCGCACCCCAACTGACCAAAAGGATATTCCATACCATATGGCATCACGCTCAAAGTGTAAAGGTGTGGGAAGAAGGAAAGGGGTGAGCGATCGTGTTTGTCTCCCAAAGTAACTGTTACGTGTGATAGAGCTCTGCTGCCCTGGAAATGGCCAAACACCTGCCTGCCCATGGGAAGTGGTGAACAAATGCTTTGTTTCTTTGTTTTGCTTTGGTTATGTGCTATTAAACTGTCATTAGTCAACCCATGATTTTTCTAACTTTTACTCTTCTGATTCTCTCTGACATACCACTGGAGGGGATTAGGTAAGCTGTTGTGTGTGGTTTAGTTGCTGACTGGAGTGAAACCATGACAGCACTGTGGAAATGTACTATCTTAGTCTAGATTTATCGGTGGTGCAAAGTCTTGTTGGAGGCTAATAACTAGTGGTTGTAACCCAGGGATCAGTGCTGGGTCCTGTTCAACATCTTCATTAACGATCTGGACGATGTGTAGATTTGGCAGAGTGTACCCACAGCTAGTTTTCAGGTGGCATCTAACTGGGAGAAGTGGCTGATACACCAGAACATCACAGTATCACAGTATGTTAGAGATTGGAAGGGACCTCAAAAGATCATCTAGTCCAATCCCCCTGCCAGAGCAGGAACACCTAAATAAGGTTACACAGGAAAGCGTCCAGGCGGGTTTTGAATGTCTCCAGAGAAGGAGACTCCACAACCTCCCTGGGCAGCCTGTTCCAGTGTTCCGTCACCCTCACTGAGAAGAAGATTCTTCTCAAGTTTAAGTGGAACCTCTTGTGTTCCAGTTTATACCCATTACCCCTTGTCCTATCATTGTTTGCCACTGAGAAGAGCCTGGCTCCATCCTCATGACACTCCCCCTTTATATATTTATATACACTAATAAGGTCCCCCCGCAGTCTCCTCTTCTCCAAACTATAGAGACCCAGCTCCCTCAGCCTTTCCTCATAAGGGAGATGCTCCACTCCCTTAATCATCTTAGTTGCCCTGCGCTGGACTCTCTCCAGCAGGTCCCTGTCCTTCTTGAAATGAGGGGCCCAGAACTGGACACAATATTCCAGATGCGGTCTCACCAGGGCAGAGTAGAGGGGAAGGAGGACCTCTCTCGACCTACTGACCACCCCCCTTCTAATACACCCTAGGATGCCATTGGCCATCTTGGCCACAAGGGCACAGTGTTGGCTCATGGTCATCCTGCCGTCCACTAGGACCCCCAGGTCCCTCTCCCCTACACTACTCTCTAACAGGTCGTTCCCCAACCTATATTGGAACCTGGGGTTGTTCCTGCCCAGATGCAGGACTCTACACTTTCCCTTGTTATATTTCATCAAGTTTCTCCCTGCCCAACTCTCCAGCCTGTCCAGGTCTCGCTGGATGGCAGCACAGCCTTCTGGCGTGTCAGCCACTCCTCCCAGCTTAGTGTCATCAGCAAACTTGCTGACAGTACACTCAATTCCCTCATCTAAATCATTGATGAATATATTAAATAATACTGGTCCCAATACTGACCCTTGAGGCACTCCACTAGATACAGGCCTCCAACTGGACTCCGCCCCATAGACTACAACTCTCTGGCTTCTGTCCTTCAGCCAGTTCGCAGTCCACCTCACTACCTGATCATCCAGGCCACACTTCCTCAATTTAGCTATGAGGATGCTGTGGGAGACTGTGTCAAATGCTTTGCTGAAGTCAAGGTAGACCACATCCACCGCTCTGCCATCATCCATCCACAATGTTATTTCCTCATAAAAGGCTATGAGGTTGGTCAAGCATGACTTCCCCTTGGTAAAGCCATGTTGTCTGCCCCTCATAACCCTCTTACCCCTGACATGCCTTAAGATGGCATCAAGGATAAGGTGTTCCATCACTTTCCCAGGGATGGAGGTGAGGCTGACCGGTCTATAGTTACCCGGGTCCTCCTTCTTGCCCTTTTTGAAGACTGGAGTGACATTTGCTTTCCTACAGTCCTCAGGCACCTCTCCCGTTTCCCAAGACTTGGTAAAGATGATGGAGAGTGGTCCAGCAATGACTTCTGCCAGTTCCCTCAGCACCCGCGGGTGCATCCCATCTGGACCTATGGATTTATGGATGTCCAGATTGCTCAACTGGTCTCTAACCCATTCCTCATCGACTAAGGCAAACTGCTCCAGTGACCTGACTTCATCTGAGGTCTCAGGAGTACAGGGCTCTTCAGGACTGCCTCCGGCAGAGTAGACTGAGACAAAGAAGGCATTCAATAACTCTGCCATCTCAGTATCTTCTGTCACCAGGGCACCCATCCCATTCACCAGTGGGCCAACCTTGCCTCTTGTGTTAGTTTTATCAG
The DNA here is from genome assembly GCF_963264785.1 of Psittacula echo. NCBI lineage: Eukaryota > Metazoa > Chordata > Aves > Psittaciformes > Psittacidae > Psittacula > Psittacula echo. The sequence continues at coordinate 81,222,271 of NC_137736.1, read as the reverse complement.
CTATGTATTTGAAAAAGCTTTCTGTTGTCCTTGACCCCTCTCGCCAGATTTAATTCTAAGGAGGCCTTAGCCATCCTAGCTGCCTTCCTACATCCTCTAGCAGCAGCCTTATATTCCTCCCGAGTGGCCAGCCCCTCCTTCCATGACCTATAAACTCTCCTCTTCCACTTGAGCATACCCAGCAGTTCCTTATTTAGCCACACAGGTCTCCTGGCCCTCTTGCTTGACTTCCTATGTGTCGGGATGCTCTGCTCTTGAGCTCAGAATAAGCAATTCTTGAATGTCAACCAACTATCTTGGGCCCCTTTACCTTCAAGCAGCCTTGCCCATGGGATTTCCCTTAGCAATTGCTTGAAAAGGCCAAAGTTTGCCCTGCTAAAGTCCAGGGTTGCAATTCTACTTGCTATTGTACTGGTCCTACCACACAAGATCCTGAATTCCACCATCTCGTGGTCGCTGCAACCAAGGCAGCCCTCAACCTTTACTGCTTCGACCAGACCCTCTTTGTTAGTGAGGATGAGATCCAGCAGCGCTCCTCTCCTGGTTGGCTCATCCACCATTTGCATGAGGAAGTTATCATCCATACACTGGAGGAACCTCCTGGACTGTGGCTGGGTTGCTGAGTAGTCCTTCCAGCAAACATCAGAGAAATCAAAATCCCCCACGACGACCACGTCCTGTGACTATGAAGCCGCTCTCAGCTGCCTGTAGAAGGCCTCGTCAACTTCCTCACCCTGATCTGGTGGCCTGTAACAGACACCCACAGCAGTATCGCCCCTGCCATCCTGCCCCTTAATTCTCACCCACAGACTCTCAACTCCCTTGTCCCCTGTTCCTGGACAGAGCTCAGTACATTGCAGCTGCTCTCGCACATAAAGAGCAACCCCACCACCCCGCCTGGCTGGCCTGTCTTTCCTGAAAAGGACATAGCCCTCCATGAGTATATTCCAGTCATGCGAGCTGTCTCACCACGTCTCTGTAATTGCCACCAGATCATAATCTCCTGACTTAACACAGGTCTCCAACTCCTCCTGCTTATTTCTCATGCTGCACCCATTGGTGTATAGGCATTTCAAGGAGGGAGATGAGCTCACCGATTTCACCCTAGGATTATAGAAGGCCTCCCAGTCTTCATCAATTCTAGAGTGCTGCCCCACTGGGGCAAGCCCAGTTACAACCCCATCCCCCTTCGAATCTAGTTTAAAGCTCTCCAAATGAGCCCTGCTAATTCATGCCCCAGCATCCTTTTGCCTCTGTGAGTTAACCCTTTCCCACGTGCCATCATCCGGACTGGAGCCTTATAAAACCAGCTGTTATCAAAGAACCCAAAGCCCTGCCTAAAGCACCAGTCTCGTAGCCAATCGTTTATGGACTGAATTTTCCCATTCAGTCCCACATCATCACCGGAAGATGGAAGAAGTGAGGAGAAGATCACTTGAGCCCCAGACTCTTTCACCATCCTCCCCAAGGCCCTGTAGTCTTTCTTCATCCCCCTCAGACTGCGGGAAGCAGCTTCCCCCCCACCTGTCTGGAAGACCAGCAGCGGGTAGTAGTCTGTCGGGTGCACCAGGCTGGGGAGCGCCTTGGTGATATCCCTGATCCGGGCTCCAGGCAGACTACACACTTCCCTATGATGAGGGTCAACTCTGCATATCGGGCCCTCTGTTCCTCTCAGAAGGGAATCACCTACAACAATGATTTTTCTTTCTCTCTTGTCAGAGGCAGTCTTGAGGCGTGAAGTCGACCACCTTTTCCTATGTGACCTTGTAGTCTGGCCTTGCACCACATCCTCACCTCTCCATCAAGATCCTGGGCCTCAAACCTATTACGGAGGGGCACCTGGGGAAGCAGGGCAGGAAGGGAGGAAGGTTGCCCACGGTTCCGAACTGGAACTCGCTTCCAGCCCTCATCGTCTTTTTGGTCCCTTACGTCTGCGCGACAGCTACAGAGCAGGGGCTGTCTCGGGTCATCCCCCTCTGTCTGAGAGGACAGGGGGTCCATCCCCTTTTGGGGGGTATCTCCCTGGAACCGTTCCTGCAGGCACGCCAGGGAGTTACTCCACCAGTCGATCTCCCTTTCACACTCCCTGATGGTCCTCAGCGTCTCGACCTCCTCCTTAAGTTCTGCCACCAATCTAAGCAGATCTTCTACCTGCTCACACCTCACACAGGTGGAATGCTGCCCTCCCTCCCTCAGCAGCAGCAGGCTCTGGCATTCCCTGCAGCCAGAGACCTGAACAGCCACGGTTTGGGACAGGGTCTCTGTCTGAGTTGCTACAGTCTCCTTACTGCAAGCCCTCCTTCTGGAGGCGTCCATATTGGTCAGCAGTCTGGGACACCAGCGACAGAGTCCGCAACACGACCTGCTTGTTCCTCCCTGCAGCGACCGGTCGCTGCCCTCCCAAAGGCTCTTTCAAGGCAAGGGGCAGGGGTGCGGTCGCCGTTACCGCGGGAACGCCCCCTGCCACGTCAGCCGCTCTCTCGCAAGGGCTGCTGGGGCTTCGGGGATCGGGAGATGTCGGGAATCGCGATGTCTCTGCGCTGTCCCCTCTGCTTTTCCTAATCTCTTCTGACTCTCGTGGTCTCTGAAGCGTGCCGGCTCCGGCTCTAGCTGTGCTAGCTCCGATCAGCTGACTGACTGCTAGGATCGAGTTGCAGCCGCTTTTAAATCTCCCGCCGTCACCGCGGGAACGCCCCCTGTCACGTCAGCCGCTCTCTCGCAAGGGCTGCTGGGGCTTCGGGGATCGGGAGATGTCGGGAATCGCGATCTCTCTGCGCTGTCCCCTCTGCTTTTCCTAATCTCTTCTGACCCTCGTGGTCTCTGAAGCGTGCCGGCTCCGGCTCTAGCTGTGCTAGCTCCGATCAGCTGACTGACTCATACTGCCATTAAGAGGGATCTTGACAGGTTGGAGAAATAGGACTGACATGGAATTCAACGAAGAAAAGTACAAAGTCCTGCTCCTGGGGAGGACCAACCCTATGCACCAATACATCCTGGAGGCCACACAGCTAGAAAGCAGATATGTAGAAAAGGACCAGGGGGTCCAGATGAACATGGACAAGTAGTGTGCCCTTGCAGCAAAGAAGGCTAATGGTAGGCTGGGCTGCATCAAAGCACTGCCAGCAGGTCAAGGGAGGTGATCCTTCCCATTTATTCAGTGCTAATGAGGTGACACTTGAATAGTTTTGATCTGCTCATACAAGAGGGGTATGGACCTGGTGGAAAGAATCCAGTGAAAGGCCACAAAGGTGATGAAGGAAGTGAAATACCTCTTCTGTGAGGAAAGGCTGAGAGAGGTGTGAGTGTTTAGCCTGGAGTAGTTCCCAGTGACTAGAAGCAGTAGACACAAACTGAAACACACGAAGCACTTTTAACAGCGAGGGTGACTGAGCACTGATACAGGTTGCCCAGATAGGCTGTGATGTCCTCCTCCTTGGATGTGTTAAAAACCAGTCTGGACATGCTCTGGGCAGCCAGCTCTATATGGCTCCGCATGACCAGGCGATTTGGACCAGATGACATCTAGAGTCCTTTCCAACCTCAACTATTCTGAGTATATGTTTCATCTGAACTATGAAATGTCCCCAGGTCTAATCCTTCTAATGTCTAAATTCCTTCCCATCTTTTTGGACAGAAATTTTTCTGTTGTCCCCTCTCTGTCCACCTGTCTTCCCTGTCCCTGTTCCCTTCCCCTATCTTCCCACCCCATTGTTATCCTTTTCAGGATTCCTCATTTTTTTTACTTGAAATACAATACAGGATAAAGAATTCATCCTGATTTTCATTTCAGTTGGAGTGTAATTACTGAGAGATAAATACATCTGCTTCAAGTTGCAGTATTTTACACTTTGTTCTATTTATCAAACTACAAATCAGTAAAAGATATTTTTGTCTTCAAATATATGATTTGCCTTAAAGTTTCTGTGACTCCATGCTCCTTAGATAATATCAAAACCCCTAAAATAGTCCTAACAGTTTATTTTCATGTATATGAGTGTTCTAAGTCTACCTCTTATTTGCAGCAAGCAAGCAATTAACAAGCCTATGTAATGTGTTTGATTTTTTTCTAATACTATAGATGTGGATATGCAGTTAAAGAACCTCCAATAAGTAAATAATTATAAGATGCCATGGTTATTCTCATCCTTTGAAATTTAGGGTTCAGTACATTTATGTTATTGCAAATACTGAAGGTTTATATTACATGTTAGTGTTGTATAGACAAAAATAAATGAGAGCTAGCATGGTTATTACTCAATTATGGACATATGAACATTCTTTTTAGATGACAGTATATAACAAATCTTGAAGTATACAAACAGTGCTTAAAAAAGTTTTAGTATCCCTTTAAATTAATTTTATTTCTTTTGAAATTGTCTCATAATTAATGCTATCAGGTTTTTATGCTTTCTGGTGGAAAATTCTGCCTTTTTTCCTCTTTTTAATCATAGAATCATAGAATCATAGAATAGTTAGGGTTGGAAAGGACCTTGAGATCATCTAGTTCCAACCCCCCTGCCATGGGCACTGACACCTCACACTAAACCATGCCACCCAAGGCCTCATCCAACCTGGCCTTGAACACCGCCAAGGACGGAGCATTCACAACCTCCCTGGGCAACCCATTCCAGTGCATCACCACCCTCTCAGTAAAGAATTTCTTCCTTAGATCCAATCTAAACTTCCCCTGTTTAAGTTTGAACCCATTACCCCTTGTCCTGTCACTACAGTGCCTGATGAAGAGTCCCTCCCCAGCATCCTTGTAGGCCCCCTTCAGATACTGGAAGGCTGCTAGGAGGTCTCCACGCAGCCTTCTCTTCTCCAGGCTGAACAGCCCCAACTTTCTCAGCCTGTCTTCATACGGGAGGTGCTCCAGTCCCCTGATCATCCTCGTGGTCCTCCTCTGGACCTGTTCCAACAGTTCCATGTCCTTTTTATGTTGAGGACACCAGAACTGCACACAATACTCCAAGTGAGGTCTCACAAGAGCAGAGTAGAGGGGCATGTCCTGGGTTCAGCAGTAGCAGTCAGTTTTTCTCCTTCTTAGTAGCTGTTGCAGCACTGTGTTTTTGACTTTCGGCCTGGGAACAGAGTTGATAACACCGATGTTTAGACTGACCAAGGACTTTGTGAGTCTCATGCTCTGCCAGGGAGGAGGAGAAGCCGGGAGGAAGCAGGAACAGGACACCTGACCCAAACTAGCCAAAGAGGTATTCCATACCACAGCACGTCATGCCGGGGGATGTAACTGGGAGCTACCCGGAAGGGCACGTCCTCTTTTCTGTCGGGCTTTTTTTTCCGGCGGGCGGTATCGTATTCTTTTCCCTTGTTATTTCTCTTATCATTATTATTATTGGTGGCAGCAGTAGTGATTTGCGTTATACCTTCGTTATTGGACTGTTCTTATCTCAACCCGTGGGAGTTACATTCTTTCGATTCTCCTCCCCATCCCTCTGGGGGGTGTGGGGGGAAGTAGACTGCGTGGTTCTAATTTACAGCCAGGGCTTAAACCACGACAGTTCTTTTTGGCGCCCAACGTGGGGCACGAAGGGTTGAGATAACGACAGAAATATACTAGACAAATTTGGGAATCTCTTCTTCCATGGACCTCTGTTTTCTGAACAGCATCCAGCCCCGATAAGCTTGGAGTACCACTGCAAGTGTGCCGAATAGTTAACCAGATACCTATTAACATCTCAGTCAAGCCAAGGAAGATAATACACCTTTCCTTGCTTTCATGTATGCAATCAGTCGATGAGGTGCTCAAAGGTCAGTTATTTTGAAGTGCAAGCATATTTTATCTAATTTTTGTTGTAGCAAATGTACTAATCTTTCATATAAAAAACATCTGTGTTTTCTTAGGCCCTCTTTAAAAGGTTGTGCTGACATGGGATTAGATAAGTCTTCATATTTTGTTTAACATTATTTCTATTCCATTAGTAGTTTTCATAATCTCATGGTAAAACCATGCAAAAATGAGACTGGCCCTACATCTAGACCACATTTTAAATCAGAAAGACAAAGTCACCTGCAAGTTGTAAAATAGAAAGCTTAATAAGCATGAAAACCCATGCAGCTCAAACAGTAACTGAAAGGGAATTTATTTCAGCAAAGTCCTGAGGAATGACCTGAGTGAGGGTAAAAAGATCTCTAGCTGAGAGCAGAAGACAGAGCTACTGCTGGACTTGTTGGAGAAATCAAGGTCAGCTCCTGTGGACTGGGATCACACGCCAGGAAGGACAGCAGCTGGGAGGTGAGTGATGGCGAGTCTGGATTTATCCCTTGGATTCAGCACATGTCCCCAGACTTGACTGGAAATCTGTAGATGTGTCTGTAAGGATCTTATGGACTGGCCAGAGGGCAAAGGTTTTGGAATGTCACCAGAGGAGGAGGTGATGCGTGCTGAAGAGGCCCCACCATATAATAAACTGTCAGAAAGTGAAAAGCAGTATGCCTTGTTTACTGATGGGTCCTGCCGTATTGTGGGAAAGCATCGGAGATGGAAGGCAGCTGTATGGAGTTCTCAATGACAAGTTGCAGAAACTGCTGAAGGAGAGGGTGAATCGAGTCAGTTTGCCGAGGTGAAAGCCATCCAGCTGGCCCTGGACATTGCTGAACGAGAAAAGTGGCCAGTACTTTATCTCTATACTGACTCATGGATGGTGGCAAATGCCCTGTGGGGGTGGTTGCAGCAATGGAAGCAGAGCAACTGGCAACGCAGAGGTAAACCCATCTGGGCTGCTGCACTGTGGCAAGATATCGCTGCCCAGGTGGAGAACCTGGTGGTGAAGGTACGCCATGTAGACGCCCATGTACCCAAGAGTCGGGCCACTGAGGAACACCAGAACAACCAACAAGTAGATAAAGCTGCTAAGATTGAAGTGGCTCAGATGGACTTAGATTGGCAACATAAAGGTGAATTATTTTTGGCCCGATGGGCCCATGACACTTCAGGTCATCACGGCAGAGATGCAACATATAGATGGGCCTGTGATCGAGGGGTGGACTTAACAATGGACACTATTGCCCAGGTTATTCATGAGTGTGAAACATGTGCTGCAATTAAACAAGCCAAACGGTTAAAGCCTCTTTGGTATGGAGGACGATGGCTGAAGTATAAATATGGGGAGGCCTGGCAAATTGACTATATCACACTCCCACCAACCCGCCACGGCAAGCGCCATGTGCTTACCATGGTGGAAGCAACCACCGGATGGCTGGAAACATACGCAGTGCGCCATGTCACTGCCCAGAACACTATCCTGGGCCTTGAGAACCAGATTTTGTGGCGACGTGGCACCCCAGAAAGAATTGAATCAGACAATGGGACTCATTTCCGGAATAACCTTATAGACACTTGGGCCAAAGAGCATGGCATTGAGTGGGTATATCACATCCCCTACCATGCACCAGCCTCTGGGAAAATCGAACGGTACAATGGGCTGTTAAAAACTACACTGAGAGCAATGGGTGGGGGAACTTTCAAGCATTGGGATACACACTTACCAAAGGCCACCTGGTTGGTCAACACCAGAGGATCTGCCAACAGGGCTGGCCCAGCCCAGTCGGAACTTTTACATATTGTAGAGGGGGACAAAGTTCCTGTGGTGCACATGAAGAATTTGCTGGGGAAGACAGTCTGGGTTATTCCTGCTTCAGGTAAAGGCAAACCCACTCGTGGGATTGCTTTTGCTCAGGGACCCGGATATACTTGGTGGGTAATGCAGGAAGATGGGGAAGTCCGATGCGTACCTCAAGGGGATTTGATTTTAGGGGAAAACAGACAATGAACTCAATTGTATGCTGTTGCCTGCTATAGCCCATCAACTAGAAGCCTGCAGGGCACCAGCGACTGGCTCTGACTTCCCCCCGACCATCATCCCAACGGAGAATGAACTTTGATAGAACCGGACGAGTTCTACAGTAAAGGAATGATTAGCATCAGCAGGCAACGATCCAACACTGCATACAGCCTCTGCTGCCCTGAAAGACTGTTACAAGAGATGGAGCCTAACATCATGAACCGAACAGACTCAGTAGCTTTATAGGAATTGGTCCGTGCACTAAGATAACAGTGCACTGAAATGAGAGTGAGGGTATATGGAAAATGTGGGATCTGAGCATGACGTGAATGGTATGGAATAAGGGGTGGATACTGTCCTGGGTTCAGCAGTAGCAGTCAGTTTTTCTCCTTCTTAGTAGCTGTTGCAGCACTGTGTTTTTGACTTTCGGCCTGGGAACAGAGCTGATAACACCGATGTTTAGACTGACCAAGGACTTTGTGAGTCTCATGCTCTGCCAGGGAGGAGGAGAAGCCGGGAGGAAGCAGGAACAGGACACCTGACCCAAACTAGCCAAAGAGGTATTCCATACCACAGCACGTCATGCCAGGGGATGTAACTGGGAGCTACCCGGAAGGGTACGTCCTCTTTTCTGTTGGGCTTTTTTTTCTGGCGGGCGGTATCGTATTCTCTTCCCTTGTTATTTCTCTTATCATTATTATTATTGGTGGCAGCAGTAGTGATTTTTGTTATACCTTCGTTATTGGACTGTTCTTATCTCAACCTGTGGGAGTCACATTCTTTCGATTCTCCTCCCCATCCCTCTGGGGGGTGTGGGGGAAGTAGACTGCGTGGTTCTAATTTACAGCCAGGGCTTAAACCACGACTGGGCAGGATCACCTCCTTCGACCTGCTGGTCACGCTCCTTTTGATGCAGCCCAGGATACAGTTGGCTTTCTGGGCTGCGAGCGCACACTGCCGGCTCATTTTCACTTTCTCATCGACCAACACCCCCAAGTCCTTCTCCGCTGGGCTGCTCTGAATCTCTTCTCTGCCCAACCTGTAGCCATGTCTGGGATTGTTCCGACATAGGTGTAGGACCTTGCACTTGGCATGGTTAAACTACATAATGTTGGCATCAGCCCACCTCACAAGCGTGTCAAGGTCCCTCTGCATGGCATCCCTTCCCTCCAGCGTATCAACCAAACCACACAGCTTGGTGTCATCGGCAAACTTGCTGAAGGCGCACTCAATCCCACTGTCCATGTCACCAACAAAGATGTTGAACAAGACTGGTCCCAACACCAATCCCTGAGGGACACCACTCATTACTGGTCTCCAGCCGGACATCGAGCCATTGACCAAAACTCTTTCTGTGCGGCCAGCCAGCCAGTTCTTTATCCACCGAGTGGTCCACCCATCAAATTGATGTCTCTCCAAGTTAGAGACAAGGATGTCGTGTGGGACAGTGTCAAAGGCTTTGCACAAGTCCAGGTAGATGACGTCAACTGCTCTGCTCCTGTCCATCAGTTTCGTAGCCCCATCCTAGAAGGCCACCAAATTGGTCAGGCAGGATTTCCCCTTAGTGAAGCCATGCTGGCTGTCACCAACCACCTCCTTGTTTTTCATGTACCTTAGCATGTCTTCCAGGAGAATCTGCTCCAAGAGTTTGCCAGGCACAGAGGTGAGACTGACTGGTCTGTAATTCCCTGGGTCATCCATTTTCCCTTCCTTGAAAATGAGGGTTATATTTCCCTTTTTCCAGTCGTCGGGAACTTCACCTGACTGCCACGATTTTCTAAATGTGATGGTCAGTGGCTTAGCAACTTCATTCGCCAGCTCCTTCAGGACCCGTGGATGGATTTCATCAGGTCCCATGGACTTGTGTACGTTTAGGTTTCTAAGATGGTCTCTAATCAGATCCTCTCCTACAGTGGGCCTAGGGTCCTCATTCTCACAGTCCCTGCGTTCGCCTTCTAAGACTTGGGTGGTGCAGTCAGAGATTTTGCCAGTGAAGACTGAGGCAAAGAAGTCATTAAGAACCTCAGCCTTCTCCATATCCTGGGTAGCCAGTTCTCCTGATACCTTCCGGAGGGGGCCTACATTGTCCCTAGTCTGTCTTTTACTTGCTACGTACCTATAGAATCCCTTCCTATTATCCTTAACATCCCTAGCCAAGTTCAATTCTAACTGGGCCTTAGCCTTCCTCACCTGGTCCCTAGCTTCCCGGACAGCATCCCTGTATTCTTCCCAGGCCACCTTTCCCCACTTCCACCTTCTATAAGCCTCTTTTTTCCTTTGAATTTTCCTGAGCAGCTCCTTATCCATCCAAGGAGGTCTCCTGGCCCTCCTGCTGCACTTCCTTCTAGTCAGGATGCAACACTCCTGAGCTTGGAGCAGGTGATCCTTGAATAACAACCAGCAGTCTTGGGCCCCCCTGCCCTCTAGGGCTGTGTCCCATGGAACCTTACTAAGCAGGCTTCTGAAGAGGCCAAAGTCTGCTCTCTTGAAGTCCAGGGCAGTGAGCTTGCTGCACGCTCTTCTCACTGTCCCAAGGATCTCAAATTTGACCATCTCGTGGTCACTGCAACCAAGAGGATCTCGAATTCGACCATCTCGTGGTCGCTGCAACCAATAATAAGGAGGCTAAGCTTGAAATTTTATTCTGTGATGTCCATATGGAACTCAATTTAAAAAGAATAACTAGCACAGAAACAAAGGTCATATAAAATTAAGGAAAACACAGGAATGAAATTACAGGATTTAGTACCATACAACAATTTTCAGTACTGTATAATAAAGGGATCTTAATTGTGTCAAGATCCAGTGTTCTACCACAGATTTCAGATGAAAACTAAGTTACATATTATCACATACATATTTTCATTCCTCTTATTTTTACTGATTTTTTTTTTAGTGGTACATCAGATGAAGCCATTACTAAAGTACCTAAATTGCGCTTTTTTTTTTTTTTTTTTTTTTAAGCAGTAATTATGATTTTATTATTTCCTAGCAGGCAAGGAATTAGTGTGTTCAGCAGACCATCTGGTATGGACTATGTGAGCTACAAATATTATTTTTCCCTTTTTCCCCTCATGTAGATAACATTACTCATCAAAAAGCATGGAAAAATTGGTTCTTTATTTCATTGCACACTATGATGCAGGCAATACAGATTCCTCCTAGAAGTTGCTCATAATGAAATATTTCAGATATACTGAAAGCCAGTTAATTATCTAGGAATTTTTTGAAGTATAGTATTCAACTGCATATAGCCTCTGTCTAACAATGTCACCCTCAGTTGCTTTGTGATTTGATTTTTTAATTTATTTTTTTAATGATAGTATCTGAGAAACTGATATAAAATGGTTATATAGCTTTCCTGTTTCTCACTACATTGTGTTGATAAAGACATTAAAATGGTTGGACAGTGTCTATATGATATTTTATAACACTTATCAATAACTAAGTCCTGAAGTGTATTCTTGTGAGCGGCAAAGCTTATGTCCATGGTGATGCAAAGCAATAAACTGTTAAGGAGTTTATTGAGCAGTAACATCCATGCAGTATGGTGCAGAGACTCAGCATTGTGCCTGCATTTTATTATCAAAGGCTTGTCCTTGTTTTGTATGTTTCTCACTCCACTGCGGGATTTCTATTATGCAGTCTTTTGTAGAGCGTAGAAATTCCTGAATTCACTTAACCTGTCAGTCTAAATGAAAATTTGAAGACAGTGAAACTCCTATTTAATACAGACGATGCCTGTTTTCAAAAGTGTTGAAAGTGTGCAGTCAGAGCAAACGGTTATGGTCAAAGAAAAGAACCACATAAAAACCTGATAGTATTTAAAACATTTTGAATGGGCTTCTTCATAAGTATACTCATATGGTGGTGAAGCAGCTACTTTATATGAAGTCTCAAAGGACTGATTTGGTTTGGAAAGACAGTCAGCATTGAGATTGAGTGTAGTAATGAATTTTCTTGTCACAAAGTGTGATGTTCTGCTTTGTTGTTTTCAGTCTTTATAGTAAAGCACTTTTTCTTTTAAATTCACTCTGGACTGATGTTTCTTAGGAAAGGTAGAGAATTTGTAAAATACTTAAAAACACTGATAGCATGATTTGCATATCATTTGGCATAGAAAATACTAACAGAAAAGGAAGTCTCTGATTATTCAATTAATCTTTTAATAGTTCCTAAGACAGATACTGTGATTGAAGTATGGCCAGAAAATGCATATCCCTGCAATTCCTTTTGTGGATTAAGAACTGAAGTGAGCTGAAATAAAGCGTTCAAGAAAGCAAGTTAACTTGCCTGGATAAGCTAATGATCTCATTCACTTTTGATTACAGATATCCATTTGTTTGTCTGGGTGAGGAAGCATAATATATTGAATATTTCTAAGCTACCCAATATGCTTAAATTGAAGAGCAAAGGGGAAAACTTTTTTTTTTTCAGAGACACAATGTTATGCTTTTGTGTTTTTCTAGTCCAATTTGTCTTTGTGTATTAATTTTGATCAGTTTGTGAGAAAAAAATTGCAGATTTACTACTGTAATGCAGGTATTTCCTATCATATTAGGTCCTACTGACCGGAGAGTTCTGCTGTTGTGCAAATATGCTAGCATATTTTAAATGCAACTTTGAAGATATTGAAAACAAATTGATGGGAAACTGCCAAATAGCTTTCTTAAATTTCATTTTGTTAAAGTTAAGAAAGTGATAACTTTGGTGATTTTGATATAAGACTTGAAACAGCAGCAAAGCTTTCCAAAGGATTTTATGAATGTAACGTCATGGTTATTTATTTCATCAGGGAAAATCTTTGGAATAAAATACATGCCAATACTTTTGACATCAGTTTCACACAGTGACAATTCACAAACCAAGTCTTTGCCAGATTATCCTAATTAAAATAGAAACCCAACAATGAGTAAATTAGGGTCAGAAGACACAGGTGAGACTGTAGTACTCAACACCACCTGGGTCGCTGGGTCCTCTGTGTTTAGACACAGGATTTAAGGAGGACAGGAAGTGCCAGTTTTGTGTGTCTTGGTTCAGAATTCAGTTCATAGCAATCTATGGTGGCTGAAGAGTCCTAGCTGTGGGTTTTGGTCAAGTTTGTCAGTGTCCTTCCGAGGCTGCAGTCTGTCATTTTTCAAAAGGTCAGTTAGAAGTGAATCTGTAAAAGTTAACTGTAGGCTTTATATTGTCCATTTACTTCTGTAAGTGTGAAGAATTCACAAGGAGTTTTGTTCTGGAATATTTTTTGTAGTGAGAAGCAAATGGGCTTCCATATTAATTTAATTACATAATATTTCCTTAGTAGCTATAAATGCCAGGAAATCTATAAACTTGAAGTACATTTGTATTTTTCTTTTTGCTTTATTATGTAGAGAATAATTTTGTTTTCATTTAATTTCTACTGTAGTACTAATATCCTTATGCTGTTATTTCTTTATTATTTAACACAAATATGCTGATTCTGATGCCGAGAATGTTTGATCTTAAAAGGTGTTTATGCTCATGATGGTGTATCCAGCTACAGCAAAAAATGTTATTTTTTTTTTTCCCCCATTTTTCTTTTGTTTTAAAGATCATCCATATGAAGCCAATTGAAAGTTAGCTTCTACTCTCATAAAGGAGAAATGGCAATTAATGCACCTTTTACCAGTGTATTATTTTTCTTACTGGACATTCTTTTTTTCCCTTGTAGAAATGCAAATCCTGACTTAATTCCGTTTTCTCTGAGCAAAGTTTGCAGTGGGATAACACTTGAAGGGCAAACAAACAACAAAGTGTCATGAAAGACAAAAGGAGTTTGTAAATCATTAACAGCAACAGAAATCCTTGATCCCTCTTTACCTCTTTGCAAGGGCTTTTCCCCTTCCTAGATTTATTTTTCCCTCAGTAACAGTTTATGTCAGAAAGTGTGGGTATCCTGGTGATAGAGCATCACAAAATACTTGTTGCTGGGGGGAAAAAAAAAAAAAAAAAAAGAAGGAAAGTAATAATTCAGATCTTCAAATAATGTAAATCAGTGTTATGCCATGCAATCCAACAGAGCTCCCATTTAAGAAATTACTTCACCATACACATCCACCACCTGCAGAAAAATGTATAGTAAACTAACTAAAAGACTGGAAATAGGCAAAAAAGCAAGTGTAAGTTTCTGCGTTCACAGGTTCTACACTGAATTTCAAAACGAATACTAGCACAGTAAGATTTTAAATGCTAAACAATTAACCTTTTTAATTACAATAAGTAATCCTGCTGAAACTGTATGTAACCGTCAAAGAAACAATTTTCTTGCTTCAAGATTAATATTTAATGTGGAGCAGTTTATGATAAACTTAAACACATGAATTTGTGTCAGTAAGAAAAAGAAGCTGATGAGGTTAAGCACAAAAATATGTTTTTGAACTATACACTATAAAGAAAGCAGAGGAAAAAAAAAGAGGAGTAGCTGCGTTTCTTCAGGGGTTACATCTGAGATACAGAAAAACAAGTCTATAAAAGACTTGAGGTTAGCAAGTCCACTTCCAAACCTACAATGGAATATACTATTCAGAAGCAATAGTAGACAAATGCTGCCAAAAGTGAATGCAGAGCTCCAGATCTGCTCTTTATACAGGATAATTTATACCATCTGTTCTAATGTTTAAGTAGGACATAATATGTAGGCCTCTCTGAGAGATTACCCATAACTGAATGTTTGTCTCCAGGATGAATAATTTGTCCATTTACTCTTAGATGTGAGGATTTAGAGAGTACTGACTAAAATTTCATCTCTTGAGCTCTCACTCACAGATCGATACTGTCATTCTCCTGATGTTACAGCAGTATCACAGTATCACAGCATGTTAGAGATTGGAAGGGACCTCAAAAGATCATCTAGTCCAATCCCCCTGCCGGAGCAGGAATACCTAGATAAGGTTACATAGGAATGTGTCCAGGTGGGTTTTGAATGTCTCCAGAGAAGGAGACTCCACAACCTCCCTGGGCAGCCTGTTCCAGTGTTCCGTCACCCTCACTGAGAAGAAGATTCTTCTCAAGTTTAAGTGGAACCTCTTGTGTTCCAGTTTATACCCATTACCCCTTGTCCTATCATTGCCACTGAGAAGAGCCTGGCTCCATCCTCATGACGCTCCCCCTTTATATATTTATATACACTAATAAGGTCCCCCCGCAGTCTCCTCTTCTCCAAACTATAGAGACCCAGCTCCCTCAGCCTTTCCTCATAAGGGAGATGCTCCACTCCCTTAATCATCTTAGTTGCCCTGCGCTGGACTCTCTCCAGCAGGTCCCTGTCCTTCTTGAAATGAGGGGCCCAGAACTGGACACAATATTCCAGATGCGGTCTCACCAGGGCAGAGTAGAGGGGAAGGAGGACCTCTCTCGACCTACTGACCACCCCCCTTCTAATACACCCTAGGATGCCATTGGCCATCTTGGCCACAAGGGCACAGTGTTGGCTCATGGTCATCCTGCCGTCCACTAGGACCCCCAGGTCCCTCTCCCCTACACTACTCTCTAACAGGTCGTTCCCCAACCTATATTGGAACCCGAGGTTGTTCCTGCCCAGATGCAGGACTCTACACTTTCCCTTGTTATATTTCATCAAGTTTCTCCCTGCCCAACTCTCCAGCCTGTCCAGGTCCCGCTGGATGGCAGCACAGCCTTCTGGCGTGTCAGCCACTCCTCCCAGTTTAGTGTCATCAGCAAACTTGCTGACAGTACACTCAATTCCCTCATCTAAATCATTGATGAATATATTAAATAATACTGGTCCCAATACTGACCCTTGAGGCACTCCACTAGATACCGGCCTCCAACTAGACTCCGCCCCATAGACTACAACTCTCTGGCTTCTGTCCTTCAGCCAGTTCGCAGTCCACCTCACTACCTGATCATCCAGGCCACACTTCCTCAATTTAGCTATGAGGATGCTGTGGGAGACTGTGTCAAATGCTTTGCTGAAGTCAAGGTAGACCACGTCCACCGCTCTGCCATCATCCATCCACAATGTTATTTCCTCATAAAAGGCTATGAGGTTGGTCAAGCATGACTTCCCCTTGGTAAAGCCATGTTGACTGCCCCTCATAACCCTCTTACCCCTGACATGCCTTAAGATGGCATCAAGGATAAGGTGTTCCATCACTTTCCCAGGGATGGAGGTGAGGCTGACCGGTCTATAGTTACCCGGGTCCTCCTTCTTGCCCTTTTTGAAGACTGGAGTGACATTTGCTTTCCTCCAGTCCTCAGGCACCTCTCCCGTTTCCCAAGACTTGGTAAAGATGATGGAGAGTGGTCTAGCAATGACTTCTGCCAGTTCCCTCAGCACCCGCGGGTGCATCCCATCTGGACCCATGGATTTATGGATGTCCAGATTGTCTGCTTGGCAGTATTGTTAAGTATGTGATACTAGGTAACTGTTACTATTTTCCAGTCAGAAGGCCAGGAAATTCTCATCAGTCCATAGTATTAATAATCATGAGTCTTAATATTAGGAGACAGGCAGCATATTTCTTAAGTTATGTTGTTCTGAGATAAGGATGTTAATTTTACTAAAAAGACAAATTCTAGCTTCACACATCCTTACGATGCCTTGATAAATCAGCTTGAATCTCCCAGATGTTGGGCCATGTTCTCCCTTCATCCCTGAGAAGATGTAGTTCTAATTCTTATTGTAAAAAGATTTTTGTGATATTGATAGTTTATCAAGACAGTCTTCTCAGCTATGAGAAGTGTTTAGTTGTCTGCTCTTTCTTTTGTGTAATATTCCCTTCATCCTATACTGCAGTATGATTACTCTCAAGTAATCTAGTTTTCCCATCTGAAGAAGTTTTTATTTACAGCCTGTCAATTTGCCATGACTTTGAATGATGACAACAGCCATAAGCTCTACACACCTTTCGCAGAAATTCCCCAGGCAGACAACTCCCACACCTGCCATGTTTTGTTTTTCATCTCTCTGATGAGTTGTATGCCACAGAATTTACAAATTTGTACCAGTACATATATGAAAGCTCTACACACAGGTATGTTTTCATTACCTAGACCTCATTAGTGGAAATACCTGATCACCCTTTCAGTGAAGAAATTTTTCCTAATATCCAGTCTACTGGATAATGAATCAGGACCTTGCTGTGACACATCAGAGGCTGGAGCTCAGGCCAGTCCCATCAGGACATTTGCAAGGGAAAGGAGTCAGGTCCTACCAAGACCGCTTTCTTTACAACAGTTTTACCCACGGTCACCAGCTGTGCTTCTTCCCAGCTGGCCCTGAGCCCAGGCCAGAAAACACCCGAAGTGAGAAGGTGAGTTCAGAACCTTTGCAGTAGCTTCTCAGTTCTCAAAATTTACTCAGATAAACTCAGAGTTTAAATATTCATGTCTGAGTTAGGTTTCTATGTTCCCACCATGGTCAGTGATGAGCTAGCCAAATCAGCATAACCTGGAGATCATAGCATCCCCTGCTACAGATAAGAAGTAACTATTTCTAGTGTGCTAAGGTATATGAAAGGCCGACATAGGTCTGGCAGATACATACTCACACAATTCCAGGAGAGAGTCAGCCTTCTTGGATGAACAGCTGAAAGCTGGCCAGAATAGAGTTATTTCAGTTTTCCAAATTGGTTGTATTCTTCTCTATTTGAGCAACTGAAATGAAGCATGCAGAGCTGTACAGCTGTCCAAATACAAGAATAAATCAAAGCTAGCTAAATAGATTTATATTTGCAGACTCTTGGACACCTACATTTATACACTTAAAGTTAGGAATGTGAATCTGGAGCTTAATCTTATCTCAACAGTATGAAAAAAGAATAAGCAGCACTTTTACTGCAATTGGATGGTTTAATTTTCTTTGAAGAGAGCTGCACTGTATTTGATGTGATTGGACAAGGTGTTAGATAACCTCATGTAGGCTCCTTTTGCCATGAAAGATTGCCCCAGATGATTCTCTGAGGTCCCTTCCAATTAGAAGTAGCCTATGATTCTGTGAAAATGTGACATAATTTTCATAGAGGAAATTAAATGTGTTCCTTGAAATTACTGAAGGTGTTCTTTGAAAGTAATTCCAAATATTTGTTTTTATTTGAGATTTAGTTGAAAAAAACCCTCAAAAAACTACTGTGCTTAATTTAAACAATTTGTAAAACTGCATAGATTAAGAAAAGTCCTTGTTTGTGGCCATAGTTCATGATACATTTGAAGAAAACTTGGAACTTACTAATTTTTATTTTTTTTTAATTGTAGTTTTATCTTTTGTGATCTGGAATAATTCTTTTGTATACTTCTGTTATTTATTTAAAGTTCCCTAAATTCACAAAGTTCAGGTTCTAAAACTCAAATGATGTTACAAGGCATAGTTGGTAAGCTTAGGATCTGGACTTTAATGCTCAGAATGTTTGCAGTTATTGATGCAGAAATATCAAAATGTGATAGAGGCATTATTTTATAAGTGTTAATATTCAGTCACTTCTATTCAATAAACCTATGTTCTGATTATTTTGTTTCCTAATTTCATAATTCTACTTCATCTGATTATACATAACTGGCTTTCAAGTTTGCACTTTATTGTAAATTCACATTATAAAATGTCATAATATAAAATGACATTCAATTAAATAAAATGAGCTTTACTAGTACCAAACTAATGAAGTACAAAACACTGTTTAATGATGCAAGAGATTTCTTAAGAAAATTCCATCCTAGTGGGCTTACCGTATCCCAGGCCAGGGGACTTTTTTTGCTTTATATCAATTTTGAGAACAGGCAAAAGAAGAGAAGGAAATAGAAAAAACACCTCCAAAATTATTTAGAGGGATTAAGAATGATTAAGAAGAGTGAAGACTCTGCCTATATAAGTTAGTGTACAGTAACAATTTCCAATGATTTTTTCTTTAGTAATTAAATCATACTCATGGCATTAAGCTAAAGAGCTGTTATGAGAAGACTGATATTTAACAGTAGAAGGATAACTGTCTGGTGTATTAAAGAACCTTTTGTTCTCAAACATGCGTTCATGGTTATTTAAAAATCTAGATTTTTCAAATGAATAATGGCAAGATTTTAGATATGGGGACAAGGTTCTACAGAAGTAATTAAAGTTATTTTCATGGTTTTCAAAATATTTTGTAACAGAATCAGAAAATTGCCTGAATGATAATGCTGTTTATCATTTCACTGCAAGAATATCACAAGGTAAATACATCATCTTTTTTAAATTTTCATTACAGAGATGGGCTTGATGGAAAATGCATGTCTGCTATCCTTTATTCAAGTTAATAAAATGAAGTTAAGTGAGGAGAAAGTTTTTTAAGTAGATTTTTTTTTTTTTTCCCCGTGTCAGTACTAACAATACAAAGATTCAAGGATTGTGGAGCCTGATAGCATTCAAAGTTGTCATGTAGTGGAAAAAAAAAAGAAAAAAAAGAAAAAAGAAATTTTTATTTCTCAGGGTTTTGTGTTTTAAAATATCTTTATTTTTTTTTATTCTTTTTTTTCTCCCCAGTAGAACTTTGATTAAATTGTTGATAGTGAAGTTTTCAACGAGTTCCATAAACCTGAAATAAATCTGAAGTGTAACTTAAATCTGTAACATTACAGGATACAGTACAGGATACAACAAAACCAACTTAGTTCATAACTCAGACTTTTTGAATATTTTCAGGTCTAAATTCATATTACATATAGAGCAAGTACCATTAAAATCTTGACATTTACTGTTGATGTAGTTAAACTTCATATGGTATTTGCAGTATTCTCCATTCCAAGCATAGGGGAACTGCAAATGCCTCACTAACAGTAAATACCACAGTGTGATAAATGTCAAGAATTTAATGGTTCACTGTAATCATTATGGGATAGATTCTGATAACTTAAGGCAAAATGGGTAGCATCTTGCTCCATGAAGAATCTCACTGACTTTAGCAGAACTGTTAGTAATAATGTTTGGTAGAGAATGAGCTAATCTTTGTAGAAATCTACTGCAAATTTAAAGTGAAATAACTGTCCATACTGCTTCCTCATATATCCTTCAGTTTCACTTTAAGCTATTGTCCTGGGTTCAGCAGCAGCAGTCAGTTTTTCTCCTTCTTAGTAGCTGGTGCAGCGCTGTGGTTTTGACTTTCGGCCTGGGAAAAATATTGATAAAGCTGATGTTTTCAGTTACTGGTCAGAATGTTTATCCTGACCAAGGACTTTGTGAGTCTCATGCTCTGCCAGGGAGGAGGAGAAGCCGGGAGGAAGCAGGGACAGGACACCTGACCCAAACTAGCCAAAGAGGTATTCCATACCACAGCACGTAATGCCCAGGATGTAGAACTGAGAGTTCCCAGAAGGGCTAGAATGCTGCGGGGTGGGGGTGAGGTACCGGTTGGTGAGCGGTTGTATTCTCTTCCTTGTTATTTCCTTTATCATTATTACTATTAGTGGTAGCAGTAGTGATTTGTGTTATACCTTAGTTATTAAACTGTTCTTATCTCAACCCATGGGAGTTGCATTCTTTTGATTCTCCTCCCCATCCCTCCAGAAGTGGAGGGAAGAAAGGTGGGGGGGGGGAAGTAGACTGCGTGGTTCTGATTTACAGCCTGGGCTTAAACCATGACAGTTCTTTTTTGGCGCCCAACGTGGGGCTTGAAGGGTTGAGATAACAACAGAACTGACCGAGGCACAATGCTGATTTATTGGCTCTCAAAGTTGTTTCTCTTGATGTCACAGTTTCAGTATGCTGTAGCTTACTTAGAGCCGGTATTTGCTGTGTTAGTGTTTATCAAGTGTGGGTCTTGGGCTAAGGTTCTTGTTTCATTGTATTTTATGGTAATGGCTTGTAATACGGGCGGGCTCCTGCCGCAGGGTGGGATGGACGTGGCCGTGGACTTGTACCTGGCCGTCCCGCTGCTCTTCACCGTCCTGGGCCTCGTCCTCGTGTCCGTCTTCGTGAGGCTGCGAGGAGCTGAGGGGGAGCGGCCCCGGGAGCCGGCGGCGGCCGAAGTGGCCCGGGAGAGCGGCCCCGGGGACCAAGCGGCGGCGGGAGCGGGGTCGGAGGCCGGCAGGGAGCGGCTGCCAGTGGAAGAAGTGGGGGCGGTCGAGAAGGGAAAGCAGTCAGCTGCCGAGCAGCGGGAGGAGGCGGCGGCGGAGCGGAGCCCCACAGCCGAGCCCAGCCCCGCGGCGGCCGAGAGCATCCCCCAGCAGCCGTCTGCCGAGCCCCGTGAGCCTGAGCCGCAGGGGTATGCAGCGCTTTCCAGCAAGGCAGAGGAGGAAGATCTGGACTCAGAAAAAGAGAAGCTGGTGGTGAGAGAGCCAGCAAGCATAGCAGCATCATTTGAGAGTTCTGAAGGTTTTGAATGGCCTCTGGGTACCCTTGGAACCTGCCTGCTGATTGTGATGGGGATCAGCATGTTAGCACACACACAGACTGTGTTCTACCCACGGCCATTTTGTCTGATCCCGAGAGTTAAGCAGAGTCAGGTTTGGGTCTTGTCTGGGTTTAGACAATACAGGGAGACCAAGAGGTTTTCCCCAAGGATGGACAGTCATGAGTGTCACGGTGTGTGGGACAGTATGGGCGAGTATCTAATCCACTGGGCCCCTCCAGTGCTTTGGAAGCGTCGGAGATGGAAGGCAGCTGTGTGGAGTCCCCGACGACAAGTTGCAGAGACTGCTGCAGGGGAGGGTGAATTATTTTGAGCCTGATGGGCCCATGACACTTCAGGCCATCAGGGCAGAGATGCAACATAGAGATGGACTCATGATCGAGGGGTGGACTTTGCAATGGGCCTCTCCTGCTCTGAAAGACTGTTACAAGAGATGGAGCCCACCATCATGAACAAAATGGACTCAGCAGCTTTATAGGGATTGGTCCGTGCACTAAGATAACAGTGCACTGAAATGAGAGTGAGGGTATATGGATAAGGTGGGATCTGAGCATGACGTGAATGGTATGGAATAAGGGGTGGATACTGTCCTGGGTTCAGCAGCAGCAGTCAGTTTTTCTCCTTCTTAGTAGCTGGTGCAGCGCTGTGGTTTTGACTTTCGGCCTGGGAAAAATATTGATAAAGCTGATGTTTTCAGTTACTGGTCAGAATGTTTATCCTGACCAAGGATTGTAAACCCATTTCCAAAATAGGAAAGCCCACTAAAGCATAGTCTCAGGTTATGACTCCTTGATACAGTGTCGGAAGACATTTGAATATATGAAATACATTAAAACATCACTGAACTTGATCTAAAAATTTCTCATGGTGGAAGCATATATTTTCTTGGCCTCAGGTAATGGGTTATAGAACATATGCAGATTTTGACTAGTTATTAGTTGTAAATGGCAAGGGACATTTTTGTGGAGGAGGTGATGGAGGGCTGCAGGGGTGGTACCTGAGGTAGAAGATCAGCCAGCACCGACCGGTTCAGAAATGTTCCCACCACTGGCCAATGTGAGCCAGCTGGAGGACTTTGTGTCACCTTTGTGAAAAAAGAGGGGAGAAAATGCTGGAAAAGGGGAAGAGGAAAAAACAAGGTCAGAGGTGTAGAGGAGTAGGAGGTGCCCCATGGCACAGCAGGCACACCCCAAGGGGTCTGCAGTCTAAGGAAGAATGTGCCAGAGCAAGTACATCCCCCTAGAAACATAATAAGCCCACATCAGAGCAGGCACAAGTCCATAAAGGTACTCTGTGACATGGAGAAAGCATGCCAGAGCATAAGAAACAAATAAGGAGTAGCAGAGGAAAAAAAAAAAAAAAAAAAAAGAAGGAGTGAGAAATCAGGAATGTGAGAAAGAAAGAGCTATGCACTGATCCCAATATCCAGTGCTACTTGTTGCTCCACTAAAGGGGCTGAGTGTAACCTGCTTGTGGAAAAACTCGAGGTTAAGGTAAAGATAGTTTAACAGATAAAGCAAAGTTGTATGCACAGGCAAAGGGAAAAAAAGGGATTCATACACTATGCCCCATAGGCAGGCAGATGTTAGCCATTTCCAGGAAAGCATGGATTCATCCTGTGTAATAGTTTGGGACAACAGACACCATAACTCCAAATGTTCCTGTTTTCCTCTTTCTTTCCCTCAGTTTTTATCATTGAGCACAGTGTCATATGATATAGAATATCTCTTTGGTCAGCTGGGGTCAGCTGTCCCGGTTGTGTCTCCTCTCAACATCTTGCCCACCCCAGCCTACTCACTGGTAGAGCATCATGAGAAACAAAGAAGGCCTTGACACTTTGTAAACACTGCTCAGCAACAGTTAGCAGTTTTTTCAACAGTAACATTGATGTGCGCTTGCTTTGGTAGCAAACCCAAACCACAGTGACATGCAAGCTTCTGTGAAGAAAATTACTCCAACCAAAGCCAGTACAAACCCTTTGTTTCCCAATGCCAGAGCCAGTAATTCAATGTTTAGGTTATACTAATTGGCAATACATGAAATTAAATTCCCCAAGTTAAATTTACTTTGCCTATGACAGTAATTGGTGAGTGATTTTCCTGTTTCCTTTTTAATCCACAAGTTTTTACATTCCTGTTCTTCTCATCCTTTCCCAGTTCCTGCTAAGGAGAGGAGCAGTGAGTGAGCAAGTGATTGTGAGGGAGTTCGGCTGTTAATCAGGGCAAATTCACAACTAAGAATTGCCTCAAGTTTTCCTTGTTTATGCCTTCTCTCAGTATAGCATAAATCATAACTTTAGTGAGGCATAGGTTCACAGAATAGTTAGGGTTGGAAAGGACGAAGATCATCGAGTTCCAAATCCCCTGCCATGGGCAGGGACACCTCACACTAAACCAAGGCTCTGTCCAACTTGGCCTTGGACACTGTCAGGGGTGGAGCGTTTACCACTTCTTTGGGTAACCTATTCCAGTGCCTCACTACCCTCACAGTAAAGAACTCATATGGTCTTGGCATTTGCTCTAAACTGATAATTCACCTGCCGGGTTTATCAATTTAGATTTAGCAGAAGTGCTTCTGGAATCTGTCTGGGTGAGCATACTAACAATTTTCCAATTCCATGCTGAAAAAAATATGTAGAAATATAGTTGCTTGTTTTGTGTTCTAATACTTTGAGTTACATGCTAAGAAAATACAGAATTTCCATGATGGGATTACTGGTTTGACACTTAGTCCAGTCACAAACTTTGTATCAGAAACAAACAAGGAATAGCACTCGCTAGAAAATCATGCATTTTCAAAACAGCTTTACTGTTTTCAAAATTTCAAAATTTATATTTTCAAAACAGCCCTTGGAAGCCACAGGCTAACCTGTCCGCCTTATCAAGTTGAAGCATGGTATAAACATGTATAGGAAAACAAAATAGATTTGTGTTTGCACTTCTGTCCTACTCCAAAATAAATTTTAAAAAGTATAGGTCCTTCTCCTGAAATCTTGTAATGAAATATGTTTCAGTTGTCTGAAGCAATTAGAAAAGCAATTTTTTTTTTCCTTTTTATTGCGTTGTCATCTTTCTATTACTTTGCTTATACTAGAATTTAACCCACATGGTAAATTCCTGATGTGTTTTTAGACTGCCTTTATAGTGAAAAGAAAGACTTCTTGCTAAATATACAGGCTTTATTCATCTTGTTTTATCTTTATTATTGTGATGTAACATAAGCTTTATGTAAATTTGAAGTTACTTGTTTTCTGACATAAAAACTAACCTCTCACTAATTTAAGAATGTTAGCCAAGTTCCTTTCTAGCTTTCTGTATCTTTAACTTATATTTATATTGAAGATGAAAACTAAGAGTGCCCCAAGGTAATTGCTGTTGTGTAATGACTTTACTAGTGAAATTCCTTAAAGCAAAGTGATCACAGCTCTGCCATTGTGCAGATCTGTAAGAAGACATGATCTTTCAACTCCAAGCTTCAAAACTGAAAGAGTAGCCCGAGTGGAAAATTGAAGTTTAGGCCCTTGTTGGCACCTTCTTATCTTCTGCACGAAAATATTATAAAATGTCCTTTCATTATAGGAGCATACCCTGTGTTATTTAGCAAATACTATGTAATAAAGTACAAGACACATCAATGCAAAATAACGGTTGATATTTAGCACACACAAAAGTTGGTAAAGTCAACGTTATGGTTCCCAAAGAAACCATATCTCATCTCTTGCATAAACACATTCTTTAACAAATGTGCACAAAGTGGCCAAATTATGGTTTCCATGGGAACAATATCTCTGGATATACACTTTTGTCATGTCTCTATGTAGAGCACTCAATAAGAAATTGCCTTTATTAATAACCTCAGTTTCTTGGACCCCAGTAAAACATTCATAAAAGTGGCATGAATATTGTGAACACAAAGCCAAACAATAGTTTCCCTTACACTTCTGCTTAAGATTTCAGAATTACAAAATTTTTTCCAACTCTTAGTCTAAACTTCTCCCTTTGGTCTTAATTAATGAGGTTTTGATCTATTTGCTGGAGTCTCCGTGTGATTCTCATCAGGCTATGGGGCTTTTATTGCTCAAATATTCAAAGACTCATTGTTAATTGTATCATATATCATATATGTTAGATGATATAGGTATATATTAGATGTATGCATTCATGGATGCAGTAAGATAGAAAAGGCTTCATAACTTTTGAAATTTAAACTGCAGCACTAAAATGGTTAATGCATTGATTTTTAGGGGGAAGTAGTTCTCTCAGAGTGTCATTGAACAACAAAAAGTTCCTTTTTGCTCATGATTAGGGCTTTTTATAATTTTTATATAAAAAATTGTATTAAAGATAACTATATGTAATGTATTCCAAAATCCTGTTTTCAAAGTTGTTTTTTTTCAAGAGTGGATGTATCAGTAGAGCCTATAGTAATAAATAAAGTTGTCTTACTCTGTTTACATCTACATTACTCTAATGTAACTATGAAAATTCTAACATAAATTTTTCTCTTTTTGTAGTGTTGGGTTTTATTTTAGAAGTTAGTTTGTGAGGAGTGATGAGGAGATGGTGAAAGTTTTATTTTCTTCTCTTATGTATTCAGCCTATCTGATGTAGTATTGAATGATTGATTTATTAAAAGCTTAATGTGTAATGCTTTTTTGTGCAAGACAGAGTATGATAGTATTTTTTTCCTCACACTCTTCAACCTTAGACGCTGTCAGAACATTTAGTATCTCCTATAGACCTGGAATTCATTTGGATCACACTAGCATTATGATTACAATGTAGACCAACTCTAGATGGAAGAATTTGGTTTATATCCTTTAGCTGGTTTTGGAATTCTTAGAGTGGTTCCAAAGGTTAACAGTGGCTAGAGGAGGCACCTTTTATTCAGAAACACCTGTATTCACACACACACAAAAAAAACCAAAAAACCAAAAAAAAACAAACCAAAAAACCCCTAAAAAAACCCCCCACAAAACAACCAAAAAACCCATAAAAATCCCCAAAACCACAAAAAAAAAAAAAAAAAAGTAAAAAAAATTAATACCTTATTTTGAAATTCTTCACATTGTTTTTTTCCTTATGGAGGATTTGTAAGTGAAACACAGAAGTTGTTTTGTTGAAAACATCTGAAACCTCTTATAGCATAACATTATCTTATAAATAAAATCATATGGTTATGCTTCATAATATTCTTGCCAATAGCATTTTCAGAGTAATGTTTTTTATTGTGGAAAAGTAACATGCTTAAGGTGCATAAGTTGTGTGTCCTTCAGTTATGAATTGTGTAGCTGAGCAGACAAATATATAAAAAAGCATAATTACATAACTAGATGTTCTGAAATGGCCAGCTCTGCTGATTTGATGCAAGTTGTTAGTCATGAAAAATGCCTTTTTACCATAATAAAATGAAATGATAGAATGCATCCTGGAAAATCAACATAAGTGCTATTTGCTCTTGCACAATTGCTACATAATTTATGGAGATGGCATATAGATAGGTTGACAGCAAATTGATACTTAGACAAATCTGTTTCATATAACTGCAGTTAATCAAGTTGCTCCCTGTCTCTGTTGAATGGAATGTTAGTTGTTGCAATCCCTAAAGAAATTAAGGAACCAAAGTTATTTGAAAAAATGTCCAAAACATGCAACCTCTTCCAAATGCTATTTTTCTGAATACTAAAAATGCACAATCTTTCCTCTAAATATCACATAACAATAACATAGTCTGTCTTTCACTCCCTTTGGAGGAAAATAAAACTCATTTACCTGTCTGTGCTGGTTCTTCATCCTAATTTTGTCATCCCTTGGGGAAATCAACATTAAAATACCTATTAAAGCCCCGGGATCTTTATTATTTAAATAAAATAAGAGGTTTACAGAAAGTTTTGGAGCAAATGAAAAATGTCCTTGATGCTTTTCTGAATTAATAAACTCAGTTCTATTCTGTCAATAGTACTGCAGCATAATTATTAGAGTTTTGGGCTTTGGTGGGTTTTTTTAGGTATCTATATCTTTAAACACAAAAATAATATGCATTTTGCACTTTTTTTCAGGTAGAATGAGTATTTATGAAAGCAAATACAGACTTTAGAATGTCATCTAAGAATTCAAACCAAATACCAATACCATATCTGAGTTATGATTTAAAAGATAGTAAAAAAACAATACTTTTAAAACTAGTTCCAATATTAATTTAAAAATATAAGAGTTTGTCAACTTGTCAAGAGTGGAAATCCTACTGAGGACATCATCCTGAATTTCTCTTACTTTAGATTTATTATAATGCCATTTTTAAAGTATAGAAGTGTATGCTTATATGCAATGTTTTAAATATATTTTTTCATACTGTCATATATTTCAAATTAATTGGCTATGTAGAACTATGTAGCTTGTTACATTGTTGCATTGGCTATTTCTTGTGTTATGAGCAAATCAGATTAAAAGAGAATGTGGGTTGAAATAGTTGTCAACAAGAACTTTTTACCTTGGCTTTGGAGCACTAAGAAAGTGGGAGTTCTAAGAAGCTAGAAAGCAGTGGCATGGCAGATCTTTATCTGGAAAATCCTGTGGGATCAGATGCTTGAATTTTAATTGAAAAAAAAGTATTCATTGTTAGTTTCTAATTTGTAAAGAGAAACCCAAACTTGAAAAGAATCTCATCTATAACTATACAGCTCGTATAAAAAGTGGTAAATGCCTTAATGATTAAAATATAAATCCAGAAGGTAAGTGATTTGGATTTGCTTTTACCTATCAGTAGATTTGAATCTACATGTTTCATGGAAATGTCCTAAAAGCGAGACCAAATGTGTGTAATGCACTGAAAGATGTTCCTTCACTAATTCTACTGTTCCTGGGTTATTCTGCACTTAATATTGTGAAAGTTCTCAAGGCAGAGGGAGGTGGTAAAGGCAGGACTGAATTTATTTTCTGATCTCAGAAGTCTTTTTTTTTATAATTCTGATTTACATAATCATTATTTAAAAATAGAATCAAAATAAAGTAAAAAAAAAAAAAGGAAAAACAAAATCTGCTTCTTCTGGTAAAGTTGCTCTCTTTCTCTAATCCAATTTTTTTTTTTTTTTTTTTTTTTAATGAAAAGTCAACAAATTCAGGCTGGGGAATGCAGTTCCTCTCACATTAGAAAAGTAATTGCTGAGGGTGCGCTTGATCCCACTGCCTGTGTCTTCGATGAATTACTGGGCCTCATATCCCTGCCCATGGCAGGGGGGTTGGTACTAGATGATCTTAAGGTCCTTTCCAACCCTAACTATTCTATGATTCTATAAGGACTCTCAAGTGATACCACTCATTACTACTTTCCACTTGGACATTGAGCCATTAAGTGTAACTCTTTGACACAGCCAATTCCTTATCCATCTCACAGTCCACCCATCAAACCCATATTTTTCCAATGGGGTGGCCAGAGTATTGTGGGGAACAGCAGCAAAGGCCTTACAGAAACTCTGACCACATGTCCTGGTTTAGCAGTAGCAGTCATTTTTTCTACTGGTGCAGTGCTGTGTTTTTTGACTTTTGGCCTGGGAATAATACTGATAAAGCTGATGTTTTCAGTTGCTGGTCAGAATGTTTACCCTGACCAAGGACTTTGTGAGTCTCATGCTCTGCCAGGGAGGAGGAGAAGCCGGGAGGAAGCAGGGACAGGACACCTGACCCAAACTAGCCAAAGAGGTATTCCATACCACAGCACGTAATGCCCAGGATGTAGAACTGAGAGTTCCCGGAAGGGCTGGAACACTGCGGGGTGGGGGTGAGGTACCGATTGGTGAGCGGTTGTATTCTCTTCCTTGTTATTTCCTTTATCATTATTACTATTAGTGGTAGCAGTAGTGATTTGTGTTATACCTTAGTTATTAAACTGTTCTTATCTCAACCCGTGGGAGTTGCATTCTTTTGATTCTCCTCCCCATCCCTCCAGAAGCGGAGGGAAGAAAGGTGGTGAGGGGGAGTAGACTGCGTGGTTCTGATTTACGGCCTGGGCTTAAACCACGACACCACACCACTCAAGTCTTGGAAGGCAGACGCAGGGACTGTGAGAATGAAGACCTCAGGTACACTGTAGGAGAGGATCTGGTTCGAGACCATCTTAAGAACCTGAATGCACACAAGTCCATAGGACCTGATGAAATCCATCTGCGGGTCCTGAAGGAGCTGGTGAATGAAGTTGCTAAGCCACTGGCCATCACATTTAGAAAATCATGGCAGTCAGGTGAAGTTCCTGATGACTGGGAAAAGGGAAATATAACCCCCATTTTCAAGAAGGGGAAAATGGATGACCTGGGGAATTACAGACCAGTCAGTCTCACCCCTATGCCTGGCAAAATCTCAGAGCAGATTCTCCTAGAACGCATGTGTCATGGTTTAAGCCCAGGCCGTAAATCAGAACCACGAAGTCCACTTCCCCCCCACCACCTTTCTTCCCTCCGCTCCTGGAGGGACGGGGAGGAGAATCAAAAGAATGCAGCTCCCACGGGTTGAGATAAGAACAGTTTAATAACTAAGGTATAACACAAATCACTACTGCTACCACTAATAGTAATAATGATAAAGGAAATAACAAGGAAGAGAATACAACCGCTCACCAACCGGTACCTCACCCCCACCCTGCAGTGCTCCAGCCCTTCCGGGAACTCTCAGTTCTACCTCCTGGGCATGACGTGCTGTGGTATGGAATACCTCTTTGGCTAGTTTGGGTCAGGTGTCCTGTCCCTGCCTCCTCCTGGCTTCTCCTCCTCCCTGGCAGAGCATGAGACTCTCAAAGTCCTTGGTCAGTCTAAACATCGCTGTTATCAGCCCTGTTCCCAGGCGGAAAGTCAAAAACACAGCACTGCACCAGTAGAAAAAATGACTGCTACTGCTAAACCAGGACAGCATGCTAAGGCGCATGAAAAACAGCAAGGTGCTTGGTGACAGCCAGCATGGCTTCATTAAGGGAAATCCTGCCTAACCAATTTGGTGGCCTTCTAGGATGGGGCTATGAAACTGATGGACAGGGGCAGAGCAGTTGATGCCATTTACCCGGACTTGTGCGAAGTTCCACACTGTCCCACGCGACATCCTTGTCTCTAACTTGGAGAGACATCAATTTGACAGGTGGACCACTCGGTGGATAAAGAACTGGCTGGATGGCCACACAGAAAGAGTTGTGGTCAATGGCTCGATGTCCGGCTGGAGACCGGTAACGAGTGGTGTCCCTCAGGGATCGGTGTTGGGACCAGTCTTGCTCAACATCTTCGTCAGTGACATGGACAGTGGGATTGAGTGTGCCCTCAGCAAGTTTGCCGATGACACCAAGCTGGATATGCTGGAGGGAAGGGATGCCATCCAGAGGGACCTCGACATGCTTGTAAGGTGGGCTGATGCCAACCTTATGAAGTTAAACCATGCCAAGTGCAAGGTCCTACACTTGGGTCGGAGCAATCCCAGGCACGGCTACAGGCTGGGCAGAGAAGAGATTCAGAGCAGCCCAGCGGAGAAGGACTTGGGGGTGTCGGTTGATGAGAAAATGAACATGAGCTGGCAGTACGCGCTCACAGCACAGAAAGCCAACCATATCCTGGGCTGCATCAAAAGGAGCATGATCAGCAGGTCAAAGGAGGTGATCCTGCCCCTCTACTCTGCTCTCGTGAGACCTCACTTGGAGTATTGTGTGCAGTTCTGGTGTCCTCAACATAAAAAGGACATGGAACTGTTGGAACAAGTCCAGAGGAGGGCCACGAGGATGATCAGGGGACTGGAGCACCTCCCGTATGGAGACAGGCTGAGAAAGTTGGAGCTGTTGAGCCTGGAGAAAAGAAGGCTGCGTGGAGACCTCATAGCAGCCTTCCAGTATCTGAAGGGGGGCTACAGGGATGCTGGGGATGGATTCTTCATTGTAGTGATAGGACAAGGGGTAACGGGTTCAAACTTAAACAGGGGAAGTTTAGATTGGATCTAAGGAAGAAATTCTTTACTGAGAGGGTGGTGAGGCACTGGAATGGGTTGCCCAGGGAGGTTGTGAATGATCCATCCTTGGTAGTGTTCAAGGCCAGGTTGGATGATTCCTTGGGTGACATGGTTTAGTGTGAGGTGTCCCTGCCCATGGCAGGGGGTTGGAACTAGATGATCTTAAGGTCCTTTCCAACCCTAACTTTTCTATGATTCTAATAATTAGCTCTCCTCCTGTTCACTGAAGCAGCTACTCAGTTGTAGAAGGCCGTTAGATAAGTCATGTACAATTTGGCCTTAGTGAAGCCATGTTGCCTGTCTCTATTCGCCTGTATTCCATATGCTTCAACAAGTCTCCCAGGAGAATCTGTTCATGATCTTAGCAGGCACAGAGTTGAGACTGCCTGGCTGGTAGTTCCCAAGGGTAACCCTTTTAAAAAATGAGGATGATATTCCCTTTTCTTTGGTAATCTGGGAATTTACTGACTGCCATGACTTTTTAAATATGGAGAGTAGCTTAATGACTACATCAATCAATTCCCCCAGGACGTTAATAAATTTAAATAACTTAAGCCAAAGCATCGCTTGTTTTCAGGTGCCAGCAAGCCTTCAGTGCGAACCTAATTACAGAACAGTAAATATCAGAGAATTTGAATGTAAAGTGTCTTGCCAAACAAACAACATAATAATGAAATCTATATATAATGAATATAAATAAATAAAATAAATCATAATAATAAAATCTATATATAATCTGGCAATCTATGAACACATAACTTTTGGTCCCCAAATCTTCTACTGAAATAACTCTGGCTTTAACTGTATTTCCTTTGACACTCCTTAGCAAGAGAGATATTTAGACTAGCTACCATGCAGCAGTAAGTGCTATGTGCCTGTTGACAGGCCAGCCTGATGTTGTTAAAAGGTTTGCATAAAAATTAATTTCTACTTCCTTTTCCTCCTGTGAAGGCATAGCCTGGGAGTTATCTGTTTACCATGGTGCCATTTTTCACTGAACTTTTAGGAATTTAATTACGTTGAAGGCTTCTAGCTCTCTTCCAAATGTGATTTTGATCCCAGAGATCAAAAATAACTTGAAGATGTTATACAATACAGAAAATTGTGCTACTAAATTGTCTTATCAAAAAGTGACACTCATTTAGGTGAGTATCAGATAAGCAGACTTTTTAAGTTGGAGCTTGAAAGGACATGACAAAAATGAAAGCTGTACTAGGAACCTTTTTCAAGGTTAGGCTGAACAGGGCCTTGAGTGGCATAGTCTAGTGTGAGCTGTCATGTCCGTGGCAGGGGGGTTGAAACTAGATGATTTTATGGTCCTTTCCAACTCTAGCGACTCTATGATTCCATAACCTAAATAAATATTTACATTAGTGTCATGTTTTTTTTATCTATTTTTTCCTTGCCAGACACAAAAGAAAAAAAAAAAAGTTAATTGTTAAAAGTAGTGGATAAACTACTAAAAATCTGCTGAGAAAAATACTATGTATCATATACTTGATTTGGGATATAGGATGTACTATTGCTTTGACACATAGTAACACTTTCATTGGTGGAAGCAGCTCAGTTGTGGTTCTCCGTTATGTGTTCTACTGTTTTTTGAAGTTGTCTATAATTTCACACTCAGTTTCCTAAATTGGATCAACTGGAAGACTTCTTTAGCCAGAAAACCTTGTTCATCTCTGTTACTTCCTTGTTTTCCAAACTGCACCCCTGTAGAACCTGGCTAAAACTAAAGGATTAGCTGAAATGAAGCCAACTCAGCAGATGAAAACTGGAAGAATATTGGCAGAAATGGTACCCAGCTTACTGGGTTTGACAGTAAAAATAATATTAACTACTATACAAATTTCATCATGGAACTGCTGTTTATTCTACAAAAATTTCAACAGTTTATAAAAGTAGCAGCTGGTAACTATTGCTAAAGCTCCTGAAAACCTAACTGTGAATATTAAAGGAAACTGGACTTAATTCACGCACTGATTTGTGGGTTTATTTGTTTGTTTCCCTTCAACACTTTTTGAATAACTGCATTTCTTAATGAATAAACTGATGCTAATGAGTTTCTGGAAAAGCAGCTCAAATATTTGAAAGGATGAAAATTTACAAATGGTACACATGAAACATTAATGTATCTCGGAATAACAGAGGCAGTATCACATATTTACTCTAATGATTGGTACAATAATGTATTTTAGGAAAAAAAGCAGAACAAATGGTGACCTACATCAGGCAGTTGTCTGACATTTGAAAAAGGCTTATTCTCACATCTACATATTTTGTCAATGGCCAATTTCATAATATAAAGTCAGTTCTCTCTCCTGCTATTCTACTCATTTGCAACATTATTTTTAGCTATTAGATGGGTAATTTCTAAGCCAGTTACTTGGGAGGAGGATGGCAGGTGGGTGCTGTTTGATAAGTGGAAGCAGCTGGTGTATAAATAGTATGAATCTCATGGATGTGTAAATGCCTGTTTATGAAATTCTTCCAAAGATTTTTACCATCACAGACCACAGTGACATAAATACTATGTGTATCTATTTCCTATGTACAGCAGTGGGTGAAGTTGCAACAGTGACATACCTTTTTAGAAACACTAGTTCTAGAATTGCCATTCATACATAACAGCAATAAAAGGAGAAGATAATTTTTACTGCTTCTTCAGGAGTCAGGATCAGATAAGAGACTAATAGGAATGAAATTATGGTGGGAGTTTATTGCAGACTACCTGATCAGGGCAAAGTAGTAGATGAAGCTTTCTTAAACAATTTCAAGAAGTTTCTGTATCACTGACTCTGGCTCTTATGGGGAAATTTTCTCTCTCTGGTATCTGCTGGAAGGGTGAAAACAGTGAATGCAAACAGTCACAAAGATTCATGGAAGGTATCAGAATCACTGAACCACAGAATGGTTGAGGTTGAAAGAGACCTCCGGAGATCATCTGGTCCACTCCATCTTTTTTGAGCAGGGTCACCTAGAACAGGTTGCACAGGACTATGTCAAGACAGCTTTTGAATATTTCCAAGGATAGAGATGAATTTCCTTCTGATTAAAAATTATCATGGATAACATTTTGACACAGGTATTGACTTGTCCAACCAAAGGTAACAAATAGCTCAATCTGCTATCCAGTAATAAGGAAGAACTGCTCATCAGCTGTCAGTAGCAACCATGAAATACTGGAATGAGGAAGTCAAGTATAGACTTGGATATCAGGAGATAAAGCTTCTGCTTTGTCAAGAAAGTTGTAAGTGGAAAGGGAGGTAGTTTTGCAGAGAAAAGGAGCCCAGGAAAGCTGTCGGGTCTTTAAGGACAGAATCCTCCAAAGGTAACGCCAGCTTCTCTTACTGAAGGTGAAAATTTAATCATCTGCCCATCTTTAGTTTCAAGAATCAAATATTAATAGCTCCAGAAGTGTACTTGTATTCCAGATAAAAAAATCAGATAGGTATTGAAACT
Source organism: Psittacula echo (assembly GCF_963264785.1). NCBI lineage: Eukaryota > Metazoa > Chordata > Aves > Psittaciformes > Psittacidae > Psittacula > Psittacula echo. The sequence goes on along the minus strand of NC_137736.1, from coordinate 81,187,675 downwards.
AAACAGAAATGGTATTCGCGTGGGGGTTTTGTTTTGGTTGTTTTGTTGGGTATTTTTTACAATGAATTGAATTTATTGACTGGAATGTTGAAGTCACTGTTATCAAAAGACAAATTATACTGTATCCTGTAACTAATAAGGTAAAGTTAGCAGTTCAGGTTTTGCACAAATGAATGACATAGGTATGAATAATTTTACTATTATATTCTCATCCAAAATTATTGTGTAGAGACTAGTAAGCAAAATCTAGCCTGACTACCACTGCCAGCCTAGTTGCCTCTCTTAATGTTCCTTATTCCAATGTAAGACTGTATCTCGAACCACTGATCCTTTAAAGAGCTATTCATTCTTCAGTGTAAAAGATAGTTTATGTTCATAGCCTTGGCCTTCAAATTTTGTTTTTTGACAATTCATGCCAGATGATAATATATTTAAAGATAAAATCCCAGTTTAGAGTGAGTGCTTATTCTCTTTTTTCCATGTTTAATCCACCTCCAAACACAAAATAAAGAAAACAAAACCAAACGAATAAACAAATACTGTAAGGAATGCAGTCTTACATGCAGTCTTATAAAAATATCTGAGGCTTTAAAGATGTTAGTCTGCATCTCATTTGAATAGAAGGGTAATAAAGAAGATACTCCTTAATATCCAACCATGCAGCTTGTTTTATCATATTCATTTCATAACAGTTATTAAGTCCATTAATGAAAATTCTTTCCCATTGATTTTGGATTTCTATGGATAATTTAAGTAGATTTAATAATATAAAGTCAGTCTGAGTTACAGGAGTCTGTGTATTTATAACACCAATGACTGGATTGAATGGAGGTGTGCGAGTGAGCATGTGATAACTATAGAAAAATCAAGCTGGACTAGCTGATGGATGGACCAAGAGACCTGGGAGGAAGAGGAGGAGACCTGGACAGCTCTGTGAGCATGTGTTCTTGCGTGAACAAATGTCTCTACCAGCAACTGGAGAGAGGCTGCTGCCTCTAGGAATCATATGTCCCAATGCCAACAACTGGGGAGACTGGGATCCGAGGAGCAGCCACTGGACAAGCAGAGTATTTGAGCCAGCTGCTGGATGGACCCACTTGTACATATGTACATACATAGTATATTCTCACTATTGGAAATCCATCCTTCTCAGCAAGAGAAGGGAGCAAGACAAGGCCATTGGTGCTGCTTGTGTTCATGTGCATGCTGAGTGTCTGGCTGAGTGTCTGTCTGTGGTCTGTGTGGCTGATGATGTGTATATGTATAGAATCACAGAATCATAGAATAGTTAAGGTTGGAAAGGAACTTAACATCATCTAGTTCCAATGCCCCTGCCATGGTCAGGGACACCTCACACTAAACCATGTCACCCAAGACTCCATCCAAACTGGTCTTGAACACGGTCAGGGATGGAGCATTCACAACTTCCCTGGGCAACGCATTCCAGTGCCTCACCACCTTCATAGTAAAGAACTTCTTCCTTATATCTAACCTAAACTTCCCCTGTTTAAGTTTGAACCTATTACCCTTTGTCCTATCACTATAGTCCCTAATGAAAAGTCCCTCTCCAGCATCCTTGTAGGCCCCCTTCAGATACTGGAAGGCTGCTATGAGGTCTCCATGCAGCCTTCTGTATTGCATAATGTGCATATGTGTACAGGTGCATATGTGTGGTGTGCATGTATGCTCTCTGTGCATGTGCCAGCTTGGAATACATATAGCCTCAGAACTGGTTGAACTTGGGGACATGGAGCTGTGGCAGTCCAAACTCTCTTTGGCTGTTGGATCCAGCATGATATATTTTCCTCTACTTTTGAAGTACACCTATATTTCTATTTCTTGATTATCAGATTTTAAATCCATACGCTGGCCTGGATTTCCCCATGTGAGAAGATTGCTAGATGGTACAGTGATACGCCTACAGTCTCTATATCAAGATTTTCTTACAATGAAAAACATTCTGTGTATAGTGAGGGGAAAAGAAAAGCTGCACAACTTTCTCTTTAGCTTTCTACTCGGAATGAATCCAGGATACACTTCCAGGCTTCAGCTAGGAAATATATCTTGACCCAGTGCTTCAAGGTTTAGATAATGTGTCTCAAAAATTTAGGGTATATAAGTTTGGGTTTTTTTTTTTTTGATCTCATTATATTACCCCAATATAAATAGCTTCATGGAAAACTTAACTTTCATCTACAGATAACAGGAAAAAAAAAGTGTCCTTCTTGTACATATGAAAAATAATGAGTATGAGACCAGTAAAGAAAAACTGATATTAAAAAACCTCATATTGTCTTATTACTGCATTTTCACTGCGTCTGTTGACTCATGGCACAGTACCTATCACAATGCAGCATCAATGATGTGAGCCGTTGTGTGGTACTATAATGAAAACAGTAAACTTGACAATAATAATAACAAAATTAATTTAAAAATTCCTTACTCAGTAGTACCTTAAGGAATACAACGTAATTCAAATTTCCTTAACAAGGATGCTATATTTTATCTGCATGAGTTTATTGCTTAGATTATTTCTTAAGAGTTATGGATACTAAGAAGTGTACTTTTATAGATTAATAGCTAGCTCTAATGTTAACATTATATGGTTTTCACCAGGGAACTATAAAATTTGAGGAGGAGATTATAATGAGGTAGAGAGCTATCATGTGTATTATTTACTGTATGCTACATGGTGATATTACCAATCTTGTACATAAACAAAGATGTACTCATTCTTTTGTTGTCTGGAACAAACTGAATGTGTGAGAGAGGCTGATGCAGCTTGGGCGTTGCCAGGACTACCTGTGGGAGATTTAAACTGCCTTAGGAAATGTAAGCTACCGGGGTGCTGTGAACACAGCATTAAAACAGGGTTTGAGAATGCACAGCATTTTGAGTAGAAGGTCACATGAGAACGGCCATGCTCCCTGCTTATAGGCCTGCAGCCTAGGGAAAAGATCTGTGTGTCTGCCATAATGGTGGGCACTTGCCTCAGAGTTAAAACCAGTTTTTCTACAGAGAAGGCCTCTAAGATGTCTGATTCTTCCACCTGGTAAGGAAGGAAACTTCAGTATAGTATATATATAGATGGCAGGTTGCAGTGAGTGCCCAGACCCTTCTTCTGGAGAGAGGCTGAGTACCTGCAAAAGATGTGCACAGGTTGGGCATCTGTTATGTCAGTGACCAAGTTGCAGGAAACACTTAAAAGGATGCACAGTATTAGAGGGGCCAACATGAAGATAGATAATTGGTTTCAAAAACATGCTCCTACAGCAGACATCACAGAGAATGAGGGACCTGGGACTCTGGTGACTCACCAAAGCAGGACTCTGCTTCAGTCTCCACCCTCCAGCATTGCAACTAAAACCAGATATGAATCTTTAACAGCTATAGACACTCATGAGCAAGGTCTGCAAGGAAAAACTGTACCAGCAGCACACAGTGAATACCATAAAAAGAAATTAAAAGTGCTTGTAGTGGGGTGACACTCCATTAAGGGCACTGAGGTGTTCATTTGCCAGCATGACAGGGAGTCATGTAAGATATGCTTCCTCGTGGGATATAAGGTCTAAGATGTTGCCAAAAGGGTGCCACAACTTGTCAAGAACACAGAGTACTGTCCACTGCTACCCTTTCAAGAGGGCTCGAGTGATGGCACAAACTGGAACCTGGGCAGAATCAAGAAAGACTGTAAAGCCCTGAGGGTGCAAGTGAAAAGCATTGGTGCCCAAGCTCTCTTTTCTTCTATTTTACCAATTGGAGGAGAGAATGCAGCCAGAAATAAATATATAATGCACATCAACTCTGGCTGGTGCTGTCATGAGGGTTTTGGCTTTTATGACAAAAAGACATGCTTCCATGACTATAGCCTGTTAGGGAGGGATGGGATCCACCTTTCTAGAAGAGGCAAAGGAATCTTCAGCAGCAGGCTGACAAAGCTGATGTGGAGAGCATTAAACTGAAGGACTCAGGTGGAATGGTCCAAAGTAGCAATGCTCACACCGTTACAACCAGCAGGGGAATAAGCAAGGCCAACCAGAGCAGCGACAAATGTTTCTTAGCTGCATCCCAAGACAAGAACCAGAAGACCAACCACCTCCAGTGTGTGTGTACCAATGCACACAGCTTAGGAGTTCCAGGAAGAACTGGAGCTCCATGACCAGTCAGAAAGTTGCGATATCATAGGATCATAGAACCTTAGAATAGTTAGGGTTACCATGGGCAGGGACACCTCCCACTACACCATGCCACCCAAGGCTTTGTCCAACCTGGCCTTGAACACCGCCAAGGATGGAGCACTCACAACTTCCTTAGGCAACCCATTCCAGTGCCTCACTACCCTAACAGTAAAGAATTTCTTCCTTAGATGCAATCCAAACTTCCCCTGTTTAAGTTTGAACCTGTTACCCCTTGTCCTATCACTACAGTTCCTAATGAAGAGTCCCTCCCCAGCTTCCTTATAGGCCCTCTTCAGATACTGGAAGGCTGCTGTGAGATCTCCACGCAGTCTTCTCCAGGCTGAACAGCCCCAACTTTCTCAGCCTGTCTTCATACGGGAGGTGCTCCAGTCCCCTGATCATCCTCGTGGCCCTCCTCTGCACTTCTTCCAACAGCTCCATGTCGTTTTTATGTTGAGGACACCAGAACTGTACACAATACTCCAAGTGAGGTCTTGTGAGAGCAGAGTAGAGGGGCAGGATCACCTCCTTTGACCTGATGGTCACAAGAATAACTGAATCATGGTGGAACAACTCATATGACTAGAGGATCATCATATGACGGTTGGTTATAGGCTGTTTTGTAAAGACAGGCAGGGAAGAGGAAGTTGTGCTCTATGTTAGGAACCTTGAATGCATAGAAGACTGCTTCTTCATGCAAAAGTTAGATATGCCCATCAGGAGTGACAAACTGCTGGACTTGCTGCTCACAAACCAAGAAAACATGCTTTGTATTATTTCAGTTAGTGATAGCCTTGGCTGCAATGTTCACAATATTGTGGAGTTTGGGGTCCAGCCGAGCACACTGAAGGTTAATATTAAGACAAAGATTTTAGCAAACTTCAGCTCGCCAACAGGATGTTGGGTTATAGCAACACGGTCATCACCAGCAGAGATGAAGATGTCATTATCCCACTCTACTCAGTGCTTGTCAGGTCACACCGTGCCCTACAGAAAAGATGTGGACAAGCTGAAGAGGGTCCAGAGAAGGGCCACAAAGATGATCAAAGGATCCAGAAGCCTGTCATATGAGGAAAGGCTGGCAGAACTGGGTTTGTTTAGCCTTGAAAAAAAAAAAGGCTCAGGGAAGACCTTATCACCATGTTCCAGTATTTAAAGGGTGGCTACAAAGAAGACAGAAACTCCTCTTTTACAAGGATTCACATGGAAAGGATGAGGGGTAACAAGTGCAAGTTACTCCCGGGAAGATTCCGAGAGGACACATGGAGATGATTTTTCATAATGAGAACAATTAGCCACTGGAATTACCTTTCCAGGGAAGTGGTGGATTCCCCAATGTTGGAGACTGTTAAAATTCAGCAGGAAAGGGTGCTGTGTCATCTAATTTAAACTGCTTTTACCAAGAAAGATTGGACCAGATGATCCTTAAGGTCCTTTCCAACCTTGTGTTCTGTGGTTCTATCATTTGCTAAAGATTTTGTTGTATTGAGAAGGCGCTGGGGAGACCTTAGAGCAGTCTTCTGGTGCCTAAAAGGGGCTTACAAGAAAGCTGGTGGGGGGCTTTTTATGAGGGCATATAGGACAAGAGGGAATGGCTTCAAACCCAAAGAGGCTTCAAACCCAAAGAGGGTAGCTTTAGATTATATATTTGGAAGAAAGTCTTTACTGTGATGGTGATGAGGCACTGGAACAGGCTGCTCAGAGCAGCTGTGAATGACCCATTCCTAGAAGTGTTCAAGGCCAGGTAAGATGGAACTTTGAGCAACCTGTTTTAGTTAGGAGGTGTTCCTGTCCATGGCAGGGAGCTTGGGACTAGAACACCTTTAAGGTCCCTTCCAACCAAAACCATTCTATGTTCCTATGATTTTATAGTAAATTCAGAAATAACTCCAAGACTTTCAAATAATATCCAAAGTCCAGACATTTTTTTAAGTTGATGTGAGTCAACATAGCATTTTCAGATATTATGGCTATTCCAACTAAAAATTAATAAATCAACTTTGATAAATCATAAAATAAACTAGCCTTGGTCCATTCCTTGAATTAAATTCCTGTTGACATTTGGAAATATCATAACATTTTCATATTTTCAAACTTTTTTTTCTGGTCTTGATTACTACTATGGGGTGGTCAGGGTATTGTGAAAGAATCTGACTTTAAAATGTTCTGTGTTCCTATACCCTGAAATAAACCTGTTATTTCAAAAAGGCACAAGTAGATAGAACAAGAAAATGTTTTTTTCACCCTGCAAGAATTCCCTGTGCGTCAAGATGGATGTCAGAACTTTCAAGATTCAGGCAGGTCAAGGCACCCACCTGATCAAAAAGAAAAGTTTGCTTCATGGCCCTCATTCACAGCCAAGAAGGTGTGTATTTGAAGTTGACTTTTTAATCCAATACAACCTATTCCACATGCTGAGGATACTCTTTCCTCTCTTTTTGAAATGAAATATGGCCTATATTGTACATGAAGAAGTTTCTAATATTAACTACTTAAAACTTACAATTTGATAAATTTGTATTTTTGACAAGATTCTGATACTTTCTCATCTCAAGAGAAATTTCCATACTTAAGGCACCCAAACCATCAGTTTTAGTCAGTTTTTCACAGTTTCCAAAGTTATTTGAAAAGCAAACATTCTGATCAGATCTGTTAAAATTTTCCTTGTGAATACAGATATGAGTGTAGATGAGTGTGAACTCCACTAATGCTTTTCCAAATCTTGGCTACAGCACAGGTGAGAGGTATGATGGACCCAAGGGAAGCCCTGTATCTAAAGCCAGTTTGGTGCCTTAATCATGTGTCAGTCATCCTTTCATCAGGCTAAATGAAGAATTGTTTCTCCTAAGTTTGCTGGAATACTGGTTCCTACTTTATATAGAGTTTGAAAACTAAGTAAGCTTTTAATAAAACCTGATTTTCATATATCCAGATTTTGAGATTTTTTTGTTGGTTTGTTAGACATTTTTGGAAGCAAGAGCAGACCTGTATAAATTCAGGCCTGTATGTTGTGCTCTAAATTGAAGTTTTATTTGGTCTAAAGTAAAAATTTTTCCTCTTATATTTCCACTTTTTTTTTTTATTATTTTTTTTTTATTTTTACAAGACTGTAACCAATTAAAATTATCTTCTTACCAGTGGGCCAAAGGTCTGGATGCTTGGACCTTTACAGTTAGGATTTATAAGCAGGCTTGCATGGGTGTAAGCTGTATTTTCATGGGAAATAAATGGCTTGTGGTACAGAAGTCTCAAGTTGTTTATAATACAAAGCCAAGAACTAATGCTGTGCAGATATGAAGGCCATATTCCTTGGCTTTTTGCCAAGTTTAAGGGAAGAGAAAAAGCCAATGTACTTATCAGCCTCAAACAGTAATAAGTTGGAGAGTTTTCCATCATTATGTTAACTTCTGGATGGAAATAATTGATAATAAAATTTGAAGACACAATATAGCACACATACATTGTATCTGAAATACTTATTTTTCAGTAAATGGAATATAATGGCTACTTCAGAATCACTTAAAAAAACCACAAACCAAAACAAAAACTGTCATTTTATAGGTGGCAACAAAAGATGGTTAGGAAGCCACTGGACCGTTGGCTTACCTTTCTTAAAACCTCAGAAAACTGAAGGCCCTTCCTAGAAATATTGTGTTGTCAGGACACCGTGTCTGAATATAGACAGAATAAATGTCATAAAACTGCCTCATCTGAAATTAAAACAAACAATCAAAACCACAACAAAACAAACAAAACCAAAAAACCCCAGTGTATGCATGTATTAGTAAAGGACTGTTCCTAAAAACATTGCAATTCATTTTAGTCACCTGTCAGCTAATTACCTACACTTCATCTCTGTGTTAACTGAAGATCTCTTCAGTGAGATCTCATCAGTTTATCATCTTTCCAGTGCAGAATTAATACACTGACTATAGAAGGATCCTATATGGGAGCGTAGAACTACTGTGAACTAGATGATTAACTTTTCAGGTTTTAAGTTAGGTGCATTGTTCTTATCACTTTCAATCGTTCCAAAATCAGGTATTGAAGATGATCAAGAAGACTAAAACACAGGTAGCACTGATAGATGTGAATAGCTTTTTCTCTTCTATGGAAGGGACACAGACAACACAATCTCCTAGATGTCTTCAGCATAAAATAGCTTCTGAATAACAGAAGATAATCTTGTCTTCTTTCAAAAACACATGTGAGGCTGTGAGAAAATGAATCTCTTCCAGAACCTTCATAATGAGCAAGCAAGTGTAAATTCTCCTTTACATAAAAATAAATTATTCATACCTTTCTTTTTCATCCTCTCCTTTCCATCTTGAGCAGTATAATTTCTCTGGGAGATCCGACAAAAGCAGTGTCATCTGTACAGAATCAGGGATAAAATTCAAATTCAGAGCAATGCTTACTTAAGACACAAAACCTTGCAGTAAAAAAATCCCTTTCTTTGAATTGGTGACAGAAAAAAATGTTTTGATTCATTTCATCTTTCAAAGACAAAATGAAAGCCCCTGGATGTCCTGGTGCAGGAGACAGGGAAGGTACGCTGTGTTCACCACCTGGCTACAGCCTCCCCAGCCCACCCCAGGTTTGCTCCTCAGAGTGCCCTGGCTGCCTCCTCCTGTCAGCAACGCCGTGGGGCAGCAGCTGAGAAGAGCAGCCCCACGGCTGCACCTTCCTGCACAGAAGCGTGGGTCAGGCTGAGAAAAGCTGTTTGAGCCCGTACCAGCCCCCTCGGTGAAACCAGTGGTTTGCTGTGTGCAGGTAATGCAGCTCATGCAGTTCCTCATTGAACACCAGGAGGAATTCCTTAGGCAGGAAGTGGCTGGGCTGGCCAATGAGGGGAATGAGGAGCCTCCAGCACTGCAGATGGCACCAGAAACAGCAGAGGTTTGTGAAGTGCACGAACAGCATGACAACAAAAGCCTCCCCCTCAGAAGGTGGGGCTGCTGCCGCAGGGAACAGCACGGTCATCCACCAGCCTGCAGCAATGCCAAAGTGCAGAGCGAGGCTGATGCAGGTTGGCCATGGCGCTTTGTGGAGTGATCCCACCACAGCTGGCTCAGCTGAGCTGAGGAAACCCATCCAAAGGATGTGCCTTTCAGAGCCAGGGTAGCAGTTGGGCAGGGACATCCTTGCTCCCTGCTAACTTACACATTGCCATTGCAGGTGCCTCCCATCGTTCCTGAGAGTGAACATCTCAAGAGGGGATCCAGGGAGAGAAGGTAAAACTACCTAGCTTTGCTGGGTTCAAGGTAGTCATGGCTTCACTTATCTATACTATATTATTGAATGGAAAGGTTGCCAGGCTCTTCACGGGACATCAGGAAGCAAAGAGCAACCTGTGAGGAAGGCAGTGATGGGCTACAGTGCAGGAAGAGGAGCAGGCTGTCAACTGATCTGTCAGGGATGGGCGACTGAAGAAATCCAAACAGGGCAAGAACAAGGAGTCAAGGTATGTGGCAGATCCTGTTTTCCATCTTTCAAAGCTCTGAGTATAGGAAACATCCCTGAGGTGTGCAGGATGGGCCTAGACAGGAGGCACGCACATGCCCTTGGGGGAACATGTATGTCAGGAGAAACATACCACTGCAGCATTGCCTGCCAACCTGTGATTTTAGTATGGAGCAGTGAGGGATGCTGCTGCTTGGGTTTTTGAAAGGACCATATCCCAGCTTCCCAGGGCTCCCTGTCGAGCCCTGCTGCCTGGCAACTTGCTGTGCTCAAAAGCAACACTGTAGTTGACAGCAAGGAGCCTCTCTCCTTTGCTAGGAATGACCCCTTTTACAGCAACATAACCAGGAGTCAAGTCCTGCCTGCTCCTGCCCTCATGGCTTCATCAGTGCTTTCTGACTCTGCCCTTGTAGGTGCCCATTTACTGCTTGGATTCCCTGGATGAGCTCTGCCACCTGGGCTTCCAGTTCCACCCCACGGCCCCAGCACCACCTCAGTGATGGTCAGGACAGCATCACCGTGTCCTTCTGCTATGAATGGAAGTTCCACCAGCTCATCCCTGAGTCAGAGCAGCACCCTCAGACCCATCCCCGCCCTTGCAGGAGGCCTTGCTGGATCACTCATCAGCTCTGCCAGCAAATGCCCACCCACTGGCACCTCCCCAAGTGGAGAGCTGGCCTCTGAACTCCATCACACATGAAAGAACATCTGAGCGGGACAGCGGGCACAACACTTGCTGGGCTGCTTGTTTATTACTATGTTAATTACTATCTGTCTTACTGTTATTTATGACTCTGTTTATTACTAGGTTAATTAGTATGTTTTTTACTATGTTTATTACTCTATTACTATGTCTTTTTGAAAGAAGGTTACCCTGCTCTTGCAGGGGGGTTGGACTAGATGATCTTTTGAGGTCACTTCCAACCTTGGGGATTCTGTGATTCTGTGATATACTTTACGATATATTTAGGATATATTTTAGGAAACATTATAGGATATAGGATAGATTTAAGATATAGTTTAGGAAGCACATTATAGGATAGTAGTTATTTCATGTTGTTTAAGTACACACTTCATAGGATCATAGAATAGTTAGGATTAGAATAGGATAGTTAGGGTTGGAAAGGACTTCCAGTAATTTCATGTTATGTCCAGTTATGTCACAAGACTACTTTTCGTGTGGCTTTTCAGCTGTATTAATAAAAAAGCAGAAAGAATTACAAAAGTCTTATCTCTGCCTCGCCATCTGCATCCTGCAGAATGCAAAATGGAAAATAAACTATACTGAGAGAGTCTTTGGACTACGAAATAAATGACAGAAAGATATTTATGAATGCAGAAGAACCACTGCTACGCCTTGAAAAAGATTCGAATAAGCTCCAGAAGAGTACCGCCTGCTGTTGGAATACAGCTGCATATCTTAGACACCTGTTAAGGTCCAGAAGTAAGGAGAAACTTGTTTCTAAAGGAAAACGCAGACAGGCAGCAGAAAGGAGCATTGAATTGCACCATTGCGTTTTCATTGACAACTTCTCATGGTGGGTAGAGAGATGGTGAAACAAAAACAGAAAAAACCCAAAAAAAAACCAAAATGAAAAAACCCAACAACAACAACAAAAACAAAGACAAAAAACCCCCCACAAAACAAAAAAATCACAACACAAACAACCCTCCACCGTCTAAAAACCAAACCAAACTAAACCAAACCAAACCAAACAAACCTCAAAACAAAAAAAAATTGTTTGGGGAAAAAAAAAATCTTTCAGATCCATCTACACTCAAGAGTGAAAGGCTTCAGCTCTCAAGATCTTAGTGTGCTCTACCATACATGTCCAGTGTATATTGTAATATTTTATAAATAGAAGACTATCTAAATGTCATTGGGAAATGATAGCAAGCATCCCAGCCCTTATTCCAGGAAGAGGCAACAAGACAGAGGTAGCTGAAGGGGATTTGAAACATGTTCCCTCATCCTTATGGATGTTTTCTCTCCCTTAGAGCAAACTGGAATGCGTGATCTGGAGCACCCAAGTTGACCATGATGCCCCCTAGGTGATCATTCTTAGTTACAATGTACTGGGATGACTGAATTGTGCAAAGAACTGTGTGCCTTATCTATGCACTCATATTTACAAAATGTGCAATTCTGATTTTATTTCTAAAAATAAACACATACTTGGTAAAGATGAGTCGCTGCCCTTTCTTCTGTCTTGAAATCTGTATTTGCTCCTCGTGTGCTGGGAGAGGAGGGATAGCTGGGAAATGGATGCTCATGGTATCAAAGCCAACATCAACAAAGACCCTATGTTCTGCTTATGTAAGTCAATTAAGTCTTCTTATCCCTGCCCCATCCATTCCAGTAATTCAGGAGATTTTCTTGCAATTTTAATACACTGTGCCTCCTAACAAAGATCTCGTGCAGAGAGCAGCATGTGCGCCCCATGTGAGAATTTCAGAAAAAAGAAATTCAAATAAAATGGTGAGAAATATAATTTTAATAAAAGAGGAACGAAGTAGATGCACCTGCGTATGCATTCGAATTTGTCTGGTTCCATAAATCCACTGTTGCAGGGTGTGTGGGATCGTATGGGCAAGCTCCTAGGCCCATGGTCCCCTCCATTGCTTTGGAACTTCACTCCTGAACAAGTGTGAAATCTGGAAATTTTACTTAAATCTGATGAGGAAACCATGAAGTCAGGAGTTGGAGTATTTTAACATGCAATTAATGCAGTTGCAAATGCAGTATCTTTTTCATTAAAAGTACGTAGTCATATTATATGGCTATTATCCTTCATATTTCAGACAGATTTTTTTTTCCTAGAAAAATGTAAGAAATAAATTTGTTACAAATAGCCTTTCCTTAAGATTCTAACAACAACATCTCTAGATAGTATAAACTTTTTAAGACTGCAGATTTTGGCTCTGGTGAAGACAAGCTAATTCTGAGGAAATGTTTTCTTATGACAGAGACAATTTACAAAATGAAAATCCAGGGTTTGTCCCATGCAGTTTTGCTACTCACAGGGTGACTATTTCAGTCTATGCAAGTCACTGAGACTACAGGTATGGTTAACTGAGGAGAATGTAAGCACATGCAGAAGGTGATTCACTCCAGTAATCTAAGTGAAGTGGTACTGATGGGAGGTACTTTCTTTCTAGGTCTCTCAGAAGGAATCCAGCTGAATTTCTAGAGCTTAACCAACACTTGTCATGTTGAGTTTGTAAATGGGTTGCCAGCCACAACTTTCCCAACACAGACTGGACACAGACCAAAGATCTGGTGTTATTAATGGTAATAGCAAAGGATATTTTGAATGAGTAGTCTATTTTGCTTCAAAACAGTCAAACAAAAAAAGAAATGTCAGTAAATACATGTGCAGAATCAGGCACAAGTGCTAAAGATTTTATAACACACAGGTGTAATGGACCAATGGTAACTTGGTTTGTGTTATTGCAAGATGTACAGGTCTTTTAAGTAATGGGTACAGGCCTGAGGTCGCTGAAATCCTTGAAAGCTCATTGAGCAAGAAATAAACCAGGTGATTCTCAGGAGAGATGAGGGCAAAGCAAAAGCAGGGTAATAAGCTACTGCTAGAATTTGAAACAAGCAGTTAAGTGGAGACACTCATGTATTAGCACCAAACACTTTTTTGCCATGCAAGTGATAAATTAGGTGATGCCTAGATCAGACATTTACTCAGTGATCAACATACTTGTGAAATTAAATGGGGTTATGTTTATGTAAGGAGAGAAAATGTGTGTGTTCAAAAAGACAAGGCATTAAAGACATCACTATACAGTGGCTCAACATTAAACAAATATTCAAGCTTTGTACTTCTGAGTACATCTCAGAACAATATGACAATTGCACCTGTAAATTAATAACATTTTTACAATTGTTTACAATATTACAAAAAGTAACAAATACTAAATAAAAAAAAATCAGTGTTTTAAAACCAAGTGGTTATACAGAAAAGAAAGAGAAGAGAGGAAAGGAGAGAAGAGGACAAAGAATTTCATGAGAAAAAAAAAAAAATTGTGTAAGCAACAGACAGAGATTTAAGAACAATGGACCTAGGTATAAATTATATGTAATTAAAAAAATCCAAATATTTTCCTAATTACGTGCTAAACAGAATACTCTCAGGCCAACTGCCTGCTCTCTAGTGTTGTAGGAATTGGTAGTAATGATTGAAACTGAAAGGAGGAAGATGCTGTAAATGAGAAGACACACAGATGATGAAATGATTAATGTTGGATCTAAATAGTACAGGTGTCTGGCATTTCTTGAAATGTCCAGAAAATAAATGGGATATTCATTCTCCATGACAAGAAGAGTAGAATTGGGTGCTCAATTCTCCTTCTCAACAAATGAAGAGTTGAATAAACTGTTCTGTTGATTTATTATAGTGGTATGTGCTAATACTCCTATTGAAAAATTTCCCTTGGTATTTTCTTTATAAACCACTATTTCAAGTATCTCCTCTCTAACCATGAACATTAAAATTTAAAATACACTAGATTTATTTTGGTAAAGCAGATAGAGAGGAGAGACTTCTGATATAACTAATACTACTCTCTCTCTGTCAATATGTATACAGCAAAATGATCTTCCAAAGCATGCACATTTTCTTATAATTTGTTTTTTGTAATAATTTGATTTAGTCAGTCTTGACCATGTCCCTCTGCTGCATTTGGTTGTTGTACCAATGTATAATTGTTTTCAGTTCAGACCATATGCAACTTCTAATGACTTATCCATGTGAATAGCTTTGCTTCTGGAATTGCTTCACCATAAGCGCTCTGGAACTCAGCCACATGGAAATTCCAGTGGAGGAAGTTAATCTTCACCTCACTTTCTAAGCGAATTATTTTTATTTCTTCAAAAGAGAAAGCAAATAAAACATAATTTGTTTTGAGACTGAGAAGCTTTTGCTAAGAAAGTAGATATCAACAGAAATGGTGGGTTTGGGTATTGGGTTGGAACTAGATGATCTCAAGGTCTTTTCCAACTCTAACTATTCTATGATTCTATGATTCTATTGAAGAAAAATTGTAATTTTACAGATAGAGTGCTTCACTATTGTGCATTATTTTGAAAGGTCTAATTTTGACATCTTCACATTAAAATTTCAGCACAAACCAAAACAGGGAAACAAAATCACTATTCTACTGTATTTGCTAATTCTGTTAAAATACTGAACCCTTTGTTTAAGAAAACCATAAGAGAATAGGAAAGTAGTAGGTGAGGGGGAGAATTCTTCATTTTTCTTAGGGGGAGGAAGAAGACAACACCGGATCATAGACCATAGAGAAACAATGTTACCTGGATAGATATTTTTCTAACAGTACATTATATATTAAACTTTTCAAGATAAAACTGATATGTTTAATGAATAGCTTTCAAAGTTTAATTGTTAGTTAACTCAGGGTACTATCTTTAACCTTATTGTGTGAGATTCATCATTGCTAACTTAAATGCATTTAAAAATATTTTCAGTAAGAAAAAATTTAACATACTGTGAACTGTGCATTTAATTTTGTGTGAGGGCTGATGTAGTTCTTCAAGCAGAGTTAAGCACAATTTGTGTTGTTAGTGTCTTCTTTTTGATGAATCCTTTATATTTAACAATGAGTACAGTAGCCAGACAGTGGCCGATGGGAACATAGTTGTTCCTAGAAAAAAATTTGTTGGCATATATCCATAAAGGTTTTATCCTTGCAGCCTTTTCTTTAATGAATTTATTCCACATTCTTTACGGCCTGCACTTTCATCATCCAGTGGCCAAACAAAAAAAAGTTAACTTGCTCTTTTGGACTTTTTACAAATGAGCAATAAAGCGGATACTATCAATGCACTATATAATGACACTGCCAGACAGATAAAGAGAACATATTAAAAAAAAAAAGTTCATAATTAAAATGAAATGTGTTATTGTTAGATTATTCCATTCTTTATGGTAAATTATTCCTAAAAAGATTAATGTTCTCCTTCACAGAAAGGCATGTAGCATTAGCCTGAACTATAATTTTTGAAGTTACATAATTTTTTAAGAATGAAATATGTTAGAAGTAGATCCTTTACATAGTCAAACCCAATATTTTTCCAGGAAATCTGTCTTCATCGTGAATCTGCAGTCCATATTTTCAAAATTAGAGCTAAACAATGAATTATTCTGTTTATTGAAATCCTTCTGGAAAACTGTAGACAGCAATAAGGGAAGGGCTTCTGAGGAAAAGGCATAATTTACTCAGACTTTTTGAAATTGTCTAACATTGCATACATCTGAGAATTCCTATACTCAGGAAAAATTGCCTCAGTCCTTGGTTTCAGTATTTCAGTTTTGAAAAACAAACAAGTAAACAACCCCTATGACATCCTTATGTGATGTACAGTTGCTTAAAATTTAACTTTCTAAGCAATAGCATATTTTGTGGATGTAAATATATTTTAAACCTGCCATTCATTCATACTGCTGTAGAGTGACCTAAGGTATGCATTTCCTTTTTTGCCTTTGACAATGTAGAAGGTATTTTTTTGTTAGGAATACTATTGCTTAAAATATGTGTAATTCTTGGAATAATTCATGATAGCACTGATATTTCTGCTAGCATATTTGTTATTTGCATGTTTAGTAGACAAATATTTCAGGCTAGTAGTTTCCAGACCAAAGCTGTTAGTGTTTAGTTTTTTATTAATAAAACCTTTACCACAGAGGGTAACACAGGCAGTTAGGATCTCATTTATTTCTTCCTGGAGATATACTTTCTATTCATGTTTCATTGATTTCTGTAAAGAAGAAAATAAATAAATAAAGAATAAGTATGATTTTACTCTGCGAAAGCATTTACTCTTAAATATTTTGATCTGAACCTATCAGAATTTTTTGATATAAGGTTCTTAAAATACTTCATTTTGACAGTTTGATATATATAAAAAAAAGATATTAAAAAGAAAGCTTATTTTAATCAAGCAAAGTAGGTGAGTAATTTATTATAAATACATCTGATGAAATAAATATGTTCTTGCAAAACAGTATTTTAATCCAGTCAGTATTTTACAAACATAAACCTTTCCACTCAGACTTTTTCTAAAAATTAGTTCTTTTCCTAAGATTTAATACCATTTGTGAATTATTTTTAAGGGTGTAATGGTTTTTATATTTACCAATACAGCAACTGCACTACCTAGATACAATCTTTTTTCTGTAGCATGTGTTGAAATAAGAGTGCAATTGATAATGCTAACTCATTCTAATGTTAATTCCTTTTTATCTAAAACAGATCTCTTCTGCTGCCAAATATTAGAAGTACCATGTCATGTGCCCATTGTTTAGAGAAGACCTGTGAAATACCTATTAGTGTCATTTATCCATAAGGATGATGAAATTGTCTTCCTGTTATACAATTATATAATTCATAAGTAACTCTTGACAGTGTTGCTGGTGCTAGTCTGATTAAGTCTTGTCATTAAAGACCTTTAAATATAATGATTGACAAAGGAAACCTGTTGTGAGAAAATGACAGGTGCCAATGTATCTTCAATTCATACCACTGCAAAAGTTTTATGCAATAACCTTTCTAAAATTATCTATTCCTGGCTTTGGTATTTGATATCAGTTACCTTTAATTACTTTATTACCCACCAGCAACAACACACACCTTGATATTGTTATGCCCTACTATTTTTTTGTCACTTATCTTAGTTGCTTTCTGTTTGTGACAAAATTAACTGAATAGTTTACCTCCCTACTCCAACCTTCTTCCAACCCACTGAGCAGATGTTCTTACTATAGATTTGTCTAACATTTTCAGCTTAAAACCCAAACACTTCATAAAAGAAAAGAGTCTAATTTTTTTAGCCTTCCCCCCCTTATTTTTTTAATTTCCTTTGTATTTATTCTTTTTTTCTGTTTTTTTCTTCACTGGTTGCATGATGCAAAACTAGAACAAAACAGAGAAAAATTCTTTCTGTGGATGCTTCATAAAGCTTTGATTTCACTCCTTATTTTCATAATTTAGTTTTCCTTCTGCATAGAGGGAGGAGGCAATGCTTACCTGCTGACATAAACAAACAAGTGCAGTTTCCAGTGATGCTCAGCTGTTAATAATAATTACAGTTGCCTTATATAAATGAAACCTAAGTTCAGCCACAGGCTTTCTGAGAGATTTGAGAAAAGTCATGTAGTCACAGATTCCTCACACCCAGGTTTACACACTCATTATTCTTACTATCGTGATTATCATCACCCTTCACAGTCCACACAGAGATATCAATTCTCCAAAGAAGGATCAAGTTGGTTTAGGAATTTTATATAGGTATATATTTGTTATGTAGACTACAAAATTTCCCAGCATATACTCAAATCTTATTTTGACCTGCAAGATATGCTATTAGACTGTATATGGTACTCTATCTAAGTAATAAATGCACATTCTGTGCCTACATAATTATATGAATATTTAGGTGTTGAGAAAGTGCTAATAAGAATGCCACCTGAAACTGTTATGACAATTTTTCCTAGCAAGACTTCTGGAAAGCTGCAGAGAATTACGGAGATAATATTTTCTTTGTATAGACTATTTAGATGTCCGTTAGCTTTGAAACACTTTTTTGCAAGATATCACTGTAAAATGACCAAAACAAATATGACCAAGTCATAGTGTTATTCCCCACACAGCAGGGCTAACACAATGGGAGGTATCCATCATATATTTCACTTCAAAGGATGCTATGCAGAATTAACTCCATCAGGTACAACTACAAATCTGGAGCATGACCTTATGGGACTGATGTGCAGGCTCACATAATTTTATTATTTTTCCATCAGAAGTCCTAACTTGAGGAAACTGTAAGGCTGACAGCCAAGGACAATAACTTATTTAATAGCCCTCGGAATGTTTGTCCTGTTTATTCCCCCTGTCCTACTAAGGGAAGGTGTGAGAGCTGGCTGGGCGTTTGGCTGTTAGCTAAGTCTAACCCACTGCAGTATTCTAAGGATTTCTGACACATTCTTGCTGCCCAAGCATTTAGCCATGATATATCTATTAGCATTAAAAAAAAAAAAACAAAACAGAATGAAAAATGTTGACCAACCCAGAAACAATACACCCTCTGGGAAATATGTAGCTTTATAGTAATCCATTATAAAAGCTCTAGTTTTCCCTTGGACATATAATTGTCCTGCAAAGTACAACAAGTATTTTAAATAAACTTAAATATGTTCTAGGCAATTTTGAAAACTTTGAACTCATAGAGACTTTATATAGTGTAGATGGTTTGGATAATTGCCCCTCAGAAGGTTTTGTCTACATTTAGAAAATTTAGAGACATGTCTACCAATTTTTTCCCCTTCCCTTTGAGTCCCATGTTTAGTTTTCAACATGTATAAATAAGATAATGGTAAATCACCACCAATAGTGCCAAAAGGAATATTTTTCTAAGAATTTCCAGTTCTGGTGTAGTTAAAGTGATGCATGTAAAATGTTTTTTGCTTTGGTCTGTCAGAGACAGGCATCTGATTTAGAATGTTTTGTCTTACTACTTGTGCACACAAAATGCAAATAACTTGACTATGACCTGCAAGAATAATAATATCTCATTAATATCGTTACCTGTGTGGTAAAAATCTAAAGTAGCTTACAACCTAGGCAAATGTATTAAGTTTAACAAGTTAACAGGTTCATAATTTTTATAGCAGCATGTTCATGCAGCTTTATTTGAGATTGTGTCAGCATTTCCATTATAAATAATTTAAGGCTTTGTAACTCAGTAAGAGAAAATAAAAGTAGTCCTGTCGCATTCTAAATTATTTGCTTCCTCAATGCATCTTAAAAGCTCAAGGAAGCAAATGATAAAACTCAACGTTTCCTCTAGGGGCTTTAGTAAAGGAACTAGACATTCAGCTTTAACCAGAAAATTTAAAAAGGTTCCTCAAAGCTACCTGAATGTAAAGTCTGTCAAAATGACAGGATATGTCAGGATAAGATGATTTTGGCATGTATTCCAAGAACAGGCACAACAGTGACTGTTACTGCTTGTGAAATAATGAATTACAAGAATGAGGTTTCTTACTGCGTAAGACAAGTGAGAGGTCACAGAAACAATAAGATATTTTTTGCTACCAGATTATCCAGTATCTTAGGTATGTATTGGGAAGGAGAAAATATATCATTCCAGGCCCCTTTCAAAAAAAAAAAAAAAAAAGAAATCTCTTAAACATTCATTTATTTGTATACTAGAGAATAGTCCTGCTAATTTTGTATGAACCATTCGCATGACTGAAGCAGATATTTGAAGAATTGCTGAATGGTTGCTGAGATGGAGGCATCCTTAGGAAACAAAAGAGCAGTAAGGAGGTGGAAGACAGGTAATGATGTCTATCAACTCAGTCATGCTACTGCCATCATGCCTCTACCATCATGCCTAGAGTTTTTCAGCATTCACTTCCATCTTTCTTAAAGACTGGAACCACACTGATAATCAGATTCAAAAAGAAGTGGAGAATGAGTGGTCATCTGGCAAGCAGGGTTCATCCTGATCTATTTTTTAATGAAACGATTTAGGAAGTAGAAGTGCTTTCTCTTTAAGTACTGTAGAGACTTTCTTCAGTATAGAAGACTCTGCTGTGGTCATCTGAAGTTTGGTAATATTAATCCTGTATTTATTCCTGAGCACAACTTTTTCATTCTCACTTTTTTTCATCAAAGTATAGGTGCTGTAGTAGGATTAATGGAATTAAGATTAACATGAGAATTTAATGATAACTGTTGTGAATCAAAGGAGGAATGCTCTGCAGTAGATGAGTTATCACTGGACAAATGCTATGTGCCTCATTTAAAAGAATAATAATACACTGATTCCGTTACACCATTTCTGACCTTTGTCTTGCCTTTTTATTTCCTTGCAATTTCAATGACAATATTGAACAAAAAATATGCATACAGTGTCCTAAAAGAGCAGCAAACACTTTAAGTAACCTTGCATATGGTGAATATTAATCAATACTAGAAAGACACAGAGGAGCATATCCAATCTTTCAAGAAACCTAAATGATTACTACACTGTTCAACATTTTTTCTATGAGGTGTTTCACTTCAGAATATATCAGAGCTTCATTTTTTTTTGGTTGGATTTTTGGTTGATGTTTTTTCCTCTTTCTTAAAGAGGCACTACAAAAAAATTTTTAAATCACCCTTTCTTTTGTGCTAAAGCAGTCAGTTTTGTCTACTTGGTAAGTCCATATCATTTGAAGTGCTTTTGTATTTATTAAACATTCAAATGATTGCAATCCCTTAAAAATCAGCATGGACAGATAGAAGGCTTTAATTTGCAAACTTTATGAAGAGCTCATTAGGTATCCTCAGAAAAAGATCTGACGAGCTTAACTGTTTGAAAAGACTCTGGTTTGAACTACCAAATTCGCTTGGACATGGGGCAGATGTATCTCTTGAGGAGCTAAAGAGGTTGATATCCCTTGAGGAAGAGAAGGTCTTTAAGATTTTCTTTACTGCAACTAATATAAAAGTGCTGTTGAAACTATGGCTTATAAAGCAGCTTTCAGCATTTTGTGGAGACTGCCCAATGAAGTCCTGCAAAGTTGCCAGTATGGAATATTGCAATGGTCTCCTATAACACCCTATCAAGTCTTCAGAAATAGCTACCGAAGCTGCTTTAATATTTAATTTTGTACTCTCTCCCACTGTAGTGTTCAGCCTCAGAAATTATGTCCTCCACAGATTTTGAAAATCTCTAACCATATTTTCCTGTTTTTGAACTAATGATGCAGGTCAGGGTTTTAATGCAACACTTTGCTCTAGTAAATTGGAAAAATTCCTTAGGTTGAAATATATGTAATTTCTAATCATAGTACATACAGCTGTGATTTAAGTATCTGTTCCCCATAGAAGGATATTACATTACTAGAATGTTCTTAATTTGCCTATTTGAAAACAGTGCACAGTTTGCTTTAAAATGTGAAATGTAGATTTTAATAATAGTCCACTTAACCTGACAGATATTTCAGAAGATACTTTACCTATTCTGCTCAAACTCGTGAGACACAGTTTTCTCCATTTCAGGAAGAATGTTCCTGTTTATTCCTGACTTCAGGATCACAGCAGCTAATTTCTAACAGTTATTTGATTCTAACCTGACCCCTATCATTATTGTTGAGCCTTAAATCTCTAGAGAAGAACATTCTCATCGGATGGACTGTAGCTACAAAATTGATAGAATGAAGCTGTCTGGCAAGGTGTGTCCCCCCACCAATCCCACCACCCCCTGCCTCCGCAGAAAAAGATAAAGGTTTTATCGGTAGATGGCAGTAAGAGCTAGTAAGAAGCCTGAAGGCTAGACTCAGACCTTTTGCTCGTTAATCATGCATACAGCAAATTCCACAAAGTACAAGCTGACAAAGACCTTACTTTGCCACAATCAATCTTTATTCGCCACTAGATTACAGTGGTTAGATATACTTGATTGCCTCAGTTCCAAGAAAAAACTTAAAAATACCCATATATCTAATCGGCTTTATTTTTTGCCATTGTATTTTTTTATTTTGTTTTTATTTAAGCTGAGATTGGGGTGCAATCCATTTATACTTACCTTTGCTATAGCATATATGGCCAGCCAGTCCTTCTGTCACCTTGACTGCCAACATGTAGTTTTAATCTTTGGTTCTGTAAATATTTAGGGCATCATTCTATTATTTATAAAAGGAAGTATACAGCTAATAGAATGTAGCTGAAAGAGGACTCACTTGTCTTTACTCCAAGACTTTTACTGTTGTGTGGCTGTGCTTTAAGCTGAAATGACACCAGAATGGTGAAGTAAATGCTGGCTTGTTTTGCAAAATCCATTTTGGACAGCTTTATTCTCTTCTCTTTCTCTGTTTCAAAAAGTCACAATGTGCAAAGAATGTTTTTTTGTTTACTTTGTAAAGTTAGCAAAGCAAATGGATTCTGAACATGCACTCAGCAATAGGAATTGTATAGGTATACTCCAAGTAAAAAAAAAAAAAAAAGATAATGATGTCATTTTAGTTTCCATTTCACTATATAATGAAATAATTAATTTAGAAATGCATATTTAGGTTTGTGTAATTTTGCAGGGTTTTTTTTTTTTTTAAGAATTTAGTTTATATAAAATATAAGTCCCATGCTATCTTTCTTGATTTGGCTCTGTGTGTGCAATCTATGTATTTGTGTAGCAGTCAGTTCCACGGTGTGTTATTATATAACTTTCTCTATGAAAGACATTTCTATTTTTCAGCTTTGCATTGAGTAGTATAAATGTGCAAAAAAGTCTGTAATAATTCTAAAAAAGTCTTGGAAATTGCAAAAAGTATTTTCACAGACTAATTCTTCAATAGCATTGCATAAGGTAAAAAAATAGAAAAAGGACTAATATGCCAAATGAAAAGGAATTTTTTTGTGACATTTAGGTATACAGAGGTTGATATGGGGACCAAGACAGAAAAGAATCAGCTCAGAAATGTCTATCATGGCAACACATGTTTTTTATAGAAAGTGAGTGGGTTTCAGAGGTGTGCGCACACACACACACAAATATGAATGCGATTGCAGATATTGACAGAATAATTACTTTTTAGTACTTTTCAATATTAGAAACCACTACAGAACAACTGAGTAGCTGCATTTGCAGTTGGATGCTTGCTTAAAGAAATTCATCTGCCACGGTTCAAAAGTGGATACTACATTTCAAGTAGGTTGCTTAACAGGAATAAGTGCAACTCAGTAAGCTTCCCCCCCAGGGTACACTGATGTTTTATATTCTGCTGAAATCAGTTGAAGTGTGTCACACTGACATAGAAAGAAAACAACAGGTGGTGATTACAGATTTCCCAGGTGAAGCCAGCAATCAGTTGATCAAACTGCAATTGCTTTTTACTCTGGGGTAAATACAAGCATGCATGGATTGTTCTTTGTGGTCATTCTTCATTGGTTTCAAGTCAGCTTCTGACATCATCAGATTAAACTACATCTCCTGTACAGGCAGATAATTTTATCCTTTTGCCAAGGACATTCACATAAGCCACAGTGTTCTGTGTCTGCCTTAGCTGCCAGAGAGTCGTGTTATAACTCTTTGAGAAATAAATATATTTTGAGATCGTCACCATTCTAACATTTTTGCACCATTTAGTTTATTTTTCTATGTATCCCCTTCTCCTTAAAGCTAAACATATCATTCCTTAAAAAAAAAAAAAAAAAAAATAAAAAAAAAAAGGCAAAGAAAAATAGCTCCTTGGTCAACAAGTGCCAAAGAATGCACAATAGTAAAAGCTGAGATTTATTCCTTGCAAGTGTCAAACATTTGAGCAGCACAAAATTTAATCTCCTCTCTTCCCCCCCCCTTCTTTTTTTTTTTTTTTTTTTTTTTTCCTTTATCAAGTGATTGGTAGGCTATAGAAAGCTCTATCCATTTTCTTGAGTAATACAGTACAACATCACCTTTAGATCCCTATCAGCGTGAATGTTATAAAAGCATAGTAGCACTCATGACATAGACAGAAGGAAAGAATGCTAAGTATATGTAGCATTTTCTGACAAAAAATGTTGATTCAGGGCTGAAAAGGAGGCATGAGATACCATGATATTAACACTTTGTGGGAAGATGTTTGCATTTCTTTACTTTAATCTTTTTTTAATTTGTTTTACACTGGCAGAATATCTGGAGCCTGGATCTCTTAAAAAAATCTGAATTTCATTAGTATCTCTCTTTAATTCATGTTCACAGCTTGAGACTGGTTGGAATTGTAAAGAAGGTCAGTATGTCAAAGTGCACTTTGTTAATTTTATATGAATAAAAATAACCACTGAAATTAAAGTCTATTCCACCTTATTCATTAAGAATGCAATCAGATAAATGTGTGCTTAACAGGTTCTCTGTTTAAGCCAAGATTCAGAAGGCTAATGTGACTTCTTCTGCTAATATCTTGTTAGTACTGAGATATTTAGAAGCACATTCTTCTCCACTGCAGGTTTAATAGGGGAATACTGTAACCCTAGTATCTATCTTGAGAAAGATGTGTATATAGTGATAATTCACTTCTCATTAGTATCATAACCTTGAAGCTAATGGGAAAATGATGCAACAAGGTAATGTTGTCTGAAAATGAACAAGATAAATAATGATCTGCTGTTCAGGCAATATCAATATTTTTAAAAACAAGGAAAGTAGGAGACAGGTAATGCAAATCTGAGAAGCCACCTTGAGTATTTGGCGTTGAAGAAAAATGGAGAGGAAATGAGAGAGCTAGAAATACAAGACACGGAGGGGGAAGAACACAGCACTGGCATACAGAAGTGATTTTCATGTAGCCCTTCAAATTAAGGAATTAACTTCAATGTTCTTCTTTATTTCAAAATATTAATATTTAAAACAATCACTCCATTATGAATAGACCAGAATATTTTTACAAAGGTTCCAGTATCAACAGTATTAAATTGTACAATCATTTCATTACAAAGAAGAAGTTGAAGTTTTATTAGTCTTATAGAGATATATAAACCCCTTTTATTGGACAGATCCACACAAGACAGTGGTCTTAAACTTACTGGCATGCAATACAGTCATGTGACCTAATTGATAGTCCTTTATATATACAATTCTTCATGTTTACTGCCATTTAAAAGGCAGGTAGCTGAAAATACTTTTCTTCAATGTCTGCCACTGTATTCATCCATCATTTGCAAAATATACTGTCTTCACTTTAAACAGCATAATCCTGTGTAAATAGATTGTTACAAGACTCAGAGGGACAGGACACTATACTAATGATACTAGTCATACCAGACTAATGGTTTCTTTTAATGGATATATAGAATTCTGTGCATGAACAGGCTGGCTGCTTGCAAAAACATTTCACTTTTAAATGGTATGCTTTGTCATCCCAGACAGTGTGGGCTGGGTATGGGACATAAGTGGATAATAAAGTGGGTGGCAAACTGAATTCAGAGGATCAACAGAGAAAGTCCAACTGGTGGCCAAGTACTAGAGGTGTCTCTCAGGGTTCAATAACAGGATCAGTACCAGTCAGCAGCTTTGTTAAAAGATTCAATGAGATAGCATGCACCCTCAACAAGCTTGCTGAAGATACCAAACTAGGAGAAGCTGCTGATACAGTGGAGTATAAGGCTGCCACTCAGGGTAGCCTGAATGAGCTGGAGAAATGGACCAATAGAAAGGTCCTGAAAATCACCGTATGTAAATGCAAAGCCCTGCAGCAGGGAAGCAAGAACCCCATGTGACAGTGCAAGCTGGGTAATGACTGGCTGGAAAGCCACTTTTGTGAAAATGACCCAGGTTCAACAAATTCAATGAGTCATGAGTGTGTCCTTGCAGTAAAGAAGGGCAACCACACCATGGGCAGAACTAGCAAGAATGTATCTAGTAGGTCAAGGAATGTTATAATTCTCTTCTATATTTTGTGAGGTTGCATTTGGAGCTATACCTTTGGGCTCCCCATCCCAAGAAAGACATCGGCACACCAGAGGGAGCACAGAGGTCAACAAAATCAAGAACTGAAGCACATACTGTACAATAAGAAGAAACTTGGTTAGTTCAGCAAGAGAGGAAACAGACACAGGTGCGAGCATGGAAAATTCTCAGTATTAAAAAAAAAACAAGAGGGGGGTTTATACAGCAGTGATCAAATACTGGCCTGCATTGCCCAGAGAGACTGTGGCATACGCATCCTTGGGTCCTAAACAACATGCTTTAGCTGTACCCACTTTGAGCATGAGTTAAAACTAGATGTCTTCCAGAGGTACATTCTGAATTTTAGAGAGTGAAGCTTTGCATCTTCTTGTTCTGTATACGGGCTGGTGGGAAAAGAGAGATACTTCTTCTCCTCTTAACATGACACATCATTGCGAAGACGGTGAGAGGTTGTCTTCAGAGACTGGATTTTAGAAAAGGCAGAACAATGGAGCTTGTTTTACCAAAAATGTGATAACTGGTGATGTGAACAGGAACTGTTTTCTGCTGTGTTGAAGCAATATATTTACACATTGTGACTCAGTGGGCCATAGGATATTTTGGGTTTGCTCTAAGTTTCATTTAAAGAATTGCCTTTGAAAAATCACACTTTTTCTATGCATTTATGAACTTCATTCTTAGAACTATTTCAGTAGGATGTTCTTAGTATCTATAATTGCTGCAAATATTCTGAGAGCACATTTGTCTTGCATAAAGCAGTACTATGTCTATAAAACTGACCTACTGTTTAAAGGGCCAGCTTCAAAAAAAAACTAGTCAGCACATAATTCCATATTTACATGACAGTTCTGTTTCAGGACAGTTGTACAACGCTTCATAGACAGTGAGATATATTCTAAGGAAGGTCACTTAGTCTGGTTGGTGTCTGAAGATATGGAGCATGTTCTATCTGAAATTACTCCCTGGGAAATATGCTCACCAAATATCTTTTTTTTTTTTTTTCCCCTGATATTGTAATCTCTCAAATATTTATAAATTACCTAAATTTGAGTGACACATCACAACAGCAAAAAGAGTTAGAAAAGCTTATAGCCACTGATAAAATACTCCTACTTAGAAAGTTAATTGAGCAAACAGATGAAATACAGAAGAGTAAAGTATTTTACTTATTGGTTTCAAAAGTTCAATTTACAAAATTCAGTAAGTTTTTACTTTGAAGAACTTTTCACTCATTTATTAAGAGTTTGGAACAATGAAGATTCACCCAATGCAATTGATTCTCTATTTTTAATTTCTTTAAAAAGGAAAAAAAAATATCACTGAGTTTGAATAAAAAAATAAAATCAATTTCTGGTTTCAAAATTTATATTTAGAAATTTAGACTATACCTTATTTCCTGCAAGTTCATTATTTCATGCAAGTTCAGCAGGTATCTTTAACTGTACATTAATATTTTTATTTCCTGGAATGTATTCATTTTCACCTGAAGTTCTTTGTTGATGGAGCTTAAAAAGTGGTCTGAGCTTATAAAAAATATAATTCAGACACTGAAATTTTAATAATATTTTTATGTTTATTTCACATTAGCTAACAGCAAACATGTTTAGTAGTATGGATTTTTTAGATTAAAACATGCAGGTTGCATTTTTAAGTGGCCTTGTTTCTATGGCAATGAACACGCAGATTACCAGTGAAATCAATGGCAAAGTATAGCAAAACAAATAAAATTCACCTTCCTATAGAGAACCTTCTTACTTATATCCTGCTACTTTGATCTTAATTTTATAAATTATTTTTTTAAGGAGGACTGTTTTTTGCATTCTTTTTAGTAGGTTGTTTTTGAAACACAATCTGGTTTAGTTCAAGATAATTCCAAAATGAAATTGTCATAACTGACTTAACAGTTTTAAAACCATTACTAAAATTGGGTCATGCCTTTAGTAACACATACAAATAAACCATACACAAAGCTGCGATGTACACCCTTGTAATCAACTCGATTTTAATTTGACTCTCAAGCTCTTCAGGTTCTCAAGTCCGGGATACTACACAACGTATGCAGCAGAGGAAAAAACACTGAGGATAATACAAACTTAAGTGCAAGTTAATGGCCTCTTTCACTAAACACTTGGGGATTTTATGTATTCCTTACATATTTCCGTTCAATAACCTTTGAAGAAAACATAGGAAAAACACAGGGAGAAGAAACCTAGCATTCCCTATTACAGAAATACACCAGTTATCTTTCTCCTCCTGCCCCTCCTTCATCTGCCTTCTTCCTTCTTGAAGATACCATATAGGATATTATTCTTGTTAGCAGTATTCTGGTTTTATCCTCTCAGTTTGAGGAATGTGTTCAACCTGAAATTCCCACTTTCTGGCCAAGAAATGTCAGCTAGCTGTAAGTTTCATGCAAAAACTTAGTTAACAGTCTGTGAGAAAGTATGTTCATGACTAAACTCAGCATTATCAGTATCTTGGCATACTGTTTAGATGTCAGTTATATACATTTCCTTAGGGAAAGTGGTCAGGAGCACAAAATCTTGAATGGATACTGTGGTGGGTTGACCTCTGTTGGCTGCAGACATACACCCAGCTGCTCTTTCACTCCCTCTCCTCAACAGGACAAAAGAGATGAAATAAGATGAAAAAGCCTTAGGGTGATGTAAAGACAGGGAGATCACTTACTTATTATGATAAGGCAGAAAACAAACTTTGCTGGGGGAAAATTAATTTAATTTGTAGCTATTTAAAATAAATTTTGATAGTGAGAAACAAAAGACAAAAAATAAAACAGCACCTTTCCTCCACACATACTTTATTCAGGCTCAGTTACACTCCTTCATCCCTCACTCCTTTACCTCTTCCCTCATCCCCATTGAGTAGCACAAGGGGGATGGGGAGCTGTGGGTTGAGGTCAGCTCATAATTGTTCATCTCTGCTGCTCATTCTTCCTCACACTTACCCCCTGTTTCAGTGTAGGTCGTCTCCATGGTCTACAGTTCTAAACAAACCTGTTCCAAGCTGAACTTTCCATGCGCTGCAACTCCTTCAGGAATTCTCCACCTGCAGTGTGGGATTCTCCATGGGATGCAGTGTGGATATATGCTCTGGTCTGTCCCTTTCCGTGGGCTTCAGGGAAATATTTTCTCCCCTATGATCATTTCCACAGGCAGAAGGGGAAACCCTCGGTGTCGTGCCTGGGGCACCTTCTTTTTCTTCTCTGAGCTTGCTGTTACTCACAATTTTTTTCCTCACTCCTCAGTGCTGTGTGACATTTTGCCTTTTCTTATCTACATTTTCCCAGAGATGCCACTATCTTGGCTGAGGTGTTCAGTTGTGCCGTGCAGTGAGTCCATTGGAACCCTCTGGATATGGCTGTTTCCAGCATGGAGCAGTCCTTGGCCTCTCCTTACATGGACCAGCCCTGCAGCTCCCACTAACAACATCTGGCCATCTGCATTCAGTACAGATGCACTTGCAGGTAGCTTAGTCTCTTCAGTTCTTGGGCACACACAGCTGCAGATGTTTAAGATACTTTACAAACAGCACATAAGGCAGCAATGGCTCCTCAGGCACCTGAAAGTTTAGTCATACAGAATGTGAATTTTGCTCTTAAGTTCAGGTTCTATTGTTTCTGGTGGATTTGAGGTTTAATACATAAATCTCTAAACTCTTAACAATTGCTACCTCATTTTGAGAACCAACTGAAGGTAAAGAAATTTCAAACACCAGCGGAATCCCAGATTCATCACTGAAATTTATGTCTGCTTCTTGTATCTCAGTGTTTGGGTTCCCCAGTGCAGATAATAAAGTGATGGACATTGAAGAAATCCTAACTGACAGGCATAAAGTAACTTGGGAAATAAAATTTTCAGTTTGCACTGCTTCCAATGGATGAAGTAAATAGCTTGTTCTTTCAGAAAAAAAAACCAAACAAACAAAAAAAAAACCAACAAAACAAACCAACAAATGCATCACATACTCAAGGGATGGCACTGGACCAAAAGCCTGATGCTGCTTTCAACAACAATAGTTTTACAATAGTGCAATTCTGAATTTGCCTCAACTGGAGAAGACTGTAAATCTCTAGATTTTCTATAAAATATATAATTCTGATTAGTATTCGCTAAATATGCTAGAAAAGTATAAAGACACTTATTTTTCTCTGCCTTAGATGCTCATTGTGAAGTGCATGACATGTTTGTTTCAATGCAATAAGAATCTTTCTAAAGGCTAAAGTAAAACTTAGTCTATCATTGCTTCTTTTCACAATAAGAGTATATTGAGGCACTTCCTAGGGCTTTTCTGTACATAGAGACACCATTATGCAGTCTTTCCAGATGCTTAAGGAGCTGATTCTTTATGAAGCAAATTCCGACCTACTTTGTACTCCCCTCTGCTCTCCCAGTGTTCAGATTTCAGACTCGATCAGAACACTGCCAGTGTTCAGTGTTCAGATTTGAACTTTCTTTTATGTTACTATCTACTTTTTGCCAGGTGACACAACTTAACTTGCAAAGCAAGATATTCATCCTAAAATGACAGCCCAATAAAAACTCCTAAAATTGGAGCTGATAAAAAGAGGGGTATTTCTGGATACTAATATGTTTTCTCTACACTGTTTTTTTAACGAACAACTTGAATGTAAAGTCTACACTTTCTGCAAGTATCAGCTATAACTTTTTCATCTGAAAAATAGCTGACAAATTAGCATTTAAAGTGTCATATACTTCAGAGCATACATGGCAGTTATTAAAATTCATGAGAACTTCACAGTGGTCACAGATCATGTGTCTTTCATCTATGCAGAGCTCTGCATAGCATCAGTCATTAACAGAAGCATTTCTTCACTTCTTTCCACTCAAAACATATGCTTTCTACCTAAATTTTGGAAAGTGATCCTGTGTGTGCTGTCATGACACCCTGTAAAGTCCAGTGGGGATGTGAGGCACAAATTGCGCTTGTGGCATGCTCTGAGTTCTTAATGAACTACCAGGAAGAGCCTCTGTGCTTATCAAAGTGTAATGTTTTCTCTTCCTGGCTTAATCAATTTGTGTGTTAATGTTCCTTGCTGACGTGTCAACCTAGCATCTGTCTGGTGCTCTCACCTTTCATTGCAATAATCTAATCTAGATGTACAAAAGCATAAAAGGCTGGTGAAACCCCCTCACAAACAGAATTTATAATAGATTTTTTACACAATTGTCTTGGGTTCAGCAGTAGCAGTCATTTTTCTCCTTCTTAGTAGCTGGTGCAGTGTTGTGTTTTTGACTCTCAGCCTGAGAACGATGCTGATAACACCAATGTTTTTAGCTGTTGCTCAGTAATGTTTACTCAGACCAAGGACTCTCTGAGCCTCATGCTGTGCCAGGAAGGAGGGGAAGCCAGGAGGAAGCAGAGACAGGACATCTGACCCAAACTAGCCAAAGAGGTATTCCATACCACAGCACGCCATGCCCAGTATATAAACTGGGGGCAGTGACCCAGAAGGGCTATATCACTGCTCAGTCGGGCTGGGTATCGGTCGGTGGGTGGTGAGCAGTTGTATTCTCTTCTCTTGTTATTTCCCTCTGCAGCGCTTGACATCTTGCTTTGTGGAGGCGGCTGAGCTTTTTGGGCTGGAAGTCAGCTTGAAGAAGACAGAAGTTCCCGACTAACCCACACCACAAGAAGATTATCATCATCCCCACATTACCATTGGCAAGTCAGAGCTTAAGTCAGTTCAGCAGTTCAGCTCTCTGGGAAGCATTATTTCCTCAGATGTCACGATCGACAAAGAGACAGACAACAGAATGTCAAAGGCGTATAGAGCCTTTGGAAAACTCCATAAGAGTCTGGTGCAATAAACACCTGAAGAAACGTACAAAGATTAGTGTCTATAGAGCCATTGTATTGTCTACTCTTTTATATGAGTCTGAATCATGGGTTATATACTGCCATCACCTGCGACTCCTCCAACGCTTCCATCAGCACTGCCTCTGTACAATTCTAAACATCCATTGGACTGACTATGTGTCAAATGTTACTGTCTTTGAACAGGCAGGGGTCACCAGTATCGAGGCCTTATTGCTGCAATCACAGCTGCGCTGGGCAGGGCACATCTCTAGGATGAAGGATCACCGCCTCCCTAAGATTGTGTTTTATGGTGAACTCGCCACTGATTACCTCAAGAGAAGTGCCCCAAAGAAGAGATATAAGGACTCCCTGAAACAATACCTCAGCCTTGGCCATATTGATTACCACCAGTGGTAACACCATACATAACGCCGTTGTCTCCTTTGAAAGCAGACGCAGAATTAGTCTCGAGGAGAAACGACAATGTAGAAAGAATCGCGCCCCACCTATACCACCCAAGGAGACCTTTCACTGTGCTTTTTGCAAGCAGATTTGCCTATCCCACATTGGCCTTTTTAGTCATCAGCGCACTTGTAGTAAGCATAGGTAAAGCCCTTCCCAAATCTTCGCGAAGTCTAGCCATGATGATGATGATTATTATTATTGGTGGTAGCAGCAGTGGTTTTGTGTTATACCTTAGTTACTGGACTGTTCTTATCTCAACCCATGGGAGTTACATTCTTTCGATTCTGCTCCCCATCCCTCCGGGAGCACAGGGAGGAATGGGGGGGAGTGAGAGAGCAGCTGCGTGGTTCTGACTTACCAGCTGGGCTTAAATCACAACAACAATGCAAATGTGAAACAATTAGCCGAGAGAACAGGCCACAAAATACTGCATCAGTAAAAAACTACCATATTTAGCATTCTTCAGTGTCATACCATTCATGATACCTCTGTTGGTTATTTATAAATTTGCTAATATTAGCTTTGTCTGGTGTCATATGAGTAATAGATTAATAATATTCTAGTTTTACAGAACTTTAACATGACAGATTTGTCTCTGGAATGAATAATTTATTGTCTAGTTTGAACTTGGCAAGGTAAATTTTGACACAGGGGCCACAATACTGCAATTCTGTTTCATTCAGACAAAACCTTACTTCTGAGAATATTCTGTTTTGAAAGTTGTTGGAAAAGCATATACCAGTATTTTTCTCAATATGTTTTTTCCCATTGTTTGTAGCATATGACTGGTGATGCTGTCATGCTTTTTGTCCACCTGGAAATATTTGGGAGAGCATATTGTATCAACCTTTGTATCAGCTATACCATATCCTTTGAAGGATACCAACAATTCAAAATCAGGAGTGAATGTTCTAAAAAGGAAGTTTTCTGCTGATTCCCGCAGACTGCATTAATAACACACATTGTGTATGGTTTCATTATTTTTGTCAGATTTTTCCTAACATGTTTCTTAATTATCAATTTCAGAATTACTTAATATTACATTAATACATCCAGCCTATTTCCAAGTATTGAAGAATAATACTTACAGAATTCTTTCTTCCTGACTTTACCTTGCCTTGCCTTGCCTTGCCTTGCCTTGCCTTCCCTTCCCTTCCCTTCTCTTCCCTTCCCTTCCCTTCCCTTCCCTTCCCTTCCTTTTTTTTAATAACATTTTTGTATCTATGTAAGAATGGTCTTGTTCTGTTTGGGGGCATTAAGACATCTTTACTCCTAAAATACTTTTTATAAAATCTTGTATTTAGTTCTGCCAACCTTGGTTTCTACTTTTTTTTTTTTTTTTGCTTGTTTGTTTGGTTTTTTTTTTTGCTTTTTTTTAAATACACAGTCCATTGCCATAATTCTTAATTGATATTTAATTTGCCTCATGGCATCTCATTTGCTTCTATTGTATTTGTATTTTTAATTGCTACTTCACAATTGACCCAGAATTGGATTTAATAAAATTAGCATGTATACGCTCTATTTTCTATTAAAATTAATCTGTATTCCTGTTTTGTGCAAAAGAGAAGATAAAGCCTATTGAAAAAGCGTTCACAGCCATTGCCCTTTAGATATCATTTTAATGTACATTTCTGAACCAACTTGTGAGAATAGTTCTTGGATGAATTAAAATCCTACTTTAGAAAAAAAAAAAAAAAAAAACCCACCACAAAATTACTCCCTGTATTGGAATACCCTGTTGCACACTGTGAGATAAATAATTGATGGTGTGGTTTTAACTTATGTCATGAAAAAGAAACTATGACAGGAAAATCAGTCAATTAATAACAAGGATTTTTTTTCCTCATAATGTTCTGATATTTTTTCTAAATATAAATGTTAATCAAAAATTTCAAGTAGTAAAATCTGTCTTTGCAGAGCTTCACAAATAAATACAGGGAAATTATGCCAAATGCATAATGCCTATTAACTGTTCTCTGTATGCTTACTGGACACTTACAAACAGCAATTAAGTGTGGGTTGGAGGGAATAAAATGTGAGAAAAGCTATAACTAAAACCAATTTTACCCTGTTTTATATAAACACAAAAGCTAGCTGAGGGCAAAAGGTTACTGCACAACCTAGAAAAAAAGGATTTATGGTTATCTAAAGATAAAGATTGAAGGAAGCCCACAGCAATTATTTTTTAAGCAAACTGAAGCACTGTATGGTCAAAAAGGTCAATAAAGCTAACGTCCAGCATTAGTTGTGCATAATTTAACTGATGTTGGCAGTTGCTGTATAGGAAATTGTCCTATAAGTGTAAATAAGTTTTACATTATATCTGTGAGTATATTATTCATGTAGCCTAAACATATCCTTTTTAGATACCCTTTTGATTATAACTATTAGATAATATATAAACTATTTATTGATTAGACATTTCAGATTATACTCCTCCTAGAAACAATGAACATAATTTAAACAAAATAAACACAGAAACATCACCAAGAAAAAAATCTATTCTTCATCTACTACGACACACAGAAAAACAGTTACTGGAAGGGACATCTGTAAGCCATAAAGACCTAGATGAAGCATGGAGTTACTCAAGGTTACTCAGGCTCATGCCTTGTTCAGTTATCTGAAAATATCTGAGTAACTTGCACTCAGTGATTTTTATTTTTATTATTTTTTTTATTTTTTTTTTCTTACATGCATATTACAATTTCCTTTGTTGCAACTATGACCTGTCTCTTGTCCTTACTGTGTACCTCTGAGAAGAATCTAGCTTAGTATCTTTCTTTCTTAAATGGACATCTGCAGTGAGATCCTCTCTTTTCTTCCCTATGTACCTGTGTGTCCAGATGCTTGAGAAAAGCTCCTATTAGTCTGCTTTGTCATGGTTAGTGAGAAATTATTTATTATATTCCTTTCCCAGGTGTATTTTTCTCTAATTCCTATTTCTTTTCTTATCCATGGTCACCATTCCAAAGCATAAAGTAGACTCTCACAATAACCTAAAAAAGTACTCCTACTTTGTCCATGTCCAATTGACTGTCTATTAAATCTTTTAAGTTTCAAAATAATATTTTAAGAAGCCTTTAACTAAAGCACATAAATCACACTATTGCCTGTATGCTGATTAAGTTTCAAAATAATATTTTAAGAAGCCTTTAACTAAAGCACATAAATCACACTATTGCCTGTATGCTGACTAAGGCAAGAGAGGAAAGATGAGAGCTATCCGATTTTGTGTGAAAAGTCAGAGGAAACAAGCCATTCAAGAAAAAAAAAAACCAAAATCCAACAAATAGCAGGACATAGATTTTGCAGATCAATTGCCTTTTTTGAGGAGGCCAGAATTATCTGAGTGAAGGTTCAATAGTTCTCATATTTATTCACATATAAAATGTAATGTAATAGAAGGAAAACTGAGTACTACCATTGGTAAGCACCTTGACCTAAAGAAGATATCAAGTGTACCAGAACAATAGAAACTACACCTTAGACTCAGTCTAAATGACACTAAGATATCCTTTCATCCTTTCACTTGGAAATATTTGAAAAGTCTGTGCTATTGTAAACACTGTATTTACCTCTTGAGTATTCCCTAAACATGAATAATTTTGAATTATTCTTGTTTCTTAAAATCAACCTAAAACACTTTTTAAAATGCAATCCCCTTGGCAATGAAATGAACAGTACATTAACAGATAGAGAAGTTGGAAATATAGTCTACAAATTTCATTTTAGCAATAACAGTGTTTTTGAATTTATTGCAAGTAATATTCCTCTTAACTCATGTAACCACTTGTTAAGAATGCAGTTTGTGGGTAACATTAATAATAAAAATAGCCAAAGCAGTCTGATATACAGGCATTCAAACTTCTTTCTTCACTGCACCCAATTCAACAAGATTATTATTCGTAAAGCAGCTCTTTAGCAGTTGGAGATTCATCTCTTATTTTAAAGCACAAAAATTAGACATCTGTAATGTAATTACTATCTGTTAGTCTTTAAATTTCCTTAAATTGTGAAAAAAGTTAACTGACATCTTTGCTCTTTATTGTTGGAAGAACAGTAAAATAACGGGGGTTTTTTGGATTGAAAAGAAACAAATATTCACATATAGCATGAAGGAATTCAGTAACTTCAGCTATCAAAATACAGGTTATTTTCTTATTTTATGGGAAATTCTGCATAAAGGAATTAAAATTGCATTTAGTTTAAAGAAAAGTACAATAAACTTTATTTCTGGTTCCTAATTCAAGGAAGTTTCCCTATTTGCCTCATTTTGAAGTTTTCTTTGGATCAGAATATTATTTTGCTGACATCAACAAAGATAACAGTAATTTATGAAACAAATGTTGCAAAATGTTGTACATATTTATCGAAATTTTCTTTATTATCTGGACACAGTCTTGATGCTTTTATTCTTTGAATTGTTGCTGAAGTTGTCAAAATTGAAACTATCAGCTGATTTTTAGAATCATTCATAGTGATATGCATCTATGCCTTTTTTCCAGCCAAAATCTTTGGCTTGCCTTACAGCAGATCTTGTCTACCTGGAAGGAGATGACAATTCATTAGATCAAGTATTACTAAAACCAGAGAAATCGTCTTCATCTTAGAGACACGCAGAGTACCACACTGTGCACATGCTTTCCCTGTATTTTATTTTGCAGAAAAATTAACACAAAAATATCTCCAGTGACATCCATCGGACAAACTGTAGTCTTACCTCTGCAGATAATATTCTCCCTTAATCCTATTTTGAATTCTGATTTAATAAGGGAGTCATATCAACTGTATCTGTAATGAAAAAAATCATCAACCTTCAACATCATAATTGCATACTGAGCTAGTACAGTCCCACAGAACCTTTCCTTAGATGTGCAGGATCCCACATGGTTACTTCACATCCTGATAATCCTACATGGAGTCATCACCCTTCCATTTTGAAACACTCTCAGTTCAGAAGGCTGAATTTAAAAGAGAGTAAGTTGAGAAATATAAATGAGGGGCAAGCCTAACAAGTTTACTGAAGATTATATTTTCTGTGACTAGCTAGATAAAAGCTTGCCTACCTGTAATGTCATGAAATATAGAGAGTATGAAAGAGGTATCAGATCTTTTAGAGCCCATGATACTGACCCCATGGTATTCTTGCCCCTAAGCTTTGCTCATAAACCAAACAAGGCATCAGTTACAGAGGACAATAGTGCAAGCATGAGATCTTGTTCCATTTTCCATACCACCAGTAATAATAATTTTCCTTTTAAATCTATGGTTTAGATAACAATTTTTGTATTGCAAAGGAGAAGGAGACGTTTAGATTTTCAAATGCTACTTGTCTACTGAGAACTTCAGAAGTGTTGAAAAAAAACCCCTATCTTTATTATTGCTAAATCAATGCTCTGTTTAAGTCACCTTCAACATTTTTAAAGGCTTACATTAACACAACTCCTCTCTTCCCAAAACAAAGGAATTAAAGAAATAATCAATATTTAGAGAGAGTAGGATGACTTCCTTCAATATTTGTAAATAACATCTTCTGGAAAAAGATGTCTCAGAGTGAAGCTGTTCAATTAGAGCTGCATCTGAATCTGATAGTCTGAATAAAATGTTATATGTGCAAAGTTTATGCATTTTTAATAATCATTAATATTTCAAACATTTCATTATTGTACTGCATAAGTACAGCTATTATATTTGAGAAACACTGAGTCTTGCTTAATTGATGATTTTCCATTAATTGAACCAAGTAAATCTGGTTTTTCCTTGGCTCTATTTGCCTTGCCACTGAAAGGGAAAAGGTTCACATGGCTGAAATCAAGGCACTTGTAAATGCCTTCCTTTTTCCACTAACTGTATGGTATGTTACTGTACTTTAATTTATATCCACTTAGATGTTTAAATGTGGTCTAACACAGACCATATGAATATATCTCCCCAGAATGGACACAGTCCTGCTAAAGATTAGTTAATGTCACTCCCATTTTGGGATAATTGCACAGACTGTTTACAGGCTCAACAGCATCTTGAGAGGGGAGAAGGTGAAATAAACTGAATTTATTTTAAAGTTCTGACTTCATCTCTTTGCAAGTCTGTAAGCCTGGGGCTATTTCCAGAATAAGCACATTCTTTGTAGACTCAATTGCACACATTTCTGCTGAAACAAAGTAAAAGCACACTTTAATTCTGGCTGTTGCAGCATTAAGTGTGTCTAAGCAAAATGCACCCTGGAATTCCTGCTCCATTGTGATTGGTGACTATCATAAAATTTGAACAGTTAGAATAAGTGTTTTCAGGATGTTGGCATTAGCCTATCTTTCTTTTGCTAGGTTTTGTTTGAGGCTTTTGACACGGCATCCAACACCTACAAATCCCATTTGGGACCTCCGTTAATGGTTGTTATTGCCTCATACAAATCACACGTGATTAACATTTTCACATAGCAAATATCTCTCTAAATGCTTGTACATTACTTAATGCACTATAGCCAGGATTCTAATTTCTGCTTCTGAGTTACTATAATAGAATGAATAAATAATAGTAATGTGAGGTACAAAACCCTGACTTTCAGGGGTTTTTAACTGTTTCTACATTTCCTAATCCTGGTAATCTATAGTAGTGATAATGTCCCAGTTTTCTCCTCATATTAGAAGCCTGACCAAAAAAGAATGTGTCATAGCTATCATAGCGCCTGCTTTCATTACATTATGACTGTTTCACTGCATAACCAGGAAACCTAGATAATCTAGAAAATGCTTAGATGAGCACTGAATTTTTGGAACCCTATGGTAATTCAGCTACCAAAGTCTTTTAAATTCACCCATCACTGTCGGGGCTTAAGTAGTTTGGTTCACAGTCTGCCAGCTACCTGTATTAATAAAGCCAAGTTATTACTTACGCTGTCTGTATAAGGGTTTCCAGTTTAATCCATACTATATTTTCTGCATTAATGGCACTGACTTTGAAAACTGACTATTCAGCTAGGGGCTCTAGGCCAAGGGATATTCCTCTGAATGAGAAAATAGAAACCCAACTGATTGGATTTAACTTACTGCAGACAGACTTATACATTCCTATCTTCACATTTTTCATGTCAACTTTCTTTTGAAGTGTCTAATACATATCTGAAGTGACTTTGGTGCTGGGAGTAGAAAAGCTGATCAGGTTGAATACTTTCATCTTACATGTAGAGGGCAAATGATCAAACTGACAACCATTCAATATATATTTCTCCAACTTACTTAAAATATTGAACAATATTTGAAAAACTGTGATTGAGAATATGAACACCTGTGTTCCATTTGCCTCTGTAACCTTCAGAAATTTTCAGATATGTCTAGTTAGCTGTATCTCTAAATTTCAGAGTAACTAGAGTGGGATAAATTTCCGCTAACTTATTATGAAGTCTTCAAAATGTAGTCTAATAGCTTAAAAAAACCAACCATAATTGTGCAAAACAATTTCCAAACAAGAAAAAGTCTTTAACAGCTTTCTTTCAGACTAACTCTGTCCCAGATGTAGAAATTGAAAATATTGGGTGTAAAAGGAATCCTATTCTTATTCTTATATGGGATCTGAACTTCTACAGCTAGACCATCAAAAGTATTTGTTAGCTGTATGCTTAAAAATGACAATACAGTCAGTGCAGCAAATAAATATACTGGCAATAGGGAAACTGAAAAGCAGAAATAGATAATCTTAGACAACAGAGAATTTACAAAGGTGGAAGGAGAGGGAGGGTATTTGCTGAGGTTATTTGAGAGGTATATGCTGAGGGTATATGCTGAGAGGGTATTTGCAGCCCAAAATCTTGGAATAACTGGTGAGTTTAGATCGTGATTTGGATTGTACTCAGTCTCCAGTGAAAAGACTTTACATTGTTAACAAAACAGTGGTAGTTTATGACATATAACTAGGTGAATGCAATGTAAACAACTTCATTTTTGGTTTACCTCTTTTTTTTTTTTTTTTTTTTTTTTTTCCTCTAGGCTATTGGGTTGTTTTGTTGGGATTTTTATCTCTTTTTTTTCTTTGTGGGAAAGTATGACAGCCTTGCAGTAATTTTGGACTCCTTTAGATTCCGAAGTAGGAAGAAGGGTAGCAAGGCACAGAGCCAAATTATTTGAATCATCAGCTTCTAAAATGCCTATCCAGTCTGTAGGATAGATTACATGAAATAGTAACAAATGTTTACATAGATGGACACACACCTGAGGCCACCGGAATCCAGGTGGCTGAATTTGATCTTCTCTTTCATAGTTTTTCCTGTTATTCTGTATCTTCTGTGTATGAATAAAAATAAATTACTGAAATAGAGAAAATACG
The DNA here is from genome assembly GCF_963264785.1 of Psittacula echo. Taxonomy (NCBI): domain Eukaryota; kingdom Metazoa; phylum Chordata; class Aves; order Psittaciformes; family Psittacidae; genus Psittacula; species Psittacula echo. Next base: position 81,146,944 of record NC_137736.1, on the reverse strand, counting down.
TGTGATCTTAAACAAGACACATGGATTTCATTCTCTCTTCTAACTCTTGCAACACTGTACAGTCTATTACCATGCTAATGGTTATAGCAATATTTGCAAATGGCTAAGTTGCTGACTCAGTTGTTTGGTTTTACCAGTTGAGCAACCAGGTAAATATTGTGAAGCTTTTGATCCCTTGATGATTCTTTCCTGGCTCTCTAAGAGCTTCAGTTAGAATAATATCTTTTCACTTTCACAAAAAATATCAGAAGCTTACGTTGTGCTTATGGATAACACACACTGATATTCGCTAAAGCAGTACATGAGGAATTACCTTTCTGCAGTTTCCGTTTCAGTCAGTGCATTATAATTACTTTCAGACCCTACCTTACTGTAAATGTACTTCAGATCGTGTCTAGTCTCAAAGACGTAAAAAGAAAACCCAAGCCCTGAATACCCTTCAACCCATCCTTCAATCCTTTATCCCTCATTCTTCAAACCATCCTTAAATTCCGTCAGCTGAGAATGGCAACATCTTCTGTGAAGAACACATGTAAGAATCATAAAAGCAATCTAATTATGTTGAGACAGATAGACTGACATTAATCTTGAATGACTTTGTGAAGCCAGTCACTTTGTAACAGGTTAAGTCCAATGAAAGTAAGGATCATAATTTTACTTTAAAAAACAAGTCAATAAAATGAGAACTTAGGCTGTACGTCTTACCCAAAGAAGTCCTCTCTGCAAACATAGAGCATTGTTGACTTTACACAGTTAGTTGCTAGCTTCCAGAATTTTGTTCTTATAGCACAGCCTTTTTTGTGAATCAAATTAAGTATCCCACAAAAGTAGCAAGGCTTTAGTCTTTCTGTATAGGAACAGTTGAAATTGGGGTGCTCTCAATTGAGATATGATCTGATTTTTCAAAAAAATGCACTCTCTCCTTATTCTCCAAAATGTTGTCATTTGTTTAACCTTGCTCTTGTTTTCACCTCTTGGAGTTTTCCAGCTACTTTTAATGCTATTTTTACTTCTTGTAGAGAAAAGTAATACCTGGGAATCCTGACACTCAATGAAATATGAGCAATGAAATCTGGACACTCCTCCACTTTTCTTCTTTATACCCTACAAAAATGAGCCCTTTTTTTTTTTTCTTTTTTTTTTTCTTTTTCCTACTTCTTTTTCACCCATGCAACTAATAAGATTTTCTTTGGAGGAGAAAGCATAGGAAAATAGGCAATGGCAATAGGATCTGAGAAATATCTCCCAGTTTTGCCTTAATTTCTTGGACCTAAACCAATTTGACTGTCATAGAGCATGTCTACATGAACAAATACATGCAGAATCAAGACCACCTGTCTACAACTTCATTCTGAGCTATCTGAGCTTTTTGTAGATAGGAGATATAATAGCTATGTTGTATCTTCCTGACTGATCTGTAGCTTTGCCCTGACTGACTTAATATACACACAGAATTCATGTGTCCATGAGTTTATTTATCTCCTTCCATTCCCAGTTAATCCAGTAAAAATTATCTGAACCACTTCAAGAATGAATTAATTTTTTTTCATGAACACGAATGACCAGACTCCTTTTGAGAAGCTATAATACAAAAATTAAAAATTATTTTCACAGGAACTGGGGAAAAAAGAAAAACCCAACATAAACAACCAGATCCTTCAAGCATCATAACGATCTCATTTTTTATGTCAGTGTATTGTTTGTTTAATTAGGATTGCCTGTGTTTGACACTGCAATAATGAAAATTAGAATCAAGTCCTCTATTAAAGGAAGCTCAAATAGAAATTGATTTTTTTTTTCAATTAACCTATTCCTTAGGAAAGTATGCCCTTTGCAACGTGAACACAACAGGGTTTGAAGAGGATAAAAAGATAACAAACGTTGCCTATTCATGGCTATAATTTAGAGTTATTTTCCAAACTGCTGGTGTATGCTTGAACTGCCCAGGAAGGAGGAGAGTAGACTATTTGTTATCTATTTATTTACAGAGTAGTTAGCTGTTCACCAAACAGGGTAATTATAGCATGAATCTTTGGAATACATGCATGATTTAGGTATATATTGGAAATTTCTTGCTTCAGCATTAATATTTGAATAAAGATTAATGATTTACAGTTAATAGAAAACCTTTTTATTCCTTTTTTTCCTTTTAAATCTAGCCAGCAATTTTCAGCATGCATATCAAGCAGGCTTCCATGAACCTTTAATATTTCACACCCAGAAGACATTGCAAAACTCATTTATTTTTGCTTTAAGTAACTACCTATTAGACTTAATAAATTAAATGCAAAAAATTGAACATTAAGTTAATTATTTTATTCATCTAGGTAAAATAGAAGAGCAAACAGTCTGCTGCAGTGCTTGCATGTGTGCATGTATTTCTTCTATATGATACATCCCCTGAAGGGCCCCTGGGAAATTTCACCTTGCTGTGCTACAAATGAAATGTCCTCTTACAGTATACTGCAGCATACTTCAGCAGCAGGCATCTTCCCAATGTCCTTCAACATATAAAGAACTGCAGCAATGGTGTGCCTGAGGGGAAACCTGGGAAGCTCTTGTTAAAATTCCATCACCAAATTAAGTGGAAGCTTGGAAAGATTTTCCATTCTCTGTTGCAAATTGCAGGTTCATGTAGAACGTGAAACCATCTCTTCCAGGGATGAATTACTTCTAGAGGTTTAATACAACTATCTTTGAAGAGCAAATATTTTGCCTGTTGGATAAGCCTGAATTACATCAAAGGGCAGGTCAGTATACCTCTCTCCAGGTTTTCTTACACTGCCTTAATTTTCTTGATACTGCAGCTGTTAGATATGTTTTTTTTTGTGACATGATTCAAATTAGTCTAATTTTTTGTCAGCCCTACAATAATTTTGGTAAGTAAATTTCAAAGAAATTGATAAACTATCTTGTGCATTCATGCAATACCGTCGAACGTTCAAACTTCTAGCACACTCAACATAAATAAAAATAAATAATTCTTTTGTAACATGAGATGACCCAGTTGTTACAGATATATGTAAAGGAGTTCATAACTTTCATTAAGTCATTTATATGAAAAATACGGTGGCTAATGTTTTTAGGGTTGGAGGGATTCTTTTGAGAGAAGGGCAACAATGGTGACTGTTTTTTCTAACCTGTAGTGCACTTAAATTTAAATTTATCAGTTGGAATGTTATATATTCTACCAGCCTAATACAGACAGCAGGCTGATCTTCATAAAATATGCATATTGAAATACCTTTTGCATATTAAAAAAAAAAAAAAAAAAAACAAACAAAAAAAGAGAGGAAAAATAAAGAAGACTCAATTACTTCTGGAATGATAAGCAAGAGAAAACATTTTTTTTTTAGGGTCTTGGATACTGATGGCTGAAAGGAAAAAAAGGCTTTTACGTAACAATGACAAAATTGCAGCTATTTTATTTCATAGTATCAGCGTGGTCAGAAGCAATCTCTGGAGATTGTCTAACTTAACTTCACTGTGCAGAAGCAGGCTTAACCTGTGTGAAGTTGGGTCTTGAGTATCTCCAAGGATGGTACTCCACAACTTGTCTGGCCAACCTGTGCCAGTGCTCAGTTATTCACACAGCAAAAAATTTGTTTCTCATATTTAGGTGGAATTTTCTGTTTCAGTTTGTATCTATTGCCTCCTGTGCTGTGACTGGACACCACGGTTTGGCTCTATCATCTTTGCAGCACTGTCCCACATGAGATATTTAAACACATAAAATCCATCACACTCCTTCCCTTCTCAGAGCCTTTTCCAGGCTGAACAGTCTCATCTCTCTCAGTCTCACCTTATATAAAAGCCATTCGAAGTTCTTAATCATCTCTGCGGCCTTTCCCTGGACCCACCATAGAACATCCATATCTCCCTTCTACTGTTGAGGCCACATTCAAATTTTGTCCCACCAGTGCTGGATAGAGCGGAAGGACCACCTCCCTTAACCCGCTGGCAGTGCTTTTCATAACGCAGCCCAAAAAGCTGTTGGAATTTTTTTTCTGCAGAGGCACATTACTTCATAGCGCTTCATGATCATCTTGGTGTCCACCTAGATCCCAAGCCTGTTGACACGGGAGTCACGGACAACGCAGAGACGATCAATGTGATCAAGCGATTGCCAAATTTATTCACACACACCGAGAGCTTTTATAGTTTACAGAACTAGCTGATGTAACCAATATAGATTCTGATTGGCTCAAAAGTGCAATCCACACATTTTTAAAGCAGATAACAAGCTAGCTAAAAGTGAAGCAGATAACAAGCAAGCTGAAATTATCCATTTGCTACCTTTCCCACATAACTTGCAGTTTCACCATTCCGCTCCCACAACCTGTTAACCTTGAGTGAATGCCAAGCTCCTTATTCTACTGCACATAACTGTCCTTTAGTAACCTAAGGCTAGGCCTTGTAGCCTGGATAACTTGAGTTCAGGCCTTGCAGCTTAATTCAGAGTTTGGCTAAGACCAAACAGCTGGGATTGTTCACACGTCCATTGTTCAGCTGTATTCTTCATATCTCCTAAGGCTAAGACGTCTGGGTTGGTCACGAAATGTCCGCTGTCCCTTAGCCAATCCATAATTCCCTCTTTTTTTTTTGAGCAAACCAGATGGATGTTACATTCCTCTTAACCATTGATATAATACACCGCAACATACAACTTGCTATTAATACAAATAAAATTAACGCGCATAATATAGTTATTCCCTGTATGATCAAATCTTTAAGCCATCCAGAAATTCCCCATCCCTTGAAAAGCTTTGTTAACCAATCCAATCCATCATCTTTCATCAGCCGTTTAACCCTCTCTTTCCATTGTTGTATACTCTTATAAATTGATTCCGAATGATCTGACAAATTCATGCAGCACATCCCCTCAAATTCAGCACAACCATGCCCCTGTGCCAACAATAAAAAGTCGACTGCTGCCCTATTTTGTAAGGTGGCATGATGAACACTATCAACATCAGTCAAGAGCCCACTTAGTGCAAGCGTAGTAGCATTTGTCGGTTTTGCAAGCCAACAACCTAATTTATTTAAAGTACTTAAACCATATGTCACGCCAGTTCCTTCTTATCTTGCTGGGATTCTCATTCCCAGTGCCTTGCTCCCATACTCCTTCACCTTTTGTTGTCCCTTGGTTCATGTCCGACTCCATGTAGGCACTTGCTGATCTGGGTACATGGCCATTCTTTGCCAGAAAGTCATCCACATCTCTGCCTTTTTCTTTTTATACAAGCCAAACACGCTTTGTAGCACTCATAATCATTCATTGGATACATTAAAAATACACAGCAACAAAATCAAAATTGTTAAAATGACAATAAACACCATTAGTCCACCTTTTACTAAAACAGCCAGTCAACTTGTCAGTCCCTATTCACCTAATAAATTGTTCAGCCAAGAGGCTTGCCCATCCTCATACACCATGTGTAAGATTTTAGCATGTTTTCATATTTCTTCAACATATGCCAATCTCAGCCTGCTGGGTTTGCCCTTTTTCTCCTGGATGGCTCTCTGATAACAGGGGAGGCCATCCCCTCACATCAAGGTCTGGCATGGCATGTGTCCCCACCGCTACACGCCTGCTGGGTTGCAGCCAACAGTGGAGCTAAAGGTTCTTCTTGGTGGCAAACACAGAGGCCAACCCAGTCTTGCCCTTGACTGTGGTAGCAGGCATTTGGTCAACCTCAATTCTTGTACCTCGTCAGTGCAGAGTTTCACCTGCTTCATTCAGTAACAAGTAGGTATTGTGGCAAAGCACACACAGATTTATATTATCAGAGTAACTATTACAGGTTACAACAGCATGTTGAAGATGCTGATGGCAGTGAGAAACCAGTTAAAGAATTTTGTGGGTTTTTTGGTTTGGTTTTTTTTTTTTTTTTTACCAGTGGAGTTCTCCCACCTTTTTAATTTGTTCCGTTATCCGCTTTATAACACTACCATTGTATTAGAATTTTTTCTAGCTTTTGCCTTAGCATTTTCTAGCAGCTGCTGTAAATTTGCATGCTCTAACATCTCTTTTACAAATAACAAATCCACACAAGGTATAGTTTCTCATTAGCAACTGGCTAGTAAATACAGGTGGTTTTATACACAAAATCACAGCCTCTAATAATAGCTATGTTACAAGCACATATATTCAAGTTGTTACTTTTCAGTTGCCCCCAAGTGATGTCCTGTAATTATTTATTTTTCTCTTCCTCTGTCTCATTCTGCTCAGGGTATTCACTGTCAGCTCCTATAGCTGAGGCATCGGGTTCCTCCACTTGTCTGTCCAGCTCATGGCAAGGCTTTGCAAACTTTGCAGGCAGCTGCCATGGACCTGTAGGGAGGAGGATACAAACATACCCCCTCTCCTAGGCTATCAGCTCTTGAGAAGAAGGCAGATTAAAGTGATTCAAAGGCATTCTGATGGGAAAGGAATGTGAAGCTACAGCTGCCTGCCTGCTTAGCAGCAGCCATAAATACCTGCCAGCAACCACACTTTTGTATTAACTCTTTCTTATCCAAAATGTTAATCTGCTACCCATTAAAAACTTTTACACGAACCCAACAACAAAAAATACACAGAACACTGTCCGCCCTCAACACACACGCATGGGATCCCACAAGCAAACTCCATACAATTACAATATTTGAAACACAAAACCTAGACAATCATTACTACCACTATACAGTCCCTCATACAGAACGTGGCGTAAGGACCCTGTGAAGACAATCAAAAAAATCAGCTCCAAGCAGCATCATCACAATCTGAGGTGGCAGGCTCAACTTTAGCGGGCGTCCCCGCAGAGGCTCTGCCTCCCCCACATCACATGGGCCTTGGGCTTTTACACTGACCAAAATGCACACTCATTCCGATGCAGGTGGCCAGCCTACATTGGAAAAAGTGGTCAGCAATATCCATAAAAAGTCGCCAAGAGTTGATAGAAACATGGATATACTTATATTTGCCATCTTCTAGTACATGTGGATCACAGAGAGACTATCAAATGAGTTGTATATGGGGTCCCAAGTCCACAGCCTGCCACAGTACTCATATAACGTGTTCAAAAGGCTATAAGGGTTAAGACTTGCCCATTTACTTAAAGGGACTCCTAATAATGGTACATTAAATTGCTCTACATTTCCACACACCCAACAGTTTTTCACTTGCGTATAATTAACTACCTTTTCTGACAGATCTACATAAGCATTAGCCTTAAAAGTAGTATAGCTATCTGTAACATAAACATGAATATGGAAAGAAAGATGAATATTGAAAGAAGGTTCTATTTACACTCATGACCATGTCTATCTTCGTGCTTCTAAGCAAATCGCTTAGCACACTTTCGCTTAGTCCCCTCCCAGTGCTCAGGAGGAATCTGCCATATGTATGGCACCAGTAAGGGCTTTGAACATTCAAATTGAATAATGCATATCTGCTTCTTCTGCTTCAATACCCGTCTCTGCAGCTCAAACTGTCCTTCAAAAATTCTAGGCGTGAAACCTGGCTCGTCCCTTGTCATCCAGCCAATTCATTCATCGGCAATGAGGGTGTTCCAGCTTCTTTTGGCAACGCTGGCCCCTTCCAAGGTTTCACCCATCGAGCCAGTACCCAACGCGGACCAGAGTCTGTGATTACACACATATATTCTCTACCAGTTAGTTTTAACCTGACCCTAACGCTTGACCATGTATTACAGCAGGAGGGTCACTAGAGTCTCCTACCAATCGCAAAAAGTTCGTAACATACACAGCTTTCTGTATTCTTGCTGCCGGGGTAAGCCCTTCTTCCCCTGTTTTTTGTTTTTGTAACAATTGTTTCAAGGTCTCATGCGTACGTTCAATAATAGCCTGACCTGTAGGAGATTGAGGAATACTAGTGATATGAGCAATGCCCCAATTATTTAAAAATTTAGACAGCATTGAAGAAGTGTAGCTAGGTGCATTATCCGTTTTAAGCTGTAAAGGTACTCCCATAACTGCGAAACAGCCACGCAAATGTGCGATTACGTGGCGTGTGATTTCACCAGCCAGAGGGGTAGCCCAAACAAAGTGAGAAAAGGTGTCGATAGTAACATGGACGTACTTCAGTTTTCCAAAAGATGATACATGGGTTACATCCATCTGCCAAAGTTGGAGAGGTTGGAGACCTTGAGGATTGACTCCAAGGCCTATGCCTATTGTCTGGCCCTGACAATCAGGACAAGACTGTACAATGCCTCGGGCATCTGTCAGGGACAAGACAAACTGGCGAACTAACATTTTTGCTGATTGGTGAAAGAAGGCATGAGGTGCTCGGGCTTGTTGAAAAATATCTACCGGTGGTCCTGCCCAAGCTGGAGCAACTAATTTATCTGCTTTGTCATTACCATCACTAAGGCTCCCTGGGAGGCCCGAATGACTGCGAATATGCATAATGAAATATTTACAGTTATGATTATTTATAAGATGTAACAGAGTTTTCAACAAAGTCCATAACCTGTAATTAATAACTTCCTGTAAAACTGCCTTCTCTAGATGTTGAACAATTTCTATGATATACAATGAATCACAGACAATGTTAAGTGGAATATCAGGTTATTGTTGAAATACCACAACAACAACACTTAGTTCTAACCTTTGTAAGGAATCTGTAGAGTAACCACGTATTTTCTGTTGTTTTTTTTTTTCCAATCATCTGTTTTCCAAACGTATCTGGGTATGTGATTATTTCTGTTAGCATCTTAGAACAAGTGTCCATCATTTCCTGCAATCCAGCAGATTTTGGTAAAACCTGTAAAATATGCTTACAAGCTGGGTTAGTGTTTTCCACGGTCAAGGACATAAGCACAGATCCTTTAGCATTAGGTGCCAAGTCAGTATTCTTTTCAATAGCTGCTGTCAATCTATCAATAAATTGCATATATGGCTCAGTAATTCTCTGTTTTATCGACATATAGGAGGGATTAGGTTTTCCTGCTTCTGGCACAGCTTTCAAAGCAGCTAAGGTCAGTGGCTGCACTTGCTGTAACAACTTGGTTTTCATGTGAGTCTGTACTGCATCAGGGTGAAATTGTCCCTTCTCTATTAACATTTCATATTGTAAGGGATCATTAGGATTTCAACCCAAATTATCATCAGTGGCTCTTTCAGTAAGCTCCTCAAACCCACTTTTAAAATGTAATAGTTGTGAAGAAGTTAATAGGACTGAAGCTACCTTAAGACAATCATTGGGAGTTAAGACCATGCTACCCTGAAGTTCCTTTCTATTGGGTTTGTCCCTGAGCATTCGTAATAACTGGAAATGCAGTGAGAATGTCATGATTGTGTTTTTAATAAGACCTTGCCATCTCAAGGCACTAGGGTTAGCTTGCAGAGGGGGCTTCGAGGGTGGTGGCAAGGGTCTAACAAAAGGATTAACCTTGTTTAACTTCTCTGATTCGTGCCCCTTTCTCTTTCTCTAATTGGTCTCGTAGCTCCTCTAACGTTTTATTTAAAAGCTTAGTCCACTGCCTCCAATCCTACTTAATTTTTGGCCCCGGTTGGGGCAACGCTAACGATGGTGTACATGGTACGGGTGGGTATAAATTCGGGGACTCACTTTCCTCCCCTGGATGTTCCCATTCTCAGCATCAGCCAGTGGAGGGGCGGCGTAAAAGCGGCCGTCAGGCGGGAAGGGGGGGGCTGTGATGGTGACGCCAGGGGTGGGCGGGCCGGCGTGAGGGGCGGGCGGAGGAATTTGGGGGCTGGGCTCAGAGGCGGTAGCAGTATGAAGAGGATTCGAGTTAGGGCGTTTTGGCGGTATATCATCCTTTTCAAAATCCCAATCACTAGTTATTGTTGTCGCCGGTGAAGGCGTTGTTGGCACAGAATAGAGAGGATGCGCTGGATCCTCAAATATTCGCACCCTAAGGCGCACAAGCTTTTGAACCAGATGTTTTCCGCTTAAAGCGGCAGGCAGTTCCCCCTTAACTACGGTGTCAGGTGTAGGACCCACAGCAGCTGGTCCCCGCTGCGCATGCCTCTCGGGTGCTGCTCACCTGAATTCCACTGTAGTGTCTCCCGGGCTCAAAGGCTCCATTCCGTTATGCCCAACTGTATCTTCAGTCCCTTTATTGACCTCACGATCACAGGACCGTTTTAGCAGCCTTTGTAAGGCGGCACTATCATATTGCAGTCCCCTCTTAGAGAGAAATGTGTTGGAGGAGCACCACCACCGCCTGTTCCTCTTTGGATAGCGTGTTCCCCGTCTCCCCCCCGGCCGCTCACCTGATCAGGGCGAGATCCCGAAGTTTTGCAGACGTCTGACTTCTGGAGCTGGGGCAGCACCGCTTTCGGCCAGCTCTCAGCCCCCTCTTTTCCCGTTGGGTTTTCAAACTTGACTTTGCAAGTTACCAATCTGAGGGTCCGTGTTCGGGCGCCACTTGTTGACGCGGGAGTCACGGACAACGCAGAGACGATCAATGTGATCAAGCGATTGCCAAATTTATTCACACACACCGAGAGCTTTTATAGTTTACAGAACTAGCTGATGTAACCAATATAGATTCTGATTGGCTCAAAAGTGCAATCCACACATTTTTAAAGCAGATAACAAGCTAGCTAAAAGTGAAGCAGATAACAAGCAAGCTAAAATTATCCATTTGCTACCTTTCCCACATAACTTGCAGTTTCACCATTCCGCTCCCACAACCTGTTAACCTTGAGCGAATGCCAAGCTCCTTATTCTACTGCACATAACTGTCCTTTAGTAACCTAAGGCTAGGCCTTGCAGCCTGGATAACTTGAGTTCAGGCCTTGCAGCTTAATTCAGAGTTTGGCTAAGACCAAACAGCTGGGATTGTTCACACATCCATTGTTCAGCTGTATTCTTCATATCTCCTAAGGCTAAGACGTCTGGGTTGGTCACGAAATGTCCGCTGTCCCTTTGCCAATCCACACAAGCCCTTCTTTGCAAAGCTGCTGCCCATCCAGGTTGCCCCACCCTGTACTGGTGCATGGGGTTCTGCTTCTCCAAGGGCAGGACTGGGTATTTCCCGCTGTTGAACTTCATGAGATTGCTGTTAGCCCATTTCTCCAGTCTATCAGATCCCTCTAAATGGCAACCTGCCTGTTTGGTGTATCAGTCACTACTCTGAGTTTTGTAGCACCTGAAAACCTGCTGACAGTAAGTTTTAGTGAAGATGACAGTGCTATTAGTGAAGATGTTAAACGGCACTGGACACAGTATTTGCCCCTGGGACACATCACTAGTGTCTGGCCTCCTGCTGGAGTTCATGCTGCTGCTCACGTCTGAGTCCAGAAGTTCACCTCACTCTCCGTTTATCTAATCCACACTTTATCAATCTGCCTATGAGGACTGTATGTAAGACAGTCTCAAAAGCTTTGCTCAAGTTGAGAAAAACAAGCAATGCTTCAGCTGTACTGGTTTTGGCTGGGATTTATTTAACTCTTTTCACAACATGCATGGTGATAACTTTTGGATTTGTAACCAAAATGTAATGATGGTTTAGCTATTACTGAACAGTTCTTGCACAGTGTCAAGACCTTCTCTGTTTCTTATTCTGTCCCACTCAGTGAGTAGGCTAGGGGTGCACAAGAAGTTGAGAGAGGACACAGCAGAGACAGATGACCCCAACTGAAGAAAGAGATATTTCATACCAGAAGACACCATGCTCAGGAATAAAACTGGGAAGGTGGTGATGTGGGGTAGTTTTTCCAAAATTGCCATTGCTAAGGGGCTGGCTGGGTACTGGCCTGCTGGTGGTGAGCAATGGCTTTTGCATCACTTATTGAGGTTTTATTTTGGTTTTCTTTGACCCTTGAGTTGTCACTGGTTTGCCTTCCAATACTCCTACTATCCCACTGCAGGGCAGGGGAGGATGTGTGACAAAGGGGCTGTGTGGTGCTTAGCTGCCTACATGGGTGTCCCACCACATGCCCTTGTCCACTCAGCAAGTCATTCTGTTGTAGAAAGACATCAGCTTGGTCAGGTATGATTTCCCCTTTGTCAATCCATGCTGAGTACTCCCAATGTTTGTCTTAATGTGTTTGGAAAATTTCTCAGAATTATTTTCTCCATCATCTCATAGGTTTACAGGTGAGGCTGATCAGTCTTTAATTCCCTGGATTCTCTTTAGCTTCAGATCTCCAGATGCAGCTGCCAATTTCTCACCAATATTAAAGAAAGAATAATGAAAGAAATAAATCATATTTGATGCCAGTAACTGATCCCAACATAGTCTTTGCTTAGTCCTTTTTAATATCTTAGGGTCAGACTATCTCTTGATCCTACTTGGTATAAGGAATGTGTCTGTGTTAAAATCATGAGCAGAAAAAACAAAGAAAAAAATCCCACACCCACCTTCCCTCTGCCTCAAACACAAGACTGAAAAAGGCAGATATTTGCTTTTTAAAAATTTCTTAATCAGCTGAGGACTCCTTGCTCGATGCAGCAGGGAACTCTGCAGAAATATGGGATGTTTTGTTATACCATCACAGAAGTTTTCAGTCTACGTTTGACTATATACTGAGGGGACAGCTAGAAGCAAGAAGTGGTGAGCCTGTGATATGGAGAATCAATATCATTGTGGGAGTGTTTAAATGCAGGAGAGAATGTAGGCTACAATTGGTGTAATCAGGCTTAAGAGGCAATGACTTTACTGTATTACCATAGCACAAAGAATTAGAGAAATATAGGGATGGAAGCATTCTAAATGAGAATACTTATCCCAGTAATGCACAAGGTAGGACAAAATATAGTTATGATAATCCTGCTGACTTTGCCTTTCATTTTTTAAAAGACTTATACTGGTACATCTTCCACAGAAATAAACAAATCTTCACAAAAGCCTTTAGCAGATCTAGTTAGAGTGGGGTTATAGTATGCCTGGAATAAAATAGTAGGCCTTAGTAGCAAGAATAGTAGGAATATTGTGATAAAAAATTATCTCCTTGACTAAAAACACTATCCAAATGTATTTTAGACATACAATTTGAAGAACTAAAAAAAATGATTAATAAATCTATCTGATGTCAATCAATATACTCTTGTTGACTTCAATAGAACTAAATCAATTTACAACAGCTGAGACTCTGGCTTCAGATTTTGTAGTTCAAGCTCACCATAAAACAGAAAGGAGAAATATAAGGAGGCAAACAACCCATAAAATTAAATTGATATGCAAATGTGGCATATTTCTCACCGTAAATTAATTTGTCAGTAGATACTGGCTTTTATCAAATAATTTCAAGAATCTCATTAGACAGTGAAGGAACTGAAGTGTCAGTCAATTGTAGTTTTTATGTTTTACCCCTTGGCATCCCCCATGAAATAGGTTTTCAAATGGAAAGCCTGCAAAATCCCCGTAACAATAGCATAACAAACAAATTCAACTGCAGTAAAACAGCATAAAGCAATTTTACTAGAATAATATGTAGGCAGTTCATCATCACAACTGTAGCAACATTTTAAGTAACGGGATGTCTGCTCCCTGGGCATACTGCAATTAGAATGAGTTCACAACAAATGTGTTCATTAAGCTGAATCTGCTCACAACAAGGATGTGAAAAGAGCCATCAGACAGATGACTTCAATGTAGTTAGTTTCCATTGTTTATCTTTTCCTCTTTTTCTCTCTCTTCTGTATTTGAAGGAAAGACAGTTTTCATTTATACATACCCACTTTAGATGTTAAGTAATGGTCATTTTATTGATTTTCCTACGTAAGCTTCATAGGGGAATTTGCGTTTCTCCTACTGAGGTTCATTTTTCTTATTTATTGGACTCAATTATGGAAACAGCATATGAGTTAACTGTAAGTATCTCATATTTGGTTTTACCCTAACTGTTTTTTTGTCAGACGTGTGAACGATGTTTTCTGCTAGTTGCATCATAGAATTTTATTACTCTGAGAATGAATAACATGTCACAGGCATTTAAAATATGTTTAGAGGATCTGATTAATTTAATAGGGGAGCAGGTGACCTATCCTTTCTTCCCCTCCCTTCCTCTGCTATATTTCCTCACTCACTAGTGGCTTTTATTATGGCAATTTATCTAGATCTAGCAGAGGGTAATATGGAGGGAGAAGTGCCTCTCTGTGTAGTGACTAGTTATGCTCTGACACGAATAGTTGTTTCAGGTTAAAGAAAGAGTGATGAAGCTGACACAGCTTCTAGTAATTGAACTTCTTTGAACTGATTCTCTTCTCACTGATAAATGATGTAAATCAGGAGTAGCTCTGGTTGCACATATAAAACTGGTGTGGGCTTGCTGAAGATAAGGACCAGATGAAATTTAAAAAATAAGCCATAAAACTGAGGGTTTTTTCATGCTTGCAAAGGAATCTGGCTATTTGTTATAAGCCTGTGAAGCTGTAATTATTCAATGTTATTAATAGTCAATTTGACTGGATGAATTGTTAATGACTGTTGTACTTTCAAAACAATGCAACCAGAATCTAACAAGAAATATGAAGTATTAAATTTCTGAAAATTAATTTCAGAAACTACATTCCTGCATCAAAAGTTTCAAAAGTGACTGATTCTTGGATGTCTACATTCTTCTTATCACATAGATGAAACACATTTTGACTTCCCTGACATTTTGACAGAATGTATCTGGTTAACTTCATTTGACCCTCCAAGAAAAGCTTGAGTGCATATCTCTGTAAATGACCTTTACTTCCAAAATACTAAATATGTCATATTCTCATTGTCAACAAAGGGGGAAGGGGAGAGAATCAGAGTGGGGATGGATTTTGTAAAGGTTAGTGCATTTTGAGAAAATATTAAGTTGATCTGATATGTGAACTCCCAAATTTCTTTCTTAAAGAAGAGCTTTTGCTCAGCAGCTCTATAACATACAATTTTTGCTTAACTTGAATGTTCACTGAGCCATTGCAGTTCTGTCATTGTTTGTGCCCAGAGAAGCTTCATGGTCAGCATAAAAGCCAGTGTACAGTCAGAAACTTAATATCTCCAAGACAAGCGCAATACAAGGTCACCGACTCGCACAATGCAAACATTGTTTATGAGTTTGCATTTTTCCTGCACAGTGGGTGACCTTGATAGATACAAAATACTTGGAGAAGAGTTAATGTAAATTTGAATAGACCTAAAGAAGGCAACCTTCTAAAAAATACCTGTATTTCTTATCAGTGTTTTAGGTTCTAGGACACGCAAATCGGGCAGGAATCACCTCTGAGTACACTCCTAGCATTTATTAAAACAGTTTAGAGGTTCTTGATCACACCTTTGAGATATTAATATCTCTAGATTACCCTTAAGAGAGGATTTCCTCTCTGCATCCCAGGTCAATGAAAACTATTACTTACAGCTTCGAGTATATTCTTTTATACATCTTTGGGTTTAGTTTTTTCAAATTATTCTGGTCTGGTTTCTTCCCCAGCAACTTAATTTTCTAATCATTGCTCTAATGAATCAGTCTTATATGCTCTGTAGGAAAGCACATGTGCTTCTGTATTCCACTTCAGGGAAAACTTGCTTCAAAGTGAAAACTTGATATACCTAACTTCTGGGAAACTTGTTGCTTTATGGGATACAAGAAGGTGTAACTGAACTTTGGATAGTGCAGCATGGAACTTGAAGCCTGCAGTCAGGCTTACAGACTTGCTTTTAGCCAGTGCAAAAAGGTAACATATTGGAGTAGTGTCCAAGTCAAATATTCACTTTAGAAAATTAAGTCTTAAATTCCATCCCTAGCTATGCCATGAGCTCACATGAAGAATTGCTAGCCATTTATGATTTATGTGATAGACCCTTTATCTGAAGGCAGG
Source organism: Psittacula echo (assembly GCF_963264785.1). Lineage (NCBI taxonomy): Eukaryota > Metazoa > Chordata > Aves > Psittaciformes > Psittacidae > Psittacula > Psittacula echo. The sequence continues at coordinate 81,131,169 of NC_137736.1, read as the reverse complement.
TAAAAATGTTGGATTTTGGGTTTTTTCCTCGCAGAGAATTGCTGGAACTTAGGCTAAAGTTGTGATTTCTTCTCTGACTGCAAGGCTCAACCATGGCTCTTGCTGTGATAAAGCAGGCATTAACCTCTGACTGCAGGCTGCTTTTTATAGGAGGGCATTCCCCTCCTGTTCTGAAAATTATCTCAGTTGGAAGAAAGTTTCTTGGATCATAGCACCTGTCCAGCAAGGCTGATTTCTGAATTTTGATCTCTGCTTCAAGGCCTGTCTCCCTATTGTAATGCACTATTTCACAGTTTAATCACCCAGTAACGGAAAAAGCCCTTCAGCTTGTAATATACACCCCAAACTCTCAACCTTACTTTCATTCTTCTGAGTAGACTGAAGGTTCAGGAAAAAATTCTGTTGTTTGCTAAGTTATAGATAGAACATTAAAAAGAAAAATTAGCACTCATCCACTGCATGGTATAGAGAGCAGGTAGGTAAAGCATGTGTGCATGTGTGATTATATGTATGTGTGCATGGGTGTATTTTAAGAACAAAATTTGGTTTTATGTAAAAATGATTAGAATTTTGTGAACAGCTGCAACAAAAATTTAAAGAACACTTATAAAATTATCTTTAACTATCCTACCCCTTTATAAACTTTCTCCATCAATAGCTTTGGTACTACTAAATATAAAATAATCTAAAATCTGCTCAATCCATTTTATGAGGAACAAAAGCAACCATACAGCCAATTTCACCTCTCATTATTTAATATGCAATTTTCTCTTCTAGTGTTCAATTCTCTAATAAAGTTGTTTGATTATTCCTGTGTGGCTTTGCATAATTAAATAAATAGTTAAATATTTCTAATTATGGTCCTTTCACACCTGATCAAAGTAAGATCAATGAGTATTATCTAGCCCAGAGTAATAGTTTGGAATAGAACAGTAGAGTGGCCTTCTGCCTATTTAAATTGGAACAGCTATTTTCTGAACTTTTCATGCTCTTGTTGATAATCTGGAGGCGACCGCAAGATATAATATTAACCTTGACCCAATTTCTATATTCTATTGCCTTTTCTTTCACCCTGGGACCTTAGACATCTATTGATTGCACTGAGGTATTTTGCAGTCTTTTTAAGCAATCTTTTCTAAAGTGAAGGCAGGACATACCTGCCAACACAGGTATATGGATGTAGAGTATCCAAGGCATTCATTTGCACAAGGCAGGCAGATAAATCAGTCCTGCTCACTCCTGCCTTCCTACACAGCATAGCTCTAGGAGACTTATGCTTTTCTGAATCAGAAGCTGGAGATCAGGTGTGGTATCGTACAGCATCTTAAACATCACGAAGGATCCATATGTCAGTTTATTAGCAACTGAGTCGTGCCGTAAGTGTCTCAAATGACTGTTGAAATTTAGTAAAGAAGACTTTCAGAGGGTGATATACACCATAAAAATGTAAATATTTATAACATACTACTTGGACTAGTTAAAAAAACATTTATATTCAAACAGATTAGAGTAGGAAAAAAAGACAACAAAAATGTTAGAAAGGATATAGGGGAATTGCTTACTTAAAATTTGAAGAAACAGAAAGAACCATCTGTATTAATATAGGTTCTCTTCCTTGCATTTTTGGGAACAGAACATAGACAGATCTGTGATTTCTGCAAATCCTCTGTTCTCAGAGCAAATTTATATATGTCCTTCCTCCTGATAGTGCAAGAGAACTACTTTCTATTAGTTCTGTCTCTCTCAGCTCAAATATTAGGTGTCTGTGGAGGAGACCTAAGGATTCCAGCTGTAAATGAGATGTGTAAGGCAATACAAACGAAAGTAATGAAACTTGCTGCAGACCAAAGTATTCAACCAACAGAAATTCCTAAAAATAGGAAAAATACCAATTTTGTCTTCATCGTTACTTGAACCAGATGCAGTAAAGCAGCCTTTTCACTACATGTTTAGTAATAATGAGAAAATAAGATAGCAAAAAATTGGTAATTGGAAGAAATCACCTGTATTGCTCAATGAGTTAAATTTACAAAAAAAAAAAAACAACAAAACAAAAACAAAAACACAATATCATACAATTAAAGAATGAGCTGAATGATTACACACAAGGGGACTAAATTAAGCTTTCATAGATTGCTTTACTTCACTCCTGACTTTTTTAATCAATGTATTGATTATTTTCCTTTTTATGCTTGCTTATATCACATGCGTCTATGTTCTTGTGGGTTTAGCTCAATTCTGAAGAAGTGTGTGAAATATACATAGTGCCTTAGGGTTAACTAATCCTTGAATCTTTGGCTGCCCACGGATAGGCATTTAAGGCTGCAGAAGTTTTACTGTGGTATCCTACCTTGCCTTCAGCTGCCAGTCCAGAAAGGCACAGGTCTGCTGTAAAGCTATCTTTTATTAGATTAGTTTTTTCCTTATACTTGACACCACCTAACCAAAACTTTTTAGGAGCATCAAACATTTAAGAAATAAGTATACAAAACTGTAATTCCATCTCCTTGTTTGTGGTTTGTGGGTTCGTTGTTAGGTCTTACTTTTTTTTTTGGTGGGGGTGTGCTTGAAAACAGTATTTTGTAGACTAAGAAGAAATTGCTTTGTTTTTTTTTTTTTTTTTTAATTTGTTTGTGTCTTCTGTGTGTTTCTATTTGTGGTGGGTTTTTAAAGTGCTCCTTTCTTCCATTCATCAATGTTTTCTTCATTCAACTGCTAAAATATAATGCTCAATAATCTCTCTGAGTCTAGGAATCTGAAAGGCTTCTCCAAGAGATTAAAGGTGTAAAGGGATGAACTCTACATGACAACCGATTTTAGCCAAATTTAGAGGGAAGTTTCTAATAGCAGCACAGTTTTATATTTTATATGCTTAAGAATTACACAGATACCTTCTAGGTACTTAAGTAAAAAGTGTTGTTGGGATGGTAAACTCTATATGACAGAAATGAACAGAAATATATGAACATTTGAAACAAGTTATGTAGATAAGAATCAAAAGACTGCGTTAAGTAACCAGATTTGAAGAACTGCTTAGATGAAAAGAAGTACTGATCTAAGTGAAGATGGCTGTAAAGTGGCCTCAAATAAATTTTCAAATGAGAAGTTTCTCCACACAAAGGGGTGAAGTTGTAGAATAAGGTTTCAAAAGAAGCAATAAATTCTTCTAAGTGGAAAACTACAAGTCCTGTCTTCCTATGGAGTAGTGTATTATTTCCCTAGAAACCTTTCTGTGCAAAACTTTACAGAAACACAGAAAGCAAAATTGGATAATACCTCCAGTTTCTTTCTAATACCACATTACTCACCAAAATCTCCATTTCCCTTCTTTGCCCTCTAATGACTGGGTTGTACAGAGCAGTGCAGCAGCTATATCCAAATCACACATGTGCTGACTGATTTCCAGTACTGTACTGATCAGCTAATGGGCACTCTAAAAGAGACACAGCTGTCATGATCATATGTCAGCTTTGCTGTCATGAAGGGAGCTTAAAAGACCGCTGTCCACTTTCAAAACATTTTTTCTTGAAACCTGGTGGAATTCCATATCTTTTAAGCTTTCAGCACTAGTTACAATTTCTCAGTGGGCTTCTAAGTATCAGATGAGCGACTGAAGGGTACATAGTTAAACATAGTGTACCAGAATGTCTTATTTATTTAGGAAAAAAAAACCATAAAAACATCTCAGTGTGAAGATGGTCTTGGTTTGGAGAAGAAATCTTTTTTCTAGTCCTATGCTTCTCCTTGGCTATGCATCCTCAAAAGTACACACACTGTGTGACAGCAAAAAAGAGGAATTTTTTGAACAGCTAAGTCAACTCCAACAATATCAACCTGAACAGCTGTTAAAATACCTCTTTTGGTACATATTTGCATGCAACATTTTTTTCATGTCCCATCATTCAATATAAAAGTGTTACCAGTCTGCATTTCTGTAACTGAAAAGCAGAATATAAAGTTATATGGCACAAAAGCAATTGTGATATTGAAGTCATGGAGCCTCACAAATCAAACTCTGTATAAGAAACATTTAAAAGAGAAAGATAAACAAAATTGGCCAAAGAAGATAATTAGAAGACTTGCTCCTACATATTTGAAGAAAAAAGAAAAAAAAAAAAAGGGACAAAACCATGCCTTAACTTAGTTAAATTAAACTTAGAGGCTGTTAAAGCTAAACTTTGTGTTTGGAAAACATGCATTTTAAGCCTTCTAGGAAAAAGGCTGGCTTTTTCTAGGAAAAAGCCCATGTATTGGGCTCTATCTACCACTAGCATATAGACACACCAATTAGCCCATTAAAGATAAATGCATGCATGAACAGATTATTTAGCAGTCTCCACCCATTTCCAGGGATCAAGGTATAAAATACCTTATAATGAATCTGACAAAACTTAATGGAGAAAAAAATGTGCATTTAGAATGCATTTTAATGTGAGTAATATTACTTCAATAGCTAAGAGCTACAGTGGACATAATTCAGTTATCGAGAAAGAATCAAAGATTGATGTGACTTACAGAGCATGAAAATGGGAGTCAATAGCACTAACTGCGGAGGGAGCTTTAGAGGGAAAACTACAGTAGTTTTCAAAGAAAACATGATTCTCTAGAAAATGGCTAGACCTGACTGCAGAAGTGAAGCTGGATTAGATTTTGTGAGTACAAAATTTTCACGATTAACCTAAAGCGGACATGTGGCACATGACAAAATTGGGCAATGTAAGCAACCTTGTCACCAGAAGTGGAATCAAACAGGATTTGTCCTGTAGACAGCAGAGGAGAAAAAAATGGGAAGTTAATGTTTAAGTTTGTCTGAAATCAAAACAGGCTGCTTTTTTACTTCAAGGTCCCTCGGTAACATGAGCTTTCAGCTACTTCTGCAATGGTGTAGAACAGACCCCAGTGAAAGGGATCTGGATTATTGAACACTCACACCCTTGTGCAGCTCTCAGAAGCGTTTGATATTAAGACCCGTTTGTCTTGAGTTTTTTAAAGCCAGCAAAGCAAAACCTGAAGCATTTGTGTTGAGTTATATATAAGCTGGTAGAATTTCTGTTGCTTGACCCTAACATCTAAGCAAAAGGAAGTATCATTTTCACATCCTTTCTCTTTAGTAGTTTTTCTTAATTTCAGTGAGTGTATTTACTTTCTCAGCAACAAATTAATTTCTCATTGTCTTCAGTATGTTTTAACCTTATCAGGAATGACCAAGAAAAATCTTCTAGCTCTTATTGCTTCTGCTCCTTTGATTTCCTTCTTCTTTCTTAGACAAATTAACATGGGCTATAACTATCCTTCACTGAAGTAGAGAAATCATCATAAAACAAATGAAGATCCCCATACTTTCAGTAGTGTTATATAGGTTAAGATTTGAACAAAACATAACTGAGAGTAAGGGGTTTATGAAGCCATCCTGAAGGAAGCATCTGGAAGCCCTGTCATGCTGTGGGACAGGACAACCTTGAAAAATTTCCATTAAAGAGTGCCACATCCTTTTGCTACACAATACTACTTATTCTCCCAAATACATTTTTCTCTCCTAATGAAGTAATGCAGAAAGTCTTGCCCATTTCCTAAATTTTCCCTTTACTTTGTGAAGCAATTTCCTGGAGTCCCTCAACATGGAAGAATTATTGTATTGTTCAGTTTTACTAACTAAAACAATTTCAAAATATTTTATTTAGCTTTTCTTATTTATTTAAGGATAACTTTTTATTACTTTGAGTTTAAAAAAGAATTCAAACATGATGGGGGTGCAAAACTGTCTTTATTGCACTTTTGTATTTTTGCCAGACTGTGATTTTTGCAGAAAAATTAAGATTAGAAAAAGGTAGATTATTGGAAACTCATTTTTATTATGGACACTGTAAGCATTTTGGCACCTTAGCATTAACTTTATCTCTCTGAAGAGAAAATGCCTTTGTTACAGTGCCAACATTAAAATTCAAACCTCTAACCCTGTAAGCTTTCAAGACTTGGTGGGGTTTTTTTATTGTTGTTTTGTTGTTTTGGGTTTTTTTTTTTTTGGTAGTAAATTACATGTTTTATAAATCTCCATGGCTATTAGTGAAAGTATCAATACATAACTAAGCCTTAATGTTGTGAATTAATATTATGGTTCACAAGATACAACATAATGCTTTTTATGAATATATATTTAATATTTGGTCGTTCCTATATTTTGAAAATAACTAATGTTGCAGTAATAAACTTCCAATCTCACCCACATGGCACTGTAGATAATTGAGATATTTTCAAGATAATTGAGAATCCAATGCGCTTTTTTTTAATTTTTAAGGAGAGCTAATGATTTCCACCAACATACATATTTTGATGTCAGTCTCCTTATTTTCAGTCAGTAGTGCTGACATTTCTAGATGAAGACTACCAGAGATGTATCTCAAGGATACAGAGGTAAGTACCACTTTAAATCTTATGGCTTCTGAAGTTAAGACCAATTTCAAAGTCTTTTTCTCTTTTTTATTAGTTTTTTTAAAGCATCACATTTTGAATCAGAGAGAATAGCAATAGAAATTAACTTCTACATTGTGTTGTTATGAGTTGGAATAAAAAAAAGAGGCTGAGAAAACAACAATAAAACTAGTTTTTATTTAATGGGAACTACTAATGAGAAATATTTTTTTTTTTCAGAAGCAAACAAAAGCATAAAATAATTCCAGAGTCCTTTATGATCAGTGTATAACTGCTTCTTCCAATAATAACATTGAATGTTACCTCAGAATGTACAGTTAGTTAGGTATCTCTAACTAAGTGTTTTCAAATTTTGCTGCTGTTTGTTAACTTTGAATAGTGTATGCTCTGTATGGGTCAATGTGATGGTGTCAGACCTACACAAGTGAACCTTCTTTGGGTAGACACCCTCAATTCTGTAATGCTAAATTACAGACGGAGGGGATGGAAATGAGAACTGGATAGCTGATTATCCACACTGCTTAGCTATTTAGCCTAGTCCCTTACTTTGCCTTAAACCCTTGCAACAATGTAATTTCAAAACAAATCTACTTTAAAAGGTGCTTTATCTAAGCTTTTTCTAATGATCTCCATCACTTCCCTATATGAATTAAAGCATATCTGTGGATGTTGAAAGTTCAAGCACTTTTCATTCTTGAAAATGACAATTAGTAAAATCTAAGAGCTTCCTCAGACACAGTGGACCAATTATTTTCCCAGACAATTCTTTGGGGAAATAGGGTACTTTAGGACCATTTATGAATCATGTCCTGCAACATGCATACTAGTGGAAGTCTGAGACATACCAGGCCAGGTGACTTTTGTCCCTTGATTTGTTTTCAGGGATTTTTAATTTAGTAGCATAAGGATAACAACTGAGTCACAACCGGGTTGAATCTGGCAGCCTTCTCAAAAAAATTCCGCAAATGATGAAAGTTTCAAATTTCAAATAATTTTAGTAATAAGTTACCTTAGAGACAGAATAATTTTTTAAGAGTGTACTTAGCAACCCAGAACTGTGTTTAAATATGGTACTTGCTATGGGATAGTTGTACCTTTCTGTAGAGAAAACTGGATTCCAAGTGGAATACATCTAAATGGCTTCTTTGCATGACTAGGAAGAAAAAAAATGAGAAGATAGGTGACAATATTTTGAAATTTTGTTATATTTACTGAATCTTTTATGAAAATTTGTTTCTCAGTCAGCTCTTTAAAAGAAAATCCCTTTGTATTGCACTAAGAAACAGAGCTAGCTATGAAAGGAGGGAAAGAACTAACTCATGCCTTGAAGTTAAGCTATTTCTACATCTAAAAAAATAGAAGGAATGTTTAGAACTGTACAAGCCAATCAAACAGATCAATGGCTCACTTCAGAAAGAAAACTGTGCAATGCTGTGTTGTGTATAATATATCACATTTGTGTAGCATAATTTAAAAATATTTCAGCATAGCTTGGTTTGAATAATAAAGCCTAATTTGATTATCTTTCCAGTACTTAGGAACCTCCTACCATAAATAAATAATTTTAAAGAAATATTTCAAAATTATTTAGAAGCTGAATGTTGCTCTTGAGCTTTGTGTAGGAACTACAAACAAGGTATATATTATTGGATGATTTCTTTTTTACAAATCTTATTAGCATAAATATGAATGTTTTATTCATGACTTCATGTGCAGAACTGTAAAAACCCAACATGACCGCATCGATTTTTGGAATAGAGGTAGCAGAGCCTTTCTTCAGGATGCATTTATAACATAAATGATTCATATGTCATTTTCCCAGCATAACTGTAAAAAGGTGCTACACTTCAGTGCCTTTATTGGAACCTTAAAGATTTTTATCTTCCTTTATGAATATCACTTGTACATTTATCTGATTTACTCCCTATTCTGGTGTAGTTTCCTTAAGAAACTACTTTCCTTAAGAAACTTTTTTTCCTTTAGAACCTACTAGCTTATTTAAAAATAAGCTAGTTCTAATAGATAGAATTTAGTAAAATTAAAAAAAAAAAATTGCAACAGAGAATATTCATAAGGGAATTCTATTCTTAAGGGAATATTCATAAGGAAATTAAATTCAGTACCACAGTAGCTAGAATCTTTCACTATTTAGTTAATTATACACCTTTATATACATATGTAAATGTATCAACAGTTGTCAATAATATCATAGAAAATAAAATTTAAATATTTCAGACAGGTGGAAAATGGGAGCTATTTAAAAATTGATTTAACTTGTGTTTGTAAGCTGTATGTATTCTTAGAATTTTTAAATACAATTAAATATAGTCTTATTAAATTGTTGACTTCAAGTTATTTGTCAGTATTCTGACAAAGTTAGTAAACCTTCAGTGACATATTTTATGTTGCATTTTTCATTGTTACATGTTTTCATTGTTATTATGCCTCTTTTGTGAAGACCACAGCGTTTCAAAATTTTCATCTTATCAGACTGGTAAATTCTGTTTCATATACATACACATAAAATACAAAAAGGGCCCTGAATTCAGCCAGCTCCTAGGCACTGCAGCCAACATTTCCTTTGGCCTTCATATCTCCAGTGAACCCTTACTTGTTGTTGAGTATGAGGTCTAGCAGACTACCTGTCCCTATTGGCCTCTCTATTACCTGGAGGTGGAAGTTATCATCAGTGCATTCCAGGAACCTCCTGGATTGTTTATGCCCTGCTGTGTTGTCCCCTCAACAGATATCAGGGTGGTTGAAGTTCGCCAATGAGGATCAGGATCTGTAAATAAGAGACCATTCCTACCTGCCTGTAGAGGGCCTCATCCACTTGTTCTTCATGGTCAAGTGACCCACTATACTGTCATTTTTGTCTCCCTTCTTTTTAATCGTAACACATAATTTCTCTGTCAGTCTCTCTTCCATCCCCATGCAGAGCTCCATATACTGCAACTGCTCTTTCACATAAAAAAACCCTGTCCCTCCTCATGTTTCCTTCCTGTCCTTCCTAAAGACCTTTTATCCCTTCATTGCAACATTCCAGTCATGGGAACTATCCCACCAGATATCTATGATCCCAACAAGACCACAGCACTGCAACCGCACTCAGGTCTCTGATTCATGTTTGTTTCCCATACTGTGTACATGAGTATAAAGACACTGAAGTAGGCCATGCCTATGCATTCCTGGAGAGAATCTGAGGGATTTTTTTCACAAAGATGCCTTGTAGACACCTCCTTGCCCACATGTAGATGCTGGAGGTGACCTAACCTAAACCCCATTTTGTTGACTGTGATTCTATCCCTTCATGCTATACCATATCCTTTGCACAGCAATCCTGTCCACTGCTCCCTCACAGCACTGCTGGTTGCCATCTTGCTCCCCAGTCCTTCCTAGCTGAAAGCCCTCCTGACAAAGCTAATCATGCTTTCTGAAACAAAACAAAACAAAGTGAAAAATAGAATTTATTTTTTCCTGTGTTTCCCTGTGAAATTTTTCAGCATCTGATCATTTATTGTACCCATAACTGCATATAGTTATTGCTAACTCATATTCAAATTAACCTCTATCTGAAAGTATCCTTCACTTGTACTGGGTCTGGCTGGGATAGAGTTAATTTTTTTCATAGTAGTTTGCGCAAGGTGCTGTTTTGGATTTGCTCTGAAAACAGTGTTGATAAGTCAGGGTTGTTTTAACTATTGCTGAGCAGTGCTTACACACAATCAAGGCCTTTTCTACCTCTGGGAAGGGACACAGATGAGATAGTTTACCCTAACTGACTAGAGGGATATTCCACACCATGTGATGTCATGCTCAGTAATTAAAGCTGGGAAAAGGAGGAGGAAAGTGATACGTTCAGAGTTTTATTTCCCAAGTAACCAATAGGTGTGATGGAACCCTGTTTTCTTGGAGATGGCTGAACACCTGCCTGCTGATGGGCAGCAGTGAATAAATTCCTTGTTTTGATTTGCTTGTGTGCATGGCTTTTGCTTTACCTATTAAACTGTCTTTATCTCAAGCCAAAAGGTTCTTTTTTTCACTTCTACCCTTCCAATTATCTTCCCAATCTTCCTGTGGGGAATGAGCAAATGGCTGTAGGGCTGAGCTTCTAGTGGGACTATCCCATGACAACACTCCTACAACTGTCTTGGACAAGTGACCTCCCTTCCCCACTCCCTACTTCTATTCCTTGGGAAAATGTCAAGAAAATCTGTGCAAGAAATAGTAAGGTCATTGGTGAAAATAAAGGGGAGGGAAATAAAAATTTATGTACAGATCCTAATTTTAACTTATGATTTATTTTTTACAAAAATTTCAGTTTTCATTTTCCTCTTGTTATAAATGCTGGTTGATTATCATATTGGAGGTCTGTTGAATTATTAATATTTTTTATTTAGCATGTAATTTTTCATTAATTTATTATTACTCTTTTTTTATTTTTGACAAACTAATTTTTTTTTTATATATTTACAGATAACAAAAAAGTAACATGTCTTCACAAAATATAGTATCCACTAAAGATAAACCGAGTTTTTAATTAAGGAAAAGCATATCAAGTTCTGTACTCCACACACTGCTCATGTTTTTTTTTTGTTTCTGAGTTTTCTTGATTGAACCTGTCCACCTCTACAATTCACAAACATTTGTTTCCCAAATGTCAGTATTTCACATCCATTTATCAAGGCTCTAAGAAACCATATATCTGAAGGATGGAGAATTCACTTTGATTGCTTGGCATTTCTCAGTTCTTAGGTCTGTCTCCTTCCTTTCAGAGAACAAGTACATATAAAATGTGATCTGTATTCCTGCGGGTAATATATCTAGCCATTTTTTTTTTTTTTTAACAGTCAGCAATAGCAATCCAAAAATTCTGCCATATACATACTATATTGCTAAAGATTATCATAATGTGGTTTTGTATTTTAGTCGTAGACTTGCCAAGCTGCTGAAAGGGGCTTTAAAATAAATTTGCCAGAGGAGAGGATACCCTGAAGCATCCTACTCCTACCAGTTTGATGCCAGTGACAGTGAGAGACGTCCACAGACTGGAGCAGCAGAGCACCTGAAAAGCAACACAGGAATTCCATCAGCTTGAGAAGCAAGTAGAGTGGCTGGAACTTCTCAGCTTCATCAGGGGCCTGTTTCTCTATGTAAACACATGCAATATGGGGAATAAACAAGAAGAGTTAGACACGTGCGCACACTTCCAAGGCTCTGATCTTATTGGCATCACAGAGATGTGGTGGGATGGCTCCTGTGACTTGGATTGTTAGAATAGGAGGATACAGGCTCTTTAGGAAGGAGAGACAAGGGAGACAAGAAGTGGGTGCATGAAGCTCTGATGGGGGAATGGGAAAGGAGCTGACTGAAACCTTATGGGTCAGGATTAAAGGGAGGGCAGGGACAGGGGACATTACAGTGGGGGCCTGTTACAGGCTGCCCAGTCAGGAAGACTGAGTTGATGAGGCCCTTTTTATGTAGAGAGGAGTAGCTTCATGTTCATTAGCCCTGGTCCTTATGGGGGACTTCAAACATCACAGTATCTGTTGGAGGGGCAACACAGCACAAAATAAGTAATCCAGGAGATTCCTGGAATGAGCTGATTCTCCAAGTGATTCAGGAACCAATGAGGAAAGCTGCTGTTCTGAACTCCGTTCTCACCAACAGTGAGGGGCTGGTGGGGAATGTGAGCTCGAGGGTAGCCTTAGTTTCCACAATCATGAATTTGTGGAGTTTGAGATCCTTCAGGTGAAGAGGGTGCACAGCAAGCTCACTAGCCTGGATTTCAGCAGTACGGACTTTGGCTTTTTTAGGGATCTGAGTACCATAGGATAAAGTCCTGGAGGGAAGAAGTTTAGTATTCAACGATCACCTCCTCCAAGGTCAGGAGCAATGCTTCCTGACAAAGAACAAGTCAAGCAAAAACTCCAGGATGTCTCTATGGATGACAAAAGAACTCCTGAACAAGCCCCAGCAACAAAAAGGAAGCCTACAGATGGCAGAAGCGAGGACTGTAGCCTTGGAGGAATACAGAGGAATTGTCCAAGCAGCCAGGGATCAGGTTAGGAAAGCTAAAGCCCTGATAAGATTAAATTTGTCTCAGGGCATAAAAGGCAACAGCAAAAGTTTCTATAGGTATTTCAGTGATAAAAGGAAGACTAGGGAAAATGTAGGCTGCAATATAGATTGCCTTGTTTACTGGGCATTTTGAACTATGGTTTCAGAAGAACCACTCTGGACCAAGAACTTATATCTGCAGTAAGTATTCAAGCTACATGTCAAAGGCAGGAAAAAACTGTAGTATGCTCAGCAAAATTACATTAGCAGTCTGATGTTAGGTAGTCTTTTGAAATTAGAAGCTAGATGTTTTAAAGCTTCAGAATTCAGAAGCAAAATAAATCTTTCAGAATAACCTGTTCAATTCCTCTTGCTGTGCAGCACCCATATACCAGGAAAATAATCACCTGTTCAGATGGATTTTATGCTCTCTTTGTGTGTGAAGTAATTTTTATTGGTTACATTTTTGTATATGCAGAAGCAATTTTTAATGGTTACATTTTGTATATGCATAATCATGAAGAACTCTTTCCAGTTCAATTGGTTCCTCTATGGGTTACTGGCTTTTCCCGCTGTCTGTTTCCTTCCTCTTCTGACTGAAATGAAGTATAGCAGAAATACACCATAGGACTTCATCTTATTCTTTTTTCTGAAGAGCTGACACATCATACAGATGTTTTTCTCATATTTTGGGGAAAGAAATGTGATAGAACTTACAGATGCCAGTAGTATGAATCTTCTTCACATTGATCTCCTAGCTTGATCTGTCTAGGGACAACAGTGCAGTTGCTAGAAATTGGTCTTGGCTTGTTGGGAATATAGTTTAGTTAAACATTTGCCTGATGAAAGTAGAAACACAATGGAAACATTTATATTGAGCAGAAACATATGGAGAACTTTTATTTTTTATTGCTTTGCAAAGATATTTTCTTCAAGATTTTTTTTTTTTTCCAAATGTTTCCCTTATTTAACTAGTAATTTAAGGCCATCTGATGGAGATTTTCTATAGATGTGAATTTATAAATAAACAGTGTATTTTATGACTTCTCTTTGGTATTATAGAAAAAAAAAACTAAGCCAAGTAGAAATGCCTAAGAGTAATTGCATCTAATTTTAAAATATTTGTGCATCAGTTTGTGTATGTGGCTCCCTGCATATTTTGTTCTCATTAAAATGCCCCAGAAATTCTGTTTTGAATAAAACTAAGTAACAAAGCCATATGTGAGATTAATCCTCTTTTTTTAAGTAACATTTAATAAGAATACACATATGAAATCTGTTCAGTCTGTCCACAATAATAATTGTGATCCTTGTTGAGAATACGGAACCGAAAGTTATGAAACCTAGTTTGCATTTTGCATTCTCTAAATTAGCACAAAGTATAATGAGCTAGGAAACTATCTCAAAGTTTAGATCAGTTTAAAAGACAAATTTGAATAAGTTGAGTTTCACTGCTGACAGTAAAATTTGCTGAAAATTCATGCAGAAGAAATTTTGCATTTGTCTAATATAGTGAATTAGATTCCACTCTCACAGATATTTATTTACCTATTTAACTTTATTTATAATTTTAAATCAATATTATTATTATAATACCTGTAAGTTAAGCCACTTGTTTTAAAAGATTTTTTAAAAGTAGATGGCTTTATTCTAAAGTTACTTTTATATATAAAAGTAATTACATACACACACAAACATACACACACTATCCTGATATGCCTTTGCTTCATAGCAACTATAGTCTTTCCACTGCATAGCCCTGCTACTGATCTCCACTTTGCTGCTTGCCCTGGACTAGTGCCAGTATCCCCGTGCTTTATTAGGTTAAGCCCTGACCATGGCAGAAAATTAGGTGTAGGGTTAGAACTGATGTCTGGATGATTAGAGAAATCTGGGGTGTAGTGTGAACATCTGAACACAGATGTACCAAAACCAGTGAGGTACCCTCACTAAACCTATTCTTCTAAAAGTGTAGTGCACAACTCGTAGGGCACTAGAAGCCATAGGACACTTCTAAGAATCCAATATCAGCCTTAGAGCAAGCAGGTGAAGTACTAATATTACCTCCAATGTTAAAAAATGCAGGACCTTTTGAAGGAGTCTTAACTTAGCATTAAGGTAACAATGACAGTTTAAGAAGGGATGTTTCCTTGTCCTAGGGTGGGATAGTGATTACATCACTGTTTTTTTCTGATGGGAGAGAACATCTATGACATGCATTTAGATTGTACCTTGGCAGACTATATTCTCCTAGACAAGCTAGGTACCTAGTTCTTGGACAAGTATTACTGTAGTTTGAAGTATAATATTCTTTACCTTACAACTGCTGTCAACTTACTCCTGTTAAAGAGCAGTGATGCTTTACAATTCAGGGCTCTTTGCAGATACTAAAAAAGTCCAAAACTTGGAAACTTTTTAAGAGAAGTGATAAGTCAAGCTAGGTACTTTTCTTCAAATTCCAAGTGAATCTGTTCAAACTCCAAGCGAATCTTTTTCATTAATAGGAAATATTTAGGAATATCTTTAAAATGGGAGAAAAAAAGCCAAGATAAATAATATCGTGTGCATTTATCTCCCTTATATTCATGAGGATCCCAATTGTGTACCACACTACAACCAATTTAGGATTCCACACTAGGGCAGGTAGATATGCCCTGAAGGAGCTGCAGCCTATGGAGAGCCCATAGGCTCCCTTGCTGGAGCAAGTTTATTCTGAAGGACTGAAGCCCATAGAGATGACTGATGCTGGAGTACAGGGTAAACCATAGAGGAAGAAGCAGCAGAAAGGAGATGTTATGGACTGGTCACAACCCCCATTCCTTATGCCCGCTTTTGTAGAGGTAGGAATGAAAAGGGGGGGGTGGGGGGGGAATAAATAATTAGCAATAAATTAAATTAATTTTTCCTGAGTTGAGTCTGTTCTGCCCATGATGGTAATTCGTAAGTGATCACCCAGTATATCTTGACCCATAAATGTGCTCATTGTCTTTTCTCAACTTTGTCCTGTTGAGGAGAGGTGAGAGAGAGCTGCGTGGGTGTCAGGCAGCCAGCCAACATCAGTCCATTACAGATCTTTATTTTGAAAAGGTACTTAGTCTGTCAAATACATTTCCAGACAAATTGTTGTCTAAGAAGTAGGAAATTCTGCCTACCTATTTATTTACTGATCTACTTATCCATTTGCATTGATGGTTACCAGCCTGGATGTTAGACAAACTGAAAATCCTATGGTCTCAGTGAATTCTTGTTATAAACAGAAGGATTTATATAATAAACTCTGTGAATGAGTTTAACCTAGCTAAATGATGAGTAGTTCCAAATATAAAATTAAATGCTGGCTGTTCCCCTTGGTCAAAGAGTTTTGGGGGATGTAGACTGTCTCAGAAGTTATTATTAATGCCCATTTAGTTCTAAGAAGAAATATTTGAAAGACACTTGTCATGAAAGCATATTTAGCAAGATCACTAGGAATAGAAAAAGAAACCAATTTCCAAATTCAACTGAAATCTATAAAATAACATGCAATAGAGAACAATATGTAATGTTTCAATTTTGGATCACTCTTTAAGAAGTGAAGAGCCATCACTTGAGAACCCTCTACAGTTTCAGTTTCCCTTGTCTTTTTGCTCAAATTCTTGTACAACAATGAACAGCTAACATAATGTGGGAACTGTTTGAGCTAGATGCACAGTGAATCTAGATCATGACGTTCCTCAGTGAATCAAAGAGAAAATGTCCCTTATGAAACCCAGACAGACTGCTCAGTGAAAAAAACCAAAAAGAAATAAACCAGGCAACTTAGTCTACATTCATCGTGCGTTAATTGAGCACCACTTGATGTATTTAATTTGACAGACTAGCTCATTTATACTTCCCTATGCTCACAAAAGAAAACCAGATATCTCCAGAGGACAATTCAGATTTTAAATTTAAATCACTTTCTGTAAAAAAAAATAAATAGAAAGTCTAGAGTGACTCTATTTCTTTTTTAGCCTCTTCGGATATGTGCCTAAACTTTATTCCAAAATTTGTTGGGCTTTTTTCAGTATTTTTAGAGGTCTTAGTGATTATCTTAAAAAAGTATTGGAATTATAATTTCCTTACATTAAAAGATACAGACAAGTATATTCTCTCCCCTTCTGTATACTTTAAATTTTCTCCCACTTCCTTTGAAAATTTTGTTAATTGAAATATAAAATTAACTTCTTTTCTTCACTTTCAGAATATACATACATATGCCCTGTTCCCATTTTTGATTATATAATTGGATTACAAATCTCCAGGTGATAAGCCGATGAAGAAGTGGGTGTAACCTGAATACTCCGCTAAACACAGTATCAGCAATTGCCCCCTTGATTGTGAAAACACCCTTTCTGTAAGTAAGCTCTGTAAAACTACAGAAGGCCCAGAGGGAAGCTAATATTGGTGCAGCTTGCAGTGGAGCTGACTCCAGATCTATTTTTCACTACTGCTCACACCGCTATATATTGAAATTGTGAGGCGTGATTTATGATTAGAAAGAGACATTTCCATTAAAAAAAAAAAAAAAAAAAAACAAACAAAAAAAAACAAACAGCAAAAACCAAAACCCAAACAAACAAAAAACCCCCCAAAACTTGTGTAAGATCTGGACCACTGATAAAGGAGAAAAAAATAACCCCCCCCAACAAAACAATCAGTTTAAATATTCAGGATGTCAATTCTTATTTCTAGAAGAAACAAGTGATTATGGTTGCACTTTGTTTCATTACAAATGTTTTGATATCTAGTTATGCATCACACAAACTATCTGCTTTTTGTTTTTAATTAGCATTCAGTTAGTTCCTTCAGAACTTACTAGCCTCATGCCAAGTCACTGCATTGAAAATAGCTGATGAAGTAAACCTTGAAAGATAGTATTTATAGTAGAAATTGTGACATAATTATAATAAGACAGTAAGGACTCTTTGAAGATTAAAATATCCAGCAGCCCATCTTTTTTTCTCATCTTATCTACTAACCCTGTGAAAGTTTAAGTAAGAAATCTGAATGTAAACAAAAATTTCTTTCGAAGAAAAAGAGAGTTCATTGTCAGTAGAAAGGTTTCTAACACTTCTAACACTGACATTCTGAGTTTGTATAAAGGAGAACGGTGATCAGTGGATTATTTATTCTGCATAAAAATATCTTCCTCCATTTAAAATAAAATCTGCCTCCCAATAGCAAATACAAAATTATATGCAGGTAGGTGTATGAAGTTTTATATATACCATGCATTAACTATATAGGTATCCTTTCCACTTAAAAAAAAAAAAAAAAAAAAAAAAAAAGACTAGTTGATTTATTTCTAGATTTTAAGAGAATCTGCAAAGCCCAGATGAATTCTTAAAATACATTTTTAGCACCTGAAATTTAATGTAGACAACTTAAGAAATGGTTTAACGTAAACAGGATCTTTCTTTGGATACCTTCAAACTCTATTTTCACTCCATCTATTTCTCAACTGGTCCTTCAGTTATGGAGGAAAGAGTGTAAGCGATTCTTTAACAACATAAAACAATTCAGAACTTTTGTAAGATTCAACATGATAATTAAGGGAGTGGAGCATCTCCCTTATGAGGAAAGGCTGAGGGAGCTGGGTCTCTATAGTTTGGAGGAGACTGAGGGGTGACCTTATTAGTGTATATAAATATATAAAGGGGGAGTGTCATGAGGATGGAGCCAGGCTCTTCTCAGTGGCAAACAAGGGGTAATGGGTACAAACTGGAACACAAGAGGTTCCACTTAAACTTGAGAAGAAACTTCTTCTCAGTGAGGGTGACGGAACACTGGAACAGGCTGTCCAGGGGGGTTGTGGAGTCTCCTTCTCTGGAGACATTCAAAACCCGCCTGGACACATTCATGTGTAACCTTATCTAGGTGCTCCTGCTCCGGCAAGGGGATTGGACTAGATGATCTTTTGAGGTCCCTTCCAATCTCTAACATACTGTGATACTGTGATACTGTGAGTCTGAATAGGGTAAATTCTCCACATAACCTTATTTCTAGTAAAGGGGAAAGGGGAAAAAAACAAGGTGAGAGAGGGCAGTGACAAAGAGGGGTTGTGCTTTGTTTTTTTCTCTTTTCCTTGCAACATCATATTTATTCTACTACATTGATGCACCGTAACACAAAATGCTTTTCACACAATGGATTGCTCCCTGTGTATCACTGAACACCCTAAGATGAAAAGTCATTTTGTAGAGTGTTAGATATTGAAATTTAATTTTCTAGGTTGAACCAAGCTTCTTCTAGGCATCGGTTATTTCTCAGTTTATTTTTCTCTACCTTCTGGACTCAGAAGACTGTGGAAAGGTATTAATTTCCTTGTTACCAGATCAAAGATCTTCCTCTACTTCCCCTGCAGGATATAGGGCTCCTGTCTTACTCTGCACACATCTTCTGGTTCTACTCACATACTGGTGTAACTTCTAACTATTTTCAAATTAGTGATATAAATTATTATATAAGAGAAAAGAAAAAGGACTATTTCTTGTCATTTAAATCAACCTTTTTTTAATTTTTACTTTAAGTTAGCAATTATGTTTGTGGAGTAGCCCTTGTTAAAATACAAACTCTGTTTAAATTATGTCATTAATGGCATTATTTATTTAGACAATAAATACCACAAGAGTGTCATGCAAATTAATACATTACTACCAGTGCCTGAGTGAAACAGGCACCTAGCACTTCTGCTGAACTAAAGCTTTTGAATAGGTTAAATTTATCAGGAAAGAAGATTTATTTTAATACGCAGCAAATATACGCAAATAGACAAAACTTACAACTATTAATATTAAAAAGGAAAATAACTGGAAGCAGTATTGTAAAGGATGTTTAACCAAAGAATTTGGCCAATGGAAGAATTTAAATTACAGGTTTAATTCTCTCAATACTTGACTTCACTCTCAGGTGAATCCAAACATATTTTTTTTAATGTCATGATGAACTAGATCATGCTAAAATTCTGCATCCTGTGTTAAAAATCTATAAAAAAGACATTTTCCCATACAGGTACAAGGGATTTCCAAAGTAGTTCAGCTGTACTGCTTGTCATGATTCCCCAGATTTTGTTTCAGACTTCCCAGGCTACTATTTATAGCAAAAAAGCACGAAATCTTCCCGAACTTACCTTAATCAAGCCTAGTGCAGAGACAGGTTTCCCACATGATTGAGCTCCAAGTTCTTGATGATCAAAGGTCCTGAAGCTCAGGACAACTCACCAGCCTTCATATTTGACTTCTTGAGAGTTGAATCTTTGTATTCAGATTGTTTTAAGCTAGCTAGCTAATGTCTGCATTTATGTGAATTTTGTAATAGCAGGTTTAGCAGTTGCTCCCATCCTAGTTGGTATATCTCCTTAACCTAGTCTTTTGGCAAAAACATGACTACAGAATAGATGCACTTTTTTTTTGTTATACTGGGTAAGTTCTAATCAGCTCTTCCTAAGAACCTTATCAACTGATATCTTGAATGCTGCAACTTTGAAAGAAACACAAAAATAGTATCACTGAAGAAGGGATTAACAGTAGAAACTCGATCTTGCCCTTGTCTCCCCTTCACCATGCTATTCACTTTCTCCTAGTTAGAAGAGTGTTACATAGTTTGCAAAATCAAAGACTCAGAATATTGGAAATGCTGAAATGGAAGCTTGGCATACATATTCATTATGATACTCTCTGTAGCTGCATAATTTCCTGACACTTTTTCAATAAAATCATAGAATCATAGAATAGTTAGGGTTGGAAATCTGCCATTAAATGTGCATAGTTAATGTAAAATTTACCAATGCTGTACAGTATTTTGCATTTTAATCTGCATGTCATGCAGTATAAAATTGCATATCTTAAAAATCTTTAGGTATAGAATCATAGAATAGTTAGGGTTGGAAAGGACCTTAAGATCATCTAGTTCCAACCCCCCTGCCATGGATAGACACCTCCTGCTAAACCTGCAGTTTTTTTCAATCAAACATAGTTGGAATCTCTTTAAAAAATGAAACTGTGTTTGCATGGCATATCCTTGTATTTAAAAAAAAACCCTAGATGACCATCTCTGACCAGACTTTAAGATCTTCCAACTTAATCTGGAACGAGTGCATTCACAAACTATTGAGATAGCACATAGTGTTCAGCATATCTTTTTAGGCATGACTGAAGCTACCATGAGATTCAGGAATTTTTTAGGTTACGTGAAATTATTCCATCTAGAAACCTGCATTCCTGCTTGGGAATGCTGTCCTCAAATAGCCTGAACTGGTGAACAGCTTCTTATAGAAAGAGAAATCATATCTGCTTGTGCTACAAAGAGTAAAATGAATTGAAGGGTTCCATGCATGTGTCCTTGACACAGCCAAGTGTCTAGGGAAACAGTAAAAAACTTCCTGTTCTCATCAGTAATGGAATACAAACCAGAAAATACACAAGTAAAAGAATAAAATGGAAATTAACTCTGCAAGATAAAAAGACTATATATTATAATTAAAATCAGAGACTGAATAAGTTAGATCACAGAGAGATACAAGAATGATACAAATTTTTTTAATGAAGACATAAACATTAAGCTGGCACTAAGTGGCAATGTTACAGTAACATTAGAATTCAGGGAAAATGCACTTTAGCAAGCTAGGAAAATGCAAGGTCAAATATGTTTGTGACAAGACAGAGTAAAAAGAACAAAAGCTATATTACAGTTTATTTTATTTTTCTGCTAATTTTAGAATTAGATTGTGAAGTAATAGAAAACTTTTCTAGTTATCACCTGGTTTACACTCTGTGTGTGTGTCTGTGTTTGTGATGAGCATAGATAAGGTAATTTAAATCCTACTTTTCTGACTGTTCAGAGCTTTTTATTCACTTGAAAGAATTTTTGCTAGCAATCATCTTTTTTTGGCATATTTTAACTGAGAAAATAGTTACTTCTGTAGTTTATGGTCAGGATTGATTTGAAAATCCTTCAATTTAGTTAAAAAAAAAAAAAGAAGTTATTTCTGCCTTCATTTTGCAGTGTGTTTTTAGGGAGCTATTAAAAAAACCAGACTGAAAACAAAAGTCTGATACAAAACCCCACAATCATCAAGATACAAAAAAAAAAATTGTCCAAAAAAAAAAGCAATTAAAAATCAACCAACCAAACAAAAAAATCCAACAAAATCCCCAAAACAAGAACCACCAAAAAAAATAAAAAAAGGTCTTACATTCCATTCTGAATCAAAACTGACATAGAAGTACAAATTTATGTCTGTTATTCACAGACAAGGACTGTGAATGCTCACTTATTTTAGGACATAAAGTCAGAAAATGTAGCATTCAGACACCACAGTGAAATTCCCAAGCATCAAATTTGCCAATGCACTGTAAAATATCACTAAACAAGCAAAAAATATGACAAAAACAATGAGAAATAAACCTGTATTAAACAGAGATTAATGTGTTTATCAAACACAATTAGCTGCTAATTAAATAATAGTAGTAAGTATGGGAGAAATATTCAACAGTGTATGTGAAATACATGTATTTTTGCTTCAGTTACACTGTTCTTTGATTTGTCTTTTCAGGGAACAGAAGTCTCATTGCGTCCTGTGGTATCTGCAGTATTAACTGAATGGTACATTCTGGGATATCACAAGTGAACAAGGAAATACCAAAAGGATTTTGCAGAAAGAAAAATATAATTAATGAAAAGCCAGTTATATCTTGGTTTCTTTCTGAGTGCTTCTAAAGACTGTTTTTTCTTCAGGCTTTTTCACACAGAAAACTTAAAATAATGAAGGTTTTAATTTTCTTTAGGGTTTTGGTGTACTTTTAAGATCAATAAACTGTGTTCTTCAAACACTCAAATCTTCTCTTGTCTCCTGGGTGTTTGCTCAAGTCTAAATAGCTGTGTCACACAGTAACTATTTAAAAGTCTATATTCCATTTCTGGTACTAAGCAAAAATCTTTGAAATATTGTAGTAGAAATAGTAGTTCTGATTTAAGTTGCATGAAAATAAAAAATGTAGAAATACATAACTAAAAAATTACTATTTTATTTCTATTATATATTGTAGCAACTAGAACAAGTCATAGAAATATCTGTTCAGAAAGGAAAGTTTGAGCCTTCTCTTGGTTTAAGAAATAAAACCAGGCTGAGTAATGTAGTCTTTGACTGTACTCATAAGAATTAGATACACTAATTCTTGGGTAAAATTAGTATTTTTCAGCTGTTCTTTTAAGTAATGTTGGAATATTGCTTATCACTCTTAACAGAAGCACAAACTTGTCTATTTCATATATGTAGAAATTGTGTGGCACATTGAATGTACAAGAGTTTGTGCGAATAACTTTTGAGCAGTACAGAAGTCAAATTGTAAAATATCTACATTGTCATATATAGTATTTCAGCAACTCCTGGCAACAAAATTAGGTTGTCAGTCCAAAGACATGAGTGAATATTGTTGATTAAATTTAATAGATAATTTTTAACTTGAAGTAGAGTTCATGAACACTTTAAAATTTTTTCTATGTGAAATTTATATTTGAATCTCAAATTATTATAAATATTTTGTACTTGTATGGATAAAATATTCTTAAATTGTGCTATGCATGGAGAAAATTGTAATGTATGAGGCACTGTTTCATTGCTTTGTTCACACAAACAACACCTCTGTTTTCCATGGAATTGTCAAAACGAATAGTAGAGATTAAACTTTTATTTTACTTGCTTCATGTTTTAATGAGCTACAATATTGCTGTGTGCAGAAAAGCTGTAAATCCAGTTCAGGTGGACATGAAAACTTTAACCTTGAGTATACTACAGCAATACCTCAAATGGAATAGCAGTCCGTGTGGTGATTTCATCACTGTCTTAGAATCATAGAATCATAGAAGAGTTAGGGTTGGAAAGGACCTTAAGATCATCTAGTTCCAACCCCCCTGTCATGGTCAGGGACACCCCACACTAAACCATGTCACCCAAGGAATCATCCAACCTGGCCTTGAACACCGCCAAGGATGGAGCATTCACAACTTCCCTGGGCAACGCATTCCAGTGCCTCACCACCCTCTCAGTAAAGAATTTCTTCCTTATATCCAATCTAAACTTCCCCTGTTTAAGTTTGAACCCATTATCCCTTGTCCTGTCACTACAGTCCCTGATGAATAGTCCCTCCCCAGCATCCTTGTAGGCCCCCTTCAGATACTGGAAGGCTGCTAGGAGGTCTCCACGCAGCCTTCTCTTCTCCAGGCTGAACAGCCCCAACTTTCTCAGCCTGTCTCCATACGGGAGGTGCTCCACTCCCCTGATCATCCTCATGGCCCTCCTCTGGACTTGTTCCAACAGTTCCATGTCCTTTTTATGTTGAGGACACCAGAACTGCACACAATACTCCAAGTGAGGTTTCACAAGAGCAGAGTAGAGGGGCAGGATCGCCTCCTTCGAGCTGCTGGTCACGCTCCTTTTGATGCAGCCCAGGATATGGCTGGCTTTCTGTGCTGTGAGCGCACGCTGCTGGCTCATGTTCATTTTTTCATCAACCAACACCCCCAAGTCCTTCTCTGCAGGGTTGCTCTGAATCTCTTCTCTGCCCAACCTGTAACTGTGCCTGGGATTGCTCCGACCCAGATGTAGGACCTCATACTTGTCACAGTTAAACTTCATAAGGTTGGCATCAGCCCACCTCACAAGTGTGTCAAGGTCCCTCTGCATGGCACCCCTTCCCTCCAGCGCATCAACTGAACCACACAGCTTGGTGTCATTGGCAAACTTGCTGAGGGCACAATCAATCCCACTGCCCATGTCACCGACAAAGATGTTGAACAAGACCGTTCCCAACACCGATCCCTGAGGGACACCACTCGTTACCGGTCTCCAGCCGGACATCGAGCCATTGACCACAACTCTTTGTGTGCAGCCATCCAGCCAGTTCTTTATCCACCGAGTGGTCCACCCATCAAATTGATGTCTCTCCAGTTTAGAGACAAGGATGTCGTGTGGGACAGTGTCAAAGGCTTTGCACAAGTCCAGGTAGATGACGTCAACTGCTCTGCCCCTGTCCAGCAGTTTCGTAGCCCCATCATAGAAGGTCACCAAATTGGTCAGGCAGGATTTCCCCTTACTGAAGCCATGCTGGCTGTAACCAACCACCTCCTTGTTTTTCATGTGCCTTAGCATGTCTTCCAGGAAAATCTGCTCCAAGAGTTTGCCAGGCACAGAGGTGAGACTGACTGGTCTGTAATTCCCCGGGTCATCCATTTTCCCCTTCTTGAAAATGGGGTTATATTTCCCTTTTTCCAGTCGTCAGGAACTTCACCTGACTGCCATGATTTTTCAAATATGATGGCCAGTGGCTTAGCAACTTCATTCGCCAGCTCCTTCAGGACCCGTGGATGGATTTCATCAGGTCCCATGGACTTGTGTACGTTTAGGTTTTTAAGATGGTCTCGAACCAGATCCTCTCCTACAGTGGGCCTAGTGTCCTCATTCTCACAGTCCCTGCGTTCGCCTTCCAAGACTTGGCTGGTGAGGTCAGAGACTTTGCCAGTGAAGACCGAGGGAAAGAAGTCATTAAGAACCTCAGCCTTCTCCATATCCTGGGTAGCCAGTTCTCCCGATATCTTCCGCAGGGGGCCTACGTTATCCCTAGTCTGTCTTTTACTTGCTACGTACCTATAGAATCCCTTCCTATTATCTTTAACATCCCTAGCCAAGTTCAATTCTAACTGGGCCTTAGCCTTCCTCACCTGGTCCCTAGCTTCCCGGACGACATCCCTGTATTCTTCCCAGGCCACCTGTCCCCGCTTCCACCTTCTATAAGCCTCTTTTTTCCTTTGAATTTTCCTGAGCAGCTCCTTATCCATCCAAGGAGGTCTCCTGGCCCTCCTGCTGCACTTTCTTCTAGTTGGCATGCAATGCTCCTGAGCTTGTAGCAGGTGATCCTTGAATAACAACCAGCAGTCTTGGGCCCCCCTGCCCTCTAGGGCTGTGTCCCATGGAACCTTACTAAGCAGGCTCCTGAAGAGGCCAAAGTCTGCTCTCTTGAAGTCCAGGGCAGTGAGCTTGCTGCACGCTCTTCTCACTGTCCCAAGGATCTCAAATTCGACCATCTCGTGGTCACTGCAACCAAGGCTGCCCTGGAGCATCACATTTCTAACCAGCCCTTCCCTGTTCGTGAGCACGAGGTCAAGCATGGCACCTCTCCTTGTCGGCTGCTCTATTACTTGCAGAAGAAAGTTGTCTTCCACACAATCAAGGAACCTCCTGGATTGCTTGTGCCGGGCCGTACCTTCACTCCAACAGATGTCAGGGTGGTTGAAGTCTCCCATGAAAACAAGGGCCTGTGAGCGTGAGGCTGTTCCTATCTGCCTATAGAGCACTTCATCCACAGATTCCTCTTGATCAGGCGGTCTGTAACAGATCCCCACAATAATGTCCCCCATCGCTGCTCTCCCTTTAACCTTGACCCACAAACTGTCTGTCGACTGCTCACCCGTCCCCAGACAGACTTCCATACTCTCCAGCCTATCCCTAACATAAATAGCAACTCCCCCTCCCCGCCTGCCAGGCCTGTCTTTTCTAAAGAGCCTGTAACCTTCCATTCCAACACTCCAGTCGTAAGAGCCATCCCACAGTGTTTCTGTGATGCCTACTATATCATACTCCCGTAGTCATGCACGCATCTCTAATTCCTCTTGTTTGTTTCCCATGCTACGGGCGTTTGTATAGAAGCATCTGAGCCGAGCTCCAAATGAAGCTGGCTCATTGGCTGGAGTGGCTGGAATATCTGTGCATCGCTCCAAGCATTTATTGTAGGTGCTGGCAACTGACAGCAGTTTAGTGACGTTTGAGGATGTATAATGAGGATTCACAACAGAATTCAGATTATATGGCACTTTTGAAAAAGACTTTTTTCCTGTTACTTTCCAGATTTCTCAGAAGTGATCTGAAATGAAGAAAGCCAAAATCAGTAGCCTTTTCAGCAACACCCTCTTACCCAGGAAGGCGTATGTTATGAAACAGAAGCTATTTGCACAGTGGTGTTTTGAATTTTGGAACTGTACTCCATTGACTTTCATCCACATGCTGAAGGTTCTAATACAACTTAGATGGTGCATGGCATTATACATATTATCTGGTCTCTGGGATCCTGAAAGTCATAGAATAGTGTTATGTTTAATGCACTCTTACATATTTGTCTGGTTTGCAATGCTAAACTAGAGGAAACATTGTTAAATAGTCATGACAGCTGTTTCAGTAGGTTTAATTTGTCAGAAAATAAAAGAAAAATGGCTTACTTTATAAGTTACCATTAGCTGTGAAAACAATTCCCAAATCTCAGGAAACACTTTCAAAGTACCAGACTTTTTCGTTTTGTTGTTGTTGTTGTATTTCCCAAATGTATATATACAAAATTGTTTCAAGGATTTTTTTTTTTTTTTTTTTTTCTGTACCAGTAAATGCATAAAACAGAGCTCTTAAACCCACTTCTGCTTTCAGTGTTCAATTTAGCATAACAATAAAGTATCCTGAAATCATTGATCCTCTATTATCCATCTGTGAAGTAAAGTATCTGAATACCAAAAACCCTTTGCAAGCCATCTTTGTATACTCAGAGAACGTACAATAATATTGCAGGGATAAATGAGTGGGTTTGTAGCAGTAAGACAAAGAAGAGAGCCTTAGCATTCCTTTTTGAAGCTTCCAATGGGAGATAAATGTAAAGAGGCAAAAAAAGCAAACCAGAAATAAAGGCATAAAATGTACAAATAATTTTTAGGTCCTATATGTCCTGTCTACAGCAGAAAAATGTCACTGTATTTCAGCCCTGATGTGGTGGCTAGGAGGAAGAAGGTTGGAGAAAGAAACAGTAAGAGAGGCATGCGTTGTATTCCAGTCTCCAAGGAAAAACCACGTAAACCAAAACAATAGGAAGTTGTTCTTTCTCTGCAGACTGGTAAAACCAGATTACTATTACTAGCATCAGGCCATAGGTCTGTATTCAGCTGTAGGGTCCCAGAAGGGCTTATCAGCCTAATTAGTAAAAGAGCCAGGAGTTCTTTTTACCTTTTTAGTATAACAGCAATTGTCTTACCAACCAGAATACTGATGATTTTTTGCCTAATTAAGTTTAGTTTTGTTTAGCTTTGAACGACTGTGTGGTGTAAGGCATTGTTACGTTACTTTTAACATAGTTCTGTAATTAATTGATAGTAAAACAGTACTCTTCTGTGTAGTGCACACAGTGACCTTAGGATAATGATGCAGTGTTGAGGAGTACAATCACAGAATAGCTGCAGAAGCCTCAAAAGCATGGGTGTGGGATGAAAGCAGAGGCTTCAGGGCTACAAACTAATCAACACTCATATATTGTTTTTTAAAGGAATGCAACTTCAGGAGCTGCATAAAATTGGTTTTATGAAGGACAAAGAGAAAATAGAGGTAATACATGTAAAAGCGTATAAATTCAAGTATATATATAGAGGTAATACATGTAAAAGCGTATAAATTCAAGTATAGCATGGAACTAAGGTGTAGTGCATGCTGTAAAATGTGAAACACTATACCAAGAGGACCACAAGATGATGAGGAAGAAACCATCACCATCACTATCACAGCTATATTCCTCCTTGTGATGATGTCCAAGAGCTGATAACTCACCATAACCTTTCTTCCTTTCCTTTTGAGAAAGAATACCACTATCAGTCTTAGATGAACTAAAACTGGAAGGGCACTGAAAGGGTGAGCATAAAAGCAGAAAAGGGGCTACATAAAATTTTTGCCATTCTGATCAGGACAAAACTGGCTTTTCCATTTCTAGAGAACATTTCTCTGAACCAGAATTCAGAGAAATTAACAGCCTTCCAAAGCTCTGAAAAAACAGAAATCAAAAATACTGGCATTAGGAAATCTTCTGGTCAGCTTTAGCTTTGGGCTCTGCACTAAGTCTTCAGAATAACCAGGAAGAGCTTCATGAACTCTTAGGCATTTTTCCCCCTGCTCCATCTTCATTGTTGATATTTACTTCCAAGATTTATTTGGATGAACTCTTTTCATAGTTAATAGGAAGAAACAGGCACATCTAAACTGCGATCTATCTCATGCCTTAAATAGGTCAGTTGGATTGTACCTAAAAAATGCCCAGTGTTTATTAACAGAATTGCATCAAAAAAATACATTTCTGCATTGCAGAAATTTACAATGAAAGATGACTTAACCAATATATATGTGCTGTGGACATGTGCAAGGAATAATGGTCAGAAATATACCCTGAAAGACAGACAGCAGCATCTTGCATGTAGTTTCTTATTTAGAATGCTTGACAGTTTGTAACTGTAGAGAGAAGGGTTTGTTTGTTTGTCTGTTAGTTTGTTTGTCATTGTTGAGGTTTTTTAGTTTAAATATGTGCACTAAACAGTCTCTAAGCACTAAATTTACTAATGAATACATATCCTAACTGGGTTCTTGAATTCTCAAAAGAGCTCCCCTTTGAGCAGTATACAGATTGGTTGAGAAGTTAGAAACAGCACATAAAAGATTTAGTAAGGAAAAAAAACTCCTGTAGATTGTTGCAGTGGGGACATCTACAGCTGAGTTAGTCATTCTAGGTGCTCTTTAGAGACAATGGAAGGAAACAGGTACTTTTAGGCTTCTCCTTATCTTAACTACATGTTTAAAGCAGGTTAATTGAATCTTAGCCCAGAAGACACATTTATTTCCTCTTTACACCATGAAGGTCACTAAAGTGACCACTGAGAAGTGGAAAATTACATTATATATAGCTGAAGTTGTTATACAAGATGAATCCTCTTACTTTTCACTGCTAATCTTTCCTGAAATCTTCTCTACACTTTCTTCAGTGAACAGGCAAATAGCATGTTCCTAGGCTGTCTCAGCAGGTGATATTATTTTCTACTTTCTGCCTCCATCTGTGTGCCTTTTTCAAAGGCTAAGGTTACAATGCAACCCTTCCTACGGATATGTTTTTTCATTAAATGAGTTTAATTTAGAAAATTTTAAACTTACACATTCTTGAGATGGAAAAAAAAAAGCATAAAAATATTTTTAATTTTTTTAAATAAGGAAAGATTGGGAAAAACAAATTGTAGTAAACAAAGAATCCAGTTGTAACCAGAGTATTAAGACATATCCTACTTAAAGAGGTGAAGAGAAAATGTATCAACTCATGTCTATAAAACATTTGGAATATAAATATAAAAACATATGAACATAGAATTAGAGAAAAAAATTATATGTTCAAGAAAGCAAGTCATCAAAAAATGTAGCATTGTCCTTTTTAATAGATTTTATATATATTCAACCATAACAACAATATAATTATTATTATTATATTGTTGTCGTTGTTGTTGTTGTTGTGGTTGTATAAAAGCACAGAGGTAGAAAGCTACAGTATGATAAGTAAGAACATGAGAATGGAAATACTCTTTCAGTTGCATGAATTGCCTGAATTAGTATCTTATTTCCAACAGTGACCATAAATGGATGCCAGGTAAGAGGAGCAAGAGCAGGGAATACATCTCCTAGGAACATCCCAGACTGCATGCAGTTTCAGATCAGGTGTCTTCTACAGATATACTACTTACCCAATAGGTCATTAAAAGTGGGTAGCTATTTCTATTTTCCTGAACCTGGTTTCTACTGCCTTCATCTGATGGCCCATAGCTCTATATTCTGTCTCTTGAGATAGCTCCCTGCTTCTCTGAGATACTCCAGTTATCAAAGCTGTTGTGGCAAGAAGGGGCAGGAATTTAAAAAAAATATAGTTATTTTGCAGCTGCTAATCTGAAAAGCCTACCCAATGAAAGTGATGTAAGGACAGGCAGCAGAAGTGTGGAGCAGGTAGGGGCAAAAATGAGTGGTATTGTAGGTGTTTGGATGAGGTGTTACAATCCCAGCAAATGCCTGTATGTCAGAGTGCCTGTCAACTTACTTGAAGGACTATCTATTTTTTTCAGTAAGATGGCAGTTACGTAAGGACCCAAGTTTTTATAAACAAAAATGTTATGCCTGCAAATGCTGCATGGTTTATGTGCATAATAAATTAACAAAGATACATCATCTGGTAGATGCTGATAATATGTGCATATGTATCTTAACAAAGTTTCTCCTATGTGCTCCTCGCGAAAGCTACTGTTTCTTAGAGGCTCTCCTGCAATTTCAGATTAAACCTTTACTTTGATAGATTGTTACCAGAAGAAAGGTGGAAAGGGAATTAGCCAGAGAAAAGAGTGATCTGAGGAGATGAGGAGAGGAAGAACACAAGAGAAGAAAGCTGACAGGAGCCCTTAATTTAAGACTAAAATCTAAGAAAGGATTCAGGTTCAAAACTGCTGCTTTATGGTACTTAAGCCCACTATTTAGTCAATGGTCTCTCTATGAAAATCAGGACTTTGCCTAACATTGGAGGTTCTTTTGCTTCTTCCAGGATGCTTTCAGTGTCTGTGTTTCCGCTAGGGGCATAGGATACACTGTACAAAAGTTTATGGCCAGTGTTTAATTTATCCCTCCGAAGTTGAACATAACATGAATATTGCTTTCCAGTCTGGGTACTAGCCTTTACTGAACACACCACAGAATTGCAACTGACATATTCCAGAGTGATGTCTGCTAAACAAACTACACATGAAAAAGCCTGAAAGTATTGTAAAGAAGGTACTGTGATGTACTTCACAGCCATCCCTCTAATTCTTCCCAAATTCCCACAGCATAGCAACGTGACCATAGAGCTCTGGATTTGCCTGCCCCTAAGACTGCTAAGCACCAGCTATCCTTTCTTATCTAGAGGATCTAATGTAAATAAGATATGAAGAAATGGTGAAACTAATAAAAAATTATGATTTTCCAGCCTGGAGGAGATAACTGTGACTATGAGAAGTTAAATTTGGGATGAATATTAGGAAGAAAACCAACACCCAAATTCCAAATGAAATCTACTGCACCATGGAACTGTTTCAGTAAGAAATATCATTATCCTCCCCAGACACTGAGACAAGAATGCATTGGAGATTCTCTATATGGGGTGATGCTACAGCAACAGGGGATGTTATTTTACCTTTGTGATTCCAGCTATGCAATACCCAAATATCCTTGGTGTTTTTCACAAAGAGATGCTGATCTACTGCGATCCACTGATTCCCTCATCATTTGGAGTTGATATTTTATAAGGAAAATCACTCTTCTTAATGTAAAATCTGATACTTTGATAATCCATTTAAAGATGTTCAGTTGTGGTCTGAAATTAGTATAAGTAATACATTTGAAATGCATATTTTTTTCATGTAGCAATCTTTGCTAGTATAATGCATTCCTTAGTGCTGAAAAAAAAAAAAAAAAAAAAAAAAAAAAAGCCAGACATAAGTATTTCTGGAATTATAGGCACTAATTTTATTGTTCATACATCTTTCAAAGGTTATGAGTTTCATTTTAGTGCTGAAAGAATAGAGAAATTTTCAGTCATATTTTTCCAGCACATAGGTACTTTAAAATGACAATTTAAACTTCACTATTGTTCTAAACCACCATGAATATGTGTAGTTGTTTTAAGCCCTATTTCATCTTGTCAAGGTACCTAACAGACCACAATAATAGTAACATTATGAAATGAGAGTAGAAAAACTCTCCTAAAACTACAGTTTGATAATAAGAAAAGGTAGTGGAAGTAAATAATAAAAGAAAGGTGGCATATGTCTTCTTACTATCATAAAACATCTTGCAATGTATCAGCAGATTTTCTTTAAAAATGAAAAAAAATTCTATATATTGTCCATAAGGATGACATTCTCTAACAGCAAGTTTTTCAGGCACAATGGTTGAATGACAGTTTTTTCTGGGCACAGAGAGTATCTGTCATATCATAGAGGTTTTAATACTTCTATGAAATTAATAACTGTGAATAGAACTGCAATGTAAATTGCTACGTTTCAGTATATTCCAGTTTAGAAGTCTATCACAGTTATGTAACTGCCTGCAAATTTGACAGGATTCTGCTGTCTCTATGGAGTTTAAATGCAGTTTTTATGTAGATGATGTTAATCTTGAAACTTGTCAATATATTTCTGTGCAGTTACAGATTCAAAGAAGAATTCAGTTAATATACTTTGATTAAATAACCCATTATAATGTTGTTCTGAAACATAGAGACTATTCTGCTCTATAGATTAAAGTGTTCTGGGATATTCTCTGCAATTTAAGCAACTTATATTAGTAATTTTCTCACATCATTAAGATCCAAACTAAAAGACTATAACAACAACTTATTAGTGAAAGCTATTTGGATTATAAGTTAAAAAAAAAAAAAAAAAAAAAAAAGAAAAGAAAAAAAGGAAGAAAAAAGTGCTATCTTCCAAAATTTGCACTCTTTATTGTCATAATCCACATGTACTTCACAATATCTTGCTATTATTTTTTTCAGTTATTAAAATCATTATTATAGTGCATATCAAATCCTGACTTCAATCATTTAATTTTGTAGAGTGCAGATACATATGCACTTCAAAGAAAATTTAACTATAACATTCATTTCCTATTTTATGGGTCTTATTAACAGTAAGAGGCTATTGCTTTGAAAAAAATTGGGAAACATGTACTTGAAAAAGTTTGCTGAGGATGTGTAGGATGTGATTTAAGTCACATCACCATTTTTATTTGGCAACAGCACAACAGCAGCCCAAAACAGTGCAGAAAATTGATCTCTAGCAATGATCTATAACACTAGTTATCTGTCAAGAATTCACTGACAGATTCCTCTTATGATTTCACTATTGAGAGTCTGTACTCCATCTTCTTTGAAGTTAGTTTATTTCACTATATGAATATGCCTCGTCCTCACCAAACCTTCAGGCTCAGAGACTAAGTCATTTGTCAAAGCTTTCCAAATTCACAAAATAAGAACTAGTGAACAGCAAAAATTTATCTCAGTGGAAGTTCATCTGGAATACTACTGCATGCTTTAAAAAGTCTCATCTGTAAAATCTGAACATTATTCACCTTTCTATTCAATACCAACACATAACTTTCCTCCAACCCTCTTAGAAGTTTCCAGGGCACTGAGCAAATGGAACAGAATCTGACACAAAAATTTAGAAGAGAGCTCATGGAGAAAAAAACCCCATGGCCCCTATTACACAGTGGAACCTTTTGTAAAAATAAAATAAAGTAAAAAAGAGAAAGGAAAAAGGGCCAACATGTTTCAAGTGCCTTCCAGCTCATAGAATGATGTATGTAGCCTATAACATTAAAGACAGACCGAAAGCTGATAGTATCATAGAATCATAGAATCACAGTATGCAAGAAAGTCATCATTAAAAGAATAAATCAATAAGAGCTATCACAAATAATAATACATAGGTCTGAGAATAGATTAATTAGCACTCTAGATCTCTTGAGGAATTTGGTTCTCCCAGAGTGGTTTGTTACAAACTTCTTAATGTATCTCTGCACTCCCAAAAGGACTGACTGAACACGGCAAACAGATCATAAAAACAATTACTTCAGGAGATGAGATTACACTTTAAGAATACGAGGGTAACTGGGCTAGGTGACAATACGAATAAACACATATAGCGGTAAACGTACTAGTGCTATAACATGATTACAACTTTACCGTCAAAATAGAGTGATCTTTTCAATATTCCATACTTGTAGCAGATGCTGGCCCATGCTGTTGTCTGAACCACATTTTGATATGATCTGGCAAAGGAACATAGAGGTCAAAATCACACCAGGTAGCAAATTAACATTTAAATAGTGAGGATGACTGTGTGCCCTGGCTTAGTACATGCCAGGCCATGGCTTACTTTATTAATATATACATACCTAAAATCCTTTCAGCTCAATATAGTTAGCAGTGGACACCATAGGGAAAAGAAAAAGAATGTATTGTCAGTATTCCACAGTGGAAGAAAACTATAAGGCACTATCAAATATAAAGTGACCCCTAAAGCTGAGAAAGCCCAGAGCCGCTAATCGCCAGATGATGCAGGTTACTCTGGTAGTACATTCTTTTCTTTTCCCTAGGGCACTCAGTGTTAACCATAGTGAGCTGGAAGGATTTTAGGCATGTATATATTTATTCCACAGCTCCAAGAGCAAGTCTAACTCGAGACTGAATCATGAAATCCCATCTCATCTGTTTTGCAATTGATGTAAGTATGCAGCAGATTATTTAAGTTTAAACCTAGTTTATATTATGCAGGTTAACTCCAGGGTTTGTTTGTTTCATTTTGTTTTGTTTTGCTTTTAAATGGAGTTTCTCACAGCTAGCTGGTTTATATAGGTCACTCTTATACAGTCTATAATCTGTAATCTTGCAGTGTTAGTAGAGCATTCCTGAAGTTTTCCAATTATTACTAAAAATTATTGAGTGTAGGAAATAGGTAAACCAAACTTCATTTGCAAACTTTCTAATCTTAATCATATCCACCATATCTCATTCTTTGGTTTTTTACGTATAACTGAATTTATTTCCACTTGAGAGCTGGCAATGGGTACAAACATAATATTGAGTTACAATATATACATCTAATCTTAGTTATTTTCCCCCTTTTAAAATAATTCTAGCGTTTAATCATAATTTAAACCAATTACATCTGAACTATTAAAATACCTGTACTAACTCACAACTGCAAATCCTGGCTATGCAATAACATTCTAGGTTCCCTTCTGAAAATTTGTTTCACATCCTAAAATGCAGAATCATGAGAGCATATTATCATATATTTACATTATATACTGCTGAGTGGGATAGTTATAGTTTCATGGCCATTGTCACTGGCACAAATGTAGGCATTTGGCCCCTCAGTGTAAACTAGGACACCATCATCCTCACATAATGAGCAGTCATTAATGTTCTGATGCTCGGGACAATTAGTTTCATTAATATGGTAGAAATAGTCAAGGTCATGCTTAAAAACAGATTGATGAGGCAATAATGTAAGCAAGAGAAATCTTTCTGCCTAAGCATGAAAATTTGTTAATACATGGAAAAACTAAAACAGCAGAGGAAGGTAAGATTTAGGAACTTAATTATCACAGATTTGGAAAGGATTGGAAATGAAGGAGCATTAAATTACTCAAATATTCAAAACTGCCTATTTGTACATTGACAACATAATATAATCAGTGAGGACTTAAATTTTTCATATTCATATAATAAAGAAGGAAGGATTTAAAAAAGGATTAAAAAAATATCACCCTTAAAGTAAAATTTGTGTTACTATACCCTATAAATGTTTTTCAAAATCTCCCCTATTTATTTCATAGACAATTCCTGTTCATAGTTGCTGTTTAGACTATAAAACTTTTGTGTTTCAAACAACTTACACTAATTGTTGAGGTTATATTGCATTCTTTTTGAAATGCATTGTCTCAGTGTTACTAAAAATATGACTTTCTCTTTATATGACACAATAAGAACAAGTGGTGCTTTAAGAATAAAACTGGAAATAATGTCCCTACTCAAAGAAGCTTATAGTCTAAATTAGATAGAAATCATAATGAGAAATGGCAGCAGACCATGGAGGGAATGAAGAAAGAAAATTAAAAGAAACAAACTGAAAGGAGAAAGTGCCCTTGGGAATATTATTTATGAAAAATTAAGTAGTTCTTAATTTTTTCTTTATTTTAACTTTTTTTTTTTTTTAATCTTCTTTTGTTGTTGTTGTTGTTTCAGTCTTTGTAAACATGTAAATTCAGGACAAAAGGCTCTCATGACACCACTGGAATATTCCACTGCCCTCCATACACCCTATTAATTTAACCTATTAGAATGACTCATGGTAAATATTTAAAAGAAATGAAGTAAAGCTCCAGAATTCCCAGGTAGAGCAACTATTACACAGATCTGGGCTTGAAGATAAAAAGACTGTGGTAAGGCACAAGAAGAAGGCAGCAAAATTGCTGTACTTCAGTGAAAATATATATATTCATGTATATGAACATACCATGTGATGTTGTCATACGTCAAGCTGATCTGCTTCAGTCATTTTCATTATGTCTTGCTCTCAAGAGGGTTGACTAATTAAGTTCTTTTAATGAAGATACTGAATTAACAAGTAGATCAAAGAATATTTATTTGAAAAAGAGATATGTAGCACTAGGAGAAAGGCCTAAAATACACCAATTCTAAAAATAATAACAAAGCCCATTTTTCTAATTACATCAGGTTACCTAGAATAATTAAGAAATGCAACCCTTTTAATAGGTACAATTAGCAATACGTCTCACCAAATGAAGACTACATTTCACTTCCTCTGTTGTTGCCATACCATTTTTATATTTATTGTCATACAGCCCTTTATCATTTCACTTTTACTTTTGTCTTCCTCTGGATAGCTGTAGAATCCTAGCTCATAAGAATAGGCCCATGGAAGTCACACACGTGTATGACACATTTATACAATTTATACTTTCTTGTTTCAATTTTTCACATCAAATAATTGCTGACTTTCTTGTGGTATTGTCTGTTACATTCAAAGTTTTGTTATGGGCAAAAGGCAAAACACACCATGTATATGCAGATCCAAGAATTTATTGTTAGTCTAATTAAAGTCTTAGAAGACTAATAAAAATGCAACAAATACTTATTATGGTTCAGTTAAAATAATGCTAATGCTCATAGTCTATTACACAAAGACATCCTAGTGTCTACCTTTTTTCTTGGGGTTTATGTCTCTTATGGAGTCCTGCTGTACCATGAGATTGACAATGCCAGATTTCCCCAAGAAGTCTGTGAAAACAGCGGGTCCTGACAAGTCATCAGTGACAAGAAGTCTTTGCCTGGAGGAGTATGATGCTGTTTGATTGCTGATTTTTATCTTTCACCTTGGAATCCACTTTTGGTTATTTTTGCAAACTTTCTTAAAGCAATCTTTAATTGGTTTCAGGTTTTCTAGCTTTTCTATTCTTTGATCACTGTAAAGAAAGTTTGACTGGATTCACAAGGTTGTAGCCCTAGACAGACTAATAACTGATCTTTTTTTGGTTTGGTTTTTTTTTTGTTTACTGCTTGCAACTTTAGATATTGTCCTTTTTCAGCATTCTCTCATCACATTTCTACATTCACAGATAGTTCATTCTACAGAAAATTACTGGTTGAGTTTGCTGTCTGTTAAAATTAGGCTTCATATCATGCAACTGCATAGAGGTAAAATTTTCAATAATTCTTCTTCTAGTGTATTGTAGTATGCTCAGTTGAATCCACTCAGTTTAATGTGTCCGTATGTCATGGATGCACCTAAATAAGGTGAAAAAAAATGTGCTGATTATTTGAAAATCATAACATGTATTGAACGTTCAAAGTCATTAACCATCCAAATGTTTTATAAATAAAAAAGTTAATGAAAATCATAGGCAATGTCAGCAGCATTAGAAAAAGAGAAGATCGGGGGTTTTTTAATGGAAATGAGAAAAATATTATAGAAATGAAAACTTATTTCTTCTTCAAATAAATTTATATTATCTTTTTAATAATATCTTAATATATATATTCTATACATAGAACAATTTATATATATATACCAAGCCATAAACAAAATTGTAGAAAGACTATCTGATACTAATCAGTTCACTCAAGTACTTTTAAAGATATTGAAAGAAAGAAAGAATTGGTTCCTATTGCTTTCTACGTGATTATATTCAATTATTTATCACTTAAGCTTTGAAACTCTTTTTCCTGTCTTAGGTCCTTAAAGAAAGAAGCTGTAGTATCTTTTCTTGGACACTGTCCCAAACTGAGGATTCCAAAATCAAAGGGGCATTGGCTGAACAAGAAAAGAATAAACATTTATGAATAAGAAATTGTAGTATCTTGCTTAATATTGAACAATGTGAGTGATGAAATTACTAAGCTAGCCCTTTGCCTGGTACTTCTCACAGGTGAGTAGCCTGGAATGGGGTGGTGCACCATTCCCAGCCCTTCAGAGAAGCAGCATCTGCACCAACTTTTTCCTATCAGACAGTGTCCTGTTTTCAACCATGACAGACTGCAATTAGAACACAACTTAATTTGAAGCTTTGAGGACAGTGGAAAATGTGGTAAATCAAGGAAAATACAGGGGGAATGATAAAGAAATCATTGGAAATCTTGAAGTAAATATTACTCTAAACACTAAAAGAAAAATATAATAATGCTAAGCAAGTAATAAAAAAAATATGTATCTTAAGGAAACTTTTTTACAACTTTTAATATAAGTTAGTAAAATTTCTTCTTTCACTTTCTAAACATAAAGCTTGAAATCAGTAATGATCTGTGAAGAAATATATTTTTCATCTGTTTCACCTGCCTTTAGTCAAAAAAACCCCAAGACATCAAAACAATTTCTTTGTTTATATTAATGAGATCTTGCTAATTTTCACTAATGATAAATAGATGCAAACAAAGCACAGGATCCTTATCTGTTAGGGAGAAGTGTGTCACGTCAGTTGTGACAGACTTACGGTCTGGGAACATCTCAATGGAAAAGATAATATAAAATGCTTGATGTAATCTCTTTTCAAGTTAAGGTTGCTGAACCTGCTGAACAGGAACTCAGGAAAAACCCTCTGTACCTCTCACTCCCAAAGATGAACAGTTTAACACATTACACCAATGACTGTACAGTGACTTGCAAATCACACTGGAGTGCTACAGCCCAGGATTATTCCCCGGCTTCACTTCACAGAAGCAGTTACCTTTAAAGCTATTGTCATTATCACATCTGGGAGTACCTCACAGTCCCAGAGCCAGATGGTATGAAAAGGGTCATCTTTTATTGTACATCTTTAGTGTAAACTATCCTCTGTTGTGAAATCAAGTTTCACCACCAATAAATCAGCTCTTTGTTTTTCTATAAACTCTGAGTACAAATGAACACAGATACTGCCAATTCCATGAGTTATGTATAAACTGGAATGAAACAGGAGACCAGCCACATTGTCAGCATGAACATGCCAATGGAAATTTGGTGGTTTGGTTGTCCAAAGGCTGGCTGTAGATACAGAGTTGGCAGCCATATTCTTTAAGATTATTATTAGTGTCCTTTTCATAACATAATTTTTTTAGACTTGAAAGCAATCTTCCTATGAATTAAAAGAATCAATTATGTTGCAGTTGCTCAGTCTTCAAGATTTAAATATTTTCAACTGAATATGACTAATTGTATTGCATTTGTTTTATTTAAAAATTAAGTGAATTACCAGATTCTAAACTCTCTGACAATGAAGCTATAGACTAGAGTTATTCTAGCTCTTCTTAAAGAAACACCAGTAACAATCAGAGATTTCGAATTTTTGAAAAATCAGGATAGGCCTTTATTTTCCCTTTCAAAATGTCTTCATTTTAAAATATCCTATTCCATTCACAGGGTTCATGTTTGCAGGGCAAGGTACTAGAGTATCATGCAAGCTGTTAAATTACTATAGCATCTGAATCACTTTAATGTACAAAGAAGGGAATAATACATCTTCAGCAATAAGATGAAAGAAGCAGGGTAGGCCTTTTATGAGCACAGGAACATCTGAATCACAGCCCTGCTGTTGCTATCTGAAGAGTCACTCTTTTGATAGGTAACCAAACTGAGTAGTAATTATTTCTTTTTTATTTGTGGGGTTTTTTTTAACACTCTTACCTCTGCCTCTGGCTCCACATTCCCGACAACTTTCTTTGTGGCAGTACCAATTTTCATCAGAGGAACTGGCAAATAGATGTGGATAATGACTCCTCCCTTTTGCCTTTGAAATTTTCCAAACCAATAACAGTTGTCGGAAATAATACTCATACATTTACAAATTAAGTAATGATTAAATATAATTATTACAGTAGTAATAACTATTATCCATAAATCCATAATTAATATCTATAGGATTTTATTTTGGTTTATTCTCCATTTGTTTTTTCAGTAAAAATATCACAGAGCTGCCAGCACTCTGGAACTAGGACAAAAACCTAGAATGAAAGAACGGTGTTCAATTTTTAACTTCCCAATCAGGCAAAACAACACTGAAATTTCTTACTAAATGCAGTGTCATAGTTGCTATAATCCAGTGATATAGACCTGATGTTTCTAACTAAAAATTTGCATTTTGGTCTGTTTTCTGATAAAATCTTTGTCAAAACTATCATGTTTTTCTGTACTAATTTGAACTTCAATAATAACTAAAATAATCACAGTTTTTTGCTAGGTTTAGCAGGCTCTTAAGGGAGAATAACATCAGTGTTATACTACTAAAGCACACAGAGAAATACTTTAACGTTATTTTAATATTAAAGAGAGCAAACTGTTCCCATATATTTATGTTTTTATATATATAAGATTTAGAGAGCAAACAATAAGCAATGGTGTCCCTCAACAGTTCATACTGGAACCAATGCTATTTAATATCTCCATCAATGACATAGAGTGTGGCATTGAGTGCACCCTCGGTAAATTTGCAGATGACACCAAGCAGTGTGGTGCAGTCAATTTGCTAGATGGAAGGATTGCCATCCAGTGAGACCTTGTCAGGCTTTGCCATCCAGTGAGACCTTGTCAGACTTAAAAAACCTCATGAGGTTGAACAAGGCCAAGTGCAAGGTCCTGCACCTGGGCCAGAGCCATCTCCAGGATCAGTAACAGACTGCGGGATGAAGGGACTGAGAGCAGTCCTGCAGAGAAGGACTTGAGGGTTCTGGTGGACAAAAAATTGAATACAAGCCATCAGTGTGTGTTTGCAGCCAACAAAGCCCATAGTATGCATAACAAGCCCTGGGCTTGTCCTGGGTTCAGCAGTAGCAGTCATTTTTTCTCCTTCTTAGGAGCTGGTGCAGCGCTGTGTTTTTGACTTTCTGCCTGGGAACAGAGCTGATAACACTGATGTTTGGTCTGACCAAGGACTTTGTGAGTCTCATGCTCTGCCAGGGAGGAGGGGAAGCCGGGAGGAAGCAGAGACAGGACACCTGACCCAAACTAGCCAAAGAGGTATTCCATACCACAGCACGTCATGCCCAGGATGTAGAACTGAGAGTTCCCGGAACGGCTAGATCACTGCTGGGTGGGGGGTGAGGTATCAGTTGATGGGTGGTGAGGTGTTGTATTCTCTTCCCTTGTTATTTCTCTTATCATTATTATTATTGGTGGTAGCAGTAGTGATTTGTTATACCTTAGTTATTGGACTTCTTATCTCAATCTGTGAGAGTTGCATTATTTCGATTCTCCTCCCTGCCCCTCCAGGAGCAGGGGGAAGAAAGGGTTGGGGGGGGAAGTAGACTGTGTGGTTCTAATTTATGGCCTGGGCTTAAATCATGACAGGGCTGCATAACAAGAAGCGTGGGCAGCAGGTTGAAGGAGGTGATTCTCTCTCTTTACTCTGCTTTCATGAGACCTCCCCTGGAATACTGCATTCAGCTCTGAGGCCCCAAGTATAGGAAAACATTGACATATTAGAGTGGGTTCACAGGAGAGTCATGAAAATGATCATAGGGCTGGAATAGCTTTCCTAAAGGAAAGGCTGAGACAGTTGTTTAGCTTGCAGAAGAGAAAGCTTACAGGACATTTTATTGTAGAATTTCAATACTTAAAAGGGTCTTGTAAGAAAGATAGAGAGAGATTTTACCAAGACTTGTAGTGACAGGAGAAGGGGTAAGTTTTGAACTGAAAAAGGGTGGATTTAAATGAGGTACTAGGAAGAAATGCTTTACTGTGAGGCTGATGAGACACTGGAACAGGTTGCCCAAAGAAGCTGTGGAAGTCCCATCCCTGGCCAGGCCAGACTGGATGGTGCTTTAAGCAACTCAATCTAGCAAAAGATGCCCCTGCCCACTACAGGGGTGTTGAACTAGATGATCTTCAAAGATCTTTTCAAACTCAAACTATTCTCTTCTCTGATTATATGATTCTATGAATACCAAAGTTGAATGAAGATGGATATCTGATTCTTCGTCTTCTTCACTGCCACATCTTAATATGAAATAGGTAGATGAAATAGCTCTACATACATTACAGTGGTGACAATACAAAAAGTCTTTGAAAGATTTTCATTTAAGCCATAGACTCAGGAATCATTAGTATATTCAGGAATTCTTTGGATGACCGGACTGAGGTTAATTTCAAGACTATGACATTTACATTTAGATGTCTGCTTCTGTTATCATCAGTGGAGATTAATGGAGCTCACAGAACAAATGGCATGTGAGGGTCAAGTCACTTGTCTGGACATAGCTGATAATACCTTTTGAGATGGACAATAATATGTGAAAGATCCACACACAGATGACAGATATGACACTCAGGAGACCAACGTCACTGTAGAATTGCAGCTGGAGGGCAGCCAGGATTTGCTGAGGTATCGCTCAACTGCCTGGTCAACTTTATTGAGTCAT
The DNA here is from genome assembly GCF_963264785.1 of Psittacula echo. Taxonomy (NCBI): domain Eukaryota; kingdom Metazoa; phylum Chordata; class Aves; order Psittaciformes; family Psittacidae; genus Psittacula; species Psittacula echo. Next base: position 81,088,336 of record NC_137736.1, on the reverse strand, counting down.
TTGAGTAGAGGCCAGTGTATCTGTTAAATGTCTTCATGTAAGTCCTGGGAAGAATTACAGTTGGCAAAACTGAAGTTTAAAATTCATTTTGTGGTTCATTTGCAGTTTATGGGCAATTTTCTTAATGAAAAGTTTTTACTGATCAGCATGACTGGATTCCAGAAAGGCATAAAACCCAACAGAGACATAAAGAAAAGAATTAAGTGCACAAAGAATATTCTTGAACAGAAGAGTCCAAAATGGTAGTCTTAGTACTGGTTCACATCTTTAAAAGTCCAAGCTTGTTCACTCTTGCTTGTTGCAATTGTTATTTTCGACACCAAAATTATCTAGAAGAAAGTATAAAATATGCTGATACAGCTTTATGATGCAAAGATAGTGTACCAAAATCAGATACCAAACACTTTCAAAAATATAATGAAGTCCAAACGCCTACTGATGCAAAGTATTCCACAGAGAGAAGAAAACAAAAATAATCTTAGGTCTTATAAGAAGAGCCTCCATTACTGAAGTAGCTTAGCATTTTGTCATTCCACTGAAAAGGCACAAAATTCAATATTTTATATTGAAATATGCATAGATGACAAAATTTTAGAATATCATATATATGCTACAATATTAGTCAAACTGTAGTATTTAGTTCCTTATCTAGGGTTTCATTTTTCTTTGCATATTAACTAGGCAAATACACCACCAGGACAAGTGTCATTTATTCTAAATATGATGAATCATCAATGTTATGTAACTTGACCTTATGTAGCTTTTGTTCTGAACACAAAAGGCAGATTTCTGTTCTCAGCGTTGAAGAACATGCATGAGAACTTAATATTTTTTATTGATGTTTTCAGGTAGATTTTTTTTTAGGACTCACCACAGCTCCACAGGATAAAGGAGAGCTACTTCTTTTCATGTCTTTTTACTTATGGGCCAATTCTGTGTCCCGCCATAGATGTGAAGACAGTAGAGAAGTTCTTATGACCATCCAGGTCATATTTGAATCACAATACAAATACCATTCCAGTCTCATGAAAGCCTATTTTTTTCAGTGTTGTGGTTTAAGCCCAGGCCGTAAGTCAGCCACGCAGCCCTCTCGCTCACTCCCCTCCTTTCTTCCCCCCCGCCCCACTCCCAGAGGGACAGGGAGGAGAATTGGAAGAATGTAACTCCCATGGGTTGAGAACAGCCTAGTAACTAAAGTATAACACAAACCCACTACTGCTACCACCAATAATAATAATGATAAGGGAATAACAAGGGAAGAGAATACAATACTGCCTGTCGATACCCAGCGCAACCGAGCACTGAACCAGCCCTTCCGGGTAACTCTCAGTTACATCCTGGGCATGACGTGCTGTGGTATGGACCACCTCTTTGGCTAGTTTGGGTCAGGTGTCTTGTCTCTGCTTCCTCCTGGTCTCCCCTCCTCCCTGGCAGAGCATGAGACTCAGAGAGTCCTTGGTCAGACTAAACATCTGAGCAGTAACTAAAAACATCAGTGTTATCAGCGCTGTTCCCAGGCCAAAAGTCAAAAACACAATACTGCACCAGCTACTAAGAAAGAGAAAAAATGACTGCTACTGCTGAACCCAGGACATTCAGCTAGAATAATAGTAATAATAACAGTAACATAATAGTAATAATAGTAATAGTGGCAGTAGTAGTAACAGTAATAATAACAATAGCAACAAACTTTTATTTTAATGGCTAGTCCTCAAACATAGCTTGTGATGGAATTTGGGATTTTCATCAAAATGTTATCAGGCTATCTTTGTATCAATAGGACTGGGAAAAATGAATAGAAATTTTATTAAAAATGAAAGAAAACATTCCTTGATGCTATATTTTTAAACAGAAAACTAGAAATATGAAATTTCTGGTAAAAGTAAAACACCAGATTCTTCAAAAGAAACTTCAAAATAATAAGAATTCATAAAGCGAGGTACTGAAGCATCTTTTGGTGAACCAGACCAGAATCTGTGCTACAGATGAGGTAGCCAGTTGATACAAGCTGTCAAAAGTCCATTGACTTAATCAAAAAACGTTGTATTGAACCAACAGAAGAGCTGGTTGGATGTTAGAGTGGAAAGACACCCAAACCCTTTCCTGCTGTTTTTTGTCCAAAATGTAACAAATGAAAGCAGCAATAAATGACAAACATACACATACATTTTAAATACTTATTATTGCATTTTATTATGCAGTTGTGAATTACGGGGGGTTTGTATCTTAATTAGAGGGCAGGACAGATGGTAAAAACTTGCTCTGTATTAAAATAACCTCAGCTGCCTACTGACTATGCACTTCAAGCAATAGACATTTCGCATTAACAGAGCTAATTGTCCAGCCAAAATACTTAGGATGTTATATGGAAAAATTTAGTAGAAAATGTCATTGAAGCTATGTAGCTTCTGCATGTATTGTTTTCCTCCAATTTCATATCATCTCATAATTTAATTTAATCTTTTCACTATGGGATAGATAAGGATTGGATTGTTGAAGGAGGCCAGAAGTTTAGTCTCTGAGCCTGTGCAAAAAGGAGAAATGGATTGAAAGGAAAATCTAACCTCCTTTTCAGAATCAGAAGCTGCAAAGACGTTCCACCTCCATTGTATGCACGGATGTATACATCACCCAATAAAAAGGTCTATAGCTTACATTCTTTACAGCTATAGTGCTGTATTGGAGCAGCAGAGAAGAAATGTACACCTAATCACAGTCTCCTCTAAGACATAAAGTTTAATGCTTCATCCTCTCACCAGACATTTTATAAGATATAGTGATAAGAAGGAGGCAGGGAAAGCAACAATAGAAAATGGTGATTAAAAAAAAAGATAATATGCTATTATTTCAGTTTCCTGCAGTACTCCGAAGCCTTGGCTTGCTTCCTCTGGATATCTAAAACAGCATTTTACAATTCCATGTTTTCTGGCTAGAAGAGTCCATTATGTTAATCTAGTATAATGTCTTCAAAGCAAAGACTTAGACTATCCAAAAGAATCTAAAAGGAATGGTTTATTATTTTACACTGTCACTATTGTGAAATTGTGCATTTACTCATTGACAGTTTATGAGTTTTTGCAAAACTGTTTTTTGTCTTGACTGTTAGATTGATAGACTAAATGCCTTAAATGTCAGGCTAGTAACATTTCTTTCTTCTGATCAGAAAATTGGTGAATAACCTATGAAGCAACAGATTTGGGAGAAAAACAACTAAACAACAAACAAACAAATAAAAAAAAGCAAATACAAACTTACCATAACACACAAAAAACACCCCAAACCAACACCAACACTTTCAGATTTTCAAACTTAAAAAAAAAAAACAAACAACCAAACCAAAACAAAACAAACAAAACCACAAAAAAACCCCAAAACAAACAAACAAAAACAACACTTTTTTTTTTTTATTATTAATAATAATATACTACTGCCTAACTGGAAGTTAAAACTTACAAAAAATTAAACATTTCAAGATAGCTTAATGGTACTATTAGTTTTTTTAATAAGAACTGTGATCTAGGGTACTTTAGAAAAATCCTGTCTGATATAATTTTCCAGAAATTAAGGCCAAGCTTCAATTATTATAACGGTTTACATATAGTATTCGATGAAATATGTTGCTCCAGTGGGGGCTAAAACATCCAGCATACTGTAAAAAACATATAAACACAAAGTTTGAATGTCAATCAGTAGTGATTAAGCCTACAAGTCAATAAACCTTCCAGGCTTTCTTATGTTAAAGTTTTTAATATTTTAATGCTTTCTGCATGTTAAGCATATACTGCACCTTTTGGGAAGCTTGCGCTGATTTTGTCAACTGACAATTAACATTTTTCATATACACTTCTGAGGGCAATATCCTGCACTTTATTTTCTAAAGGAAGTGAGGCTGAAAATGCAGGTTCAGAACAGCAACATTCATATACCAGCATTTATCACTCAGCAGCTAGAATCAATTCAAATACGCATATTTGCTAATGTACATTTCCCTACAGCGTAGTACTAAAAGGCTTTTACAAATGACTTCACCTCACCCCCCTGCTTGGAGGTACTGGAGCTACATAGTGTTTTATTAGCAGATTTGCTTGTTTTATTCAACTACAAGAAACATTATTGCCCAAATCCTCTGCAATTACAAACAAGTGTAATGTTCTCAGTGGGGTGCTGGGGAAAAAAACCAAAAAAACCCCAACAAAACAATAACAAACCCAGCTCAGAATCCAAAACAAAACAATAATGCTGAATATGCAAATCTCCTGAAGTTGCATATTCATTATTCTTATCTTTACCTTATTAGCACCTAGCAATGTGAACCTGAACAATGACTGGTGTTGGGTGAGCACGGTTAGCTGGAGGCAGGCATATCTGGTAAAAAGCGTTGTTTGTGATAAAGCCTCCTCAGTCAGAAGGGATTCCTGTTGCTTCTAGGTCTGATCATAAGGTAAAGAAATCAAATTACAGAAGCAGGGATTGTAACTGAAGGAAACACAGGAGTTTACATATAAAATTTGCAAAGTGAAGGACAAACGAAAAAATTTGAAAATCACTGATATAGAAGACCGTGACATTTTGAGTCAGCTCAATGAGGACTGCAGGATGCTGTTCTATGGCTGCTAGAGAAACTACTGAAAAAACTGCTAACAGTCAATATATACTTCCTCATCCTATCTGCAAAAGGGTATTTCTAGGGATGATGCAGATTCACCTTTAAATATCATTGGTATAGTTAAACTGATATGCATGTTTCTACAATGCTTACTTAAAGCAACGGTCTCTATTCATACTGTGATCTGTATATAAATGGAGTTAACAGTTTCTTAAATGACTCTCTACAAACTTGTCCTCTTATGTAAAAATAGCAGGGCTTGCTGGCAGAATCCAGTACTCCATAGTTATGCTAATGACATACCTATCACTGATATTGCTCATTTAAAATCATAGAATTATTTAGGTTGGAAAAGACTCTTCAGATCATCAAAATTGAACACTGACAAGCCCACCAAATGAAAAACAAAATGATTGAAATTAAGGTCCACATAAGGCAGATGGAATATGATCTCAGACTGACACGAATAGGTAAAAAATATGTATTCTGGAAGTTAAAGTTACTGATTATGAGAAAAGCATGCTCCTATGACACACTATTACAGAGAATTAAAAGAATCTAGCCAGTATAAGAATGTTATTTTGTGGCAAGACAGATGAATTTTTACCTTAAATTGTTTTTGACATGTTGGTTAATAAGTCGAATTTTCTCAAAATTTACAGAATTCAGGCACAGTAGTCTTGTCAAAGGCATGTTGGTTATGTTTGACATACCACAGAGCTGATGACTGACAGTGGGTGATGAATAAACCCTGAAAACATCTTTCAGCTATTTCTGACTATGTAAATAGTTGTAGTTTCCAAATGTCAGAACCAGAAGCCCTCACAATTTTTTTTTCCACTTTTATATAGTATTTAGATGTGCTCACAGTTATGTGACAGAAGTTAGAGTTTCTTTTTTAAACTGTGCTGGTTAACTTGCACAGTGTTGTTTGTGTGGATATAAGGAGCATTCAGGAACTGACAATCTCAAAACCACATGAAGCTGTGCAGTTACGTAGGTAGGAGGAAAGGTTGGTATGAAAGTGGAGGGTTAGAGAGATGGAGAGAGATAGGGATAAAAATTTATCTATAATTTTGCTAGTATTTTAAAAAAACCTTATTAATGTTTTGTCTGAAATTAGGGCTATTAATTGTTACTGATTTACATTATAAAAAGTTTATCTCCTATCTTTAAAAGGTTCTACTCTGTTACTTTTAACTAGTCTTGTGCTCTTCAATCTCCTTGATGCTTATGCATTTGGTACTTTTCACCTATAGGATATAAGTTTAAAGACCATGGATCTTCGTATAAGCATGAAGGAGGAATGTTAGAAGGATTTTTAACATATTTTTATTGAACCAAAAGTTATTTTTATAAGTCAAATTTAAAATTTCTAGTTAAAATTTATATTCAGTCTGGCATGACAGGACTTCTCCGAAATTAATATCTGTTTGAATGTATTAGCCTAGTACAAGCTTTTTACATAGGTGTGAAGTCCATGCGCTTAGGTAGCTTATATCTCTGACATCTGTACAGTTTTTGTACATAATTGCTTATGTACATATGCATACTGCTGTGTTTGGTGCAAAAGTAACCTTTGCTAAGACATAGTTTATTCTGGGTAAAAACCACTGGATCTTACCTGCCAGTCTATGACATTTTGTGTTCCAGTGTTGCATTTTATGCTAAGGACAGACAGAAAACAAAGCATGACTTTTCAAAAAAGAATGTGGCTACCTTAAAACTGAAGAAAGTAAATTAAAAAGAGGAAATTAGTTTTTTGTGTGTGTGTGTATGCTAATTTGAGGTGTCATGGAGTGCCTTGATGATACTCCTATTTATTTCCATTAACTGGAGTATGCATACACTACCAGATTCAGCTTTCTTTAATGTCAGTAGAAAAAATTCTATTTATTTAACAGAAACGAAACTCATAGATTTCATGCTAGGTGAAATTAACCCATTAGAGTAGAACATAGAATGTTTGTGAAGCAAAATATTGTAAATCTTGGGGAAATCAGTGGTATATTTTTTTCAGAGAAGAATTGGTTTTATGATAAACGTTAACTGTGTTAGTATAGACATGAAATCTTATGCATCAATAGATTCGAATGACCAAAAGCAATTGATAAGATGTGAGGATATCATGATCCACACCAAATAAAAAAGTTGGTTAGATATGTAATTTTAATAAAACATAGAGATTTGATTTTCTATGTCTGTAAAAATTAGTATAAGAACAGAGTTGTCTATTAAAAGCAAGACGAATGGGTTAAAAAAACCCCAAACCAACACCAAAACAAACAAAACCACAAGCCAGAAGAAAATTTGTCTATTATTTCTTGCTAAAATACAGTTCATTATGTTGGTTGGTTCACGTGTTATGCATTTCAGTTGCTGGGCATAAATGGATTTATTTTTTACGGTCTTATCCCAAAGCATCACTGACATCACAATATAAGCTCAGTACTTTTTAAAGTTACTTTCTAAGGGCGTGTTGTCTTAGGATGGGTCAGATTTCCAGGTTACATGATGTTGCTTATAGTGTCTCCACACAAATTATTGATGATGTTATTATTATTCCATTGATGTTCACTTTAAGGCATGATTATCATATTTTTGAATTTTTATGTCAGTTTCATTGCCTGTTCTGCAAACAAGAAGACAATAGTCCATGATGAAGCACTCTCCCTCCATCAGTTCTTCATTTTATAGCTACGCTTCTTGCTCATACGTTATATAATTAATAACGAGTAATGATAGTAAAGACATAATACTTTACAGTTTTCCTTTCTATTACTCTATCTGGAGTATGTCAGTCGTATTTGTCTCTTTCTTGTAGTCCACACAATACTGCCAAACTTACTGTATCATATTTTACATTTATCTCCAGGCAACCTGCTATAAATATTTATATTTCAGATCATAGCGTCTGGAGAGAGTCTCATGTCCTATATTTAGTCCTTTTATCTATGTTATTATCTACTTTTAATACATCTCATGCAAATGAGATTATACTGATTCCAGATTTTTTTATTTTTCATGACCATTCTTTGACAAAATACCCTTAATTAATCAGTGTTGAGTGAATTTTCTCAAAAAAATATTCTAATCCATTCATTTTATGTTCTCCTTCTAGCACAATTTACTATTACCATCTGTTTATGGTCCACAATATCCTCAACTCTGAGTATCACACAGTATCACAGTATCACAGTATGTTAGAGATTGGAAGGGACCTCAAAAGATCATCTAGTCCAATCCCCCTGCCGGAGCAGGAATACCTAGATAAGGTTACACAGGAATGTGTCCAGGCGGGTTTTGAATGCCTCCAGAGAAGGAGACTCCACAACCCCCCTGGGCAGCCTGTTCCAGTGTTCTGTCACCCTCACTGAGAAGTTTCCTCTCAGGTTTAAGTGGAACCTCTTGTGTTCCAGTTTGTACCCATTACCCCTTGTCCTATCATTGTTTGCCACTGAGAAGAGCCTGGCTCCATCCTCGTGACACTCACCCTTTATATATCTATATACACTAATAAGGTCACCCCTCAGTCTCCTCTTCTCCAAACTATAGAGACCCAGCTCCCTCAGCCTTTCCTCATAAGGGAGATGCTCCACTCCCTTAATCATCTTAGTTGCCCTGCGCTGGACTCTCTCCAGCAGGTCCCTGTCCTTCTTGAACTGAGGGGCCCAGAACTGGACACAACATTCCAGATGCGGTCTCACCAGGGCAGAGTAGAGGGGAAGGAGGACCTCTCTCGACCTACTGACCACCCCCCTTCTAATACACCCCAGGATGCCATTGGCCTTCTTGGCCACAAGGGCACAGTGTTGGTTCATGGTCATCCTGCCGTCCACTAGGACCCCCAGGTCCCTCTCCCCTACACTACTCTCTAACAGGTCATTCCCCAACCTATACTGGAACCTGGGGTTGTTCCTGCCCAGATGCAGGACTCTACACTTTCCCTTGTTATACTTCATCAAGTTGCTCCCTGCCCAACTCTTTAATCCTGTCTGTCACTTCCTTCTTTCCAGACCTCCTGTTTGGCTTGCTATGCCTGATCTTTATTCAGTTTGCTTCTACCCAGTTGCAGAATGTTGTAAAAAAAAAAAGAGAAGCTTAGATACTGATTATATTAGTTCAGTGAACTTTCCTTTTAAGAGATTTATTAATCGCTCCACTGACTTTTTTTGCCTTTTGCTTTTCCTCATTTTTCCAGTCCAATCCTTTTAGTTTCGGAAAAATACATGTTTAAAATGCTTGTCATTATTGCTAGGTCTATTGTTTCATTATCCAACTTAAGTAAGGGTTAAATCTCAGCTTTATTTCAGCCATTATATTCATCCTCATCTCTATAAACCAGGCATTAAGTAGCCTCTCATTTTAGTTATTAATCATTTAGTCATATGGTTATTTCCTTTTAAGTGTTAGCATTGGAGGCACTAGAACCTGATACAACAGGGAAGAAAGAAGATAAAGAATCACCAAAGAAACAACATTTTTATTTAGAATTTGAATCATAATTTTGCTATTGTATCTTTCATTCTTTTCCATGATTCCTAGGCATTCACCAAATCACTCTGTTCAAATACCCTTATAGTTCCTTTATGTGACACTCTATTTGTATTACAAATCTATCTTACTGCACACCTACTATACAAGGAGGCTCTTGAATATTTCTTTTCATACTGTCTCACTTCCCATATCTGCATGCATCTTTTTTTTCTCTCTCATTGCATTCTTTTTTCAGCATTGAACAACAGTGATACTCTCTTTATCAGACAGCAATTCTCTTATCCTAAATCAAGAAAATACATCTCTAGTTTCTACTTGCTGATTTCATTCTACTTCTAACTTTAACTTGGGATCAGAGTTATATATAAAGTTACATATATCATTAGGTTTTAGTATCAGCTCTTTCTTTTACCATAGGCACAGTTGTCCTGTCTAGAGATCACCACCTTTGTCTTGTTTCAGCAGAATGAGTTCAAGTTTAAACAGCGGGGATTTAGGTTAGATATAAGGAAGAAATTCTTCACTGTGAGATTGGTGAGGCACTGCAACAGGGTTCCCAGAGAAGTTGTGGTTGCCCCATCCTTGGCAGTTTTCAAAGGCAAGTAGGACACGACCTTGAGCAACCTGGTTTAGTATAAGCTGTCCCTGTCCATGGCAGTGGAGTTGGAAGTAGATCATCTTAAGGTCCTTTTCCAACCCTAACTGTTCTAGGATTCTAAGATTCCAAGATTCTATGATACTAGAACAAGTCTGGCAAGGGCCACAAAGATGATTATAGAATCACATAACTGTTGAGGTCAGAAGGGACCCCTGGAGACCATCTAGTCCAAGTCTTCGCACTGTCAGCTTGAGCAGGTTGCCCACAGCAGTGTCTGGCCAGATTTTGAATATCTCTATATAAAGACACCCCAAAATCTCCCTGGGCAAGCTGTTCCAGTATTTGACCACCCTTGCATTAAAGATGTGTTTTCTCCAATGGAAGTATTGCAGATGTGCAGGGGACTGGAGCATCTGTCATATGAGAAAAGGCTGAGAGAGCTGGGACTGTTCAGCCTAGAGAAGAAAAGGCTCAGGGGGGATCTTATCAATGTGAGTAAACAACCAGTGGTAGGAGTAGTAAAGAGCTAGATTCAGCTCAGTGGTGCTCAGAAACAGTACACAAAGCAATGTGCACAAACTGGAATACAGAGTAGTGAAATCCATTCATTTCACCTGGCAATTTGGTTATTTATATCTTTAGAAAGTTGTCTTCCCTCTTATAAAATGTTTTACTCATTTTATGAATATTTTTGACAGTTTTCTGTACATCTTGTTGTACTGTTCATCAAAGTCCTTCATTTGCAAGTTGTCTTTTCTTCTGCCAGGAACCTAATTACTATTTGTGTTTGTAACTGGGATGGCCTGCTCATTATACTTGCTAAGTGAGGCAGTGGCCATAACCTGCAGTTTCTAATTCCATGTATTCAGAGCTGTCCATTCTATGAAGGGCAAGATTTTTAATAAACAGATGGAACACTTCATGTCAGGTGTGCAGGTTTGGGGTTACAAAAGAAGTTACTTAATAAGTCTTCAGCAAACACTTTAATTTTTAAGGTACATAGGTCAACCTGAGCAACCACTACCTGGCTTTGAGAAAGTTTAACCTTATGAAAATTCAAGTAGGAAATATTTCCTTATCTTTATGAAACATACAATGTATAAATATGTATGCATTTAAATAATTACTTTTATTTCTTGTAATTCTTTGGCATATAAAGGAGTTGCAGAGCTAAAAAAAATTAGTTCTGATGAATACTACTATGCCAAAACCCTACATCTCCGAGGCACCAGAATTTTCATAAATTTTACTGCAATGTGATAAAAATTCTTAGGCAAACACAGGGGAAATTAATGTTGGAAATAGTTGTGGGTTTTTGTTTTTTTTTTGTTATGAAGAATTTTTATTTTAAGATAAATACAGAAGACAAGAAAGGCAAAATTAAAGAGTCAAAAAAATCTGAAAGAAGAAAAAAATGTTTATTGGTAGTATCACAGGACAGTACCAATGAAATTAAAGTGAGTTCCTGTGAGTTGATGTTGTTTCTTTATTTCTGTTTCAAAATAACTGTTGTAGTCCAAATGAACTCAGTTTCAAGTCCAGCAGAATACCTTTAGCCTTCTCTGGATACCTGAAGAGAGAAAGAGTGGTTACAGAGTTATTCCTCTGGAAATGCAGATGTATTTCTTTATGTTTTAATTCTGGTGGAATTTACAGAGACCTTGATCTCTGCTGTTTTTCCTTTCTTCTATTGTCTTGCAGCTTGGGATATTACTGGAAGTTTCAATCTTTATTAATATATCACTGTGTAGAAGGGAAAGGAGAAGATGACTTCTTGCATGTTTGTTATTGTAATTCTCACAAAGAACTAGATGGAAAACTGAGTATTCAGTAAAGTAAATGAAGAATGTCATAGACAAACCAAGCATAGATTAGTGTTGCTTCATGTAGTAAGTATTGTTGATTTCCGCTATGTTAAAATACAGGTGAAAGAGGCTTTAGGATGCTCCTGATTATCTAACATTTTGCCAGAAATATCATCTGTAATATTCAGGACTCATTTTGCCAGAAATATCATCTGTAATATTCAGGGCTCAAATAACATCCAGATGAAAAAAGTTTCAGAGGCTAGCAGATTATGTCTACCTAAATAATTGGTAAACATCTCCATGCAGCTAAACTTCGAATTCTACTGAAGCTGACATCCTTCATTGTGGTTTACTCCCTTTCATGAAGATAAATATGTGAGTACTTCCTCCTGGCTAACTATACTGATAAAGATTGGTCTGGAAACCATATCAAATAAGTAGCATGCCTCATGTCTTAACCATTAGCAGCTGGAAGGCAGGTGTGGAATTAGCTGGTGTCCTTTTGCACCACTTCAGGTCCATACTGACCTGAAAAGACCTTAGAAAGAGGCTGTGATTCATGGCACAGCTTCCACAGAGAAATCCTGTGAAATTAATGTTTTAATTTGCTGCATTCATATAAGTGTCTTTTCCTGCCAAAAAAATTTGGCTGATTCCTTACAAACTTATCAACACACATTTACAGAATTAGGTGATATATCAAAGTGCACCTAAAGTTGCAGTAACTGAATTTCATTCCGGATACTCATTGACTACAGCTAGGATCTAGATACCCAAAGGTTAATTTAAATAAGGCACAAGACTCTTGCCTTGTGGCAAAGCTGATAGATGAGACAGAGGATCTGTAGGATATCCTAATCCTTATGGGTAAGCAACTGTACGCCAGATTAGGCATCCCATGGGGGACAGGCAGAGGTGAAGAGTGAGTGAGTGGCTGCATGACACTTAGTTGTTATTTGTACTTAAACCACAGCAGTGCTTTTTGGCACCCAGTGTGAGATTTGAGCCTGGGATGAAGAGTCTCAGCTCTACTGACTGAGCTAGCTAGGCACCATCCCAGCCAAACCAGGACACATGCAATGTTGATGTCAGGTTTCAACACTAAATGCGTTGCTCTAGAGTATATCTTCACATTCTGCATTACCTCTTCATGGACATTTCACCAAGTAAGTTAATCGTTTTTCCTGGATAATGGGGTTGAAGTACAGGATACAAATCTTGTGGTCTAAAAGAGCTATGATATTATTAGCTGTATTAGTCTGAACAACTACAGACAAAAGGATATTCTACAGATAGAGATTATTTAGTCATTTCACTATGTTTATACCAGATATTTGAGGTTGAATTTGTCTGACAAGCTACCTAAAATCTCTTTGTATGTTGGTCCGTGTAGGCTCCCTTTGAAACCCATTGGAAGATATGTGATTTTATACATTGCATCTGCTTTTAAAGTAGTCTTACATAAGAAGTAAGACAATTATGCTTCAGAAACTTATTTTCTCTTCAGTGACTATAACTAATATCTGATTATTCAGTTATAGACATCTACATTACACCTGTCTAAATCTAAGTGAGATTAACCTCACTCCAGCTAAGAAATCAACGAAAATTTTAAGGTAGACTTTTACGCAAGCAATATGTCCTTCTGGTCCAGCAGAAATGATTTCTAGAAAGAAACTAATTAACAAGTTAATAAATGAATACATATATATATATATACACACATAACTTACAAATCAAAGAGAAATTAATTCTACAGGCTGTCACCATAATTTTTTAAGCTTTCTTCAGCTAGTACAACTCTTCTGTGTTTTCTCTCCCATCCATTTCAGTCAGTATTTGAAGGAAAAAAAGAGTTATTTTCTACAAAATCTCCTGAAATTTCCTGTAAGGAAGGCTTGGGAAAAGAACACCTAGATATTAAGAACATTTTATTTGAACATTTCCAACTCTGCTTTCAATATGCAGTGTTCAGAGGTGGTAATCAGCAAGAAATCAAAGCATGTAGCTGTGATATATCTTTGGTACAAATGCTTCAGTAATGTAAACTCTAATATGTGGGAACATAATGGTTTTATGTGTCAAGCTGTGAATACTAGCTTCTCCTAGTATACAATAATAGGCTTAACCCAGAATGTGTTACACAACGTTGCATTTCTAAAAGGGCCAGTTATCCTTTTAGAACTGACTACAGGTGGTACCTTTCTTCTCAATAAATGGTGTTCTAAGTCATTAGTCATTAGTATTCTATCTGAACGGAGTTAAGCTTTGTCCTGGTTTAGCAGTAGCAGTCATTTTTTCTGCTGTTGCAGCACTGTGTTTTTGACTTTCAGCCTGGGAACAGGGCTGATAACACTGATGTTTAGACTGACCAAGGACTTTGTGAGTCTCATGCTCTGCCAGGGAGGAGGAGAAGCCGGGAGGAAGCAGGGACAGGATACCTGACCCAAACTAGCCAAAGAGGTATTCCATACCACAGCACGTCATGCCCAGAATGTAGAACTGAGAGTTCCTGGAAGGGCTGGATCACTGTGGGGTGGGGGGTGATACCGGTTGGTGAGCGGTTGTATTCTCTTCCTTGTTATTTCCTTTATCATTATTACTATTAGTGGTAGCAGTAGTGATTTGTGTTATACCTTAGTTATTAAACTGTTCTTATCTCAACCATGGGAGTTGCATTCTTTTGATTCTCCTCCCTGTCCCTCCAGAAGCAGAGGGAAGACAGGTGGGGGGGGAAGTGGACTTTGTGGTTCTGATTTACAGCCTGGGCTTAAACCACGACAAGCTTTCAAAATACTGAATTAAATTAATTACCTTCCAACAGTTTTAAAGCTGGTATTAACAGTTAATTAAAATTTGTCTTCTTCATTTGCCAATTTAGCTCCTGTACTAAAGTACTGTATTTCAGTACTTTATTCTGCTGTACTCATTTTCCTAAATTATTGACTTATATCATAAGTCATTTAAAATCACAGTGCTGTTTGAAATCAACAGACTTCAAAAGTGGGAATACTATCTTAAAAGGGTCTTTAATTTCAGGATTATTCATTCAAAGAGACACAAGTCCCAAAGACGTAGAAGAGTACTGATATAAAATTCTTCCTACTTGATTATTCATCTTCTAGAAGACAAATACTGATCATTTATAATAGTTATCTCACAAATTGTGCACATGTAAATGTAATAGGGGTAAGAGTAAAATAAAGGCATTAAAACTATAATATAAGGAGTGACACGGAGTGACACCAGTATAGGGTGTGACTTAAGGTTCCCATGTAGAGTGACAACTGCAAGCAAATTGCACATGAAGCTTCCTCAGTTTCTAATTTCCTTAATACTTTCACCTGGAAACTGTGATAATAGAGAAGATGCTTCAGACTGGGAAATTGTCACAAATTAGGCAGCTGGGAATTGTAACAATTTCCACTTTCAGACTTTAATCCACTAGTACTGAGTCACAGTCTTTAGAATTAATCATAGAATTATAAAATAGTTAGGGTTGGAAAGGACCTTAAGATCATTTAGTTCCAACTCCCTGCCATGGGCAGGGACACCTCACACTAAACTATGTCACCCAAGGCCTCATCCAACCTGGCCTTGAACACCGCCAAGGATGTAGAGCATTCATGATGGATGGAGCATTCACAACCTCCCTGGGCAACCCATTCCAATGCCTCACCACCCGTACAGTAAAGAACTTGTTTCTTATATACAATCTAAACTTCCTTCTTATATCCAATCTAAACTTCCCCGACTTAAGTTTGAACCTGTTACCCTTTGTCTTATCACTACAGTCCCTAATGAAAAGTTCCTCCCCAGCATCCCTATAGGCCCCCTTCAGATATTGGAAGGCTGCTAGGAGGTCTCCACGCAGCCTTCTCTTCTCCAGGCTGAACAGCCCCAACTTTCTCAGCCTGTCTTCATACAGGAGGTGCTCCACTCCCCTGATCATCCTCGTGGCTCTCCTCTCAACTTGTTCCCACAGTTCCATGTCCTTTTTATGTGGAGGACACCAGAACTGCACACAATAATCCAAGTGAGGTCTCACGAGAGCAGAGTAGAGGGGCAGGATCACCTCCTTCGACCTGCTGGTCACACTCCTTTTGATGCAGCCCAGGATACGGTTGGCTTTCTGGGCTGTGAGTGCACACTGAAGCCGGCTCATATTCATGTTCTCAGCAACTAACACCCCCAAGTCCTTCTCCGCAAGGCTGCTCTGAATCTCTTCTCTGCTCAATCTATAGCCGTGCCTGGGATTGCTCCAACCCAGGTGTAAGACCTCGTACTTGTCACGGTTAAACTTCATCAGGTTGGCATCAGCCCACCTCACAAGCGTGTCAAGGTCCCTCTGGATGGCATCCCTTCCCTCCGGTGTATCAACCAAACCACACAGCTTGGTGTCATCAGCAAACTTGCTGAGGGCACACTCAATCCCACTGTCCATGTCACCGACAAAGATGTTGAACAAGACCGGTCCCAAGACCAGTCCCTGAGGGACACCACTCGTTACTGGTCTCCAGATGGACATTGAGCCATTGAACACAACACTTTGCATGCAACCATCTAGCCAATTCTTTATCCACGGAGTGGTCCACCCATCAAATTTATATCTCTCCAATTTAGAGACTCAATAAAAAATATAAATACCACAGAAAAATTGAAAAAAAATTTTTTTCAATTGTTACCTCTTTGGAAAATTTTTCATTATGCATGTGCATTATATTTATATATCATAGAAAGGAAAAATATCATAGAGATGAGTTTTTAAAGATACTGCTCAGGATTTTATTCACATTATAATTGCTATGATGTGAATATCACTATGTTATATTAGAACAAATACTTTTCCCCACAGATAATATTTAAAATGTGCTTTATATCTGACCAGATACATTCTACTTACTTTGGTTTCAATTTAACTGTAATACATTAAAATGCAGCACACAATTATCTAGAAGGTAGAGCACAGCACCTTAATTAGGTTGCCCAGCTGTAGACATCTATTGTCACATGAGATCCTCTTGTGTATGGTACATGGCATCCAACTCCTCCTGTATAGGTATATACCTGTTTAGGTATCCCTTTACTTCTATGTTGTATCTGTAAGCCCCAAGAATGTATCAGAGAGAGGCTGAGGTTTAAGGCAACACTGCATGTGAGTCTAGAGTCAGATGAATTAAGTCCTAGCTACCTTAACTCACATTTGTGCTCAATGAAGCATAGGTGAATATTAAGTGTATTAAAAGTGGCTATCTAGTGAATGTGATAACTTCTACAGTATCCAAGATGTTGGCCTAGGGCTGACAGATTAGACATGTAAAAACCTGAATCTTTCTGAAGACAAACTGTATACCACATAAGGACTCTCTGATAGCACTAAATACCCAATAACTTAATAAGCTCCTTCCACTGTAGAACTCCACATTAGGTCATATGAAACCCACCTTAAATGTCACTGATACCTCCAGGATAGTTGTGATTATGTAGTTTTGATATTTATATAGATATCAAAGATAATATTTTTGCATAAGTTAACATTTTTAAATGTGAACCAAAGAACAGTGTTTTACTCATAGATTTTTATGGTCAGATTTGATTGCAAAAGACTTTGATTTTCTGATCAACTGGGAAACTCTGATAGATGTAAGGGAAAAGAAAATGTAGTTTGTTTTCTGCACAAACATGTTTGATTTATTTTTTGGTATAGCAAGTGAAGATGGAATGCCCACTTGAGAAGATCAAGATTCAGTATGAAATTGAGTTTTCAAAAGTGTAAATGTCATTTCCCTCCAGACTACAGAGAGAAGCAGAAAAATATAGCAACTTTAGCTATGTCTGAAGTGTTTCTCAGACAGCTAGGAAACCTTAATCTAATCTAGATCAAGCTGCTCAGCTGAATCCAGGTTCTGATGTCCTGACATGGGTTTAACCAGTCTCAAATGCAGAAGAAGACTGATGCTGATGAATCATTCCATCATTTAGTATGAGAGATTTTGAGTCCTCTTCCTTCTAAAAATAAGCATCCCCACTTTAATTTGAGTTACTTTTTTTTTTTTTTACAAATATGACTATATGTGAGATTGTACTCTTTCATGGTTATTGTGATACACTTCTGTGTTGCTCAGTTAAGTCTTAGCCAATGTACTGATATTTAAGCTTTGCTGTTAAGGAGAATGCTATTTAAAATGTGACAAATCTATAATAAACTGTAGAAAGCAGAATATGCCTCTTATATAAATATATGACAGACAATTTTAAAGGTGCCATTGAAAGAATCTGACTGGTGGTTTCAGGGTAGAAATTATTGGAAACATTGCGCTCTATTTTTTTATTTCACTATTCTTGTGAGACTCAAATTGGTCACTGAACAATATGCTGTTCAGTTTAAGGACCTCCATCATGAACAGCTTCAAAAATAGTTTTGCTGCTTTTTTTCTGAGTCAGGTATCTTAAAAAAAGTGCCCTGGATGCTCTAAGATCCATCCTCCATTGCAACAGAAAGTTTTGAGTAACAAATCAGGATGCTATTAACATTGATTTTTGAGGATATTCCTCTATAAGCACATTTATTTCACAAACACTTGTGGGTTTTTTATACATTTATGATTTTAAACTTTCCTTTTCAGCTTTTGATTACTTCACAAAACAATTTTATATTACATTCTTCAATTAGGAAAACTGAGCTTGTTTCTAAATTTCTATGAAATCAAAGAAACTATCTATCTGTCCACTAATGCTTTTCTTTCATCCTCTTTTCATGAAGCAGGCAACTCTCACTTTCACCAAACAGCAGCACTGCTCCTCTTCTGCAGCCTGGGAGTTGTCTGTCTGAGTCAGCTCGTTAGCTCAATGACCACATGGGCCTGGTGGTGGGTCTTGGGCTGCTATGGGACAACACAGGCCTCTGTTCAGTTGTGAGTCCATCCTGCAAGCCCATAGGCACCATGTTGTCTGGGAATTGTTTCTCCTGGTTGCTATAAGAAGCTATGCTCTCACAACTGATGTTAACATCACGGCAAACTCCACCAGGCAACTTTTATAGTTGTATGATAAATATAAGGGATGATGAGAAGCAGTGATTGTCATTGCAGAGCTGAGCAATGTGGAAAGGAGACCTAGGTTATTTTTTAATTAAACATTTGTGGGTAAATGCTTCTTGAGACAAACAGTATTGCCCCCAAAATTGAACTAAAGAACATTTGCCTACTATTAGTTTGATTGCTTTGCTCATTCTACTCCCACTTGCCAAATAATGCATTTCAATACATTTAAAGCTCCTTTAATGAAACCTTTCTCTCACCTCTTAAGATAAGTTCATTTTAGACTGTAAGCTCTTCAGGGCAGCGACTATATCATTTTATTGTTTGTGACTGTGGGGCTTTTAACACCATGAGCCCCCTTTGGAGCTTAAGACTTTAATGAGTAAGAATAATGCTGCCCAAATTCTTAAAATGTAGCTTTACTGGAAAGTTTTCACTGCAAGGAAAATGATGGGTGAAACTTTCTCTGATGAATAGCACTAACACAGAAAAGCATCAGAATAATTGTAATGGCCAAGTTCTGCTGGCTGCTGTGTAATGTAATGAAGTCAGTGCCTGCTGTGGCCAGATAAATCATGTATGGCTTGATAGTATGCAGCTGGACTTTTTAGTCAGATTACTCAAAACAGTGCTACTTCCATTATTGCCATTATGAACAGCACAGTCAGAAAATAAATAAATACACAATATGCTAATGTAATTTTGGGATGATTTAGTAGCAGCACGCAAAATGTTCTCAGTTGCTGTTTTACTCAACAGAGAACTCTTAATGCTGACCAGAACGCCATGACCTATCAATCTTTATACTTCAGTTATCCAAGGTCAAAGTAAAAATCTCATCAGATATTTTTTTCTTCTTTGATCTTTAGCTCAATGCCAGAGGTAGAAAACTTTCTGGTGGTGTTCATAGTGCAAGTGAAATGGTGCTTCAACTGCAGTTGGAAGAATTCACTCATTTGAGCACACCCAGAGGCTTTGAGCACATTCAGAATAAGCAAACAGGCTTCTCAGGGCACAGTTTCCACTAACTTAGGCAAATGTCCTAGTTTATGTTAATGAAGTCCAGAGTCAGATACAAATCTCATCTCGAATTGTTCTTGCTATCATTTGGGTCTAGGATTCTCTTAGTAATACAGCAATAAAGATAAGAGGAAGAATATAGTAGTAAGTAATGATCATACTTGGCTATAATATAAAGATGTGTGTATTGAGCAAGAATCCTTAAGAAAGGAGAAGGAAAGAAGATGAAGAAGAAGGAGGAAAAGGGGGATATTTGAAGTGATGGTGTTTGTCTTCCCACATAACTGTTATGTGTGATGGAGCCCTGTTTTCCTGGAGATGGCTGAATACTTGCCTGCCCATGGGAAATAGTGAATGAATTCCTTGTTTTGCTTTGCTTGTACATGCAGCTTTTCCCTCACCTGTTAAACTGTCTTTACATTAACCCATGAGTTTTCTCACCTTTACCCTTCTGATTCTCTTCCCCATAGCACTGTGGCAGAGGCAGCAAATGGCTATGTGGGACTGAGCTGCCTACTGGGGTTAAACCACAAAAAGTATTTACACTCATACATCTATGTACATGCACATATACACACACAAAACCACATACACACACGCACTGTTTTGGCCTTTAAATAAACTTACAAATGTGGATTGGTCTTTGCCAATTTGCCAATTTAATTTCAGGTACATATCTCATCCCCAAAACAGACACAGACCAATAAAATTAATTAAATCTCCCTTAATGTCATTCTAGTATATGACACCCTCAGATCTGCTGAGATTTGATTTAAATTCCGTGTGTTTGGATAGACAATTCTTTTAACAGTTAACAGCTAATTTTGTCTTTTGCTATAGATTAAACCTTTGTGAATATTAGTATCTTACAAACAGACCCACCTTATTACTACATACTCAGTACAAAAATGTATACTTTTAGACAATCAGAAACTCAACTGTATTAGCTAAAAAGGATTAGGTTTCAGTGTTCTGCATCAGTAAACTCTATTTCACCTGAAGGATTCAACAGTAAAGAACAGAACTTTTATGAAAGAATTATTAATATTCTAATATATCCTTGCTGTTTGTTGTGTTAGGTTTTTTTGTTGTTGTTTGGGGTTTTTTGTTTGTTTGTGGGTTTTGTTTGTTTGTTTTTAAGCTAGATTATTTTTTTTCCTTTCTTATGCAAAATATGCATATGTGACTTTGTCAAAAGTCCAATGAATTAATTGTAAAAATTTCCACTGAAACCAGCAGGGTTGGATCAAGTAATATTCCCCTGCTAGGAAGACTTCTTTTAAATTATTATTCCTTCTTGGTACTAGATACTGTTTAAACAGATGTATTCACATGGGGTTTAAGTGCCGTGTAAAATTTAACCCAATATGAAAAAAATGTCATGTATGCTTCAATATATATGGTGATTCACCAGACATCTAGCATATTTTCACTTGCATTTGCCTTCTTTTTGACTTTAGGTAGTTATTCTGGTTTTTGTTATTTGGGTTTTCCACTCTTTGTTTACCTAAGTTTTGGGGGTTTTTTCTTTGTTTAGTTGTGATGTGTGTTTGCAAGGAAAAAGGGTTTATAAAATTACACTATCCATCAGCCTGTCCATCTTTCACTATGACTTGTGAGTCCATCAGCTACTTGCAGATAAATTTCACAGGAGGGCTGCAAGTCTAAAAGATATGGCATTCCTACAAGTTTTGTGACACTGGTAGCTGAAAGCCAGTGCTTTCCATGCATCCAGTAAAATAGTAGTTTTATCTCAGCTTTGTACCTGGCAAACAGCAATCAGGTGCCCAGGCAGTACCTGATTCTTCTTTTTAGGCTTGTACAGACATATCTCCAAACCATTCACAGCATATATTCCCATTTGTTGAAAAATCGAATATAAAAAAAAAAAAATTTGTTTTTTATCAGTTCTGTTTAAAGTGGGATACTTCTTGACATCTAAGTTAGAATCAAGGGTCCATTGTACCAAATCCTGCATAACATACTGTTACTAATTCTGTAAGCATACCCTTACATTTAGATAAAGATAATCCCATTAATATGGTTTATGTGGAGTTTCCTGTGCTGAGTTCTGGAAAATAATAGAGACTTTTGTAGCTTCTCACTTAGGATCTAAAAAGAAAATATCAGTGTTGAGTAAAAGACTTTTCCTGGTTCTGATAGCTTTGTTATTTTGGTCAGTTTTCCTTCACCTAGCTACAAAATGAGAACTGGTTGTCTTCCTGTGTTCACTTCTGCAGTTTCAGTTTTTTTATTCTAAAATTTCTCTTTTAAAATTAACAAACATGAATAGTCCTAAATCACTTTCAGATACCTAAATTCCTTCTGCAGATGCCCTTAAGAGCCCATGCTTGCAAATGCAGTCCATATTGAAAAGAATGATTGTTTTGACGGGAGTAGAAGCAAGAAGAGAACATTGACCAGAGAAAATTAAGCCAAGGATACACTTGTGCTTGTGTCAATTATTCTCCCCAGCTGACAAGCAAAATGCTGACACACATAGATATCCTTTGCTGATCTGCAAGATGTGTTTTTCTTGGTGCAGTCTGGAACTGCTGCTGCATTTTGTTGTGTGCTTTTTTTTTCTGCAGCTATTCTTTCTGGTCTACCAGATGAATCACTTTGTGCCTGTCAAGTTTAGTCCTGACCTCCATGTGCGATACTCGGTCATAGTGCTTTCATCTTGCTGGTGCTGAAAAAAAGCACATCAGTACACATATCTCTAGAGTTCATTCAACGCTGTCATTCACTTGTGAATTTTTATCATCAACAGCTTAGTTCTGAATGTTGTCTACATTTCAGCAAGATCAGGTTGATTTTTAGATCCAGATTTGGAAGTAGGTCAGTGCAGGGATAAGAATTATCAAAGCTGAAAGGTGTTGAGAGAAGGTGACAGGACATATGGGACACTACAGAGAAGGTGTCAGGGACCATTATCAGTTGGTGGAAGGAGAGGTAGAGAGGGTATTCTGAATAAACAGAAGAACTATTACAGTTATGACAGTAGTTACCATTTTCATCAGGTTCAGATAAGTGCTGGACATATTTGTCCCAGGTCCTGAGAAAAGAGCACTTAGGAAGCAAAAAATTAAGAGCTCAGACTGCTGGCTTCTAAGTTTTCAGAAGGCAGTTTTTATTAGGTGTGAAGTTTGTTTGGAAAGAATTTTCCTAGAGAGTTTATGAAACATCCCTAGCAACACAACATTCTGCAATGTGTTTGAGGGGTTTTTTTTATTGTCTCTGCAATTTACGTTGCATCTCCATTATGTACAGCAATGAACAGATAACAAAGTTCATATTTGCCTATAAACTTCTGAAAATAATAAGTCCAAATGACTGTACTGCAAACTCATCTGAGAAGAAAATGACAGAACTTACATGTCACAGATGTTACCCTTGCCTTTAATACACTGCTGCTCAGATGCAACTGCAATGAGCACCATATAAAACCACGCACAGGATGGAGTTAGGATATTCTTAGGTGGAGAGCAATCCCATTCAGAAATGCAAAACAAAACCCACACTCCATTTAACCTCCAGTAATATTCCTTAGAATAGTAATATTCCTTAGAATATGACTGAAATGGAGCCTGAATGACATACATGAAAGCATTTTGGTTTTCTCTAGGAGACTAAATTTTACTCATAGTGAATCACTGACCACAAAAGGTCTAGCCTTTTGTCCATTTTAGTGAAGTAACTAATAACTTCTTTATAGCACTTCTGCTTGTAAATTGAAGTGCCTCTTACCCACAGAGAAAAACAACAAATCATAATCAGGTCACGTGTTTCTGCATAAAGAATATACATTTTCACTTGGCTATTTCCTGCTTTATTTTATGGCTGTAAAGAAAAGCTATCTTACATACAATACTGCCATGATTACTTAATATATTTTCATTTATTCCGGTGTTGATTTTCACTGTTTTTTTTTTTTTTTTTTTACTCTGGTTCCTACTGAAAAAAAATAATAATTCAATAAGGAGAAGGAGAAGAAGAGGAAGAAGTAAAAACATTAAAATAAAGCATCTGTAGTTCTACAGTTCTGGCTGTGGAGATTTTGACAACCTTGACAAATCACAGAGAGAAGAAATATATTAAACTGTCATGCTGAAGTTTGTGCAAGGACTAAGGAAGAAAATTCAATAGGGAATAAGATTATTTATTTCTTTGCTCTTTCACTTGTTTTCATGAAACAGAATATTAAGGGCTATATACAAAAATGAGTGTTCAAAGACATTTCCTTAGTGACTAAATTCATATGTGACTAAATACTGTCCTTGATTTTTCCACCCATTTCTGTACTTTTTCTTTCTAGTTAAAAGAATGGTCTGTAAACAGAACCAGAAACCTTTAAAGGACCAATTCAACCTTAAATTATTTTACTGTTTTCAGTAACATAATCACACTGACCAATTGTAAATAGACTGACTTGGAAAAAATGGGGGAAAGAAATAGAAATAGCTGATTGCTGAATCTCAGCTTAGACCTATCAGGGGTTTGTTATTCTCATTTTGAATAACTGTCCCTTGATTTAAACACAAAAATGGATCCTTATAACTCACTTAGTAAAATCAATACCTTTTACAACAGCTAAAGATATCAAAATTCTATTGAATTTTCAAAAGAAACATACAATGAAGAACAGTGTGCATTTGTATCTGACCAAACATTGTACAAGGTCGTTACAGAGAAGCTGCCTGTAACATGATTTCCTTTAGCAACATTTTTGACCATGCCCTGTCTATTTTCCACTCAGAGAAAGATCTAAAGAGCTCTTCTTTACATTCATCTTTGTTTTGATTTTTATGTATTTTCTTCTATTCCCATATTATAGAATCATAGAATCATAGAATAGAACCATAGATTAGTTAGGATTGGAAACGACCTTAAGGTTATCTAGTTCCAGCCCCCCTGACAAGAGCAGGGACACCTCACACTAAACCATGTCACCCAAGGCATCATCCAACCTGGCCTTGAACACCACCAGGGATGAGGCATTTACAACTTCACTGGGCAACCTATTCCAGTGCCTCACCACTCTAACAGCAAAGAACTTCTTCCTTATATCCAATCTAAAGTTCTCCTGCTTAAGTTTTAACCCGTTACCCCTTGTCCTGTCACTACAGTCCTTGATGAGTAGTCCCTCCCCAGCATCCTTGTAGGCCCCCTTCAGATATTGGAAGGCTGCTAGGAGGTCTCCACACAGCCTTCTCTTCTCCTGGCTGAACAGCCCCAACTTTCTCAGCCTGTCTTCATACGGGAGGTGCTCCAGTCCCCTGATCATCCTCGTGGCCCTCCTCTGGACTTGTTCCCACAGTTCCATGTCCTTTTTATGTGGAGGACACCAGAACTGCACACAGTACTCCAAGTGAGGTTTCACAAGAGCAGAGTA
The DNA here is from genome assembly GCF_963264785.1 of Psittacula echo. Taxonomy (NCBI): domain Eukaryota; kingdom Metazoa; phylum Chordata; class Aves; order Psittaciformes; family Psittacidae; genus Psittacula; species Psittacula echo. The sequence goes on along the minus strand of NC_137736.1, from coordinate 81,063,372 downwards.
GAGGGGTAGGATCACCTCCTTCAACCTGCTGGTCACACTCCTTTTGATGCAGCTCATGATATGGTTGGCTTTCTGGGCTACGAGCGCACACTGAAGCTGGCTCATATTCATGTTCTCAGCAACCAACACCCCCAAGTCCTTCTCTGCAAGGCTGTTCTGAATCTCTTTTTTGCCCAACCTGTAGCTGTGCCTCAGATTGCTCCGACCCAGGTGTAGAACCTCGTACTTGTCACGGTTAAACTTCATCAGGTTGGCATCAGCCCACCTCACAAGCGTGTCGAGGTCCCTCTGCATGGCATCCCTTCCCTCCGGCGCATCAACTGAACCACACAGCTTGGTGTCATTGGCAAACTTGCTGAGGGCACACTCAATCCCACTGTCCATGTCACCGACAAAGATGTTGAACAAGACCGGTCCCAAGACCAGTCCCTGAGGGACACCACTCGCTACTGGTCTCCAGATGGACATCGAGCCATTGAACACAACTCTTTGTGTGCGGCCATCCAGCCAGTTCTTTATCCACGGAGTGGTCCACCTGTCAAATTGATGTCTCTCCAATTTAGGGACAAGGATGTCGTGTGGGACAGTGTCAAAGGCTTTGCACAAGTCCAGGTAGAGGACATCAACTGCTCTACCCCTGTCCATCAGTTCCGTAGCCCCATCACAGAAGGTCACCAAATTGGTCAGGCAGGATTTCCCTTTAGTGAAGCCATGCAGGCTGTCACCAACCACCTTGTTGTTTTTCATGTGCCTTAGCATGCCTTCCAGGAGAATCTGCTCCAAGATTTTGCTAGTCACAGAGGTGAGATTCATTGGTCTGTAATTCCTCTGGTCATCCATTTTCCTTGAAAATGGGGGTTATATTTCCCTTTTTCCAGTCATCAGGAACTTCACCTGACTGCCATGATTTTTCGAATATGACAGACAGTGGCTTAGCATCTTCATTCGCCAGCTCCTTCAGGACCTGTGGATGGATTTCATCAGGTCCCATGGACTTGTGTACGTTCAGATATCAGGGTGATATTTTAATTGTTTTAAAAATATTATTGTTATTACTATTGTTGTTGCTATTCCTACTATTAGAAACAATAAATACAAAGAGAGAGAGGGTTGGAAAGGGACTCTTATAAATTATTATTGATCATGTAATGGGTATTCACCACTCAGGTGCCCACACTGAAATATCTACTATGGGTTTAGACATCCCTGGATAACCTTCCTGGGCTTCAAGCTCTGCCGTAAATGTGCATGGTACACCCAGTAGACTCTACTTTGTATTTGCAGGCTTTGTCTCGAATGAAAACAGATGTCTGTGTTTGGACAATGAAAGCCCACGTTTAAATCCATATGAGCTCAACCTTCTTCAAATTTTTGGAGTGTGTCTTCAACAACATATTAAAGTAAAAACCTACACTTTTCAAGTCTGTTCAAAGAGCCAGGAAACATCCAGAGAAAAATAAATCAGTGGTCCATAACCACATAAGCTCTCTGCTGCTTTTGAAATATTTCACTTCTAATATTTTCAGCAGTGGGTCAAAAGACATCCTCATTAATTTTACTTTCTTTGTTGACACATATAAGTTATACAATAATTTAAACATTGTTCTTTCTTTTCTGCTAAAAATAGTATTTAATATCCATCAGCATAAAACTTATCTTGAAAGGAAAAAAAATTTTCTTACTTTCTTTTTATCCTTATATACAAGCATAAAAAAGCTATAAAGAATATTTAAAACTCAACAGCAGCTGAGTAATTTTTCCCACAGAATAAACAGAACTCTGAGTAATTTATTATCATTTCTGAATGATATAGACTAGTAAACGTATTTTCTTTTTTGCAGCAACTGTGTTATATTAGAATAAGCCAAGAGATGAAACAATACCATTGAACAAAATTTGAAATAGGATCACAAATACATTTATGACGTCCTAGAACATTCTATAATAATGCAAATTCACATTATCCTTTCCAGAATTGAAGACTTCAGGTAAAATGGTGATGTTTCAATGAAAAGTATCATAATTTTAACAGAACAAAAAAACCAAGAAAAAGTGATCTATACACTCAAACCACTTCAAAAAATATTTTCAGCGTTTTGGTCGGTTGAACTTGGCTGGCCACCAAACTTCTTTATCACCTTCCTTTCTGCACAGGACAGGTAGGAGAAAACATACAATGGGAAAGTTCATGGGTTCAATATAAGGGCAGGGAGATCATTTACCAATTACTGCCACAGGCAAAACAGACTCAACTCATGGAAATTAATTTATTGCCAATTAAACAGAGTAAGATAATGATAAATAAGAACAAATCTAAAAACCACCTTTCCCTTATTCCTCCCTTCTTCCCAAAACCAATTTTGCTCCAACATGGCTCCTTCCCATGGAGGAAGGAGCTCTTTCAGCTCTTGAAGAACTGAGTCTTTTTCACAGGGTAAAGTTCTTCAGGAACAAACTGCTCCAGTGTGGGTTCCCTGATGGGCCGAAAGTCTTGCAAGAAAACCTGCTCCTCTGTGGGCTTCTTTCCATGGGCCACAGCCCCTTTCAGGATCTTGCTTCAGTATGATCTCTGCATGGGCTGCAGCTTCCTTCAGGGTACATCCACCTCCTCTGATGTGGGATCCTCCACAGGCTGCAGGCGGATATCTGCTCCACCATGGGCCTCCACAGGCTGCAGAGGCACAGCCTGCCTCATTATGGTATGCACCACAGGCTGCAGGGGAATCTCTGCTCCACTACCTAGAGCAACTCCTCCTCTCCTTCTTCACTGACCTTGATGTCTGCAAAGCTCTTTCTCTCGCATATTCTCACTCCACTCTCCCCGCTGCTGCTGCACAGTGATTTTTAGCCTTTATTAAATACATTATCCCAGAGGTGCTATCACCATCACTGGTTGGCTCAGCTTTGGCCAGCAGCTGGCATTGCCTCTGTCAGATGCAGGGGAAGATTCTAGCAGCTTGTCACAGAAGCCACCCCTTAGGCTACCTCACTACCAGAAACAAACCATGTGAACCCAATAAAAATGTCTTCTCTTTTCTCTTAAGTTCAGTTTTCCACAAATCACTTTTAAAAAAACCCTTGTAGTTTCAAGTTCCAAAAAGTACAAAAAGACCTGAGATAGATGAAACAATATTAGTGACAGTACTATTGCTGGCATACAAATCTGTGATATATATATATATATATCATCTTGATACGCAGGTCTAAGAATTAGAAGAAATGTGAGGAGCACACAAATGCTTGTCATTATGCAATCTCATTTCTGTGCATGGACCAACTTGGCACAGCGACAGGTTGGGCAAAGAAGAGATTCAGAACAGCCCTGTGGAGAAGGACTTGGGGGTGTTGGTCGATAAGAAACTTAACATGAGCCAGCAGTGTCTGCTCACAGACAGAAAGCCAACCGTATCTTGAGCTGCATCAAAAGGAGCGTGACCAGCAGGTCGAAGGAGGTGATCCTGCCCCTCTACTCTGCTCTCGTGAGACCTCACTTGGAGTATTGTGTGCAGTTCTGGTGTCCTCAACATAAAAAGGACATGGAACTGTTGGAACAAGTCCAGAGGAGGGCCACAAGGACGATCAGGGGAGTGGAGCACCTCCACTGAAGGTGGAGAAAGTTGGGGCTGTTCAGCCTGGAGAAGAGAAGGCTGCGTGGAGACCTCCTAGCAGCCTTCCAATATCTGAAGGGGGCCTATAGGGATGCTGGGGAGAGACTTTTCATTAGGGACTGTAGTGATAGGACAAGGGGTAACGGGTTAAAACTTAAACAGGGGAAGTTTAGATTGGATATAAGGAAGAAGTCCTTTACTGTAAAGGTGGTGAGGCACTGGAATAGGTTGCCCAGTGAAGCTGTGAATGCTCCATCCCTGGTGGTGTTCAAGGCTAGGTTGGACAAAGCCTTGGGTGACATGGTTTAGTGTGAGGTGTCCCTGCCCATGGCAGGGAGTTGGAACTAGATGATCTTAAGGTCCTTTCCAACCCTAACTGTTCTATGATTCTATGGTGTGTACAGACAGGTTCTTTTTACCAGTCTTTTTAAGCTGTAAGATAATATAAAAGATGGTCACAGTCTCTTTGTCCACATTTGCTCTAGCTTATGCTTGGTTCTTAAGACAGATTTATCCCACAATTTTAATGAAAAAAGTAAAAGTACATGTAAAAGAGAACTGCAACAGGTTCTCCCCTCTTTATTTTCTTAGTATTGCACAAGAGTGTTCAGTAAAGTTTTTGTTTTTCATGGAAGAAAAGATAGGTAAAAATATTTCACTGGTGCCAGTGAGAATAAATTGAACTATCAGAAAATAATACCAGTTTCTAAGAAACAATCATGATCATGTTTCTTCTATTGACATAATTAATTTTGTAACCATACAACATTAAGAACAAAAACCCTTCAATGGCTCCTTTCTTTTAAATATAAGAATAAATATATTGCTAACATCATTAAACACTGTCCTGGTTTTAGCTGTAATAGGTTTGTGGATTTTTTAGCTTCCTAGTAGCTGGTGCAATGCTGTGTTTTGGCTTCAGTCTGAGAACGATGCTGATAACACACCAATGTTTTAGTTGTTGCTAAGTAATGCTTACCCTGATCAAGGACTTCTCAATCTCTCATGCTTTGCCAGTGAGGAGGGTCACAAGAAACCAGGAGGAAGCAGAGACAGGACACCTGACCCAAACTAGCCAAAGGGATATTCCATACCACAGCACGTCATGCCCAGTATATAAATTGGGGGCAGTTACCCAGAAGGTACAGGTTGCTGCTCAGATCAGTATGGGTATCGGTCAAAGGGGGTGGTGAACAACTGTATTGTGCATCACTTGTGTTTATTGATTTTTTTTTTCCCCTTCTCCCTTTTAGTTTTTTATTCACTCCGCTTGTAATTTCCTGTAGTAGTTGTAGTAGTAGTAGTCATAGTAGTAATACTAGTATATTGTACTTTAGTTATCAAACTCTCCTTATCTCAACCTGCAGGTTTTATATTTTTTTGATTCTACTCCTACATCCCGCCTAGAGGGGGCAGCAATTGGCTGTGTGGTGCTGATTTACCAGGTGGGCTTAAACCTCGACAAACATAAATTAATGCTAGAGTATTGCTTCCACTAGAAATTAACAGACATAGTGACAATGACTGATATGCTTCCATCCTAACGACTGTAGTGGCTTTCCTTTTTATTTTACATTCAATATACTTTTCTTATTCCAGGCAGTTACTGAAACACCCCAATACCCACATGCTTAAGGCTTACATCCGATACGGATTAAGTATGCTGTTTGGATCTAAAAATCTTTTTCCTGTTTCTTTCAGTTGGTATTTTGATGATGGTTTAAATACAAATATATTTTGGTCAATATATTTCTGTCTAGGTCATACATCTGCTAACAGTATTTAAATGTGCTTAGCCTCTGACTTAAAGATTATGGCAAATCATAATAGCAAAGAATCTGAATATCAGTGCTTTAGCAGTTACAGTGACAGCTGTATGTAGTTGCAATCATTAAATTGCGACAGATTTTAAATACTTAAAGTATGGTGAAAGGCTGATGTGTGAAATAATAATTGAAGATTTTGTGGCGCTTCAGAATGCACTGAATGAGACACATTGCTAGATATCCTTGGTTAGCTGCCTCACAGGTGCTGTAGATCCCCAACACCTTGCCTGGTGGTATCAAGGTATCTGTCTGTGGAAATTCTCATATACCTGCAGTTTTGCTATTAAGTCTGCCCATTCCTGGCAGCACGAAAAGTTTAGCAAAATTCACAACTTATCTGTAATCTCCCTAGACTGCTATGGGTCACTTTAGGATCTCAAGCTGTATTAGAAAAGTGAAAAAAAAAAAAAAAAAAAAAAAGATTATTTTTTTCCTACAGAGTAATACTTTAGAGTATGAGATGAGCTGAGCATGCATAATAAAAAAAGATTGCAAAATTATTTTTTATTTTCCAGAATAGTGGCAAATCACTAGTCACAGGTGTGTAACTGCTTCTTTTTGGAGCTTGTCCACTTCCTGTAAGTAATAAAATATTTATTGGAGTAGACATAAGAGATAATAGAGAAAAAACAGAGCTGTACTTAGATCAGCCTCTTTACTAATAAGTGCTTATTTTAGACAATTATTTCACTAGAAGTGGTTTTGGTTCTGCTACTGGTTAGAGAATTTTTCTGTCCTTTCAAGTATATTGTAATTCATATGCAAATGAACGGAAGAACATTTTCTGGCTCAGCTGGTGCACTGAAGTTGTAAAAAAACCCCAAAACTAAACCAAACTGAGCCAAACAAAAATGAACAAAAATTGCTTTGTACCAACTAAAACATCAATCTTCAGAGTCATATCTGCTCAGAAAGTGCAAAATTACACAGAACACAGGGCTAGGGCTTGAAAACCAAAAATATCCTAATTAATTAACAATGTGCAATAAGAGGCTTGTTTGGAAGAGCAACCAGTCTGACTTTAAAATACTGTCCCACTACACCATAAACAAGCTTGTTTTACTCTACCATAAGACTTCATATCACCTCTTCTACTACAGAGAAGCTTTTCTGAGTATCATCTCCTGACAAAATCTTAACAGACTGCAAATTATAAAAGATATTTAATGATCGTCCTCATATATTATTATACAGAAGATTTATTACTGAGCATAATATCACGACTTAGGCAGTGGACTGCTTTAAATGAGTAAATAGAAAAGAAAGAAGTGTAACTTCCTATGCCTGATCTTCCTGCAACAGGAACTTTGTCATATATGTGTAATAAAAGGAAGACATACAAAAGAGTAATCAAAGTTTTTATGCAAGATGATCTATGTATAGTAACGCTAAACTAAGCGCTTAACCATTTCCTTTGTTAAATCTTTCAGTCATCAATATTTTTCACTGGAATAAGGAGATACAATGTATACACAGCCAGTATAATCCCTATTTGAAATATGAATATATTAATTTCTTCTTTAATTGCAAATTATAAGAATTATAATACATTATTACAATTTATAATTTGAAAACTGCTTCATTATCTGCAACAATTTCAGAGTTATCACTGAGTAAAGATATAGTCAATACACATATATAAATTTATTGCTGTGCCAATATTGACATACACATAAAAATATAAACAGAAAGAGTGAAAACAGACTTAGATTTTACTTGTGACAAATAAATCACACGTAAAATCAGAAATTCCACTGTAACAAACTAGTGGGGAATTTTGGTAACCTACTCTGTAACTGGGATTCAACGAGTTGTTCAAAAGCTGATGGAAATGGCCAATATGCCTTCTGCATTACAAATACCTTGCTCAGTGTAAAAAGGGAAAAGATGAAGGCTGAAGCACTCCTATGGAAATAAGGTGAAATGTTTGGTTAGGGAACGACTGGTTCTACCCATGTTAATTGCTTTGACAGCATCAGCTGGTCTATTCGTTTGCCAGAAACCAGGAATTAATTTCTAGGTTCCAAATTTAGACTTCTACACATTTATGTTACAGATCATAATAAAACATTATATTGAATAAATCTGTTTCATCACTGTGCAACATGAAGATCCCTAGCTTTCTAAGTTCCCATCACTGTCAAGGGAAATGTAGACATCAGCTCAGTCTGCAGATATAGTTTAGTGTCGATATAAATGTCTTACAATGTTCAAGACATCTGCAGTGGGCTAGCAAAGATTACATTGGACCTACAACACAACTGTGCCCTTCTGGACCAGCAGATATCATAGAATCATAGAATCACAGAAAGGTCTGGGTTAGAAAGGACATTAAAGACCACCTAGCTCCAACCCTCTTGCCGTGTGCAGGGACACCTTCCACTAGAACAGAGCCCCATACAACCTGCCCTTGAAAGCTTCCAGGGATGGAGCAACCACAGATTTTCCAGTGTCTCACTATCCTCACGGTAAAGAACTTTTCCTTATATCTAATCTAAATCTACCATCTTTCAGTTTAAAACCATTCTTCCTTGTCCTGTCACAACATGCCCTTGTAAAAAGTCCTTCTCTAGCTTTCTTGTAGGCCCCCTTTATGCACTGTAAAGGTCCCCCTGGAGCCTTCTCTTCTTCGGGCTGAACAAGGTCAACTCTTAGCCTATCTATAGAAGAGCTCCAGCCCTCTAACCATCTTTGTGGCCCTGCTCTGGACTTGCTTGAGAGGGTTCACATCCTTCTTATGTTGGGGCCCCCAGAGCTGATCACAGCACTCCAGGTGGGGATTTATGAGAGTGGAGGAAAAGGCAAGAAGCACTTCCCTTGACTGGCTGGTCATATTTCTTTTGATGCAATGCAGCATACAGTTGGCTTTCTGGGCTGCAAAGGCGCATCGCTGGGTTATGTGTAGCTTCTCACCAACCGACACCCCCAAGTCCTTGTCCTTAAGGCTGCTATATATGAAAAACAATATGCCAGGGCATCTTCAGTGACACAAAACACCTATTGTTAATCAACAGAATTCTGCCCATCTGAGGGACCTTTAATAGCATATATCTAAATAGGATCAGCTGAAGAGCTTTTCAAACTTTACTGATTGTGATGCTTAGACTACTGGCTTAGACAGCAAACTAAGAAATAAACATATCTTAACCTGTGAATCTACTTCTAACCACTGAAATACCACTGCATTCAAAAGGTGGTAGGGGGTTATGTTTTCAGTGATTGGAACTTACTCTATAATGTACTTAATTATAAGTAAGAACTTCCATCTCAACTCTCTTTTCTCCACAGTGGTAACAGGATCAAGTAGCTATATATATATGTAAAGCTAGTCTACTTTTTAAACATCTTAGACGGCAGAAATATTGAATGAAGAATTACATTTTTTACACAGTCACATTTTTCTGAATAGAACAATTTATGAATTCCTTAATACTCAAATCTGCAACACTTATAAACGTCAGATACCAATGAAATGGAAAAGATCAAGTTCTGGCATACTACTGAATATAACTGGAGACTGGCATACCTAATATACTTTTAATAGTAGCCAGTGGCCTAGTTAGATAATCATACACATATGTCTAAATGAAATACATATTTTTTCTGCTATATCAATTATTGCATTCTAGCAGAGTATAAAATATTGCTGGAGTGAGCTCTTTGCCAATAATCTGTGTGAATAAACCCTTTGAAATTTACCTGCTCAAAAGTTTCTCTCTGCGTTTAATTTTTAGGATCCACAGTGCATGTCACTCTGTATGAAACTGTGTGAATAGGAAAGAAATCATAATTGCTGGCCTATCTGTAACTCTATTAAGAGTTCAGATTATAGTTTTATGGAAGTTTATACAAATCAAACTCAAAATTGCATGAAACAATGTGCATGTGTAGCAAAAAAACTACACATTGGGGAGGAGAGCTGAGGAGAGGCAACGAGAGGCGAGGAGAGGCAACGAGAGGTGACGAGAGGCAACAAGAAGCGAGGAGAGGCGAGGAGAGGAGAGGAGGTGGTAGATCTGGTGATGGTGGATATTGACAAATAAGCCTTATGTAGTAACACTTGAAAGCAACAGCATAAATTTAACACTTTTAATAAATGCTGATATCTGAATATCTGTGGTATCCGAAGACCCACACATGTTTAGATGGTAGATGCAGATGTTCAGTAAAAAACTGGGAACCTTTCTATTTGGAAAGCAGATTTCTAGAGATTTGAATCTGTATCAAACTGCTCTGCCAGTAAGAATTCAAAGGCTCTGATCTTTTTAGAGACACAGAAATTTCATAAAGAAAAACTCATAATGGAAAAAGTGGAAGGGCATATCAGCAATATGCAAGAAATTGAGATGCAAGAAATGCAAAAAAATGAGAAGACAGTTTTAGTGACATAAGTGGAAGCATGTTTAAAATATTCAAACCCTAAACTTTAAAAGAACTCATACAACAAATCGCATTTAATACCTTTAGAATACTTTTAGAATTTATAGATATTTCTGGATTATAAATGATTGCTTTCACCGACCTTTCTAGCTTCATAATATATTATAGATACCTTGACTATGTGAGGCCATTTTATTCCTCAGAAGACTGCACTAATAAAGAAGTTACAGATTTTCAGTGTTCAACCTTTAGTCCTCAAATATTTTTATATATAATATAAAATCATCTGATGTTCTGGAGTAAATATTGAAAGCTGAAGCCCATCTGAGAGCAAAGAATTGATGTTTCATAGCTTTCTTTCTCAGTGATGTATCAGTAGCATAATCATTGCACACAGAGAAGTTGTATTACTCTGCTAGCTGTCTTTCAGAGATTTTTCTTCTTCATGTGCAATAAAAAAACCCAGTTGTTTGTATTATGATTGAATATAGCTAAGGATTATAACGTACAGCTGGATATACCAATCTAGGCATCTAGCTTGCACCTGATTTTACCTTGTTAGTGGATGAACTTGCCTTTGGAAAGAAGTTGCTAAATTTCCATTAAGAATAAATAATCAAACTAGGCATAAAATGTTTCCATTAATTCCACAGCTATTAAATTATTAACTTTAAAAGGTATGCACCATTGCATAAAATAGAAATATAAGATCAATTCCTGAGATTAGTGGTCTGAGTCTCATTGTGTGTCCCAGATGAGTCCAAAGAACTGCTTTGATCAAGTATTTTTACCTTTCCCCTTCTTGTCAGAACAGTTATATGATGTATGGTCCAAACAATTTTTCTGGAGATATATTTCAAGTTTAGCTAAAATGACCTTTGAACATGCTCCTGTTGATGCAGCCCAGGATTCAGTTGGCTTTCTGGGCTGCTAGCTCACATTGCTAGGTCATGTTAAGTTTTTCATCTGCCCATACCCTCAAGTCCTTCCCCTCGGGGGTGTTCTCGACCTACTCACCACCCAGCCTGTATCTATGTTTTGGACTGCCATGACCCAGGCTCAGAACTTTACTTAGCCTTGTTGAATTTTATGAGGTTTGCATAGCCCACCACTCAATTCTGTCAAGGTCCCTCTGAATGGCATGCCTTCCCTCCAGAGTATGAACCACATGACTCAGCTTCGTGTCATCTGCAAACCTGCTTAGGGTGGACTCAATTCCAATAATATTTACTGTCATTTGTATAAATATTAGTATATAGCATTTAGAAATTCTGCTGTCATCTGTGAAAAATGTCAACTACAGAGATCCCAGATGACAGCAAATTTGTCTTTGGAAATTAATTATATGGTAGCCAATTAAAAATAACCATAAGAGTCCACTGAGTATTTCTATTCTATTAAATACATGAAAGTCAAAGATCATCAGTGGCCTGGAGGTGGGAAGATAATTTTTTTCATGTCTCCAAAGCTTCCAGATATTTCGTTCTAAAGCTGATTTGTCTAGGAGAGAAATTAATGGACATAGCTAACGTGCTTGCTTCCAACTACGCTATAAGCAAATGTTTGCTTCCCCTTAGGATTTAATAGTGCATCATTCGCGAAGATACAGATCAAAAACTCCCACTTGTGATGTAATACTCTCCAGAGAAATTAAATTTTTAGAGTGTTTCATAATCTTTATTATTTTTTTTCTGAAGCGATATTTCCTTGGTCACCATGAAAGTTTATCTTAAAAAATGAATTCATTATGTCAATTTTGCTTAAGACCATAGAAATGCTAGTTATATTCTGGTCATGAACCCTGACCAGTCTTTTTAGATATGTTATTCTGTGTTTGACAGCCATTCTTTTAAAAATAATCCCTTCACAGAAGTACAGTCTTGGAACTGTCACTTTCTTGTGGTCAGAATGAAGCTTTTAAATAGGTGTTTCTGTCCTTGTCTCCAGAAAGGAAAGAATGGAATAGGAAGACCACTGGAATATACCTGAAGCATGGGGTTAGGCAAACCTTCATGTAGGAGGTCTGCTATGGATATTACTGTACCTGTTAGCATTAATTCAGTAACTGTAGTTTTTTACACAGACGCACTGACAGATTCAGGACACCCTTCCACCACTCTTCGAGTCACTACAAAAGGGCATGTATAGCAAGTTCCACATACCAAAATATATATGTACACGTGTATTTATATACTTATACCTGCATATACATGAACTACAATTCTGTGTAAAGAAAGGAGATTTAACTTGACAGGTAGGCACAAATATAGCTAAAATTGCAGTCATCCATTTGATGTATAATATTTAAACTGGATACTGTGAATCCAGTGATTGCAAAATAGTCTTAAAAATACTTCATTTCTTTTAGTATGTCTCAATGGTCTGTCAGGGTTTGTTACAGTAATACCATTCAGGACAGTTTGTGACATAACACAATGTGACATGTTCTGACCAAAAAACAACATGACTTCATACAGAATGTCAGAAATTTGCATTAAACACATGATTTGTTTTGAACTATCAATATGAATTTCAAGTAGTAAGTTGACTTCAGTTTGCATCAGACTTAGAAATTCCAACTCAGAGCTGCTATACTGGGGACTTGAGAGTATCTTAATTAATTAAAAGTTTAGAGAAGTTTAGCAATGACTTATGGATGAAGCTTCATTTAAACTGTATCTACAATTCCATCTACAATTTTATTGTAAAATTAATTACAATGTTAAAATCAAAATTCAGGCGTCATTTCACCCAATGGTAAATTAATACTTTCAGCTTTCTTCATAGCCTTCTAAAATATGAAGAAGTATATTGATTGTGTGTCCTTTTAATTACTGTTCCCAGAATTTTAGCTGCCAGTGCTGTCCGCAGAGGACATCAACTTAAATTACTTTCACTTCTTGTCTCACTGAAGACCTGAGGGAGTGGTTTGTTAATCACCAAATGATTCTGCTACCATCTATCTTATAATTAAAAAAGAAAAAAAAGCATTAGGAACAATGGTTTTGCTGGGTGATACATTTTGCCCATCCTGATAGTCTATTTTTATGTCATTGTTCTTCTATAGTTATTTTATTAAAATTCCATTTATAAGAAAATGTTTCAGGATGAAAGCATAGTTTCAGAGGAATTTCCTTTAAAATCAATGTAAAGAAATAAAACCCCCCTTATTTTATAGGAAGATTTTTTTTCCTTCAGATAAAAGCTATTTGATAGATCACAACAAGAAGGACCATTAAGCTTAAGGTGAACACATTTGCTTTTCTTAGGTCATGTTTGTGTCATTAACTACAACTAAATAATAAAGAAATTGGAGAGTTTTTATAAAGCAAAGGGAATAGAAATAAAGCATTTGATAATGTCCTGCACAACATCCTTGTCTCTAAAACGGAATACATTGCCCAGAGAAGTTGTGGATGCCCCATCTGTGGAAGTGTTACAGGCCAAGTTGGACAGGGCTTTGAGCAACCTGGTCTAGTACGTGTTGGACTAGATGGACTAGACTAGGGGAGTCGGACTAGATGATCCTTAAGGTCTCTTCCAACCATACCCATTCTATGATTCTGTAAGTAGGTAATAGTTGAAATATTTTGTAGTGGTTTGACTCTGAAGTGTTGTTTACACTTGTTCATTTGCATTTGTTCTAGCTTATACTACATGCAAATATGCAACATATATGAGATCAGAAAAAAAAGACAAGACTCTAAATTTATGGACAGAAATTTTCCTCTGATGCACACCCATACAGTGATTCAATTTAGTCCGTGATCTTACAGACAGATCGCCAGAAATCTTGATTTTAGCTGGTAAAGAACAGTATTCAGTTATCAAACACAAACACCAGACAATGTTGTACCACCACAGGGCAAATTACTTCTTGGAGATAAACACTGACTAATAAAATGCACAGTGTCTTGGGAATCAGGCACATACTGATTCTTGAGTCAGAAGTTCTGTACATAAAATTTGTGATTTTCATCAGAAAGGAATCATACATTTTGCTTCAGTGCCTAGAAAAAGGCCACAGGGATTCACTAACCTTTATAGCTATCAATACTTTATAGTAATCATTACTGGCCTCCAGCTGGACAATGAGCCATTGACCACAACTCTGTGCAGCCATCCAGCGAGTTTTTATCCACCAAGTGGTCCATCTATTAAACTGATGTCTCTCCGATTTAGAGACAAGGATGTCATGCAGGACAGTGTTGAACACTTTGCACAAATCCAGGTAGGTGACATCAACTGTCTACCCATGTCCATCAGTTCCATAGCCCCATCATAGAAGGCCACCAAATTGATAAGGCAGCATTTCCCCTTAGTGGTGAAGCCATGCTATCTGTCACCAAGCACCATGTTGTTTTTCAGGTACTTTAGCATGTCTTCCAGGAGAACCTGCTCCAAGATTTTGCCAGGCACAGAGGTGAGACTGACTGGTCTGTAGTTCCCCGGGTCATCCACTTTCCCCTTCTTGAAAATGGGGGTTATATTTCCCTTTTTCCAGTTGTAGGGAACTTCACCTGACTGCCATGATTTTTCAAATATGAGGTACGATGGCTTAACAACTTCATTCGCCAGCTCCTTCAGGACCTGTGGAGGGATTTCATCAGGTCCTATGGACTTGTGCACGTTCAGGTTCTTAAGATGGTCTCGAACTATATTCTCTCCTACAGTGAGCCTAAGGTCTTCATTCTCACAGTCCCTGCATTTGCCTTCCAAGACTTGGGTGGTGTGGTCACAGCATTTTGTCAGTGAAGACTGAGGCAAAGAAGTCATTGAGAACCTCAGCCTTCTCCAAATCCAGGGTAGCCAGTTCTTCGGATAGCTTCCGGAGAGGGCCCATGCTGTCCCTAGTCTGCTTTTTATTTGCAATGTACCTATAGAATCCCTTCCTGTTATTTTTCACATCCCTAGTTAAGTTTAACTCTAACTGAGCCTTAGCTTTCCTAACCTGATCCCTAGCTTCCTGGACAACATCCCTGTATTCTTCCCAGGCCACCTGTCCCTGCTTCCACCTTCTATAAGCCTCTTTTTTCCTGCAAAATTTCCTCAGCAGCTCCTGGCCCTCCTGCTGCACTTCCTTCTAGTCGGGATGCAACACTCCTGAGCTTGTAGCAGGTGATCCTTGAATATCAACCAACAGTCTTGGACCCCCCTGCCCTCTAGGGCTATATACCATGGAACCTCACTAAGCAGGTTCCTGAAGAGGCCAAAGTCTGCTCTCTTGAAGTCCAGGGCAGTGAGCTTGCTGCACGCTCTTCTCACTGTCCTGAGAATCAAGAACTTGACTATCTCATTATCTCTGCAGCCAAGGCTGCCCTGGAGCATCACATTTCCAACTAGCACTTCCCTGTTGGTGAGCACGAGGTCAAGCATGGCACCTCTCCTTGTGGGCTGCTCTATTACTTGCAGAAGAAAGTTGTCTTCCACACAATTGAGGAACCTCCTGGATTACTTGTGCCGGGCTATACAATCCCTCCAACAGATACCAGGGTAGTTGAAGACCCCCATGAGGATGAGGGCCTGCAAGCATGAGGCTGTTCCTATCTGTCTATAGAGTGCTTCATCCACAGAGTCCTCTTGATCAAGCAGTCTGTAACAGATCCCCACAGTAATGTTCCCCACAGCTGTTCTCCCTCTGACCCTGACCCACAAACTGTCTATTGACTGCTCACCAGTCCCCAGACAGAGTTCTATACTCTCCAGCCTATCACTAACATAAACAGCAACTCTCCCTTCCCGTTTGCCTAAAGTGCCTGTAACCTTCCATTCCGACACTGCAGTCATAGGAGCCATCCCACCATGTTTCTGTGATACCTATTATATCATATCCCCGTAGACGTGCAAACATTTCTAATTCCTCTTGTTTGTTCCCCATACTATGGGTGTTTCTATGGAGGCATCTAAGCCGAGCTCCAAATGAAGCTGGCTCATTGGCTGGAGCGGCGGAAATATCTCTGCATCACTCTGAGCATTTATTATAGGTGCTGGCAACCGACTTGGAGTAATGGGATGGAATGATGCCCCCCTCCCCCAACACATCTAGTTTAAAGCTTTCTTGACCAGCCTGGTAAGCCTCCTACCAAAACAGCTCTGCCCCTTCGTTGTGAGACCAGCCCTACCAGCCCCCAGTAGACCTGGCCTCCTAAATTGGGTCCCATGTTCTAGATACCCAAACCACTGACTGTGGCACCACTGTTCTAACCACTTATAAACCTGGCAAATCCGCCTAACCTTTTTAAGGTCCCCCCGTTTATCCTGGAAAATTGATGAAAAGACTCTCTGAACTCCATAGCCCCTAACCACCTCTCCCAGGGCTCTGTAGTCCTTCTTAATGTTCTCCGGGCTACTGCTGTCTATATTACTAGCAGCCACACAGACAACTAGAAGTGGGTAATAGTCAGTGGGACTTACTAGACCAGGCAGCCTCTCTGCAACACCCCTGATCCAAGTCCCTGGTAGGCAACTCACCTCCCTTGAGACTGGGTCAGGCCAACAGATGAGTGCCTCTGTGCCTCTCAAAGCAGATTCCCTTACTACTATGACCCACCGCTTTTTCCTGGCAGCACCAGTAGTGATCTTCTTTACCAGCGCATCAGCTGGCTGTTCACGTGGCGAGGTGTGCGTTTCTTGGTTAGCCCCCTCCGGAACTGCAAAGCAGCTCTGAGTGGGACAGCAGATTTAGGATGAAGCCCCTTGCTTTTAATTGTCCTCTTCCTTCTTTTTTGTGTGGTGGTTTTTTGTTTTTGTTTGGTGGGGGGTTTTTTTTGTTTGTTTTGTTTTTTGTTGCTGTTTCCCAGCTTTCTGGGTTAGCAGCCTCCTTTCCTCCATGAGCTACAGTGGACGCTTGAGGCTCCTGCACAATTTGGGCCTGGAGCAAGCAGTGCTGCTTCCCTCAGCTTCCCTGACATCTTTTAGCCTATTGACAGCATCCCGCACCTCAGCCCCTGCTGCAGCAGGACCTCTACCAGGGAGCACCGAGTGCAGCCCTGCCCATTGTGCACCGCTGCCTCACGAGACCAGTGCAGGCACTCCCTGCACTCTGATCTCTGCGCTGCAGCCTCCCCTCTCATCGGCTCTGTCTGGGTGCCTACGCTGGCCACTGCCGGGGCAGCCAGAGCAGAGCTCCCAGATCGGGCTCCGGTCATGAGGCCAGCACCCACCATTCTGTTCGCTGCTCGGTCACCCCGCCTGTGCGAACAACCGCGCTACGCCTGACAATCGTTCACGCTCCCTGAAGCCCGTCTTTAACCAATCAGGGCTGGTGCCGCTCCTCCTGGCACCACCCCCTGTGAGTCAGCTGCTCGCGTCAGCTGAGCTGCTGGCTCCTGGGCAAGTCCTGTCGAGGACTTGAGGCTCCCTTGGTGGCTCTGGCCGATCTGAGTTGAGGCTCCTGGACGCTGAGCTTCCCCCCGCTCAGGTGCTGAAGGTGTCCTCTCTGGAGATACCTCAGTAATCTGAAATCTTGAAATATAATTTCTTAGAGTTAAGAAAACCCCAAACCACCCTAAAAAGTACTACTGGGATACTATTTATGAAATAATGTGTAAACACGTCACATTTTACGGACTCAGTACCAGTTTTGTACAGTAATTTCTTCAAAAAAATTAACTGAAAAATTATGCTTCCCAAGTTGATAATCAGTCAGTACTCGCTCTTCTTTAAGTGCAGTATTAATAAGCTGATTTTGCATTTTTTGAGTTCACGTTTTATTAGGAAACCTA
Source organism: Psittacula echo (assembly GCF_963264785.1). Lineage (NCBI taxonomy): Eukaryota > Metazoa > Chordata > Aves > Psittaciformes > Psittacidae > Psittacula > Psittacula echo. Next base: position 81,045,834 of record NC_137736.1, on the reverse strand, counting down.
TTAAATTGTTGTTCTAACTTATTATTACACTATTACTTATTAAAGAATTCAGTTAATATTCATTTTAACAAACCAGGTGAGTGTAATCTGTCAAGTACAGTCATGGAATTTCACAAGTTCATAAGAGAATCAATGTTTATCTCATGCACACGTATTGACAATAGCTTTATTCCCTAGCATAAATTCAAGAGAATTAGGAAAAAACCTAGCAGAAATAGCTACAACACCATGCTTCTTGTAAACACATTAATTCAAACACTACCAGTGGCAGGTTGTTTCTAAAATGCTTTTAGAGCTTTAAGCTGAAGTCCTTATAATGAAAAAAATTAAAGGCAAAAATGTGCATACTCTTTTTTACCATACAATTACCAGCTAGTTTTGTAAATGGCATTTTATATTATAAATACCTTGTAATTTTCATGTAGAACTGAAGTTTCAAATTAAGATATGGGTGCTGTGTTGCATTCTAGGCTAATCACATCATGGCCATTCTTTGTAAAGCTGTAGAACAGGATATCAAAGGGGCTGTGTTTGCTATAGGACAGGTACTTTCTGTTGTGCAGTCCCTAAATCTTGGTTTCCTATGCATATTCTACTTAGATCAAGACTGTATAGACTGACAAGATAAGCAATGACATTATCCTAGGTACTTTCATTTCTAGTCAAAATAAATCCAGAGTAGAAAAGGGGTTCTTTGAGAGCAGAAGTATGTTTAGGGAATTGTTGCTGAGTACATTAGATCTCTAGCTCAAGTCTGTCATTAATAATGCAAGACTAGAAAGGGAGCTTTCTGTATTTTTTCTGATTAGCTTGGAAGTAAAACCTGGAGTTCCTTACCTTAAGAAATGTGTGAAATAAAGGCTGTCTGGAAAAAATAGGATGTGTTTTTGAGCAAACTGCCAGTCCCCAGAGGAAAAAAAAAAAAAAAAAAGGCACAATGCACCAAATTCAGGACAGACATTAAAGCTTGTCCATTTTAACATTAACCACACTGAGCTAACGGACAATGAGATCAAACCAAGAATGGTATCTTGAAGTCTGTTTTCAGAGAAGTTTATTAGGATGAAAGCAATTTTGTAAGCCATTTTTTTTTGTTTGTTTTATTTAAAATTTATCTTCGGAGTTACCTCAAATAGAGTTCTTTCATACTGGTGGTCATCAGGGAAAATATTTGAATTGGTACTTTGGTCCCACTACATCTCTGGTCACGTGATGTTGGTGACTGGACTAATCACCTGGCAAAAGAAACAGAGGAAATTCAGACATGGGATCTGGGATGTATACCTGAGAATGCCCAGACCAGGGATCAAAGTTTGGTTTACCATTTCTGTTTGAAAGGCTTATAGAAAAGAATGTTTTAAATGCAGGTATCATCTTTTTTATTGCTTTCTGTAGTAGGTACCCCTGAGAATATAAGCAAAAGATGGAAGTGAAAGCCTTGAAAGTAAATGCAGTGGTTGACATCAAAGATCCCAAGGGTACAGAGATATTTTATTACTGGTCATGAAAGAAATGCAGCTTTGGAAGCTTGGTAGGACCAATCTGAGAACTTACATATTTACAATGTTCTGTAAAAACATGTTTCAGCTTCTCATGACTGAAAACTTAAGCAGACTACCTAGATACCTGCAAATATCTATTGCACCTTACGCTGTCATAAGGCACCTATCTTCAGAATTCAGCAAGCAGAATGGATCAGTAAGACATCCCATGTTATTACCTTGTCATTAAATGAAAATACATCACTATGATTTGTGCGTCAGTGTTTGAAATATGATGGGTAATTTGGATCTAATTCTTGTTTTTCCATCTCCAGAAGGGGAGTATAGATGCATGCTTACAAGAATAATACAGGGATGAAAGAAAAGAAGTGCACAGGCGGTGGAACTTGGAACATGTATCCTCAGGAGAATGCAGGAATGTTGCCTGAATATGTATGAATGGGATCATGAAAGCTAAAGCAGAAGTGGAGTTGAATTTGGCAGGGGATGCAAAGAATAATAACAAAGGCTTCTGCAGGTGTATTGGACAGAAAATAAAATTTTTGTTAAAAACAAGTACCCTCCTGACAAATAAGACAGCAGAACTAGTGACAACCTTCATGGAGAAAGGCTGAGGTACTGATCAACTTTTTGCTTCAGTTTTGACCAGTGATCTCCACATCTCTGAAACTTATGAACCTCAAGGTAGGGACCTGGGCTGTGAAATCCCTCCCACTCTAAAAGAAAATCAGCTTCAAAACCACCTGAAGAGCTTGAACACATACAAGCCCATGGGACCCAGCGAGATGTATCCCAGGGTCCTGAGGGAATTAGCTGATGCAATTGCCAAGCCACGCTCCATCATACTACAAATGCCATAACCTATCAATACTTGGAAGGGCTTTTAAGAAAGTTGGAGAGACATTTTCCAGGCCTATAGTAACAGGACAAGGGACAATGGTTTTGAACTGAAAAAGGGTAGGTTTAGATTGGACCACTCCCTAAAATGCAGTGTTATAAAAAGGAGTAAATAGTAGGCAGATTGTGAAATCACAATAAGACCACACCAGATGTGCAGATGTATAACTGGCACACTAAATTTTATGCACAGAGTTTCCAGAAACATTTGGTTGGATTTGAGTCAGAAACAGCCATTTCAGCGCATTCAAAAGACAGGAAGAGAAATCTCCATCAATCCAAGGGCTAGCAGAATATTTTCTTCAGGGCAAATGTATCCATTTCTCATGTCTTCCATTTTAGTATTTAGTTGAATGCACATCATGTATTTGGCTTCTGCATATGCTTTTCTTTCCCAGCATAAGTTTTGCAACGTATTTGCCCTGCAGCATTAACTACCCTTTTCTCTGTTACTGTGTGATTACTTGCTTAGCATAATGACTTTTCTGCTTTTTTAAATTAGTATGGTGTCACAGGAATTACTGGCTAAAAAGTTGATTTTAATGCAGTATAATAATATCAGTATTGGAAAAAAAATATAGAAAGTTTGTGTAACTACATTTCAGATGCTCTTAGTAACCTTTCAGAATCTCCATGTTTTATTTTTGAACAGTTAAAATTTGAAAAGGTGTTTAAAACATTCAGAACTATAATATGAAAATAATAAACCACAGTTGGACAAAATTTATTAACAAACCATTTTTTCCCCTTTGGAAAGAGTTGTGAAAAAAAAAGCCAATGTCTCATTAAAGAAATGCTGATTTTATCTGTGTTCTTTTAATGCTAACCTGACTTACCATAACACTCAAATTATCATAATTATCACTGTTCAATAATGTACAGTCTATGTCAGTAGCAGAACTCTGTTACAGTCTTCTTTATCCTTATAGTATAAATTATGCATAATTTTATGCAATTTAAAGATAGAATTATTTTATATTTCCAGAATATAATTTTTTTCAAGAAACTTCTGAGATTAGTTCTCTTGTTTTATATTTCTGTATATTTTGAAGATTTTTACTTTTTATAAAAATACATCTTTTTTTTTTAACTGGGGTTTGAGTTGACCAAAATTTCAATTAATGAGCTATGATATGACTTAATATCACAACAATGTTAAATATTTTTCTACCACTGTTTTGTTTGATTTTATTCATGTGCTAAAGCTGTGAAAGAATTCTGGAGCATGGTTTATTTTTGAATCAATAACCATAGTAAATGGTGAAGAAATTTTACTGTCAGGTTTTTACTGCTCTGGGCAGTGATGAGTTTAAACAACACTGGAGTAAAAGTGAACCAACATAATACTTACATTCCTTGCTTTCCCATTGATTCATGTTAAAAAATAATGTTGTGAGAAAGCTACCAAAGGACAGAAAGACAAAGCCTTTCCTTTTAGAAATATTGGGTGGTTAAATTGTATAATCATGCTTATTGTTTTGGGTGAATCTGTATATAAATGCATAGATAAGCTGAGAAACAAATGAACCTATGAATATTCTTGGTTTACTCTCTTGTCAAAAGAAAATATGTCCTACAATATGCTACACAAGAACAAAACGAGTGCTTCTCATAAACAATACACTGAAATTCTGTTCTTTTGCATAGTAAAACTGGATTAGTTCTGTTCTGCTTAGTCTCCAAGCCCAGAGAAATGCAGATGCATATGTGGGTGAGTAGCTAATAAACTATCTTTAACTCTACTGAAAAGATCATATAAATGTTAAAATACATTGTTTCCAACATTTAATGCCATATTACACATATAAATGCTGATACACTTACAAAAGGGTTTTCCTAATATAAGAAAGAATCCAAACACATTTATATATACTAGTCACAATGTTTTGGTGTTAAGGTGGTTAATGTAGTTCAGCTTTAATGAAATTATGACTTACATTCAAGTACAGGGAATGTTTCATGTGGGAATTATATTGAGACCTTGAGAGAAATAGAAAACAGCCTGTGATCTCAAAAAAAAAAAAAAAAAAAAAAAAAATAAAAATCCTGTCTTAAAATACAAGCTCTTAACAAGATTTTAACACTTTGTAAGGATAATGAATGTCTCAATGTATATATTGTCTACTTTATTAATTATGAAAAATTTTGAGCTTTCCAAACATCCATTAAACTGGAATGTAATTGAAAACATAATAGCTGAGAACAAATGTAAATGTTTTTGGAAGTATGAGATTAACAGCTTTGGCATGACTTAACCACTGTGTGGGATACATTGGTACATTTTTCACATAGAGCTTTGCCACTTCATTTCATTTCTGATCTGCAAGACCCTTGCTATTCAGCACTTGTATCTCAGCCAATTAATGAGTGGCATGTTTGTGAACAGATTCAAATAACTATTTCAGACAGTAAGGAAATATCATCTAACTTTAAATTATTGAAGGGTTTGACCCAGGAATTCTGAGGTAATGACACAGTGTTCCTGGGGTTTTTGACCCTTTCTTTATCAGCAAACAAACAGAGCTAGTTGAATGCTGTTCATTGTCTTTTCTTTGGGTCTGGATGATTTATACAAATACATTCTTGTATTTTCCACATCTTCCTTTCTGCTACCTAATTTAAGTATTTTTTTTTAAGTTTTCATTATATAAATCTTGGTGGCAAAGTATGGGTCCTTTAGGGCTTTTATACACATCATGAAAATTCTTCAATTATTTTTCACAGTGTAACATCCAAAAATCTCCATCACGCCCTGCGGCTGGATCAACATTTCAGTACATTCTGCTCTAAGCAGATTGGACTCACTGGCTTCATTTCATTTGCAAAGAAAATGTGCTCCAATTGTCTCCATGATGAGACCTGCTAGAACATATTTTTTTTCCTCCCTGTGGAAGGAAATCTGCATGTGCAGTGGTGTGGTGAGCTAATACAATTCCCCATAACATGGAGCTGAGACAGACGCAAAATACACTTCGTGCCAGATTTGAAGGATGCACTGCAGGGTATGCTCACCTCATAGGTACAGCCTTTCACTCTATAATATATGTTGGATAGTTACATGGCACTATCCTGCTACATTTTTTCATGTGCCAGGTCCTCACGGATTATAACTCAACTAGTAATTTATTTGTGTTTGGGTCATGAGGTAAGCAGACACAGAATTATTCACCTAACCCTCAACACAGTAGAAAAAAATATTGTTCCTGTGGTTGAATTATCTTACTTTCTAAAGCATGAAAATATATGACATGAATTGTCTCTGGTCAATGCTAATACTCAAATGAGGATTTGGAATTTTCTGAGAAAACCAGCTAGCACAGGCTAGACTGTGTTAGGGATCAATCCAGCAATTTAACAGGATAGTTGATTGAGTTCCAGTGCCTGGGAGCTTTCCCTGTTTCTGTATAAGTTTCTAATAGAAAGATTGCTAGTATATATTTTTATCATTATTTTTAAGGAGAATGACAGTACACCAGGCATATTGGGACCCCTGTACTAACCCCTCAGCTCTCCTTTTGGACTGCCTGTTTTCTCCCATGGCACAGGAAAGCTGTCTAAGGAACTGCCACTCTGACCCATATAACTTCCCTCCCAGACTGTGCCATCTCTCCCATTGAACAGGAAAGTCATGCAATTTCTAAAATTGCACACATCTCTGATTAAAGTATTTTGGTGTCCAAATACTTTTTTTATTCACATGTTCATTTAGTCTTGTACTGCAAAAATGGCATCATTACAAAATGAATGATCAACAAGAGATTTTTCTGATAAGAGAAAAAAAACATAAGCTTTCTTTTTATATTCATTTCACATGTGGCAGCAAAATCAGATAATTAAAGGATAAAACAATAAATTCAGCAACATTATCTCGAAGTCTAGAATATCTCCTGTAGAGCTGTTGGAAGATCATCTAGTGGAAACTCCCACTGGAAGCAAGACCAACATCAATGTCAGGTCAGATTCCTCAGGGCCTATCCAGATCCTAGTCAGGCCTATCCTATGCTTGAGTCCAGAATAACTCCAGAGATGGAAATTCCTCAGCCTCTTTGAGGAGCTTTTAATATTACCTGCATAGTGAAGAGTTTCTTCTGTTATGAGCTGCAGAATTTTCCTTGACTCAACTTGGGGCTGCTGCCTCTTATTCTTTTGCTGTGCACTACTGTAAGAAGTCTAACTCCATTTTCTGTATAACTGGACATTAGAGCCCTGAAGAATAAAATTAGATCTCTCCCTTAGATTTCACAGCCATGAGTTCCTCTCCTCTAGGATGTAGCCTCTACTTGTTTTCTGTTTTCTATTTATTCAGTTTAACTGCTAGCTGAACCTATGCATATATAGAAACAAACAAATGAGAAATTGAATCAGAGGTTCCACAGTCATCAGAAGGGAGCACTGTGGGCATCTGTCCACTTCAGGTGACTAAAAGCGGGGCTAATGTAAAGTTTGATCCAATTATTTTTATATTTTTATTTACTTTTTTTTCCTGTAAAATCCAGTCTTCAGTGTATCATGGACTATGAATTGTCATCTGGTTGTTCCCATATGTAGCATTATCATTTCAGTTAGACTGTGCCATCAATTCTCAAGACTGTAGTGGTTTTGAGAACAGTAGAAAAGGATGAGATACTGAATCTAAAGCCTTAGCCATGAAAATTATTTACTTGAATGATATATGACTATGCAATTATTGCAATTAATCCCTGTTCCATGTAGAGATAAACAAGAAAACCCTCAAAGTTCTTTCTGGACTAACATGGACAAAGCCTCCTTGACCCCTTACATAGCCAGTCATTACGTATATTAAACTGACCTATGTTAAGGTACCTTGCTGAATCCCAAATTTAGGATTCCTGTTCAAGAAGAGAAAGTGAACATTTCCAGTTAACATGATCTGGCTATGCCTGAACTGAAACACAACCACCTCCTTCTGTGGACTCAATAAATACTCCAAGTGACTAAGCTAAGTAATTTAGGTTCCAATAGTATAAAGGATGAAAACAGGACAGCAGTCTTAAAAAGCTTTTCATCATACTGTGTAGAAAGATCACATTTCTGTAACTTTTAAAAACAGACATAAAAAAAGCTGGGATTACTGTCTCTTGTTATGATATTGACTGTCAATTTCTATGTGCTTGATTAACTTTTACAATCTGCATACTCAATAACTCCTTAAACAATAGACCTAACTCCAGAAGAATATTTAAATCTATGCTTAAACCATAAGCTTAAAGCTAATGCGTAACAAAAATCAATCCCTGTTTAAGATTAGTATTTACCTTTTACCAAGAAAATAACCCATAAAACTTGCTACTTGTCAGTTTCAGTATACAACTGAATATTTGAAAAGCATTCTGATAGAAATTCTTTCTTGTCCAACTATGTTATTAAATAACTTTTCAGACAGCTTCATAAAGGATCTTATCTTTGGATTCTATTTTTAGTGTATTGCCACTCTAGTGTATCAAGCTTACTCAGTCTAATACTCTGTTATTCTTCATTTTGAAAATGTAATAATCATGCAAAAGATTGCATATAGGAGGGTTTCAAATAGCTTCTCTTTTTTTTTTTTCTTTCAGAGAAGAGGAGGGAAAAGGGGACAGTTATTCAATAGAGATCCTGTGTAATACGGAATTAGAGATTAAACTCTTTTTAATAAAACTAACATAGAAAACTGATATGATGCCACATTATTCTGAAAGAGAAGTAATTAAAAAATACTGTTAAAAAGGGAGTTTGAAATCATACAAATAAACTGCCTGTAGATAAGAGAATTTTCTCTTTTCATGAAGTCACTTAATGTGCTAATTACCTGGGAAAAAAAAAAAAAAAAAAAAGCCTGTTTGATCTTATTATCACTCAGTAAAGCTTTACTAAGGAAAGCATAATGGTATGCACTGTTGTGAGAAATTATATCTGAGACAATGAGCCTTAACTTGTATAGAAACCTAAATCAGTCACAAAATTTTATGCAGAAATAGGGGAATACAGAGGAAATCTGGTGTTTGATTCCAAAGAGCGCATTCTGCCAAGGAGAGGTGAAACTGCATTTGAATGACTATCAAGCATAGTGGTCATATTAAAAAGCTGTATTTAAAAATGTAGCACTATTTTCCCTCTCCACTTTGGACTTAGTAATGGACTTGAACTTTAATATTCAAATACTATCTCCTAATGCTAACTTTGCTAAGGTTTTCTCCTTTTTAATGAACATTTTGTCTCTTACCAGACAACGAATAGATAGTACACAGACAATATTTATATATATATAGTCAAAATTTTATATATATACTTTATATATAGTCAATATTATGTGATTACAATGATGCTGTGTTAAGCAGTAGCATCAAATAATTTTGCTTGTTGAATATCCTCCACATTCAGGATGCTTTATAAATGTCAATAAAAAAAATAGCCAGCAGTTTTAGGTAAGTATTAAGCTACTATCAACACATACATCACTTTGAATAATTCAATGCACCATGTGCCCAGCTCTACAAATTCATTGTGTAAGAGTAAGTAGGAAGAGGTTTTATTTCACAGATTTGTAACTATTTCTAGTATTTACAAGCATTGTAGAGTACCATTGTTTTTCAACTTCTTAGTTTGTTTTTTGAAAAAAAGATACTACCTTTATATTCCAAACTACCTGTGTAGATAGAGAGGATATGTTATCACCTTGTTTCTGACCTATAAAATTCTAGTCTATTCCATTTTGGCTGGGTTTACAAGATGAGCGTAGTAAGTATGCTTGTAAAACATTCTGTTTGCCCTCCAACCTTTCTCTTTCCTGCTTTCCCCTGCCCCCAGCTTTTGTTGTTGTGCGTGATGCCTTGTGGTGTGGAATATCCCTTTTGTTGGTTGGTGTCAGCTGTGCTGGCTGTGTCCCCTCCCACCTTCTTGTGCACCCCAGTGTACTCACTGGTGGGGAGGTGTGAGAAGCAGAAAAGACCTTGGCTCTGTACAAGTGCTGCTCAGTAATAGCTAAAACATCCCTGTGTTATCAACACCGTTTTCATCACAAATACAGATCATAGCACCACAGAATCTACCATGAAGACATTTAATTCTTACCAGCCAAAACTAGTACAATCTTCACCCCTTATTCCATACCATTTATGTCATGCTGAGGTCCCAGATTATCCAATGCAACCTTATTAATCAGTACCCCCTCCCCTTCCCTTGATATATACATAGATACTATTGTCTTAGTCCACCAACCAATCCTGTAAAATATCATTGTCTACAAAACGTCCATTGAGCTCATTTAGTCCATAACTTCGGGCTCCATCTGTTACAGTGACTACTCAGACAGGAGGTGGTGTATCATGTGGAGTTATTGGGCACCAAAGCCATCTCAGTTAGAGTCACTGCTGCACTTGCGCTGCTCCACTGCTTCCAATCTATACATAGTACTTTGTATAGGATTAAAACAAACAAACAAACAAAAAAAACACCCCCCAAAACCCCCTCATAATTTACTTCTCTTAAATCTTTCTGAAGCCAGAAGAGAGTTTTTATGCTATTTAGTGTGGAATCAATTCCATTAGATAGCTACCTAGACAGCTTTTCAAAACTACATAGGTAAAGTTGTAAATTGTTCATCTAATATTCTTGTTGTATTCTTTAAAAATCTGTGAAGTTATTTGGCTTTTCTTATGTCTTTATTTCTTCCAATACTTAATATAGCTCATTTTTTTAAACTGGAAGTGTTTATGTTTTCCAATTCCTAACAAATATTTTCTTTTTTTATGTTTAATATCTTTAAGAAAACTGAATAAGTCTTTTTCTCCACAAAAATGTATGTTACAGAGAATATATCCAAGCCTTAAGAGCAGTTCTATTCACATAGTTTCTAGCATAGTTTCTGATTTAAGAAAAGTGAAATCATGCAGACAGAAAAAAGGTTTTCTCATTATAGTCAGGAATAACACCTTTTGAAAAATGTTTTGTTCTAAAAATATATAACTTGTTGGCTAGTATAAGTATTCGCACATGGCTTTAAACTCACTTAAGACAGAAAGACATATACAATTTAATCAATTATATTGATTTTTAGGAAACACTTTAGTCCTTTTTTTTTTTCTTTTTGTATAATCAGTGTTCATCTTCAAAATTAGATTCATTGCACTTTATCTTTGCAAATCTTGGCAAGAATATTTAATTTCTGATATTCATTAATTCTACAATCAATATGTTTTTATTCACATAGACATTTAATTACTGGATATCTGCTAGCTTGCATGTGTTTGGGCCTGTGTATCTGTGTGGAATGTGCATGTGTATAAAGTATACATATTAAGATTGCATAGTTCAAAAATAACAATAGGAGGAATTATCCTGAAGTTCAAGCTGCAGAAATAATTGAGATTGAAGTAGAGTGGGCTTTGACTACCTCTGGGAAACAGTATAACCTTCCAACTTCAAAAAAGCTGATCCACTCTAACAAGAGCAACAGTCACAGCCTACACATACAGATTTCTCCAAAATATTCTGTTTATAAATGTTAAAAAAAGGAAAAAAACAATAAAAAAAAGGTTACACTTTCCTTTGTTTGAAGGAATCTTTTGTAACTACAGTCCAACCCACAGCTCCTGAGGGTTGGAGAGTGGGGGACTTGTGTCCTCCCCACAGTGTGGAACCTGACCAGGACTGGAGTAAGCAAACATTTTTGGAAAGCAGAATACACTCTCATAATCTTGATACGAGGGACAGTAAATGACTAAGGAAAGGGTTAAGAGTTTTCTTCAAACTATGTATCGATTGTCTTAACTTAGTATAGGAAACAGGTATGTTCTTGTTCTTGCTAGTCTTGTAGTTAAACTATAACCCAGAATAGAATAGGTAACCGAAACACATTGTTTAAAATCAGAGACCCTTTCCCCTCAAGAAGATGAATGTCTGACAGGAACTTGTTTCAACTAGTCTCTAAAAGTCTTGAGGTTGTCAGCTGAGGAAACTGCCAAGGGTGAAAAGTGTGTAGCGAAAAAGGTCTCTTGCTTCATCCAGAAGACCCCAGTCCAAGACCACCAGATGGCAGTGCACAGGCATAGAGGGGGGGGGAATGGTATTAATGAGTTCTTGGAACTAATTGTAATAATCTCCTCCTATGCTTGTGAAATCTGATGAATATGTATGTTTGTGTGTAATAAATATCTAGCTTGTTGAGCTCTCCGTGTGCGAGTTAGGAGGAGTGATCCCCCTCGCACTCGGCACCGCAATAAACATACCTGCTTTATGACTCGTTGTGAGTTACGAAGTTTTGTTCTATAAATCATTCTCGCTGTTGGATGTAGCTTTAAAATCCACTATGGACATGGAATTCACCAATATTTATTGCATGTAAGATGCAAGTAATGAGTAGCAGAAAAAGCAAAACAAACAAAAGCAAACAGATAGCCTTGCCTGTAGAGCTGGATTACTCATGTGTAAACTAAGCTCATGCGTAAATGGGAGTTTTCAGGTCTGGGGCCCTAGGCTACCATTTGTGATGCCTGATTTGCAAGAAAATGATTTTCTTCATTGTGCCAATTACTTTCTGCTCAACTTACAATAGCTTCCAAATAGATCATTAACCAAATAACAATTACCTTGGGCAAAGAAAGCCTCTTAACAATGCCCGAACTATTTGGCTGATGTTATTTGTTAAATTAAGATGCAGTTTAAAAAGAGGTTTTTAACAAGAGACTTGCAATTTCAGATAATTTCAAATAGGGTTTATTTTAAGTGTAATTTTTGGTTCCAGGCACGTTATAATTTCAATGTTAGCAACATGATTTTTGCATTAATATTGAATCATTTGTTTTGGAAAAATCCAGTATCCTGTAAACTAAATGTACCAGCTGCTGCCTGCCTGCAGTTTTACTTTAATAAGACAATTAATTATTGTCCTGGGTTCAGCAGGGGTAGTCAGTTTTTTTTTCTCCTTCTTAGTAGCTGTTGCAGCACTGTGTTTTTGACTTTTGGCCTGGGAACAAAAAAAACTGATAACACTGATGTTTAGACTGACCAAGGACTTTGTGAGTCTCATGCTCTGCCAGGGAGGAGGAGGGGCCGGGAGGAAGCGGGGACAGGACACCGGACCCAGACTGGCCAAGGAGGTGTTCCATACCACAGCACGTCATGCCAGGGGATGGAACTGGGAGCTACCCGGAAGGGCACGTCCCCTTTTTCAGTCGGGCTGTCTTTTCCGGTGGGCGGTATCGTATTCTCTTCCCTTGTTATTTCTCTTGTCGTTGTTATTGTTGGTGGCGGCAGTGGTGATTTGTGTTATACCTTAGTTGCTGGACTGTCTTTATCTCAACCTGTGGGAGCTGCATTCTTTTGATTCTCCTCCCCGTCCCTCCAGAAGCGGAGGGAAGAAAGGTGGGGGGGGGCAGTAGACTGCGTGGTTCTGATTTACAGCTTGGGCTTAAACCATGACAATTATAAGCCAAAGTAAGTGCTAAAAATTCATAATCTTAAGTAAAAAAAAAAAAGGAATAATCAATAGAACTGCTGACTATGCACCTGACATATTCATCTAAATGTATAAATATTTTACCATTCCATACTTATTTATAATAATGCTGCAAGTCAAAATAACTAAAAATGCTGCTAAAGAATAAGTAGCAAAAACTGAAGTCAAAGCTTGTAAATTAATGTATAATTTATAGAAGAACCTGGGATTTGGAAAAGGCTGAGGTTCTTAATGACTTCTTTGCCTCAGTCTTCACTGGCAAAGGCTTTGACCTCACCACACAAGTCTTGGAAGGCGGACGCAGGGACTGTAAGAATGAAGACACTAGGCCCACTGTAGGAGAGGATTTGGTTCAAGATGTACACAAATCCATGGGACCTGACAAAATCCATCCTGAAGGAGCTGGCAAATGAAGTTGTTAAGCCACTGGCCATCATATTTGAAAAATCATGGCAGTCAGGTGAAGTTCCCGACGACTGGAAAAAGGGAAATATAATCCCCATTTTCAAGAAGGGGAAAATGGATGACCTGGGGAATTACAGACCAGTCAGTCTCACCTCTGTGCCTGGCAAACTCTTGGAGCAGATTCTCCTGGAAGACATGCTAAGGCACATGAAAAACAACAAGGTGGTTGGTGACAGCCTGCATGGCTTCACTAAAGGGAAATCGTGCCTGACCAATTTGGTGGCCTTCTATGATGGGGCTACGGAACTGATGGACAGGGATAGAGCAGTTGATGTCATCTACCTGGACTTGTGCAAAGCGTTTGACACTGTCTCACACGACGTCCTTGTCTCTAAATTGGAGAGACATCAATTTGACAGGTGGACCACTCCGTGGATAAAGAACTGGCTGGATGGCCGCACGCAAAGAGTTGTGTTCAATGGCTCGATGTCCATCTGGAGACCAGTAACGAGTGGTGTCCCTCAGGGATCGGTGTTGGAACCTGTCTTGTTCAACGTCTTTGTCAGTGACATGGACAGTGGGATTGAGTGTGCCCTCAGCAAGTTTGCCAATGACACCAAGCTGTGTGGTTCAGTTGATGCGCCGGAGGGAAGGGATGCCATGCAGAGGGACCTCGACACGCTTGTGAGGTGGGCTGATGCCAACCTGATGAAGTTTAACCATGCCAAGTGCAAGGTCCTACACCTGGGTCAGAGCAATCCCAGGCACAGCTACAGGTTGGGCAGAGAAGAGATTCAGAGCAGCCCTGTGGAGAAGGACTTGGGGGTGTTGGCTGATGAGGAACTTAACATGAGCCGGTTTCAGTGTGCGCTTGCAGCCCAGAAAGCCAACCGTATCCTGGGCTGCATCAAAAGGAGTGTGACCAGCAGGTCGAAGGAGGTGATCCTGCCCCTCTACTCTGCTCTTGTGAAACCTCACTTGGAGTATTGTGTGCAGTTCTGGTGTCCTCCACATAAAAAGGACATGGAACTGTTGGAACAAGTCCAGAGGAGGGCCACAAGGATGATCAGGGGACTGGAGCACCTCCCGCATGAAGACAGGCTGAGAAAGTTGGGGCTGTTCAGCCTGGAGAAGAGAAGGCTGCGTGGAGACCTCATAGCAGCCTTCCAGTATCTGAAGGGGGCCTACAAGGATGCTGGGGAGGGACTACTCATCAAGGACTGTAGTGACAGGACAAGGGGTAACGGGTTAAAACTTAAGCAGGGGAACTTTAGATTGGATACAAGGAAGAAATTCTTTGCTGTTAGAGTGGTGATGCACTGGAATGGGTTGCCCAGGGAGGTTGTGAATGCTCCATCCTTGGCGGTGTTCAAGGCCAGGTTGGATGAGGCCTTGGGTGGCATAGTTTAGTGGGAGGTGTCCCTGCTCTTGTAATGCTATTTTGCATATATTGTGAAATTAAATTGTGAAATTACTCCATATAATATTTACAGTTTGAGTAGAATCTGAGTCCAAAAATGGTTTCAGAAAAGGGTTGCTTGCTTCTTTTATGATTTCCAAAAATTCAAGCATTCAAAATTGTTGATTAAAATATGCCAGTCACTGTTTTATTTCATGTCTTATTTGCCTTTTATCAGTTCACAGGGAGGAAAATGACCTATTATTGCTTTTGTTTATTGTGATGGTTCAAGTGTCAGAAGACCCTTGCCAAGAAAGAGCATATGATTATTTAAGTGAAGACTAAATAATGATGTTTCCTCACTACAGGAGTTTCCTGTTAAAATTCTCTGTGTAGTTTTGGCTGAAAGTTAAACAGGTAATCTTTAAAAGCTAAATCAAAATGCAGACATGTTCCTAGGTGGTTTTTAGTTTGAGCAGTTGAATCTGGCAAGCTGAAATTGACTGAAAACATGATGTTACCACTGTAAACGCATATCAACACTATAAAATGGTAGTTAGTAAAAAGGTTCAGAAAGATAATTTTCAAACAAACACTTCTTGTCCCTACTGATTTTATTTTTTAAGAACTGTATCTAACAGAATCTTCTAACACAAAGCTCATGAAATTCTTGAAATAGTATCATTGAAAAAATTAGTGAGGTACATAGATTAATGGTGTGAACCCTCTTATCTATAATACAATTTGAGTGGAAAAATCTATGTATTGTACTGCAAATGTAGCTTTGTGCTGAGTTTAGTCCAGTCAGTAAGTGTAGAAATCATGGGGAATATCACTGCTAAATTAACCTGAATTTTCATCAAAAATTTGATTATATCTGAATAATTATGCTTCAAGCAGTGCTGTTTGATCCTTTCTGAGTGTTTTTCACAAGTAATTTTCACTCCTGTCTACCTATTACCAGAAGTAACATATGTCTACTTTAAGAAAGAGTAACATAAACTACACACACAAGTACATTCCTTTTGTTTATTTTTTTGGGGTGCAATCAATTTGTAATTAATTATCAGAAGAGTATAACAGGTTTTACACATAGTAAAGAAACTATACAAGAAAAATGTAGAGACATTTTATAATCACAAATTTAAATTGATATTTCAATAGAAATAACACTTTTTATATTGAAGATCTGTCTGCTGACTCATTCTATTATTATTTTGAACAGGTCTACAGTGTAATTTTTTTTTTATTAAAAATAGTGTTCTGAACAATATTGGGGGTTTCTGAATGTGTTTGATAGTTTGTTGTCAGAGATCTGCGGACACCAGCTGCGCTTACTGTCTACCAATACTATGATCACAATAGTTTGCTGCAATGTGAGCACCCCTTTCCATATTGCATTCAGAAAACAACCAAGATCTGGGTGTTACTATGGTATCTAGAGCAGATGAGTGGTGGCACCTTGCCTGTCAGGGTTAGTAGCTCTTGTGTTCAGCTGCAATTGAATATATCCATTAATCTCTTCTTATTTCCCCTTCCACCATCTTCCCATTACATGTTTTTTATCTCATCTATCCTTACTGTTCCTTTAAAATATATTTTACAGATTTCAGATTTTTAAAAGGTCAGTGATATGTTTCAGGTGATACACCACAAAAGTTCTGAATTTTCCCCTTTGATCCATGCATGTCTCATGGAGCTTATGTCTTGTGGACACGTCTGGCATAAGACATGGACCACTGTCTTATCCTCTCCTTCTGCCCTCTAAGTTTCTCTGAGCCAAAGTACACTTCAGAATACCTAGTAGGGAAGAATCATAAGTGTGATTCTGAGTGTAAAATTTTATGGTAGAATTGTTGGGTTGTTTTTTTTTTCCTTTGTCCTTTTTTTCTTTATAGAAGGTCTGTCTATGAAGTGAAAAAGAAGGAAAACTGCATAATACATAGATGTATTCTGTCCATGAGAAGGAAAGTCAGCTCAGCTATGTTCAACAAGATCTGCTTCATGCAAATATATTGGATTAAATACACATTTGTCAAAAAACTGTTTGAATTCTTACTACTTTAGAAACGAAATTTTCATTTTCAACTATATACTGTTAATGTCATATTAGAAACAAAATAAATTTTCTTTTTTTCTTGTGGCACCACCTTCATTATCTTATTGTCCCCTGTGCTGAAAATCAGGGATGATAATTTGACTTAGGTAAGAAAGAAACCAATTTTGAAAGAGACTTGCTTGAGGATTAAAACTAAATTCTAGAAAAGACCATACACAAACCTTCTATAGCTTAAGGTTTATCAAGATTTCAACCAACCTTGATGTGCTCTATTAAGATCACATGTGCCTAGTTTTCCTGCTCTGACATTGTACGTTCAGTTTAAGAGTGCATGAGCAGAGAATTAACTAATACAGACATTTAAGGCATGTAGAAATGAAATATTAAGAAGAGTTGGGAATGCATTGTGTTAAAGGAGTACTACGCCTTGAACAGAGATGGATAGGAAATGGATAAGGAATATTTTTTTTCCCCTGTAGCACAAAATGTGAGGAAGTGGCTTTAAACTGAATCTTCTGAGTACCGTGCTAAATAGTTCCTCTAAAAAGAACTGTAAAAGTTTTTCTATCATGGTCCTCAACAAATTAGCAAGTTCAAGTCTTACTGCAAAATGTTGTGATTTGTGGAACCAACTAGTTAACCCTGTGAGTCCTTAAACTGAGCAGTGTGGATACAAACTGTAAGACTAATTAACCATGAAATAAAAACCAGTCTATTCACTTGCCCACAGAACTAGTTGTAAGCAAACAGCTGACTGAAATCCAGTCAAAAGTCTCAGTATTCAGCTCACACTACAGTAGATATCCAGCTTTAATTAATCTTCAATTTCTTTTTAGATTCTGTTACTTGTATTATAATTGTAAGTTCAGTTTAGTTGTTTAAATGTCAGAGACAGGGCACTTGACCCAAAGAGATATTCCATACCACAGCATGTCATGCCCGGGATGTAACTAGTAGTTACTCAGAAGGGCTGGTTCACTGCTCGATCAGGCTGGGTTTTGAAGGGTGGTATTGTATTCTCTTCTCTTGTTATTTGCCTTATCATTATTATTATTGGTGGTAGCAGTAGTGATTTGTGTTATACCTTAGTTACTGGACTGTTCTTATCTCAACCCGTGGGAGTTACATTCTTCCGATTCTCCTCTCTGTCCCTCCGGGAGCTGGGGGTGAGGAAGAAAGCGGGGAGTAGACTGCGTGGTTCTGATTAACGTCCTGGGCTTAAACCACAACATACCTGGAGGTCAAAGTATATCATGAGGCATGTGAAATTTCATCAGAAAGCCATGTGGGAGCAATTGAATCACACACTGGGTCTTTACTGGTTATAATGGACACCTTGTTCAAATGTAGGCACATTAATACAAATCTTAAGCCAAATCCCTCTATTATTGTTTTTCAGAAGAGTTCAGGGTGTTACGAGACCCTGAGAAAAACACCAACAGTTGGAAGTAAGAATGTATCTTTCTTTATGACTTTATATGATGAAAAAACCAGTTAGCTTGTGCCATATGTTATGACATACACTGTAATGGCTAACACTAACAAAAATGTCACAGGTATGCTGAAAGGACCAAGAGCTTTGAAGTGGGATGGAGAAAGATTAGGACATAGTTATAATTCTTATAAAAGCTGTGTATATTTTTGCAGAAAGAAACAGGGATACTAATTTGACCAAACAGATAAGCTACAAATATGATGATAGTGGAATAATGTTGATATAATTAGTAAGGCTAATGAAAATTTTAAAAAAGTAACTGTTATAAATATATTTAAATAAGTAGTCAAGTAAGTGTAGAAAATATGCTAAAATGTAAATAGTCTAAGTATGTGTACCTGGTTTTTCAGTAAGGAAATTATAGCTGTGAAAAATAAAGCAAAGCACACCATTACTTTTCAAATTCATCTTAATCAAATTTGTTAATTAAAAAAAAAAAAATCAACACAGCAGACTTGTATGTAATTGCCATGAACTGAGGTAAGATTAAATTCCTGAAAAGATTCTCATACATATTGGATAAATTCGTTTGTTGTTGTTGTTGTTAAATCTCATGCTGATTTGTGACAAACAGTAAATCCATGTCTGGTGCCAGCATTTCTTTCCAATAGAATTTTTCTTCATACAGGTAGCAAAGTTAATATCACATGGTATAATATGTGTAAAAATGTAAGAAGGCAATAAAATTATATTCCACGTATCCATGTGTCGTGGTTTAAACCCAGTTGGCAAGTCAGCCACGCAGTCCACTCCCCGCCCAGCTTTCTTCCTCCAGCTCCCGGGGGGCTGGGGTGGAGAATCGAAAGGATGTAACTGCCATGGGTTAAGAACAGTTTAGTAACTAAGGTATAACACAAACCCACTACTGCTACCACCAATAATAATAATGATAAGGGAAATAACAAGGGAAGAGGATACAACCGCTCACCACCCACCAATCGATAATACCCAGGCTGACCCCGGCAGTGCACTAGCCCTTCCAGGTAACTCTCAGTTCTACATCCTGAGCACGATGTGCTGTGGTATGGAATACCTCTTTGGTCACTTTGGGTCAGATGTCCTGTCTCTGCTTCTGCCCAGCTTCCCCTCCTCCCTGGCAGAGCATGAGACTCAGAAAATCCTTGTCCAGACTAAGGATTTGAGCTATTGACTACTATTTGAGCAGTAACTAAAAACATCGGTGTTATCAGCATTGTTCCCAGGCTGAAAGTCAAAAACACAGTGCTGCACCAGCTACTAAGAAGGAGAAAAAAATGACTGCTACTGCTTAACCCAGGACACCATGATATCCCAGAATGTTCAAGTAACAGAAAATGTTGAACCAGAAACATATTCACATTAAAAAATAATGTAGCAAAAGAAAATAATGGTGTTTTAAAACAGATTTCTTCAGAATTTGCAGTTTAAAAACAAACCTTCGAATTAAAATAAAATGGGTGGTCATATTCCCAGTACTGTGGCTATATAACAGACATATCATAAAAGATTATATGTAATTTCTTATTCGTTTAAATAGAATGTTTGTCTCTGATATTTTTAAATAATTGTTTAAATGTTGAATAAACTGGACATCTCAAAGGATCAAAATAACAGATTTTCTTGTTAACATTGAAGAAAATAAGTTGTAATAGACTGCAGTTTTATATTCCCTGAACAGTTTTGAAAGACTCCTGCCTAGCGTTGGAATCCTGGCTATTCTGAAGGATGATGCGGTAAGGAAATACCACCTTCTATAATCTTTGTATAACAACCTTGAGGTTTTTACTGGCAGCCAAAATTTGGGGGAATTTGCTAAACAAGTAAATCTGTTAGAAGCATAAGCAATTATTGGTATTAGCATCAGTGGTTACTATTAATACAAAGGTTGTTTATTATGCAGGTGCAGTAGAAGATTCATAGTAAGGTCCTTTACCAGTTTCTATAAGAAAATATGCCTTTGATTTCTCATGTGAAAAAAATAGTGTAGAGCATAACAGAACTACTGTAACTTTTTCTTCTAATTTGTCTGATGGAAATATCTGTAGATCTGGAAGCTTGATACTTGGCAAAAAGTCGTCAAATTAGTGTGCACTTTATTCTAAGTTGTGACAAATTATATAAAGAGTAATATGGCAGTTGTCCTTGGAAATTTGGACACAATAGCTTTAGCTCCCTGGAAAAAATCCAAACATTTGTGAACCTTTAATGAATCATAGTTGATATGGGATTTGGAGGGTTTGTTGGGTTTTTTTTAAGGGAAACTGTTGATCTTAACTGTCATTTGTCCTTTATTATCTATAAAGGGACTTTCAGTTTGTAGTGCACTGTGGAGACTTGCATACAGAGTCCTCAGTTTAGACATTTCAATCTGGATCCCCAAACAAAGCCAGAACCACTCCAGTAGGTTTCTTAGGACAGGAGCTAGACAAATATGCACAAAACCATGTATGTCCTGGATTCATGCTTCACTTCCACCAACTGACAGAAAATTGCTAGAAAAGTATCTGTTGCTATTTTGCTAAAAATGTAGCTACAAGAAGAAAATAAAATCTTAATATATCAACAGGTTAAGATTATTTTATTTTTCTGTAATTGGACTAATAAATTATGTCTGTAATTATTTTTACAATCTCTTTCTCTAAATTAAGGAATTATGTAATCTAAGGGTGATACATACATGGCAGTTTTAAGATGGCCTTTTTTTTTTTCCTTCCCTTCACAGCTTTCTGATTCCTGTTACCCTTATATGATTCTATGAGTCTACATTTTCATGCATAAAAACATTGTACTACCTCTTGCACTGTGTTAGTGTCATTTTTCTTTCATAGTCCTGGTTTGATTGCTGTTTTAGCATATTAGTTGATCATTAATTTTATGCTACATTTCTGATCAACTTCTTTTTATATATATATACATTTCTTTGTCTGCTTCTGAGGTATTTAACAAGGTTTTTTTAGCCTTTTGGGTTCACTGAGCTTGTGAAAGTTGCAGCAATGTCAGTTTCCAATCCTACGCCTTGAGAAGCAGAGGGAATTGAAGTGGTTAGGGGTTGCTGGGCAGCAGTCAGCTATTACAGTATAAAAAGTAATAATAGCCTTGCTCGCTAAAGGAAGTGGCAGGAGAACACAGAACCCAGCACACAAAGGAGCAACGAAACATTGACATTGTAAAAGTAAACAGTATATATAAAATACAGAAACTCTCACAAAGTAGCACAGAGTTGAGGTAAAACCTCAACTAATTTACCACAAACCAACTAAATTAGCTTTATGGGATTTTTTCTTTCCTGTACTGTTCAGGATATTAGAATGTAGATAGCTTGATAAACCTTTGTTCTTTAACTTCCTTTCACTACGTTACTTCTGAAGCCTACACAATGTTATTTAAAAAAGCTAAAACATATGCTAACAACTGGCACATCAATTGAGAGACTGCATTTACCCAGTAATTGTTACAAATGAATGTAATTTTAAAAATTAGGGGAAAGGTACTATCAGTAAAATATTTTGGGATTGAATTAAACATGTAATCACAGTGAAAAGATCTGAAAAAGAAAATTCTTTAAAAATATTTTATATTTTTAGAGCATGTTGTGGGTTTTTTAATCCAAGATGAACTAGAATTGGCTGCTTCTGTTATCAGTTGTTAGATACAGTCACATGTCCGTCAAAATGAGGACAGATCACTTACTATAAATCACTGCTACACCAGTGAAAATAGTTTTGACCTTCATAAAGAATTATGTCAGTCAGTAATTTAAAATGGTATGTATTTTCTAATCCTTTTCCTGTTTATATTATTGTGGGAAAAAACCCCAAAGTTTTCAATTGCAATGACAGAAATGACAGAAATGATAGATATGGGCTAAATGGAGCACTGCAGTGCTTTGTTTTAAGATAGGGAGATCCATGACTAGAAATACAACCTAATGCAGACTTCAGGATTCCAGTTTCTTTCCCATGGCATCACTTGTTACCAGGATTGTACAGCAGGATACCAAACTTGACTGGAAGGAAAAAAAAAAACAAAACACACCAGAACAGAATGCCTTTTTTACATGTGAAATACATTAAAAGATTCAAAGTGTGTTTCAGATTGTAAGAATCTGGTCTCGCTGTAACATATTCTATCCAGTATTACCAACTCATAATGGTACTAAAAAAATATGTTTTACATTGTTCCCCACCCAGAATTCTATGGGTTACTTGGCATCTTGACATGACATTTTTTTATTTAATGTATGTCTGAGATTTGGGTAAATTCTGCCAGGGATGCTTTTCGTTTTCTGTGCCTTTAGCTTCTCAGCATCCATTGACTTTCCTGACACATTGTTCACATATATTCACAAGAAATGCATAAGAGCAAATTTTGAATGCTGTAAATGGGAACCTAAATAGTGACCTACTCAGTAAATCTCTTTTCTTGCAGGAACAGTATCAGCAGCTTTTCTCAAGTTTGGGAGCAGTGTTCCCATAGCCACGATGCTGAATGCTTCTGTGCGATGTTGCTTCCTTTGTGGCAATGCTGTACATGGAGCAAATGTGTGACTAGATATAAGTTTAGCAGTAAAGATGATCTTCCTGTCTCCTGATTTCTCTTTATCTCTGTCAGTTGCTGCAGTCTTTTCCTTGATGCAGTCTTTTTCTTTTTGTCAGGGAGCAACAGCTGACAATGAAAAGCTAGACAAGAAGGGAGATAGATATATTATTACAATTACTACTGGAAAGCCAGCTGAGAAAACTTAAGTTTTAGGGAAATGAGGATGGCAAGTGTATCATGGTACAGCCTCTGGGTGGAACTAGTGAGTTATTTGTTTATTTTAACAGATTGTTTTAAACTTCCAAATTATAATGAGGGATTTTGTTGTCCTTGAAAACAAGAGATTTTAGTTTACTTTGGCCAGATCTTCTGTGCAGGTACACCCCAGACATACATTCTGAGAGATTATTAAATTATTATTTTTTTTTTTTCTTCTCAGCAAAATGAGAAACTGTCTCAAGTAACTTAAATTGAATATATCATAGTATGAACCTGTCTGATTTAAGTATTAAATGATGAAATCTCAGCCTCAACAAATACATTGGTGTTATTTTTTCCATTACCTTCCATTTCTTATATATATACACTCATACTTTTCTTTACCTTTGCCTTTGAGTTAGCTAACCTGAAAAAAACAAACATAAAACCAAACCTGTGTTGCTCAAAAAAACCCTCAATCCTCTAATATACTGCTTTTAAACTGTACACAGCATACTGTTTTCTTAAGTGACTGAATGTTTCCTCTTATTACAACTTATGTCAAGCTAAGTAAGAAATTCAGTGTTAGGAAACACTAGATTAATGCCATATTGTTGAGCATAGTAAATCTTTGTCTCAAAGTTAAATTACAGGAAAAATAAAAGCATTGCCCTTCTAATTATTACAGGGGGGTTGTTATGATAGTATGATTACAATTGAGATGAAAGAAATGCTTTCTTAAAATCTGTGGAATTTATGATCGATTGTCTTTTTCTGTTTATTGCTTTTCAAAAATAATCGTATTTGCATTATCATGTCTGAAAAAGATTTTTATCTTTAAAATCTAGCCTTTTCTTCCATTAAAATTTCCTCAAATACTTTGAGTATCCTACTTAAGATGCAAATATAAAAACATTGCCTCCTAAAAGGAATGTGACGTCTTCTTCTGTTGTAGCATCTAGATTACTTTGCTTTGGAAATTTAACTGCAATGTGATTTTCTAGTTCCTCTGGAGATTTCCTAGTTTCACACTTAAAGCTGAAAAAGTAATAAAAGTAATTATTTCTTTTCCATAATAGTCTAAAATTTTGTTTTGCTTATTTTTTTTTGTTTTGGTTTTTTGTTTTGATTTGGTTTGGCTTTTTTTTTTTTTTTTCTTTCTTTCTTTTAGGGTTTGTGGTTTTTGATTTTGTTTTTCTCTTACCTGCGCCTATATAATTATCAACATTATTTGCTGTTATATTAATTTCTAGTTCAGTGATGCATGGAAAAAATAGTCCATTTTAAAACACTTTTTCAAACCCAATGTTGGCCAACAGTGTATTGTAACATGGAAATAAAAAACTAGGACTGTATATCTGAACCACTGAGGAGAAAAACAAGTTTCAATGCAATTCTGATAAATGTTGAGATGTTTTCTTAACTATAAAGCATCTAGCTGTCTTCGAAGGAATAAGACATGCAGAGACTCACTCCTGAGTGCTCATTCTGCCCATTGTCTGAATTATGTTGAGTTTATCCTAATTATATAACAAGTTCAGATATTTTTCCAAACTTTGGTCACTTGGTCACAGCTTATCTGAACCTCTTGCTTTGGAAATCTGACATAAATTGTATCCCACCTGAAAGTCTCACTATCCTTCTGCTTTGTGCAAATTGGATATTTTTCGCAATGTCGTTGAAAATAGACCATTCGGTGTAGCAAACACATAGTATGAAAAATGTTAACATATTAACAGAACTCTTGCAAAGCATGAAGTCCCGTCTACTTTAGTCTTAAGGAACAAGAATAAGAATTTGTCATCAAAGGAGCTAGTGCAATGATGTAGTGAAGATAAGATGTTTATTGTGTGGACACGGAGTAGGATCTCAGACACTGACTTCATTTACATTGCCATTTTGTTACATTTTACTGCTGTTTCGGAACATCTACTTGTTTTCTGTAACATCTACTGCTCAGGTGCAGTCTAATGTTTCTTTCCAGCTTGGAATGTGGGAGGTAAACCTGTGTGAGGCAAACCCATGTGAGGCTAACCCGTGTAAGGTAAACCTGGATCCCTCTCTAAAAAGATTTAGGCTTGAATACATAACTGCATGCTGGGATCAGGTAATGAGTAGACAAGAGCTGGAGGAATGACAAACTTCCAGGCTTGACTCACCCACCTTCCCCTAATAGCAGACGAGCTAATTCCATCCATTTGTCTTGTTGCTTCTCAGAAAATATATCAGATCCTGTACTTTTTGTTTGATTGCTCCCCCTCTGCCCCCTGTATAGACATCAAGATTAGATTTGCCAAAGAAATAACCCCAGCATATGAGAAATGTGTCTGTCTTTGCTTCTTTATTGGATTAAGTACACTTTATTCAGTATTATTTTGTTCAATGTTTTTATATCAAGCATATAACATGATTGGAAGTTCCTTCATTTTAATGCAACAGTAATGCTACAATTGGTAAAGCACTGTGACATCACGTTACATGAACAACAAAATAGCATTGTCCCGTTCTCTATACATGCATTATTTTTTCTGAAAATTAATGACTGTGAAATAAAAAAAGAGAGCACATAAAAGGAGACATCTATAAAGTTCAATGTTTAATTTTAAATTGATCTAAGCCATTAAGGTAAATCCATGCGGTCAGTCTGCATGGACCAAATTTTTTATTTATGTTTCAAAAATAAATCCAGCACCAGGTCACAGGTACAAAACCAAACAGGACTGTACAATAGTGCTTTTCTGTGGCATTAAGGCAGTACATAGTCATGTTCTGTAAACATCAATCAACAGAAAACTATTCTGATAGTGTCTGATACTGTCTATGCAGCATGACATTTCTGATATTTTGATTATATTTGAGATGTCATGTAAGACTTTGCTACTACTGTAAGAAAGGGAAATCATTGTAAGAGAATTTCAGTGGTAAGGTTATATATGATATTGCTTGGCCTTTTTTAGTTGTACGGCAAAGCTAATAAGAGATGGAGGAAAAGCAAGAAAAGAAAAAAAAAAAAAGTATTATTTTATTCCACAAATCAAAATCAACAGGTACTTACTCTATATGATTTTTTGGCCTTCAGAACGTTTATCATATCATTTGAAAGTGTTTAGTGGTTTTTTTTAATTCTTTCTCTTTTTACTCTTTTTGACACTATACTGCGTATAATCTATGAAGAACATACATTTTAAATAGCACTTTTATGTTTGTATGACAGTATGACTATTGATTTCTTCTATGCATTTAAACAAAAACTCATCATAATTAGTGAGCACACATTTTTCTAAACATATTCAAAGAGGTGCATAATTTTTTCTTTATCTTTTTGAAGTAGCACATTTGAACTCTTTTTAGCTCCTAACTGATCAGATCTAAACAAGAAGTTCCTGAATAGTTTTTTTTCCTTATACTAAGCACTGTGCTCTCTTTTACTCCTTTTTTCTCCTTTATTTTTCAGTATGTCAGATATTCATTTATGTTACCATTGTGATCGTGATTTTTTATTATTTATATCTAACTTATTTTCTCCTGACCTATTACCTTTTCTTCTTTATTTACGCAATATGATTTGACTGGTGCTCAGCAAGCCTATTATCCTTTTCCTGCCACCTCAGGTCTTTGTTTGATCGTTTCTTCCTTACCTTTTATACTTCCCTTTTCCCTTTTCCCTTTCTAAGGGAATATTCCACCACTTTGTATTGTTGCCTGCACCTTTCATTTTCTCCCCAGATAAAAAGCCTATACTCTGGCTTTACATTCATGATAGCCTTTTGTCTCTTACTCTTCTCTCCTATTGCTCACCTTTATTACTCTATTTAGTGTCTTCGTATACTAATTATTTAAATAATATTTGTAAACATATGTTGATATATTTATTTTCTTTGTAATTTGAAAAATATTTCTGACAGGGACATCCTTAGTACTTTCATCTAAAATATTTCAGATTTCTACAGTGTAGATGTCCACACATTTTGGTCACTTTAGAGATAGAAGTTGATGTTATGAAGGAATTCTATGGTAGACAAGTCAGATGAAAATATCTACAATTAATTTTCCTGATCTCTAGCTGTAAATTTTTGGTTTTAGCCTTTTCTGCTTTCAGAAAATGATATTGGAGTTGAGGAGACCTATCTAACACACGTGTCATGGTTTAACACCAGCTGGCAACTAACATCCAACCCCCTGCACACTCTGTGGGATGGGGAAGAGAACTGGGAAAAAAAAGTAAAACCTGTGGGTTGAGATAAGAACAGTTTAATAATCAAAAATAAAGTACAATATAATAATAATAATAATGAAAATGGAAATGTAAACAACAAGTAGAAAGCTATAAAACTAAAAGAACAAAAAAAAAAAACCAAACAAAACCAGTGATGCACAATACAATGAATTATACAATAAGGATTAGGAGACATCTCCCTCAGTGTGTAACTAAAGGACATATTTGCTGACTTATTGTATACCTATACTTAGAAAACTCTATGTGCTCCTCAGCAGGAAAAAAGCTGTTATTTTCTATTTCACTTTGTGATGTTTAGAAGTGCATGTGTTAGGATATGAGCACATAAGTGTCATGTAAGTGTATATATTTAAGCATGATTAATAGCAGGCAACCTGAGGCTCTTAACTAAGGTGTCTAACTCACAAAGCAGAGGGACTTATTTACCCTGGACTACCGAGGCTCAGGAAATAGGTACATAAATGTCCACACTATAGTTTGCATATTGAAGAATTTATTTCTCACCATCCCTGTTGGCATGTCATACTGCATCTTAGCTACAACAGACAGGTAAACAGATTGGAAGTGATTTTACAGTGGTTTTATGTATCCAGAGTTGAAATGAATGTCAGTGCTTGTAATAAAATGAAAGTGGCTAATACTAGTCAGCAGGCATATTTTATCATCTATAATGATGCATTTGCTTGAATTTGGGCAGTAACAAAACACCAAATAACTACAATTTGCCAATCACATCAAGGAAAAAAAATCCTTTAAATTAGAAGTTGTTGACATTCTAGGGTCACATAAACCTTTAAACTCTGCTAGGCCATAGCTCACTCAGGAAACCCGGTAGTTGGAGTCTATTTGTAATACAAAACTCATTTTGCTTAGTATCAAAAAACTATTGCTAAGCAACCGGCAAATAAGTTATAAAATAAAACTGACAACCACTGTCCACCTCGTATGGTACTTTCTGACAGTTTTTCAAGATTATTTAACTTCTCTTGCCATTTATTTGAAAGCTAAAGGAACAGTTGTTGAAAAAGCTGCCAGTCTGTTTGTTATTGTAAGAATCCTGCATTTACTTCTCTGAAAGACAAAAATTCAGGTAGCACTAAAGACTGCAATTATCGGTTGCACAGTATATGCAAGGAATACACAACAAAGATAAAGGTGTTGATTTTAAATTTTTTGTATTGGTGGTAAATAAAATAATCTCTTCTAGAAGCCATTTTAAAACTGTATTTCCTTATCACAGTGAGGTGCTGCAAGTTTTTATGGAACAAAGATACTGTTTATAACTTTTTTTGACAAGTATATAGTCACTCCTATTTTTAAATTATATCTTAAAAAGGAAGTTTTAAATGGAAAATTTTAAAAAAATCCTTTAACAAGGTTTGTAAATTGTAGATTGCAATAATTTTATTTTCTTGAAAAAAATCCACCTCAGATAACCTATGCTGAACCTATCTTTATTAATATCATTCAACTATGTTTTCAGAATGCAACTTGAAGGATTATTTGAATAGAGAATCTAGGTTACACAGCATCCTGTGGCATATTTTAAGTTATATGTTAATAGGGGAAGTGGTCCCAAGGAAAAAAATTGTTTTTCAAAAATGAGATAAAGTAGGAAAAAAAAATGGTGAAAGGTGAAATCCCACATATTCTTACCTACCAGATTGGCAGGTGGGCTGCTTTAGAACATTTTTATGACTCACCAATGTGTTATTACTACTGCCAAAGGCAGATGGATGAAAATGCCAAGCATATGTGAGTAAGGTCAATAGCAAAGATTCTAAGAGAAAGAAACTGCACTGTTCTTGTTAATATTTTTATAACACTGTGATAAAACTACAGGAAGTTGGCTTCTCAAGATAACTAGAAAGAAAAACCTGAATACAACGTCATTTTTCTGTTTTATGTTGTAAGGCTAAGTTGACCATATATTTGGTCTTCTACTTTTTTCACTGTTTTAATTTTTTTCCTTCTTCTCTTAATTAGTAGTTCTGAATAGAACTACAAGAAGAGATTTATTTATAGATCTCCATTTTCCATGTTTCAAATATACTAAATAGTCCAAAGATGGACTTGTGAAAATACACAATAGACAATTCTGGTAGAATTTTAATACTAGTTAAATTATAGCACTTTTATGACAAAACATCTTACTACAATATGGTCTCTCATTTTACCAAATTGATGTGTGTACATTTTTGCTAACTTTTTATGTCCTATGAAAATAATATGCTAATGCAGACACAGGCATATCAATACATTTATATGCCAAACCCTCACACTACAGTTAGTGAAAAATTAGGCATAGTAGTAATCTTTTAGTCTTTTTTTTTGTATTAGTATCTCAATAGGAACATTTTGGACTCCGGTTGCCTCTCCTGCTTCTTTGTAGCATTAAGACCCAAAAATAAGCCAAACATTTAAAGAACAGAGACCTCCTACTATACTTACATTTAGAGATTTCTTTATTTTGTTTTGGTTTGTTTTGGTTTGGTTTTTTACTCCAGCCCCTGAATAGCTCTTTTTTGATAGATTCACAAAGAGGGCATTACTGTTCTGGTCAAGTCTGGTGCTAGCATATTTTCATGTCTGATGTTATGATTGGGAGAGATTAGGATGTCAGAAAATCTGGTAAATTCTATAGTCAGAATTTGCCTAATAGCTCAAGTATACTATATTGTGTGTATTCATCTGATCTGTTGCAGGTAAAACTACTTTTTTTTACTTTTTTTCCACTTTTTTTCTTCTTTATTATTTTAATGACTTTGCTCTTCCATGCTCTTCTTTTTATTGATTTATTTTTGTAATGTAAGTTTCTTTTCAACAGCAGGAAGACACTTTTTGCATAAGGTTAATTATTTGTCTTGTTCAATATAAATTATGATCTCCATTACCAGCACATGAACATGCTCTTTAGCATGCAGTGTAGCCTGTTGTATACATAAAAATTTCTGGCCAGAGATCCCTTAAGTTCCTGTTCAGCTCCAGTACTTGGGTATCCTTGGCAGAAGCCAATGTGAAGGCAAGTATGCAGGGCACACATCCAGATTTTGGCCAGCTCTGGTTATAGCATACAGTTGCTCTGACTAACCCATGGAGACTAGGAGTGTTTACAAATATATTGGTTTAGACATAGCTCTGGGTCCACTCTATTGCCAAGCTTTTAAAGAATCCTTTATTCTAGTCATATGAATTGCCTTGACATAGGCTTGAGAAATACTTCAATGGTATACGTATCTGCTCTTCACTTTCCTCCTGCTTCAGGAATTACTGAAGGAAAGAATGCACCCTTGCTCTCTGACATACTGGAGAAGCATTTCAACTATTAACAAAAAAAAAAAAAGCAAAAAGCAAAAAACCAAAACCAAACCTAAAAGGTGGTAATAAGACAATAATATAATTTCTGGCCCTGTTGGATGCTAGTGGGAGAAGACACTTTAAATTAGAGCTAATACATGTTTTTCTGGTCACCAGATCTTAAGTGGAGCACCTCTAAATGAATTGTGAGTGGAGATTTGAAGAAAAATTTCTGCCATCCATCCAATCTTTCCCAGTTGCTAGCTTTGGATGTCATCTCAACAAGAATGCTGGCTGTTGGTAGCTTCCCCCAAAGTGTCCTGCTGGTCCTGGATGTCATTCTGAAACATGATGGATGTGCTCCTACACACTAATTAAATGAAACCCCTTAAATAAAAAGGGGTGGGGTGGCATGTATGTGGGTTCTTTAAGTTACAAACCTGCTTGTTAGGTCTGATCTGGATATGAAAAAATCTTGGCAAAGAAATGCAAACATTTAGAGGCACAAGGCTATCATACTACCTTTCTGGATAGGAGAAGATTTTCTTTAAGAAAACTTAACATTCTGATGGGCTTTGGTAGTCAGAAGAGGGAGATCTTGAACTATGATACAGTGTTTCTAATAGTCAGATTCCAGAGTACACCTTTATTCCTTGCATTATTAAAATTATATTATTGAATGCTTAAAATACTTGAAAGTAGCCCACTCAGTCAAAATGGTGTATCCAAGATGTTAGTGGTGCCATTGAAATGTGTAAGAACATATAAGGAAAGGGGGCAAGAACAGCAAAACCTGAAACCAAAAATTAAAGCAGAAATAACTTGTTATCTCCTATTAAATAAAAATCACATATATGCATGCAGTCTGAGATAAGGTATTAATGTATGGAAATAAAATCTTCTGTAAGATGTTGCTGAGAAAGATTATTGGATTTACATAATAATAATAATAAAAAAAAAACAAACAAAGCTTGTCACAGAATGTATGTTATTTATTTAAAATCAATCAATCAATAAATACGTAAATAAAGCTTGGTCACTTATTAAAATCCACACAAGGATATCAACATAAATACATCCATAATACAAACTGAATCTGATATTCCAGTGTCAATTGTCAGGAAGATTTTTCAAAGCCATGGATAGGACTTACGCTAATGCTACAAACATACGTACGTCACTCAAGATGGGATTTATTTACCTGCCCCAGCCATCTAGGAGTTAGGTATCTAGCTGTTGAAGCCCTGCCTATTGGCAGTATAATGAGATTATACCATTAAGGAAGGAATGATTTAACCATCCTGATGCAGGTTGAGATATGAAACATCCTTTTGGTGAATTTAATTCTTTTAATTCCTCAGACATCTAGCTTTAAATGCTTTCATTTTAGACTGGTAAATCTGACTGAATACAATGACTTTTTTTGTCATTTATTAGACAAGAACTCATCCTTAAGTTATCCAGGCCATCTACACAGGGCCATAAAACATCATAGACCTACGAGAGACGCACGTTCATCTGGTATATGAAGACAGGTCTTGGGTCTAGGGCATATCAAATAACATATGCACATCTATTGTACACCTGAATTTGGTTATCTGAAAAGAAATGTCAACATAAAGAAATGGTGAGCTTTAAAATGCCATTTATTGACAAATAAATTCCAGAAATACCTCTTTCACAGAAATTCCAGAAATACCTCTTTCACAGAACATTTTTAACCCCTATGTGTCATTCTTTACTGAAGAAATCATTAGAAGAAATCATTCAAAGAAATAAAGTGGTTTAGATACAGCAGCAATGAAGGCTAATCCTGTAAAAGATTGCATAAGCAATAAGGTCCCCAGCAGGTCAGGTGAATGATTTTTTGGTACCTGTGAGAACCCACGAACCGGCTTTTGGTCCAATAGTATCAAAAAGATGCTGACATACGGTGCAAGTCCAGAGGAGAGTCACCAAAGTAATTAGGAGGTGACACACATAACAGACAATAGGATAGTCAAAGTTTAACTGGGAATGAGTCTAGGCCATCTGAACCACTTCTGAAGTTTGCCCTTGCTTTGATCAAGAAATTAGAGCATGGGACCTCCAGAGGTGCCTTCCTATCTAAATTATTTTATATGTTGATGATTTTATGTAGACCCTGAGGGTTGATTCTGAACCTGTCAAGGTACTCATATGTCCTGGTTTATATTTCCATAATTTTCTTCCTAGTGACTGGTACAGTGTTGTGTTTTGGCATTAGTATGAGAATAATGTTGACAACACACCAGTGTTAGTTTTTATTAAGTAGTGCTTACTTAAATTAATGACTTCAGCCTCTCATGCTCTGCCAGTGAGGAGGAGCAGAAGAAGCCAGGAAGGAGCAGAGACAGGACACGTGACCCACGCTAGCCAAAGGGGTATTCTATACCACAGCACATCATGCCCAGTATATAAACTGGGGGGAGTTAGCTGGAAAGGGCTGATCACTGCTTGGGCACAGGCTGGGCATTGTTTAATGGGTGGTGAGCAATTTTAGTGTGCATCAATTGTCTTTTTATTTCTTTATTTCCTATTATTGTTATTATTGCTATTATTGTCATTGTTATTGTTTTACCTCATTTCAATTATTAAACTGTTCTTATCTCAGTCTGTGGGTTTTTACCTTTTGTTTCAGTTCTGCTCCCCATCCTACAGGGGATAGTATGGAGTGAGCAAGCGGCTGCATGGTACTCTAGTTGCTGGTTGGGGTTAAACCACAACATCATGTAGTATCTAAACATCTGCATGGCTTCTCTAATTTTTGCTATTAGAAACAGGTGAAATGATGGTTGGAATAATATCTGCCCTGTATTTTGAAGTACTTTTTCTGTTGAGAACATGCCGGATGGAGATGTTTTCTTATTTGGAAGTGCCTGAGCACAGCAGGGATGGAGAAGGCTTGCTATAATAGCTAGCTGATTTCCCAGGTAGTTCAAGTCACCATGTACTTCTGTAGGATTCATTTATATTATAGCTCTTCTTGTGCCAGTGGCAGAATCAAGACCAGACACACTAGCTTCTTTTCAGAGATGTTAGTAAAAGATTTAATTTGTTACTAGATGTGAAGTAGACATATCTTTTCTTGAAACAGAATGAATATAAGTGAAATTTCCCAAAGGAAGAGAAATACTTTAAGGTTATATATCAAAGGAGTCTTTTAAGCCCAACAAGAGATACATTTGAGTAGGAAAACGAGTGGCCATGTTAGGTCTATAATGTATGGCTAGTCTCCTGGACTAGTTTGTCATCTGTGTTATATATCACAGCCTAAAATATAGCAATATATATTACTTTAATAATGGATGATAAATAAATAAACTTTAGCAGGAAAACTAATGTTGCTAAGAAAGATATTTAAAGATACATCCCATATAATGACAAAATGTGCATAAAATTATAAAGAAAATTTAAAAATATACCTTACGTTACCAGAAAGAAAATCGTCAATGGGTTTGCTATCCTAGTGACTTGTAAAGAAATAAATAATTTCTTGTAAATAGGAACATACCTACCTAATCAGTATTCTACTAGATTTCATGAGAATCAAAAACCCTGAAAGCTTTTGTTCCTGGAGCTATCAAACTTGCACCAGATGGCCCTTTGCCATTCAGATCTGCTGAAATGACATTTATGTGATTCATTATAATATGACATCACTGGATTAATTACAGACACTACTTACTGGTAAAACATATTTTTAGCAATTAAAGCAATCTAGGAAAAATAAGGAGGCAAGTTAATAAATCTCATCAGCAATGTCTCCAGTGACCATGAAGCATAGTGTGAGAACCACTACACTAAACAGCATTAACATTTTTTCTGACCTTTTTGTTTGTACTGTAATGCTCTTTTATCCAGCATCCTCTTGATGTTATAAGGGTGATACTTCTTGCATTTCTCAAATAAAAATTCTCTATCTTGTACAGGTCTAACAATCCCTTGAAAAGTTCAAGAATGACATTTAATATACTCTATTAAGTTTGATGTCAAGGTCAAATTGCTGTGATTTTATTCTTCAGTAGTTAGATTCTGACAGTTACATATTTTAAAAATATAAATAAAAAAAAAATCAAAATAATTCCTGTTATACATCTACAGTATCTGGAGAATTTATTTTAAAAAGGACTATGTCATTCCCTTACCTACTTGCTTTCTAACATTTTTGCCACAAAAAGATTTACCAAAACCAGTCAATTTTTATACTTACTTCTCCAAAACATATTCTCTCTCTCTCTCCCTCTCATATGAGGGTGAGTGGGGGATTGGAACTACATGATCTTAAGGTCCTTTCCAACCCTAACTATTGTATGATCTTCATTATGTGCCACAGATGTGGAATGTAACAGATGAATTAGAAAAATATCATGGTAAAGTGACTTCCTATGTGACACTATCAATAAGGGATAAACCACTGAGAAGTCATTGTGAGCAATTGTGAAAGAAGTAGAGCACTTCAGAAAAATTATTCTGGTTTCTATTATTGGTTATTTGTGCACAGCAGTAGAGGTAATTGGTAAATCTCACCCACCAAGCTGGGTAAAATAAGCTCTGGAAAACTGGAAAAAGGTGTCGCGGAATGGACTCAGTCAGAGATCAATGTGATCAGACAAAGCCATTTATTCTAGAAAACTAACTCTTTATATACTATTTCTTAAAGTTGTTTTCACTAACTTGGCACATTGTGATTGGATACATGTCTGTGAGGCCCTTAACAACTAACATATAATTGGTTAAGCACAGGTGTGAGAGCCTGACCTTCAAAGTTTTCCAACAGTCCTCAATTTAGCAACTCAGTAAATTCCAGCTCCTTCTTATCTTGCTGGGATTCTCACTCCCAGTGCCTCGCTCCCATCCTCCTTCACCTTTTGTTGTTCCTTGGTTCATGTAGAACTCCACTTGGGCACTTGCTGATCTGGGCACATGGCCATTCTTTGCCAGAAAATCATCCACAAAAAGGGATAAAGATTTTTTTGTAATCCAAAGATTTCTAAATAAAGATTAACCCATAGAAGAACATGATGAGTTCTTCCTGAGCAAGATTAAATGTTCAAATCAACTTTCTGTGTTAAAATCACATTAAAATTTAAAAAGATCCAATAAATATGTACTGAATTAATTTTAAAAAATCTACAAACTAGTAGGGTATTTATATGAAGAGGGGGAGGGGAGAACTATATTCAGAAATAATATGTAAATAAAAGAAAGAACATAAAAACAAGTTTTAAACTAAATATAGGCTAAAAGAAAAAGTTATTAGTGTTGCAACATTTTGACATGTAAGCCCTTCATAATCAAGAAAGCTCTATAATAAACACTGTGCCTATCAATTTCAAAAGAAAAATAGTATAATCACTCATAGTCAGATAACATTGTATTCTCAGTCACTTCCTTACTACTCAAGAAGGATGTTTCCTTTGTGTGCAATTGAAATGAAAAAGATCCCTTAGCCTAATCATAGTCACAGAATAAGGGCTCTTTCCGTGTTTTGTTAATTATAGTTTCATAGCACGCATAATACAAAATTATAGACTGAAAGATCTAAGGGAAGATTATCTTTTCTACTAAGTCATTGATCATTGACTTATTTTCAAGAATTATGTTCATTGCCCATGGGTGGGACCCTCCTGGCAGATTTGCCCCATAGCTTGTGAATTTTTCCATGATGTCTATGCTGGTCTAGCAGTTGGATTATATGCCCATGCAGAAGAAGATATCCCAAAGGAAAATGTGAGTTTATATCAGAATCTGGGCATTTTTATACAAAGTAACTGTTACTGGAGGATTTTTCTCCCAGCAAAGATAAGATTTAGAGTGGTCATCAGTGATGTTACAGAGAAATCCCTGATTTTTCATCATTTGCTTGTTGAAGACTAAGCAATTATCACACACTTACCTTTATGTCACAGAGGTCATTATGTTTTAAGTTAGGGGGAAAGAAAATGCATCAAACCCAAGTGTTATAGATACTATATGCAGTCTTCCCATGCATCCCAAAACATCCTCATTTTTTGGTATGTTTCTTTGTATGATTATCTCATAATAGTGTACTTTTGTCTGAGTGATAAAAGTGCTGTGAGCTATTACTCCAGATTTTCTAATTTCTGTAAATTACAAATAATACATTAAAATAAAAATAATGTGTATTTATAACAAGTTATGTCAGACAACATTGACATTTCAGTATTTGAACATCTGAAGATATTTAAAAGACATGGAGTTAGGTATTGCATCATGTAAGAAAAGGAAACTATATTTTACTGCTGTGGTTTTATCTATTTTTTTACCTTTAATACCTTGAAGAGTTGGGCAAAAGAAAATTAAACATAGATACATTCAAACGTAGTATAAGGCGTTAATTTACCTTGAAAAGAAGTTAATTAATTAATCCCAATAAAGCCATATAAAAGTTACAAAATGTATTCTTTTGATACATTCAGTGTATTTAATTTTATTCGTTTTTTTAATATATTTATAAACAGAAGTAGATATACAAGTTAGCAATAAATTATGCATTTCAGTCATGTTTTTTCAGTTCCTTTGAGTTTATCTCCTCATTGGGTGTAATTTCATAGTCTTAAGGAAGTTTTTGAAGAAAAGAAACTATTAGAAAAAGAAAAAAAGAACAATTAGAGAATCCTTACATATAGGATTTTTCTTTTTCTTTTTTTTTTTTTTTTTTGGTCATGTATTAATGTTGATTTTAAATTATCATTTAGTATACATGCTAAAATAAATTGAGATGTGAGGTGTAAGGTTCGGTGACACTACTCCAGCAATTTAGCACCTTTGTAGGGTCTGTGCATGCACACCTTAAGAATATTACTCTGTTAAGCATATCAAAATTTTCAGGGATGCGGAGCCGAATGATTAGATTGTACCTTAAGTTTGAAGCTGCTATTGAATGATGCTAGAAGGCAAGAAAATAATACAGAAGACCTCAGGAAGTTAACAAACAAGGAAACAAAAAACCCTACAAAGGTCTACTTATATGTGTTGAACTGAATAAATTTCATCAATTATGCTAGTGAATACATTAATGGAAATTCAATACTGCACATACATAGTGTCTGATACTCCAGCCTTTCTAGTGGTTTTATTATTTGCAAACTGAGAGCCTTCAAGTGAGTCAGACACTTATTTTCACAAAAGGCAAAGACCATAGCAACCGTAAATTTTAAGACTGTCTTTGAATGATGTGCCTTAATGCGTTCACAATACATTTTTCATGAACAGACAACTCAAGCAGCAATATCTAAAACATTTCCCAGTTTAATGAGCATAATCAAAATGACGTCTTGAAAAATGTTCCTCCAAACAGGGAAAAGACCTTCAGTTTCAGTTTGACAAAGAAATGGCACTGTTATGATTGCCACTAAAACTATTGGATGCTGACATCTGCAATTTAATAGAAAATATTTGTATGTATATAGAATTCCTTAAAATTTAAAAAAAAAAATAAACATAATAGTAATAAAACCACAAAATAACTTTTATTCAATAGGTTTTGATGAGAAACATTTTTATATAACCTGGGGTATTTCATTAGAAAGTAGACACAAACTTTTTGGCTTTGATACATTACACAGCAGTTACACGGTACAGTTCCTTCATCTCATGCTTCTGTTCTTTTCACCCATCAGCTCTTTTATTTGGTTAATGAAAAGGTAGTTTGAAGTGGTAATGGATAAAGTATTAAATATGAGAAATATGGGGTTTTTTTTCCAATAAAATTAAAAAAAAAAAAAAAGAACAAAATAGTTCAGCAATACCTTTAAAAAAGCATCAAGTAACCATAAAGTATCTTATTAAAAAAGTAAATTTTATCTTTTCTAAGAAAGAAATACAGCATGTAAATGCCAATGAAAAATGTGCCTGAATGTTACTTAGAATGATTGTATGTTTTCTGGTAATAAAGATGTTTTTTTAAACTGTTGTTACACAACCACTGTTCTACTAACTTCAAATTATTCTTCTTGACATTGGCTGTTGTGAATAAGGGAAGAACTGGTTGCAGAAACATCATATGTCAAGAAACCATCCTTTGGTATGCATGATTTTAGAATTATTCATGATTACACAGAAATATTTTAAAGGAAAACTTTTAAAATCTAAGCTGGGCTTTACTTAAGTCCTATTTCTAAGTGAGATGATTAAACCTGTTTCTAATTTATTGGTCCATTAGTCTTCTGAAACAGTAGGAGGAATAAATACAAGTTTGTAATATGTACGAGGTAAGATATTCTTGAAAAGTAGGAGACCAGTAAGTAATGACAAAGTAATAAATGCATGTTCCTTTATCTACTAGAGTATTCCTTAGGGTAATACTCTTAGAAGAAAATTTGAATATGATAAAATAAGTCTTGCAGCAATATTATCAGTTAAATGGTTGACACCAGTCATTCTGATATTTTACTTAAACCTGCAGAGTTTGCTTCTTGAGCTACCCTGGCAGCCAAGCTTCCGGAGAAGAAAAAAAAAAGTACTACAAGATTACCAGATGTAAGAGTAAAAACCTACTTTATGTAGTAAGGTTGTAGACCTGGGATAAGACTGATTGAACTGTGATTTTGAGCAGCTTTAGGTGTCTTCTGTTACGGATATCCAAATACTTTGCAGTAACATGGAACCATAAAAGCAGTTTTACCTCTTTGATGTGACTATACATAAGATAACCACAGATTCTTCTATGAATCTGCTCTTCAATTAGCATGTCATGAGCTAGATGAGTAAAATAGATCTTTTTGATCATGGAAGGTTTGATATATTGCATCAGGAAAGTGATATCTAGAGTAAGTTCACACACAATTTTTTAATTATAAACTTATTCAACTTAAAGTATTTTCCAAAATCCATTACACTTCTTCTAAGCACAGCCTTTGAAAGGGTATACCCTGGGCCTTACACAGTGTTTTCATAATTTGTCAGCAATAATGGGAAAACATTCACTCTTTAAATTTATAAAAAAATTCATAAAACGATTTTTTAAAATTTTTACTAAATCTGTGCTTTTAAATACAGTTGTCTGGCTATGCATTTTCTTAATTGATCACTGATATTTCAATACTCCATCTGCATTTTTATTTAAATTATATCATTATGCTTGTAAAAACACTGATATAAAATTACACCAAGTAGAAACTAGGATCACTAAAGTAAATTAAAAGTAGGCACAAGACAAAGTTAAACAAAAAGATTCAAATACATTAACTCATAACGGATATAATCATGATGATATTATGATATTATGATAATCATAATGGATACTTAAGTCACTGCAAAGTTAGGTGTCTCTTGTCATACAGTAATTAATCATTCTAAATCCTAGAACTCACCTTGGGGACATTTTGGGGACAGGTAAGAAGACATTGATAAAATAGCGCAGAAAGAGACAATGTATGCAAATGGCTAAACTTCAGATACAGTAGGCAGCAAGACACAAAGAAGCTTCTTAATAATGTACATTCACAGGTGACAGCAAGCCAAAGCAATCACATTGTCTTTATGACAACTTCAAAACATTTAAGGTCTCCTGGTAAGTGGGGAAAAGCTTTATTTGTTGGGTTTTGATTTGTTTGCTTTAATGTTTTCTTCATAAATAATGGTGTAAGTGGTATGTTCTAGCACTTATTACGGGCATTTCTCCCTGTTGGTACTGAATCCTATATATGCCAAATAATACTGGCAAGTTTTCTCTCACCAGGGACTGAGTTCAGACATAAACTTGGCCTTTTAGTGTCTATTTCAAATAACCTAATATAAGGATATTTGTAACAATATGCAACTATTTATATAGTTGTCGTGGTTTAAGCCCCAGCTGTAAATTAGAACAATTTGTATATGTACTGACTGCTACTGCTGAACCCAGGACAATAGTTAAATACATGTGTATATGTAAATACAACTAAAGTTTGTTATATATATGTATATATGTGTATAGTTATATACTTGTGTGTATTTAAAGTATATAATTATAATATATATATAGTATATAATTAATATAGTATACAATTAAGAGAGTCTGTGGGTGAGAATTAAGGGGCAGGATGGCAGGGGCGATACTGTTGTGGGTGTCTGTTACAGGCCACCAGATCAGGGTGAGGAAGTTGACGAGGCCTTCTACAGGCAGCTGAGAGCGGCCTCACAGTCACAGGCCGTGGTCGTCGTGGGGGATTTTAACTTCCCTGATGTTTGCTGGAAGGACTACTCAGCAACCCAGGCACAGTCCAGGAGGTTCCTCCAGTGTATGGATGATAACTTCCTCATGCAAATGGTGGATGAGCCAACCAGGAGAGGAGCGCTGCTGGATCTCATCCTCACTAACAAGGAGGGGCTGGTCGAAGCAGTAAAGGTTGAGGGCTGCCTTGGTTGCAGTGACCACGAGATGGTGGAATTCAGGATCTTGTGTGGTGGGACCAGTAGAATAGCAAGTAGAATTGCAACCCTGGACTTTAGCAGGGCAAACTTTGGCCTTTTCAAGCAATTGCTAGGGGAAATCCCATGGGCAAGGCTGCTTGAAGGTAAAGGGGCCCAAGATAGTTGGTTGGCACTCAAGGATTGCTTATTCTGAGCTCAAAAGCAGAGCATCCCGACATGTAGGAAGTCAAGGAAGAGGACCAGGAGACCTGCGTGGCTAAATAAGGAACTGCTGGGTATGCTCAAGTGGAAGAGGAGAGTTTACAGGTCATGGAAGGAGGGGCTGGCCACTTGGGAGGAATATAAGGCTGCTGCTAGAGGAGGTAGGAAGGCAGCTAGGATGGCTAAGGCCTCCTTAGAATTAAATCTGGCAAGAGGGGTCAAGGACAGCAGAAAGAGCTTTTTCAAATACATGGCTGATAAAACTAACACCAGAGGCAAGGTTGGCCCACTGGTGAACGGGATGGGTGCCCTGGTGACAGAAGATACAGAGATGGCGGAGTTACTGAATGCCTTCTTTGTCTCTGTCTACTCTGCCAGAGGCAGTCCTGAAGAGCCCTGTACTCCTGAGACCTCAGATGAAGTCAGGTCAACGGAGCAGTTTGCCTTAGTTGATGAGGAATGGGTTAGAGACCAGTTGAGCAATCTGGGCATCCATAAATCCATGGGTCCAGATGGGATGCACCCGCGGGTGCTGAGGGAACTGGCGGAAGTCATTGCTAGACCACTCTCCATCATCTTTACCAAGTCTTGGGAAACGGGAGAGGTGCCTGAGGACTGGAGGAAAGCAAATATCACTCCAGTCTTCAAAAAGGGCAAGAAGGAGGACCCGGGTAACTATAGACTGGTCAGCCTCACCTCCATCCCTGGGAAAGTGATGGAACACCTTATCCTTGGTGCCATCTTAAGGCATATCAAGGATAAGAGGCTTATGAGGGGCAGTCAACGTGGCTTTACCAAGGGGAAGTCATGCTTGACCAACCTCATAGCCTTTTATGAGGAAATAACATGGTGGATGGACAATGGCAGAGCGTTTGATGTGGTCTACCTTGACTTCAGCAAAGCATTTGACACAGTCTCCCACAGCATCCTCATAGCTAAACTGAGGAAGTGTGGTCTGGATGATCAGGTAGTGAGGTGGACCGCGAACTGGCTGAAGGAGAGAAGCCAGGGAGTTGTAGTCTATGACGCGGAATCTAGTTGGAGGCCTGTATCTAGTGGAGTGCATCAAGGGTCAGTAATGGGACCAGTATTATTTAATATATTCATCAATGATTTAGATGAGGGAATTGAGTGTACTATCAGCAAGTTTGCTGAT
This sequence comes from Psittacula echo, assembly GCF_963264785.1. Taxonomy (NCBI): domain Eukaryota; kingdom Metazoa; phylum Chordata; class Aves; order Psittaciformes; family Psittacidae; genus Psittacula; species Psittacula echo. The sequence goes on along the minus strand of NC_137736.1, from coordinate 81,003,616 downwards.
GACACTAAGCTGGGAGGAGTGGCTGACACGCCAGAAGGCTGTGCTGCCATCCAGCGAGACCTGGACAGGCTGGAGAGTTGGGCAGGGAATAACTTGATGAAATATAACAAGGGAAAGTGTAGAGTCCTGCATCTGGGCAGGAACAAACCTAGATTCCAGTATAGCTTGGGGAACGACCTGTTAGAGAGTAGTGTAGGGGAGAGGGACCTGGGGGTCCTAGTGGATGGCAGGATGACCATGAGCCAACACTGTGCCCTTGTGGCCAAGAAGGCCAATGGCATCCTGGGGTGTATTAGAAGGGGGGTGGTCAGTAGGTCGAGAGAGGTCCTCCTTCCCCTCTACTCGGCCCTGGTGAGACCGCATCTGGAATGTTGTGTCCAGTTCTGGGCCCCTCAGTTCAAGAAGGACAGGGAGCTGCTGGAGAGAGTCCAGAGCAGGGCAACTAAGATGATTAAGGGAGTGGAGCATCTCCCTTATGAGGAAAGGCTGAGGGAGCTGGGTCTCTATAGTTTGGAGGAGACTGAGGGGTGACCTTATTAGTGTATATAAATATATAAAGGGGGAGTGTCACAAGGATGGAGCCAGGCTCTTCTCAGTGGCAAACAATGATAGGACAAGGGGTAATAGGTACAAACTGGAACACAAGAGGTTCCACTTAAACTTGAGAAGAAACTTCTTCTCAGTGAGGGTGACGGAACACTGGAACAGGCTGTCCAGGGGGGTTGTGGAGTCTCCTTCTCTGGAGACATTCAAAACCCGCCTGGACACATTCCTGTGTAACCTTATCTAGGTGTTCCTGCTCCGGCAGGTGGATTGGACTAGATGACCTTTTGAGGTCCCTTCCAATCTCTAGCATACTATGTAATTAAACTTGCCAGTTTTCAGTATGCAAAGGAGTTTGGTACTCCCTTAAGCACTGATAACACTGGTCTGAAACTACTTACACCAGTAAACCCATAAACTTTAAATTTAATAACATCATAAATACATTCTGTTTAAGTTATTACAGAAGTTAACTAACACAAAATGGGAGGTAAGTAGCACAATGACCTTGAAAATACTGATTTGGAGCTGCAACAAAAAAACCACAAAACCCCACCAAACCTAAGACGTCACATGAAACAGTCTAAAGAGTTTCTGCAGTCTCATCTTATAGTTTAAAAAGGATTCTTACATATTAGGTCAAAAAAAAAAGGTTGAATATGTGGTATCTAGTTAACTTTAAGCTGTCTGTTTAAAAAGGTTGGAACACCTTTGGAGTATCAATTAAATGGTTCCTCTGTCAAGAGCTACTGGGAAAATGGTTATCAGAACAAACTTTGAAGTAAAAAGATGTGATTTAATTTTTATTAAGCAAAAGGAAAATATTTTATTTGTCTGTAATCTCAAGGAGTAGATATTTACTGAGTCAGCCTATTAATTAGCTATGTTTACCAAGGGATCATGTATGCAGCTGAAGAAATGACCAGCTGTAATTGGTCTATACCTCGGGGGAGCCAGGGACAATCCTTGTTAGACTACAATGACACAAATCTGGATCCTGACCAGCTGGAGCAGACTTTCCTCTTGCAATATGCTCATATTTCCCTGCTGAGAAGCCTTCTGCCAGAACAGGCCCCTGTCAAAGTTCTTGATGTGACTTGTCCATCACCATCATGAACCAACATTTTATTTTGCAACAGGTTTGTGATAAGAATTAGTTACTTATCTGCTTCCAGATTTAATGAAGAATGATATGCATAATAATTTAAAATCAAATTGGATTCAAATTAGTTTGCTTAGGGAGCTTCAAAACAGAATTTTGTGTTTCTTATAATACTGTCTTGTATATGTCACATACCTACCTTAAAGAGAAACTTCAGGCCAGATTCTGAAAGAGGCAGACTGCATTTGTCACACATAAAATATTTTTTATGCCAATAGAAAAGTGTTATTAAAATATCAAGAGAGAAAAATCACATAATAGCCAATAAAACCATCAACTGAATGTTATTTTTCACAAAAAAAAAACCCACCAAAACCCAACAGACAAACAAAAAAACCAATTGGTAACTACTTAAAGATGTGTACCTTCAAAATACCATTTTCTATTTAGAAATCTGCTTGCTACAAATTATTCCTATTTCCAGATGTCCCCATATCTCTGGCTAGATTAATTTATCACCAGTTTCTCTTACGATCATGCTAAACAAAATGAAATTTGTAACACAATCTCTTACTTTCTTTCACTTTATTGAGAAAATGATATAAAATCTTAACTTTCCACATATAGTGCTAATGAGCATTTAGACATCCTTTGTTAGACACCAGGAAGCACTAATTAAATTTTGTGGGCTTTTGTTGTTGTTTGTTTGTTTGTTTGTTTGTTTTGGTTTTTGTTTTGTTTTCTTTCTTTCTTTCTTTCTTTTTTTTTTTCTTTTTTTTTTTGGCCAGAACTTAATTTCTCTTCCCAAATTAGAAATAATTGTGTTGTTGTTACCTTCCTTCTTCTAAAATTGTTTACATGTGATTGATATTGCAGTTCCCAATGCTGTACATGGTATTTTGATTTAATCAGATTATTTTCTTATCTTCTTTCATTTATTCTCTCCTTCAGTTTTTTTTTCTTTCCTGCCTGTGCCTTTAAATATGCAGGTTTTGTGGTTTGGTTCCCCTCATCCCCCTTGAATGTTTCTTTTCTTTAATTCTATAGATGGCTGTAAAAACTGCGTGGTCAAGAGGTCCTGTCTTAGTAATATTTACAAGGTAAAGTAAAGGAAAAAGGGAAAGAGTTTAATGGGACATTTTCCTCTTGTCATGCTTCTCCACTGCTAGGACACAGCATCCAATTTTATGTGCTGTACGTCACCTGAAAGTTCCAGACCTTAGTAGTCACTCAAATTCCTTCCTAATATCACAGGGAAATTGTGGGTGTAGTGGCTGCAAGAACTGTGATATTTAATCTAACATTCATTTACTAAGCAGGGTGAGTAGTGAGTGGAGAATTATTTCTTATTTTTAATTTCCGTTCCATCTTATACATACAGTCTCTCTCGCTTTCATCTTCTCTTTCCCCATCCCCGCCTCAGTTGCCTCCCCAGCTCCTCCCATTGGGGTTGGACCTGCACTGTGGATCCAGGGGAACCAGACACTCTCTCTGACAAGTGAGTGCGACCAGGTCCCAATCTCACACACGGCTTTTCCACCTTGGGCTTCATCTTCAGTGTGGAGTGGAAAGTCTATGGAGTTTTCACAGCAAGGGGCGATTGTCTTCAGTACTTATTGGCTTCTGACTTAGACTACTGAAGCAAGTCTTGGAGGTTACTAACTCCCAGGACAAATTCTTTATCTAAGACCAATTAATGGTTGTTATTGGGACTCATATCGCTCTCTTGGGAGGGCTAGGGATTCCTGTCACTCTCAGACTCTCTTGTCTCCGAATCTGCAACAAGGCTGTGAAGCTGACAACAGTTACAAAGTAACAAAGTAACAGTTACAAAAGTAACCAAGTTCACTTGTGCTTCTCTGCTTGCAAGCTGATACTGGATTAATCTAGTAACTTTAAACTGGGCAGTTGTACTCCCAGCCTCACTTGCCTCAGCAGTGCTTTCAGATATGCATGACCCCATGGTATCAAAGTACCACACCCTCTGCTTATTCTGCCTCAAACAGCTTACTAAATTTCCCAGCCTTTTTCCACTGTAACCTATTGGCCTCTACTAGATGTCTATGCATCATCAGAGCCTAAGTATGTTACTGTTATAAAAAATAATCTCATGTTTAGGTTTGGGGAACCCCACACAAAGACATGTCTTCCACCGTACTGTAACTTTTCCAGTCTTCAATATGGCTCATTTTGACTGACTTGCAGCCTCTTCTGATTTTCAGTTGCAAGTATTTGTGAAAGAGAATACTTATTAGTCTGAGTGTTCAGCCAAATGACAAACATGTAGCTGGGATTCATTTAATTACATATATGCATTTCAGGTGGAAAAAAAAGTATTAAATTACATAGCTGGAATATCAGCTTTTGAATATAGAACACCTAAGAAGAACAATTAACTAGCAAGACATAGGGTGCTTGTTTTGTGTTTTGTTTTGTTCTTTCACATAAAACCCTTGTCAGGTAAAGACAAACATTTGAAAGCAAAATATTCATAACAGATTCTGCCAACAGAAACAGGAACAAATTAAATAATCAGATTGAATGTAACAATTTTTTTTTTCAGCTATAATCCATAATGATAATGATTTCAAGAATAGCAATCAGAGATCCAAATTATAGGTTTAAATAAACAAACAAAAAAAAAACCAAAGAACTTTAGAATGCCACTTTGTCTTGTACAGAAAATCTATCTTTTAATTTCCAGGGTATTTCTGTGTACATTTTAAAATAATTATAGCAGATTAAAAAAAAAAAAAAAAAAAAAAAAACAAAAACAAACCACAAAACACAAAAAACCAAACAAAAAAAAAAAAAAATCCCAAACCCCACAGATGTAAACGTATCTGTAAGTGAGATCTCAGAAGTTTCAGAACAGCATGAAAAATGCAGCAATAGACAAATCAAACAACTTGGTAACTACATCCTTCTTTACCCTTTTCTCACTTTAGAATAAAACCCAAACATTTTAAAGAAAGCTTCATTATTTTGGTAATCTTAAAACTGTCACACAATAGATCAATTCACTGGACTCCAAATAAATCACAATGGTGATGAAAAATTGTTTTGGAATACATAAATCACAGAGTTATTCAAATTTGAAGGGATCTGTCAGGAGTTGAACCTCCTGCTCAAAACATGGTTGACACTGAATGTAGACCAGTTGCTCAGGGCTTTGTGCAACACTTCTACTTCAATGAACAACCAAAGGCCTAAAACAGATAGAGCTTCAAAAGACTGAAGAAAATTCTCAAAATATCTATTTATTATTCTTAATATATAATTTTCCTAAGAGTTATAGTTGAGTGGTGTTTCAAATATGTTTCATTTCAAATAAAAATGTGTCTAATTTTACAAACAAAGGTTAAAGACATGTCAGTGACTTCTGTAAAACTGTAGAAAGAGAAAACAAGCGGTCACGAAGAACGACCTAATATCTGAAATGGAGATGTCATGAAGAATGACTCTATGCAATGACAAATGAATGAGATGGCAAAACATGAAAGGAGGATAACACAAATACTTAAATACAACTATAAATTATAGAGTAATACAATCAGGAATACAATTTTTGTGCCCATCTTTACTGCTGTTTTATGGTTTGCTGCTCTTGTGTATGTAGTTTTTTTTTTTTATCATTTGTATACATTGCTGTTCACTGTGTTCCCTTTAGTGAGAAATATGTTTCAGTATAACACTCCTTAATACCGTGATGTGACAAGCGGTTTATTATGTTTCTAGAAAGAGGGAGAAATCAAAGAGCATTCACTGGCTGAAACCAAATGTTGTACTTAAGGAAACATTTTATGATACAGTAAAGATTTTTGCTTGTTTGTTTAAATTGTACATAAAATCTTAAATCCTGTAGATTGTTGTTTGCACAGGGTAAGGTAAATACCTTCTGCTCAGCATTAAAGAGCCAGCATCCCACTGTTCTCATCTGTATCTGTTAAAAGAAAGGTGCAAGACATCCGTATACCAATAAGGCTCCCATGATAGCTTCAGTTTGACTGTATGAATTGATAGAAGCTTTCCTGAGTTGCAAACAACTTTTTGTTGAACGTATTTTGGCAGGAAGATAACATCTTGTCATGCAGATGTGTCACATCATATTATACTGTAAAATGTAATATTCTAGAAAAAAGTGCTCACATGAAATCTTACCTTCCTACTTAAATTAGACAATGCTAAAAGACAAATCCCAGTGTCAGGCCTTAGGCACGCCATGTCTCCCAAGCGTGTGTTTGTCTGTGCTCAAGACTACTAGACACAGTGCAGCTGTGCAACCACAATCAGGTGGTTGAGAAGGTCTGGATGAGAAGGAGCTGCAACAAACCTGTCTGGCACCTTCCCTGCTTTGTGTGGAAGCATTTCCGTACAGGTACTCTGTGTCATGGACAGAGTTTGGCTGCAGCTGTGCCTTCTTGATCCTCAGCCTGGCCCTGGCCTTGGTCTTGCTCCACAGCCATAGACTCCCTGCATTGCCTCAGGACTACAGTCACTGAGGACTTGCCTAGCCATCAGGCACACTGGTTCCTACCCCTGGCCATTCCTTCTCTCCTAGTCAGATACTGTGTTAGTGTGCCCCTCAGCAAGCTACTGCTCTGCTGATTCCCTTACCCTCAGCTCCCAGCTTCCTGACCAACCTCACTGTTCCTTGACATCTAAGATAATGTGCAGGTTCTATCTTTAAAATATATTAAAATATATATCTATAAAAAAAGAATAATAGTCTAATATCAAAGCTTCTAAGTTGAAGATTAGAACTGATAATTAACAATAATTTTACATTTCCATGAGAGGAAAACCACTCTGTAGTAATAATTTTGTTTGTAACTTATGGGAAAAGTATTTTTAGGATTTTTAGGATTTTTAAGATTTTTAAGATTAGAAACCATTGATGCAGAACCACTCAACTAATATCCCCAAATACCTTCATCTTGCTACATAAGCAAGGCTTACTTACTGGAAAATGAAGAATAAAGATGACAGAAAATGATGTGCTGATTCTGGGCAAATCATTCTGGACAAATTTGGTGACCTTCTGTGATGTAGTTACAGTGCTGGGAAGAGTGACTGATGTCATTTATCTGGACTTTTGCAAAGCATTTGACACTGTCCTACACAACATCATTGTATCGAAACTGGAGAGGCATGGATTTGAGAGGTGGACCACCCAGTGGGTAAGGCATTGGCTGGATGGTCATTACTCAAAGAGTTTTGGTCAGTGGATGAATAGCCATTCTTAGTGTCTAGATGACAACTAATTCAGTATGTGCATCTTATCTAAGCCATGTATTGTAGATGATAAATTATGAAAAGAGACAGGGCATGCAAGGCAGATGTTTTGAATAACTTTCTCCTTGAATGAATCTGAAAGTGGTATATGCCAGTTGTTCCAGAGTTCTTTTTGCATTAAGGCTTTCTGGTTTTCTTTTCTAGAAGATTTTGAACATGCAGAGCTGTTCTTCTGTCAAGGAGAGGAAAGCAATTTATTCTATACTGTTCTCTTACTAATGCAACATAGAAGATGCCTTGTTTTATTACATCACATTGATCAGATCACCTACGCCATCTGGTTTAAATGGCCTACCTAGGTTATTGATTACACTAACTGTTTCTATCACTGTCTCAGTTAATACTGAAATTTAGGGTTAATTTTATCAAGTTGCTAGTACTAAAAGTTAGCATATAAACCCTTTAGATTTATTCTGTTTATTCTAGGGTTTTATATATTATGTTGGAAAAAGTAAAGGTTGGTCTCTCAGCCTCATCTCATAAGCCAAGTGTTTAAGTCCTGACCATTCTAACGGTTTATTGATATCTTTTCTGCACACTACACAGTAATTAGACATGGTATAATCAGCCCTGAGTAAAGGAATGAACAATTGCTTCCCTGGACCTGCTGCCTGTGCTTCCACTAATGTTGCTGGCTGTCTTTGACTCTAGGCACACTGTTGGCTCAAGTTCAGTTCACTGGACCCCAGGGACCCAGGACCTATTTTTGCCAGAGCTGCTCCCTAGTCTGTCAGTGCCTCATCTGTAGAGCTGCCAGGGGGTCTTCCTTACTTGGGGCAGGACTTTGCATTTTGAGAAGCTGAGTTTCGTGAGGTTTCTCTCAGCCCATTTCTCCAGTCTCTCTAGGTCCCTCTGCATGACAGCCTGTGGATGACCTCTTGTGTATTAACTGGTTCCATAACCAGACATATTTAGTGTCATCTTCATGAAAATTAACCAAAGCTTTTTTATAGAATCATAGAATAGTTAGGGTTGGAAAGGACCTTAAGATCATCTAGTTCCAACCCCCCTGCCATGGACAGGGACACCTCACACTAAACCATGCCACCCAAGGCCTCATCCAACCTGGCCTTGAACACCGCCAAGGATGGAGCATTCACAACCTCCCTAGGCAACCTATTCCAGTGCATCACCATCCCCACAGAAAAGAATTTCTTCCTTATATTCAATCTAAACTTCCCCTGTTTAAGTTTCAACCCGTCACCCCTTGTCCTGTCACTACAGTCCCTAAAGAAGAGTCCCTCCCCAGCATCCTTGTAGGCCCCCTTCAGATACTGGAAGGCTGCTATGAAGTCTCCACGCAGCCTTCTCTTCTCCAGGCTGAGCAGCCCCAACTTTCTCAGCCTATCTTCATAGGGGAGGTGCTCCAGTCCCCTGATCATCCTCGTGGCCCTCCTCTGGACTTGTTCCAACAGTTCCATGTCCTTTTTATGTTGAAGACACCAGAACTGCACACAATACTCCAAGTGAGGTCTCACAAGAGCAGAGTAGAGGGGCAGGATCACCTGGTCACGCTCCTCTTGATGCAGCCCAGGATACAGTTGGCTTTCTGGGCTGCGAGCGCACACTGCCGGCTCATGTTCATTTTTCATCAACCAACACCCCCAAGTCCTTCTCTGCAGGGCTGCTCTGAATCTTTTCTCTGCCCAACCTGTAGCTGTGCCTGGGATTGCTCCCACCCAGGTGTAGGACCTTGCACTTGGCATGGTTAAACTTCATAAGGTTGGCATCAGCCCACCCCACAAGCATGTCAAAAAGATGGCATCCCTTCCCTCCGGCGTATCAACCGAACCACACAGCTTGGTGTCATTGGCAAACTTGCTGAGGGTGCACTCAATCCCACTGTCCATGTCACCAAGAAAGATGTTGAACAAGACTGGTCCCAGCACCGATCCATGAAGTACATATGTGTAAAAGGACCTTTAATTAAATTTTCAGGCTTCAAACATAAATGTTTAACACTGTGAGTACTCAGATATTCACATGGAGAAAGAACTTTTGGTATATTAAGAACTGTAATAGTCACCCCAAAACAACCCTACAATAAAACAACCAACCTCACACACACACCCAAACAGAAAAGTTATCCCCACTCATTAGGCTATACATTCATTATTTCAGGCTTGTACTTAAGGATTGGAAGTGAGAGTTAGACTTCTCCTTCTGACAGTATCTAATGCTCTCGTAGAGGCTTGACTTCTTTGCTGAGGTATGGCAAAGAGTCCCTAAGACAGATTATTACACAAAAAGTACTTGAGGTGTCATAAAACTCCCACAAAAATAATTACATTTTGCCCGGAATAAAGTGAAGAGTAAATGGCATTCTTCAATGGTTGTCTATGTAAAGTAAATTTTAGTATCTCTGGAAGATACCTTACACATTTTCCACTACCTTATACCATTTGCTTGTAGCAAAACTGTAAAAATATTAGCATACTGGTGGCTTTATACAATTAACATTACTTGTGTCCGGTTTTCTGGTCTCGGATAAAGACATGGATGGCGGCAAGGCAATGTGTTTGTTCAGACTATCAACAAGTGTTCAATTAGCGATTTCTAGTGTGTGAATATCCTGCCATTAAAAATGGGTTCTTACTTTTATCTGCTGTCACAGAGACCTTAAAAGATCATAAAGAGTTAATAAGTTTTCATCAATATGCATCCTAAATTGAGTTTGAAACAAATGACAATCATAATAAAACTTCTCCAACAAGCATGAAGAATGACTCAGCCACCAGTTTTCAAAGTATACTTGCTGACTTTTTTTGAGAATAACCTTTGACTTAGAGACATTTGAGGTCAATAATATATTTCTAACCAAGAATTCACAGAATAAAGACAAGAGCTCACTTTCTCCTGTCAAATGTAAATTGTGCAGTCATCTTTTGAAAGAGGGATGCAATATTTTCTGTATCATAACCGGTATATATCGACAAAACCTGAAAAATCAGGAATAAGAAGGAAGGAAGTTTGCTGTTTTTCCTAGCTCCTACTGAACTGCTTTTCTTAATAGAAGGACACAGCAGACTTTGTTTTTAAGGCTTCGTTTGTTTTGTAGAGGCAAAGTTCAACTGACATTCCAGATTCTCTTTAAAATTATTTCAATAGGGAACTTTTCATGTTGAATTCATGCCATGTCTATAAGCATGATACGATTTTATTGTAAACATTCTCTTATCTTTTTAATGTCAATTCAAAGCTTAGCTCTTTTTTGTTACTCATTGTCCAGTTATTATGGGGTTGTTAGGGGTGATTGTAAGGTAGTAAGTGGCATGCCATAAGTAATTCCCATTACATTTAAAAAGTTATGCACTGTAAAGCTGTTTGACCTATTTTAAATTTTGTTTTATTTTTTTTCAGAATCAAAACAGTGTTATTTCTAAGATTATCAGTCTTCACTGTATTCTCACTTTCTTGTCAACAAGTCAGTGTACAAGATCTGAAGTAAAGTTTCACACTTTTATTCTGCAATATACTTTTCAGGCTTGTAGTATTGTAACGAAGACAGAAGTGCTAGAGGTTTGACAAGGTACTCCTAATCCATTTCCTTTAAAAAGGTTAACCTTTTAGCTTGCTGTCTTCTAATATGGCTACTCCAAAGGCACATTGCATACTTAAGAAACAGCGCAACGTTATGGTTATTGATAAATTAATACCAATAATGACCATTATTTTCACCTGATTTAAGTCTTTATGCTTTGTTATGTTATTTGCAAGGCAAATTAAGAGGGAGAAGGAATTAGATTTTGTTATAATTCCAATTTGAGAAACTGGAAAAATTAATCATACCAAGGAAAAATCCCCTTATTTTATAAAAGAAGCAGCATATAAAGCATTAATTTTGATGAATGCATAGCTAGAGAGATTCTGACTTACATTCCATATGCCTTGTCAGTAAGATACATACTTCAATAGCTAAAAATGCAGTGTATGTTAGTTTCATCTCAGTGTAATGAAATCTGTTTTGTTGATGACAATTTATTTGATAGGAGACAAATGACAGTAAAAACTGAGTGATTATGTCAATGATCACTTATATTAAGAATATGTAATAAGATGTAAAAAAATAAAATATATTAAGAAAGCTCTGCTCAATTTTTTTAAATGTCACATTACATTTGAAGATTTTTTAAATCTGAAATCGATGTCTCTCTAAGCAATAGTGCCCTTAGTAATAATACAGAGTAAATTACCATAGATATCCTGAAGGAAGGCTTGCATAATTCTTACTAGACACAGAAAATGGAGTATGTCCCCTCATGAAAAAGTCAAATGTTAATGTTATTTAAAATATGCCCTCTAGGTGATGTTATTTACCATTACAGAGGTACATCTTTAGTAAAGAACATGGGAGAATTCAGCTATTTTTACAGTTTAGGGAGGAAAATGCTACCAATTTTAATCTCATTTCTCAGGATCTTAGAAGTAAGAGATAAGAAAGACCTGTTATAATGTCTAAACAACCTTTTGTAAGTGCAGGATTATTATGTTGCCAGATGTTTTCCAGTAATTTTGCTAGTCCAGATTTGAATGATGTGCAAAAATTTTCATTTCTCTCAGTAAGATCTTTCACAGCTTCCCTGTGAAAGCTTATACTGCTCTGATGAGAAAATAAGCTGGGAGGCAAGGAAGATTCTGACCAACAAGAAAATCCACTGCAGCTGGAATTCTGAACTTGCTGGAGTGCTTTACCTAATCGTGAACCCTGACTGTAGGACAACATCAGGTTGATGTGACCTGCCCATCTTGATTCCCTTCCTGTGGCCCCTGTGGCACCAGACTTGAGAGGCAAGGCTGCTGCATTCCTGGCCGTCACATTGACAAAAAATCAAGACTGGGCACCTGTCAGGACTTAGGAACTGGAAGCTTTCTAGGACTGTCAATACAGACATGGTCTGGGTGGTTATTCTGTCAGAAGAAAAACCTCTGCAAAACCAGAGATAGGATGTCAAGTTTTGCTCTAGGACCCTTCCACACCCTTTGGCTTTTACTTCTATGTGCCTTAAATTAGAATTGTGTCTAGTAATTTATTTCACATTTAAAGGCATGAAAAATACTAATTGTATAATGGTACTGATTTAATTAGAGTGTCAGCTGCTTACTTTCCAGAGTGCCTAGTGGTGATTCTGGGATAATATTAGCAACCAAGCAACCAATGAAGCACTTGGTTTTAATTCCCTTTTACCACCTACGTGACAGAACATCACTCACAGTAATTTTCTTTATTATTGCTGCATTTTTATGAGAGCTACAGTCCTTTTGCATTTTACAGATTTACCAAACTGCCTTAAAAGCTGGAGTTTATTATGAACAAAATCAATGAATTGAAATAAAATTTGTAGCAGCTGTGTAACAAAGAAGTTCTTAGAAATCTGTGGACACGAACCAACTGTGCATAATTTTCTAAGGGATTTTAAATTAAGCATATTTGCAGTACTGAATTTTAATTAATAGATCTGACTATTCCCTTCAAGACTCACACCCACATTATATGTAGTGAGTACTTGAGGAACAGCTTGCCAGCAACCATGACCCTATCCTCAAAAAAAAAACCCCAATACCCGAGTCTTAATGAAATGAAAGTTTGCCAGTGACGAATTATGTAAGGAAGTTTTGTTTGGTTTTTTTTTTTCTTTATTTCCCCTTTCAATGATAAAATATCTTTTCAAAAAGCACAAAGTTTCTGTTATTCTGCTTTATATGCTGTTAGAACATTTCACTTTATAAAGCACATGGGTAAAATGCATAATTAGTCCTGGAAGGAGGCACCTAAAACCTCCACCACATGCCTCCCTTTCCAGTTTATGCATAAAAAACCCTATGTCTGGCCAGCTGAGTCTTGTACATAGGCACCTCAATGGGGGAACTGGTCTGAATGCCCCTCCAGCCTTTTGATTATGGTGTTCTGTCAAAAGTCAGTCCTGCGGCTTTGAAACCACCCTGCTAATAAAGGTTGATTTCCCAGGTTCTCTGATTTGTAAGTGAGCTTTCACTTCATGGCAGTAGTTCACAAAGGTGAGAAGTGCATGGCATCCTGAGGTTTCAGGTAGTCAGGAACTCAGACAAAAGGCCATGTGAAGACTCTGCTTCAAAAATTCCTAGCCAAGCAGTGGATCCACTAACCAATGGATTAGATAGCCTTTCATTTAGAACTATAAAAGGCTTTATATTCCTCTGAATTTTGACATAAGACACCATAGTAATATCTGCACTATGGGTATATATAACCTAATGCAGACTTCACATACATCAGTGTGAGTGGCTAGATAAAGTGAAAAAACCCCACAGTTTGGCCTGTTTAATCATGAAACGACTCTCCTGGGAAATGAAAACTTTCTTTGAAATAACAGTTATTAACTCGGGTTTAGCAAAGGCAAGACTTTTCTTCAGTGGCTGAGACAGTGAATGTGAGCTGTGCTGAGTTGCGTGGATTTATCACCCTAACTGGCAGTACCATAGAGGTCACAAATATTTGTTCAAGACCAGAAGGGAAATGTGGGACAGATCATGCTAAAAATACCAGGTTTTAGGACCATCTTTCTTTTTTTTTTTTTTTGGCAGAAATGAATCCCCATAAGTGCATTATACTCTCTGTATGTAAAAATTGTGAGATCTTGTCATCATTTGAACACACACATTTCAAAGATGTTGGACTGTGAAAGAAGGATTTCTCAGTAAATCATAGGAAATCACTGTTAAAAACCAAGCTACTAATATGTCACTAATACGGGAACATAAAAAATGTATTACAGAGTAGTTTAACATAGTTTCACACTTCTCAAAGGTGTTTATTAATTAGTATTCTCAAGGACACTGACGTTTTTCAAGAAACAATTACATAACATTCTGAATAGTAAAATAGCAACTGGTTCCTAACTAAACACACCTGACTGTTGTAAAATTTTGATCCTGCTAACTTTGAGCAAGGTGGCAGAACTGGTTCAGTAGTGTCAAGGGATGTATTTTACAGCCCCTGAAATACACTGATCTGAGAGAATTGTATTGAATCCATGATATGGAAAGCTTTGTGCTTGTGACTGAAGAGTCTAGTTAACTGCTCTTTCGTTAAGGGCCTGAGAAAGCAAACAGGTTTTTCAGGCTTTCTGTGAAGAACTGTAACGTTATTATACAGCAGCACTCTCTTCCAGCTCTCAGCATGGCACCTTGCTAGGGAGGATACTGCATATGCTCATTAAAAAAAAGTGAGGGAAGGGGTTTACTTTTTTCCCTTGTTGTTCCATTTCCTCACTGGGTTCTGCAGAACTTATTGAAGAATAGTCCTTAAAATGCCAAAAGCAAGTTTGAAATGCTACATAGAGACTATTTTTAGGAGTGTCCTTGATAAAATATTGCAATTCATGTATATGCAATGTGTTAAGTATACTTCAGTGTTATAATCTTAATTTACATTTGTAACAGATGATAATTAGTGTGCCAGGAGGGAAATAAAAGGAGAGATGATGATGTGCTGAACTTGATTAGTGACAACTCTGAAGAGGGTAAGACATGAGAGCCAAGAAACTCATCAGCTTACAGTTTTCTCTTTTCCTCTTGTCTTCCTTACCCTTCCCTTTCCTTTCGTTCCTTCGCTATTTTACATTTTTCCTTCATTTTCCCTTTTTCTTTCTTTAGCACATTTTAAATGTATCCTACTGTCTCTGAGTCTAAAACAGTATTTTTTTCTTTACAGCTATAAAATCAGATTCTTACTGGGACCATGCACTATTTTACTCTGAAAGTATGAAAACAAAAAACACTAGAAGTTTAAATAATGTTTTTAAAGTGGGGAGGGCTCACACAAGTTTTTCTCCTGTGAAGATCTCATGATTCCCACAGCTGACAGGTCTCTCCAGATCTATACAGTTATTGAAGCCTCTTTGTCTCAGAAATATCTTTGGTGAGTACTGTGGAACTATGTTCTTTGAGGAATATTGAAATAATCTTTACATGTCCACAGCATACAGAAAATAACCTTAAGGATCAGACAGGAACATAGAGATATTATGAATTAAAATACATAAGATTTTCACAATGAAGTCAAAATTTGAATGTTCTTTATGCTTAACAGCAAAATAGATTTCTAAATAATGAAGACAATGTCCAGAAACACAGCTACAAATATGAGATAAAAAGAATAAGAATATAATTGGTTGAGGAAATACATAATAACAATTTTAAATATTTTCACATTGAAAAATGCAAAAGAGAAATTAACAAAAAGAGAAAGCAAAATAGCAAGAAAAAAAAATTAAAATTTCCTTGCAAAAGCAAAGGAGTTTTGGGAAATGAGAAAGGTAGGTGATGAGTGAAGGATAGTATCTGGAAAATTTCAAAGAGAATGGATGTTAGATATTCTACAAAAAAAAAAAAAAGAAAAAAAAAAAGAGAGAGAGAGAAAGGAAAAAAACCCCACTGGATTTAAGAGTTATTTCAAAACCAGGAAAAAGTTAGTGAATGGAGGTTGATATTACAGAAGAATTAACAAGATAGAAAGAAAAGAAGCATGGGAAATTAAAAAGCAAAATTGAGAATATGAAACTGAAGTTGAAAAGACTCAAGGTAGAGGTAGTAAAATAATTCATAGTACATTTGTCATTTTGCACAAATTGATAGATTTTTCAACTGAATGGAGAAAGATGACAGCAAATGTGAAAGTACTTAAAATAATGAAGATTAAAGAGCTTGTCTGTGGATTTCCTGAGCAAAGAGAGAAAAAAGCAAAAATAAGATGAGAAAATGAAGGACAGCAAAGTTACTCAAGAATACATGCTGGGATGGAATTTGCAGATGTGTGACTTCAGTTTGATTTTCAAGACAGACGCATGATTTCACCCTGGTGTATGGAATCGAGGCTGATACTACTAATGAAAGAAGGGGGGTATGAGATGATGAAAGCCTTTTTTGTTATTTTTTCCCCCTGAATAACTATTATACCTGAATTTGACTAGATAATATCAAATCTATTAACATCTATTTGTTGGCTATCTATGTTTAAGCTATGAATAAGGCAGAAAAAAAAATTGCCTTCAGTCTCATTCTTGTTGTGATATAGTTTTACTATTTCTAGGTCTGGGCTGCCACCGAGTATCTTTACCTGACTTTACTGACTATTCATGGAGACCCATTGGGGTGATACTGTGACTTCTGTGAGATTGCTCATTCATAGAATCACAGAATCATGGAATCATGGAATCATAGAATCATAAAATGCCATATCGGAAGGAACCTCAAGGATCATCTAGTCCAACCTTTCTGGGCAAGCATGACCTAGACTAGATGACCCACCGTTATGTCCCAGTACATTAAGTACTACTAGGCTGTAGGTATGATGCAATGGTTCAAGTGATCCATGTTTACTTGACTGCATTTTCAGTACTTCAGAACAATAATTTTCAGCTTTCTGTGAGTTTTCAAAACATCTGTGATGCTGAAATCTGAAAAGATTGTCACTGTAAAAACACCACAACACATTTGGTATGATAACATAAAAACAAGGGAACAGGGTTTTTCTACAGTGTAATTTTAATGTATCTTTCCAATGTTACTTTATGACTCAGTCTATCATTAGCCTTCTAACTTCTCCCGCTGGCCAAAAAAAGTCAAGGATTTAGGGTCAAATTATCGTGGCTTTGAGTGATGCATCAGATTTATGGGTTTCCTTACATAGCAATGTTTTTACCTGCCAACACCTGAAAATTAAGGCACCTACAGTGCAATTATGAGTAAGAAAATAAGACTCAGTATCTGACTTGCCACATTAAAGTAAGGTATTTGATGGGTTGCATTATTTTCGATTTTTCATGTACAAAATTATATGCAATTTAACACTTGCAATTTTAGTAACTTCTCTACAGAAAGTTACAATAGTATATGTAAGGCATTACTCTGAAAACCCTTCAATTACCAGTCATTAGAGTAATTTCCTGTACCTACAATAGAAAATAATGCCTGTGCATAATTTCAGTTTTTTGCTTAACATGTTGTTGAGCATTAACTTTTATTGGCAACCAAGAGATTCAGCAAATAAACACAATTAATCTTGCCTATGCTCTTTACTGTGCCAGGGTTTTGAAATAGGTGATCTTTGACATTTAATTCTAAGTGGTAGAACTCCTACAAGAAAATGCTTTTTCCTTTTCCTTTATTTCATGTAACATAATGTTTATTAGAAGTAATTTGCTGATGCAGAGATACTTATTATTTTAAATAATTCTGCATGGATCATTAAAAAAATCTTTTTTCTAAGCAGATAGATTTATTACTTGCATGTCCTACACATCAAAATCTGGAAAATACAGGAATGATGTTTTTGAATTAACATTAACACACCCTTAACTACAATTCCTTTCTGTATTAAAATATTTTTGACATTTTGTATATACTCCATTTGTCTCCTATAGAGACTGTAAATTAACTTAGCTGGAATTTGTACAAGTCATAAACACTAACATGGTTACATAGATTCTTAGTCATATTCTTTATTTACAATTCTCTTTGCTTCACTTAAAAATATGTTGTTTGCATGATAAAATAAAAATAAAGGAAGACACTAAATAAAAAAATAATCAAAGATAATAATGCAAGTTGTTATATCCACAGGCACCACTTGTTTTTCAGTGTATTCTGAGAGTCCGAGAACATCAATTTCATTTTGTTTTTACTGTTATCATCACCAAAATAACTTAAGTGCCTGTAAGGGAAGAACTCCGTCATGCAAGGGGAGAAAATAGAGGAAACAAAGACAGTACAGTAAAACAAATTTTAACGAATTTCTGTCAGATTTGTCATATGTAAAGGTTATGAAATATTTATCTGTTTAGTTCTTCTGATAATTTATGTAAGAAGAAATTGTGTTTCTCTCTCTCTTCCTCCTCGTTAATCAGAGAATATACCTGCTCATTAAATGATTCACTGAAATATTAAATTACTTAGCACCTCTTTACCTTCTGCTATAGGGAGATAGAAACTCTCCTAAAAGTATGAACCTTGTGGTCATTAGAATATTTCAGCCCTATAATATACCCAAAATCTTTAAATTCTACACATTTCTTTTGATCCTTAGTATCTTTTAGAATATAAATCATGGCTTGTTATGTTCCATAACTCAATATAGCTCCACCGCACGATTACTGATGTTCAATTTTTAGTGTATTTTCTCTTTGTATAGGTATTTTATATCTCCTCATCCTTTTCCTCCTGCCTGTCATCTCGTTTCCCCTCTTCTTGTCTGCAGCAGGAAAACTCAAGGCTATCAGCTCTGCGATCTATTTGTGTATGTCTTGTTAACAGTTTATGATCAACCCTGCTGGGGTTAATAACCAACCTTAGTTTGCACAATTGTGTCTAACAATGACACAATTTATGGTGCATAAATGTTCCATAGTCTTTGTCAGGTTATCTGGTAAAGGCTAATTGCATAAAATGAAGACCTGGCCAGGATTAGACTTGTCCAGTGAATTTAGGACACTGAGTTGGCAGCTCCCTGGGGCATCCAAGGATAATGCCCAGCCCATGGGAATAAGCTCTCTCTCTTAATGCTGCATAAAGGGGTGGGGAACTGCCAGCAGCTTCCCTTCTGCCGGACTGGGACAGGAGGATTTGCCTGGGTCCTGAAGATGTCTGGAGATGACAACCCCCAGGAGCTTTGTTGTATAACTATACATTTTATTCCAAAGTTGTGTCCACTGTCCCTTAAGAAACCCTCTAAGTAACTAGCTGTCTTCCAGTGTCTGTATCTTTTGTACTGTTACAGTTTCAGTGCTGTTGAACTCTTATACAACCCAAAATATTCTTTACATATGCCAAATATTCTTTTTTATTTTTTCATCCTATGTGTAAAAGCGTATGTGTAGTGTCATTTCCCTCTCTTCCTCCCTTCCCCTCTACCTTTCCCCTCTCCCCTTTTTATTTCTTTTTCTCACATGAAATCAAGCTTTGCATGCTGAATACTGGACACTTTCCTGCTTCAGGTTGATTTACTGATGGATTTTTTTTTTTTTAGTTTCCATGGACAGGATAAAATCCATAAGCATAATATCAGCTCCATCCTAGAAAATACCTGTGTGGGAGTCTCTGCTACTCAATAAAAAAAGTTCCCAAAGTAATTAATATTTTTATAGCTGAAATATCAAGGTCTTGCTCATGCCAACACTGCTGAGATTAGCTCTCTCTGCAGTAAACTGGATGTTACTGCAATAAACTGCAGTAAACTGTGGTAGATAGCAGCTGGCCCTAGCTGTTCTTTCATTTTATGGTGATGCTTCTGACACCTTATGATGTAACTGATATTTAGATTTTATTTCAGTCCAAAGTTTTTTTTTTAAATAGCTTTCTCATGGTCTTTACACGATTTTGTTTTTCCACTCAGGATAAATGCTTCACTCATTTTATTACTGCTGATATTTATTATATGGGGATTGCAGCTGAGAACTGAAGAAGACCTAGGTTTTGTATAGGCTACTGGAGGAGCAGAGAGTGCTTCTGAGCTTTTGGAGAACAACCTGACACTCACACAGAATTCAGCTTAAAAACATCTCTGGGTCAGATTTATCTGACATATCTTCCTATATAAGCACTTACATAGATATAGGCTTTTCATGTAGCCAATGGACAAGATTAAGCACTTAATTTTTTGTGAAGCAAATACCTAAAATATATGACACATCATTTTTTTTTTAAAAAATGCCCATTTCCACCATCAATTCTGAAGGGACTTGACTTCCTCATTTGCACATTCTGTACTATAGAAGTCTATGGTTAATGAGGTATGACCTCCCTCAGTGCCTGAATCCAAACTGATTGGGAATGTGCAATTTGAGTTTCAGCTGTTTCACATTTGTTTATGCCAAAGCCTGTTTAAATAAGATTCTCCACTTTCATTACCCACATTTTGTTTGGTATAGAATATGCTTAGCGTGGAAGTAATATTCTATTACAGGTGCTGGGGAACCTTCGGAGGCTTATGTTTGAAAGCTGTCCTCTCCTCTTAAAATATGCTAATATAAACCAGACATATTTTACGTCATAAAGACCAGCAATCTTCAAACAATGTATTGCAAATAGCTCAATATCCTGTTGTCCAAAGCAATTCATTTGCTGTTGTATTGATCCACTCAAACAAGTGATTCCATCAAGTCTTTATAAATTTTGTTCTCTTCTTGGTACAATAATGTCATGTAAGAAATATTACAGCTACTGTTCATGTAGAGACTAGTTCAGCTTGTGTGATAAACAGGTAATCAGTCATAAACCCCCTAAGGGACAACCAGCAAACATCTGGAAATGTCAAAGAATACCTGGTTAGACCCCAAGCCAGAATCGACCTTTACAAATATACAGTAAAGAAAATATGATTTTGCAGTTGAGCAGGCTTATATATTTTTTCCCAGCTTTTTAACACTTTTTTTTCACTTTTGGAGTCCTCCTCAGCTTCCCAATACAATATAATCTCTCTCTTACTAAACTTGCTATAAAATTTCAGTTGCAGGAGAAACTAAAATGTCCTGTTAATTACTACCTAACTCTTTAAATAAAAAAAGGAATCCATTGCACTGTGAATTTTGCATAAATATTAAAATGAAAACATTCCCTGGATTTCAGGCACTTTAAACAAAACCTGACTTTTAATCATATAAAGTATTAAATTCTTTCTACATTGACTATGACCAGAGTGGCACTTTATGCCTAAATGGTTTAAGAGTTTTCTCTTCAGTGATAATTAAAGATTAAATTTTCTAAATATTTAAGTCTATGGTTCAACGCATGCTGTACACATGTGCAGAATAGCCAGGTCAGAATATTAGAATATTATTAGTGGTCAATTATGTGAATATTATTTTCTTCAAGCTTCTTCAATTTCCTAAGCTTTGTTTAGGGTAGTAGTACTGCTAATGTATGTTATACAACTCTAATAAAAGCTGTTCATTTATAATGTCCAAAAAAATACAGTAACATTAGAAAAAAGCTGCAATGTAGAACAGCTGTTGCTTGTTGCCTTCAGTCTTGTTCATGCTGAGTAGGAATTATTCCAGATGTATTACAATCCGTTTGGATGACTCCAAGGTATAACTGAACTCACAGTGTGATGACATATTTCCACAAAGTAAGCCTACGATTCCATAAGTACTTTCTTCTGTTGGTGAATCTGATTTACTTTTTTTTTTTCCTTCATCTGCTCTTACATATGCCATCACTCATCTGCCTATGAACAGCATAGCTGTACTTTTGCTTCGGAGAAGTGCTACAAGCCTGGCCGCTAAAAAGGCTTAAAAAAAAACAACAAGAAAAAAAAAAAAGAAATTATGATGAATCTCATTTTTGTTCAATAAGGTATGTTGTTATTGAGTTTAAGGAGGCTTTGGTTTCGTCTTTTCTATGTTTGTATGTGGAAGAACTGAAAACCAGAAGAAAAAAATATTTTTAATTTGTTTATTCCATAAGGAAAAAACACATGTATATTCACCTAATATTTAACATCAAAATTCATATCTCAAAAGTTAAAAACTCAGACTGATAGTATTTTTCTTTGAATGAACTATAAAAACTAACCATGTAATAGTATTGTGCATGGACAAGTTGCTTTCCACCTCCTATGTAAGTCTTTGCTAAGAACTTAACTAACGTGACCAATTTTGTGAACTGAACTGTCATTCAGATACCTTTCCCCAATATTTTGCACTTTTCTTCCTTCTGCTTTTGCCAATATTTTCTCTCTTTTTCCTGACAATTTTTAAAGAATATTTAATAAAACCAGTAAATATTATCATCAGGGTGTCATAATCATAGAATCATAGAATAATTAGGGTTGGAAAGGACCTTAAAATCACCTAGTTCCAACCCCCCTGCCATGGGCAGGGACACCTCACACTAAACCATGTCACCCAAGGCTCTGTCCAACCTCACCTTGAGCACCACCAGGGATGGAGCATTCACAACTTCCCTGGGCAACGCATTCCAGTGCCTCACCACCCTAACACTAGAGAACTTCTTCCTTATATCCAATCTAAACTTCCCCTGTTTACGGTTTAACCCGTTACCCCTTGTCCTGTCACTACAGTCCCTAATAAAAAGTCCCTCTCCAGCATCCTTGTAGGCCCCCTTAGATACTGGAAGGCTGCTATGAGGTCTCCACGCAGCCTTCTCTTCTCCAGGCTGAGCAGCCCCAACTTTCTCAGCCTATCTTCATATGGGAGGTGCTCCAGTTCCCTGATCATCCTCGTGGCCCTCCTCTGGACTTGTTCCAACAGTTCCATGTCCTTTTTATGTTGAGGACACCAGAACTGCACACAATACTGCAAGTGAGGTCTCACAAGAGCAGAGTAGAGGGGCAGGATCACCTCCTTCGACCTGCTGGTCACGATCCTCTTGATGCAGTCCAGGATACGGTTGGCTTTCTGGGCTGCGAGCTCAAGCTGAAGCTGGCTCATGTTCATTTTCTCATCGACCAACACCCCCAAGTCCTTCTCTGCAGGGCTGCTCTGAATCTCTTCTCTGCCCAACCTGTAACGGTGCCTCAGATTGCTCCGACCCAGGTGTAGGACCTTGCACTTGGCATGGTTAAACTTCATCAGGTTGGCAACAGCCCACCTCACAAACATGTCAAGGTCCCTCTGGATGGCGTTCTTTCCCTCCAGTGTATCAACCAAACCACACAGCTTGGTGTCATCGGCAAACTTGCTGAGGGTGTACTCAATCCCTCTGTCCATGTCACTGACAAAGGTGTTGAACAAGACTGATCCCAACACCAATCCCTGAGGGACACCACTTGTTACTGGTCTCCAGCTGGACATTGAGCTGTTGACCACAACTCTTTGCATGCGGCCATCCAGCCAGTTGTTTATTCACCTAGTGGTCCACCTGTCAAATTGATGTCTCTCCAATTTAGACACAAGGATGTCATTCAGGACAGACAGTAAAATTCATTGCCTGAAGCAACAGCCTCAAAATCTTATTGCAGGTTGAATAAATAAACAAACATGAACTAGTGAATAAATATATATGGAACAAGACAAGGAAGTTATTGTTTAGAGGGGAAAAAAAAAAAAAGAAAAAGCCTGAATATATATTAGAACTTATTTTGCTTTATGTTTAATATTAATGAAACCTTAACAAAAATCTAATTAGATGATGCTAAGTAAGGCTATGCATTCAAGTTGTTATTGTTGGAAAAGCTAAAAATTTCTAATGATTAAAGTAATTAGTTGCAAAAGTTTGCCACTGAAAATTTTAGTGATGCTAGTCAAATGAAGCTATGCAGGCAATAGCCATAAAGTATGAAACCCAGAAGCTAGCATACTCCGAAGCATGAGAGATTGAATCATTAAAACTAGATTTTTCCCTCCCTCCCCCCAAAAAAATCCTTTGAAGTCTCCTTGGAAAAAACTTGAAATTTGACCCTTGAAAAATTATTTACTGCTTAAATATCAGATGAATTGCACAAAATACAAATTACATGACCAGCAAGTTTTATTAAATATCCCTTCTCTTTTCCTTTCTTCTTTCTCTTCCCTTTCCTCTTCTTTCCCAGTAAGTTGTTTGGATGCAACATTAATAAATTTGTGGATGGCTTTCCTTCTTATTTTAAAAGTCATTAGGTATTTTTTTGTAAATTTGTCGTAATTTGCATTTTAATTTGACATCATGATTAAAAACTGAATACAGGAGTTGCACTTGTGTTCCTAGTTCTAGTGGTTTTTAACATTATTTCACAGAGAACATTCATTATAGTAATCTTTCAAAATGTGCAGAGTAAATCGATGCTTCATACAGCAAGGAGTATAATGTGTCCAGAAAGAAAAAATAAATTTTAAATCTGAAAATTTTCTCAGCAGTTTTGGACAGTCTGACATATATATGGCTTGCTCTTATTTTTAACACTTAGGTTAAGCCACATCCTTCCACCATGCTGAAATGCAGAAAGAAGCAGAACTTTAAATACAATTTAATCAACCAATTTCCATAAGAATTGTAGTTTTCACTCCTCTCCTTTTAGTAGTTACAAACTTTCTTATTTAATCCTGAGGTGTCCTAATCAACATGTACTCTTTTAATCTCACCTTGCTGATAGTAGTAGTCATTTCATTTCCCCTCCAGATTGTTCTTACAGTAGGTTACTGTGGTAACCTACCGATGATAGCTAAATTGTTCCCACTGTCCTGTTCGTAGTTCATCTCATAGTTATTATTCTTCAGGAAAAGTAGTGCAATTGGAGCTATTGAGTTTTAATTACTCTCCGTTTTTAATTCAAATCTCCAGTGACTTTGCCTTTTCTTAATATTTATAAGCAGAATTATATTTGTGCAATCATTCTTTCCTTTATATCCAAAGAGTACTGGGTGGTTTTGAACCATAAACAGAAGGAAAGAAAAAAAATTTTATATGCTTTAAACTTTCCTTAGTCTTTGAAAAAAAGCTTTGATCTTCAGAGTTATTTATGTTAATTATTGAAAACTATTATTAATTGAATCATTAATTACAATAGTAACAATATGGGGAAAACAATTCCAACTAATCAGAAAAAAACCTCTTTGTTTCATTGATTTCCTGTTAATGATGATTTCTTTAATACTTGAAAGCATGTTAATTGTATCTCTGATTAACCAGAGTGATTTGTTATCACAGCATTTTTATACTTTCATATATTTCACAAGAAGCTCTGGTGCAATGTTTGTGTAGGTGAGATAAAAATTCCACAGTAACATTGCCCTGCTGAAAATTGTGATTTTATAGCTTTTAAAAGTAATTTCCTATTCACTACAAAAAAAAAAAAAAAAAAAAAAACAAAAAAAAAACCAAACCCCCCCCCCAAAAAAAAACCAAACCACAAATGGAAAAGATGACTCAAAAAGAGTAAGACCAGAGTGAAGTACTCACATTGTTAAATGGAGTGGTTAATAACAGCAACAGAAACTATTTCCAGATGGTTTCACATGACAAGCTCAGTGAGCATAAGTGGAAACGAAAGGACAACAATGCAGAATAGATGTTAAAAAGTATCTTTTCACCTGTAGAATAGTAAATGCATAGAACTGTCTAGCAGGCAAGGATGAATTGGAAACACGAGGATCAGTCAAGGAACACTTAGACTACATCCAAGAAATGGAAAAGTTCATAAAGGTGTTTTTATAAAGGCCCACAGCTTTCTTGTCCTGCTTTCCACATTTATTCTGGTTTTAACACATTTCCTTTACCACACTGTTTTCAACAGTGCCAACATTTGTGATCTAAACAGGCAAATTCATTGATGGATTGATAGACTGGTTTTAAAAAACTGAGAAAAAAAGTATATAGACAAAAATTTGCAACGGAAGAAGTCCTCTTACACAGAAACTAGGAATACAACTTTATGGAACTGATGAGTACAAAACCTGCTGTACTATGACACTTATATCTACTAAAAGATTAGAATATTTTAAATCTAGAATTTCCCAATGAGAATATGATAGCTACAATGGACTTAATAACCATATATAGAGACAGAGAAAATTTCTTCCCTCATTCTTTTTGCAAGAATGTAATGGTTTTCCTCCTTTGATGACCATGACCAAAAAAAGAGAAGTGCAAATTCGAACTGATCATGTGGGAAATAAAAGACATGTTACCCTAAAAGAAGACAAAAGAGTCTATGTCCAGTAAAAGCTTTCTAATGAAGATGGTGCTACCCTTAGAAATAGAGAAGCTGCAGAAACACTGCTGTGTAGCAAAGAGAATGAAATACTACTGTTTAGAGGAGAGTACAGTGCTCGTTAGGACAATGGGTTGAGGGATCGTGCTGATGCCTCATCCAGCACCCAGTCACAGTCTCATGGTTTTACTAATTCACAGTGACTGGTTCCACCTCAACCGTGTAACTATACATTCACTGAAAATATTCAAATATGTTCTGGCAAGATCACATAGATTCAGCAGCACTATTTGCTGCACAACAGCCTGAAGAAATAGTCTTAGTTATTAAGTTAAATTTAATTTAAAATAAATTTATTTTTATATATTTATTTATATATAATATATATATTTATTTTATATAAAAATAAAATAAAAATAATAAAAAATAATAAAAATAAAAAAATAAATTAAAAAGTAAAATTAAATCTTAGTTATTCCCATTTCTGTTTGACCTTTTTAACAAATATTTTTCTTCTGTTTAGAATTTACTTTTGCGCATTCAGGCAATCAGCAAAGGGAACTAGAAAATAAATTATTCCTTATAACGATGTTTTAAACATCGTTAATTGGGCCAATTGCTGAGGTGAGTAGCTCGAGAGAGGACACCTTCAGCACCTGAGCGGGGGGAACCTCAGCGTCCAGGAACCTCAACTCAGAGCGGCCAGAGCCACCAAGGGAGCCTCAAGTCCTCGACAGGACTTGCCCAGGAGCCGGCAGCTCAGCTGACGCGAGCAGCTGACTCACAAGGGGTGGTGCCAGGAGGAGCAGCACCAGCTCTGACTGGTTAAAATCCCACTTCAGGGAGCGCGAGCGATTGTCAGGCGTAGCGCGGTTGTTCGCACAGGCGGGGTGACCGAGCAGTGAACAGAATGGTGGGCGCTGGCCTCATGATCGGAGCCCGATCTGGGAGCTCTGCTCTGGCTGCCCCGGCGGTGGCCAGCGTAGGCACCCAGACAGAGCCGATGAGAGGGGAGGCTGCAGCGCAGAGATCAGAGTGCAGGGAGTGCCTGCACTGGTCTCGTGAGGCAGCGGTGCACAATGGGCAGGGCTGCACTCGGTGCTCCCTGGTAGAGGTCCTGCTGCAGCAGGGGCTGAGGTGCGGGATGCTGTCAATAGGCTAAAAGATGTCAGGGAAGCTGAGGGAAGCAGCACTGCTTGCTCCAGGCCCAAACTGTGCAGGGGCCACAAGCATCCATCACTGCCCATGCAGGAAAGGAGGGCATTAACCCAGGAAGCTGAGAACTAGTAACAGAAAATAAAAACCAAAAAAAGGAGGAAGAGGACAATTAAAAGCAAGGGGCTTCCTTCTAAATCTGTCCCCACCCAGAACTGCTTTGCAGTTCCGGAGGAGACTAACGAGGAAATGCACACTTTGCCACGTGAACAACCAGCTGATGCACCAGTAAAGATAATATCTACTGGTGCTGCCAGGAAAAAGTGGTGGATCATAGTAGTAGGGGACTGCACTTTGAAAGGCACAGAGGCACCCATCTGTCAGCCTGACCCAGTCTCAAGGAAGGTGAGTTGCCTACCAGGGACTTGAGGGGTGTTGCAGAGAGGCTGCCTGGTCTAGTAAGTCCCACTGACTATTACCCACTTCTAGTTGTCTATGTGGGTGCTAGTAATATGGACAGCAGTAGCTGTCTGTAGCACCTATACTGCAAACAATAAACAAACCTTCTTTACCCAGGTTCTCCAGGATACTTACAATTTAAAACATTGATCATCTTTCCATTCAGTTGTCTTTTTTGTAGGCTGGAGAGCCCTAATCTATTAATTGGTCTTTGAATGGAAATAATTCTGTCTCCTTCTTGCCCGTCAGTGTTTTTTTCTGCATTCTCTGTCTGCTAAATCATGTTTAAGAAGAGGGGAACAATAACTGAATGCAATATTTAACTTTCAGGTACACTGTAGACTTGAAGTGAAATAATGCACTTCGTTTGGCTTTGCTTCTTTCCTCTTAGTACTCTGTTCCTTTTATTTTTTTTTTTAAGCTATTTTTGAACATCAATTTAGACTGCTTTACAGAGCATTTTTTATAAACTTCTTATAAGTAATACTGTGATTCCTTTTGTTTTTCAAAATAAATTCTTTAGATGTTCAGGATAAACAACAGAAAAACAGCTTATTACTTTGAACTGTGGTAGGTGCTATTAGAGAATTAATTCTAATGAACAGCCCTGACATTTTAAAGTTCAAAAGACTGTTGCTTAGAATAAAAAATTAAAGAAAATTAATGAGTATGTAAAGTTATTAACACAGATATTAATACTATCTGTATAAGCTTGGATCACTTTAAAGATAACCACTTGGAAGTTTAACAATTTAAAAATGAAAGTTATTTTCCAGCTTGATAGGTATGTTTCTAAGATGTTTTTAGGCTTAATTGTTACTATAAATTCAAGCTAAATATTATACTTGTTAAGATGGGACTGTAGAAACAAGCAATAAAAAGAAGTACTTTCTTTTAACTGTGACAGTCATGGTTCCAGTTACTTCTATAAAGACATTCAAGTATTGTCAATGCCATTATCCTCAATACTTATTTTAATAAAAATAGTTCTCTATCAAGAGAACAAGTATCTGGTAACCGAACAGTCTGGATAGCTGAATTCTAAGGAAAATTAAGCAATCCATTCTCCAGCTTCCTAAGGCTCTATATGTATACACATATTGGAGAATGTATCTCCCACCAGCAGATGTTACCACTATCGCCACCATAAAGAGCAAATGTATCTAAAAGTCTGTTGTAAGAATCTTTTTCCTAAGCTTAATCCTTTATTGCCATAAGGCAATTAGTAGACTTCAGAATGGATTCCCTGCTGTTTTGTGCTAGTAATTAGGAATGCAAGCAGTAAGAGAAGTATAGATAGAGATCTCTATTACTTATGCTAAAACCTAAGCTAGAAAAATAGATGGATAGATAGATGATAGATAGATGGTAGATAGATAGATAGATAGATAGATAGATAGATAGATAGTAAAATAAATGAATTTACTCTTCTCCGAAAAGAAGCATTCCAGGGACTTGTGATTCTATATTGTAGGTGTTGTACAGCAACGTCAGGGACCTTAAAACAGTACTGCCATGTGGGGAAGCAGGTTGGATTAACTAGTTCATGACAAAATCTGTCACCTTCCTTGATAATATACCATGACTTAGAAAGTTAATAATAATTTAAAAATTGTTGTGAACGTGCTTGAGAGATAAATATCAGTTATCTTGTTTTGGTTTAATTCTTTGGTATTGGGATATCCACAGGACTGCCTGTAAAAAGGTAGAAAAGGTTGATTGTAGGTAAAAAGGAGATTGAGTATCATGGATGATAGCCCAAATTTCTCAAAGAAACTCAGACCCTGAAAAAATTATCTGTATTTCTGCTAGCTAACAATAAAGAAAACCAACTGGAAAGGAAACTCTGCTGGGATTAGAGATGTTCCTATAGGATTATCATCTTGAAAATGAGTCCATCAGACCTCATAGCACCTGTATGCCTCAGAAAGAAGTGGATCCAAATCCTAAAGGATATGTTACTGGCCCTTCATTTTAAAATTTACTACTTTAAAATCAGTAATACTCACTGCATGCTGAAGGAAGTGTTCAGCAGATGTAAACTGCATGAAGAAATGTAATCTCTGAGATACACATAGATACAAGCTAAGTAACACTAGTATTGTAAGCAGTGGAGAAACTAGATTTGGATTTTCACTTGTATTTGCTTTGTGGTGTTTTTGCTTACACAGCAAAAACCCAACCAGTTGTTTCAACTTTGTAGCAAGATGCCTGCCCTTAGCCACTGAATAATAAATCATTTTTATACTAATGAAATAGTTACATAGTACAGGGGCAAAATGAAACTAGAAAATGTTGAATCCATAGTAAATCTGGAAGTTGCTACTCCAAGAAGTGATATTAAGTCTCAGTAAAGGAGGACATACATGAACCCTGAGGAAAAATGTGCCTAGGGTACTGAGCACTGATTCTTGCAAATGCTAGAGCAGTTGATTCTTTTTCTGATGATAAATTTTAGGTAGATGATTTGTAGTTCCTGTGGCTCTAAGCAAGCCTTAAAATGTCTTATATTGAAGTAAAAATTCCAGAAAACCAACCATTCATATATATATACTTCATTAATTTCTAGGAATGGAAGAAGCAGAGTAGAAAAATACTTGGCCTTAGAATGGCATAGAACGGTTAGTCTTCTCATCTCCTGTGAATCTGTGCTTGAGATATGTATTTAATCATCAAGTTCTTGTTAATACAAAAATTTTGTTACTTTTGCCTTATCAATCATGGTGCATTGTTGCTCCGTGCTTGAAGACCTCAATTTCTGTGGACATTTGTGTAGTCTGTAATGGTAAAGAAATTATACAAGTTTTCTGCATTTTTGTTGCAAAGATTAGAACTGAATAACAGCATGGATGATTTAGAGATGAAATTACAAAAAATATCTCTTTATTATACCTGATGAGAGCCAGATAGATTTAGATGGCCATATTTTGATGACAAAATGCAGCAGTAGTTAGAGACCCTCAAGCTGTTCTAGAGTTAGCTTACATGTCTGCTTTTTACAGTGTAACCTTAGTGAACTCTCAAAGTAGTAGTTGCATTGGAAGGTAATTCAGCCTTTTTAGCTCTACTGCCACACCAATATGTATAGTCCAAAATCCATCCATTGTGCCTTACCTTGGGGAATTGTGCCTTGTGTTCTTCTACACAGGACAGGTGAAGCTTGGCAGGATGTTCTTTTGCAATTTGTTATATGTCAAAAATGCATAGGGCAAAATAAAATTTGCCAATGGACCCTCAAGACTGAAGACTTTCCTTCCACTTATGATGTTTAGACAAGCATCATGTATTTGCATTGAAGAGGAAATACTGCATATCCAGATATGTCAGTGAAAGAAAGAAAACCCACAAAAAAATTATTTTTAACATCTCACATAAAAATTAGAAGACATTGTTTTACTGATGATGCTTATTAGGTATGTGACAACCACCAGTGCTTTCACTCATGTTTTATTTGCAGGTAAATTATATCACTGAGAGTCACAATTAGAGGGTTGTTAAGCATCACTGCCAAAAAAAGAAACCCTGTCTGCCAGAACTTAAACTTTTTGTCTCAGTAGATCTACAGTCATACTTACCTCATAAAATTTCCTACCCACTCTAATCCAAGAACACTGCGGGAATCTTATGCCCTGGCTTCTTTCCCAGTTGTTGCTGCATATCCACTCAGGGAAAGTAGTTTCTGCAAGGAAAAGAGTGCTGCAGTGAGCTCTGTTATGTAAAAGATTTGTACAGGTTCTTCCAAAACTCTTCCAGGCCAAACACGGTCTTCCCTTCCCTCAGCTGGGGTTGCAGTTCTGCTGGTGTGTCAGGGATATGCATGTAGCAGTCTGTGTTACTGGCGGCTCTTCCCTTCGGGCTAGGGAAGTCTGCACCCACCAGAATGTTATAACACCCGTTACAATGTTCTAAGTTATCCTGAGTCGTATTTCCCTCTTGCACTAAGCATGGGTTATGCATGCAGTCCATGCAGACTATCACTGTGTGCACCTATCACATACCCTTTTCCAACACAGTGGGAAAGGAAGTGTAATGAATCTGCCTATTTTCCTGCAGAAAACCTCACCTGTGGAAAAATATCAGTCACTGCTGTTTCCCATACTACTGCACATATGCATATAGGAGAAGCGTACAGGGAATCACTAGCTTATCACTTGTTAAAAAGTGAGATAGTTTGTTCCCTTCCTACTACTATCTAGAAGCTATTCTTGATTCAGGTAAAATCTGTATCTCTGAAATTAAACCTGTATGAACAAGAGACTTCAGATATTTTTCTGTAAAACATTACAAATGCTTTTGTTGCAAACAGTAACTCAATGATCTCAGCAGGTGTCATTCAAGACATTTTAAGACTAAGATGGATTCTGAGAACATCCTGTTTGGATTCTCAATAGATATACTAGATTGATCATAAAATAGCCCAGGCTGGAAGGGACTTCTGAAGATTATGTGGTCCTACCTTTCATAGGAAAGAGGGCCTAGATGAGATGATCTAGCACCCCTCCAGTTGCATCTTGAAAACCTCCAGTGATGAGGCCTCAATCATGTCCCTGGGGAATATTGTTTTGGTGGATGGTTATTCGCACTGTAAAAAGATTTCCGTCTTATATCAAGATGAAACCTCTCCCAGTGAACTTATACTCAGTGTCTCTTGTTTTCTCCATGTGGCTTCTTTCAAAGAGAGTGATTCCATCCTCTTTGTAGATGCCCTCTAAGTACTGGAATACTGTGATTAGGTTGCCCCTTGAGCCTTCTTTTCTTGAGTGAGAAGTCTCTTTCATTCTACCTTCATTCAACAAGGGCAAGTGTAGAGTCTTGCATCTGGGGAGGAATAACCCCATGTACAAGTTGGGGGTTGACCTGCTGGAAAGTAGTGAAGGGGAAAGGGACCTGGGGGTCCTGGTGGGTAGGAGGATGACCATGAGCCAGCAATGTGCCCTTGTGGCCAAGAAGGCCAATGGCATCCTAGAGTGCATTAGAAAAGGTGTGGTCAGTAGGTCAAGAGAGGTTCTCCTCCCCCTCTACTCTGCCCTGGTGAGGCCGCATCTGGAATATTGTGTCCAGTTCTGGGCCCCTCAGTTCAAGAAGGACAGGGAATTGCTTGACAGAGTCCAGCGCAGAGCCACAAAGATGATTAAGGGAGTGGAACATCTCCCTTATGAGGAGAGGCTGAGGGAGCTGGGTCTCTTTAGCTTGGAGAAGAGGAGATTGAGGGGTGACCTCATCAATATTTACAAATATGTAAAGGGTGAGTGTCAGGATGATGGAGCTAGGCTTTTCTCAGTGATGTCCAGTGATAGGACAAGGGGTAATGGCTGTAAACTGGAGCATAGGAGGTTCCATGTGAACATCAGGAAAAACTTCTTTCCTGTGAGAGTGACAGAGCACTGGAACAGGTTGCCCAGGAGGGTTGTGGAGGAGTCTCCTACGTTGGAGATATTCAAGGCCTGGCTGGACAAGTTCCTGTGTGATGTACTCTAGGTTACCCTGCTCTTGCAGGGGGGTTGGACTAGATGATCTTTGGAGGTCCCTTCCAACCCTCGGGATTCTGTGATTCTGTGATCCTTGTGGCCCTCCTTTGGACCCTTTGGAGTCTGTCAGTGTTTTCTTTAATTGTGGAGACCAGAACTGGACACAGTAATCTAAATGTAGCCTGACAAATGCTGAGAAGAGTGGGCTGATCACATCTCTACCTGTACTAGTAATACCCCTGCAGATGCAGCCCAGGATCCAATCTGCCATTGCTACTGCTGTGGCATACTGCTGACTCATGTTCAGCTTGCTCTCCACCAGGACCCTCAGGACTCTTTCAGCAAGGCCGCTTCCCAGATATGCAGATCCTAATACAAAAGATGATTTATTGAAACCTGAGGAATAGTTGGATGAAGCTGGACTAACAAGTCTTAAACATAGTAGGGGACCTTAAAAGTTGGTGATTTCTGGTCTTGGAACAATTGTGTTAGATGTGGTCCCACAGAAGAATATTAATCTAAAAATCAGTGAAACTAAAATTCTTAGAGTTCTCCAAAACTCTTAAGAGGTTCTTAATTATTTTTAAAACTTTGATTTAAATTCAAACCAAAGTAGGAATGTTAAAAAAAACTTATAAATCCTATTTTTTTAAAATAAAAGGAAGAGTCTAATCACATAACTTAGAATAACTTTCCAGGATTCAAATTGTCAGTTAGAGCAAACGCAGTTTTGAGTAGGTGCACATCGTATGGGTAAAATACTAGAAGGTGATATATGCAAGTGCTGGAGATAGATACACTTAATTTCAATACAGTTAGTTACAGCAGTCAGAATGAACAAATCATTTCACTGAACATCTCTTTGTATTTATGGTTTGAGACTTTTTATCAAAGTGAGTAACGCAGCAAGGTATATGATGTTCATCTCTTGCCTCCAGTTCCCGTTGGATGAACTAACACTTGGAAGACCTGATTGCCGAAAAGAGCAACATGAGTGATTGGCTTCTGATTATGTGAGCAAAAATAGGGCTACGGTGACTTATAACTGATAATACATTCTAAGAATATTTGATGCCTCTACAGTTCAAACAGTTTAATCAAAATCAGAAAAGAAAGATGTTAAACTTCTTAGAGCTTCTGATTCATGCTTCATACTTAAGAGTTTGTCTAAATTACAGAGTTATTTTCTTTGAATTTCCTCATCCTTGGCATCAGGTACTGTCACCAGTAAAGAATAATCCTACCTCAGGTGTTTTACCAGATATGGGAAATTGATTTTATCTTTGAAGCATATCTTTCCCTTTCATCAATATTGTTCTCCAGAAGACTTCAAAAAATGTGCAGACTCTTTTATAGATATTTTTCTTATGTATGAAGAAATAAACATACATATATGTGCGCATATACATGTACATACATTTGTCTGTATAAAATCAAGTTCATAGCAGCAGTCATTTCTCAGAAATGTTGTGAATAATGAATTTTTATTCCTTCAGTTGTCATACTGCAAGGAAGTATATTTTGGGGATTGCTTAGCCCTGACTTCCAATTTCTGTCAAGTAGCTCACTAAACAAACAGGATGATCAATTTAAGCTGTTAAAAATTCAAGTTAATTGAAATATTGTTACTATGTCTTATTTTTCAAATAATTTGTCTCTCAGAAAACTTTTACAAATTTTAAACAGCTGATTTCAGTGTTTCAGTGGGGAAACTTACACCATCTGATTTCTAATATTTTTATACTGCTGTATCTGTAAACAATTCCATCAAAATGAGTTAAAACTGAAGTAAACCAAAGGACATTGCACAGTGTCTTACTCAGTTTAGGGAACTTAATCTATAAGATTATGAGGACAAAAATAAAGACAAATATTTCATTCAGCTTTATCTAATAAGACAATTAAATACAATTTTCTGCTCCTTTTTATAAGTTGAGAAGTATTAAGGTTAATCATAGAATGATAGAATGTTAGGGTTGGAAAGGACCTTAAGATCATCTAGTTCCAACCCCCCTGCCATGGGCAGGGACACCCCACACTAAACCATGTCACCCAAGGCTCTGTCCAACCTCACCTTGAGCACCACCAGGGATGGAGCATTCACAACTTCCCTGGGCAACCTATTCCAGTGCCTCATCACCCTGACAGTAAAGAACTTCTTTCTTACATCCAGTCTAAACTTCCCCTGTTGAAGTTTCAACCTGTTACCCCTTGTCCTATCACTACAGTCCCTAATGAAGAGTTCCTCCCCAGCACCCTTGTAGGCCCCCTTCAGATACTGGAAGGCTGCTATGAGGTCTCCACGCAGCCTTCTCTTCTCCAGGCTGAACAGCCCCAACTTTCTCAGCCTCTCTTCATATGGGGGTGCTTCAGCCCCCTGATCATCCTCGTGGCCCTCCTCTCAACTTGTTCCAACAGTTCCATGTCCTTTTTATGTTGAGGACGCCAGAACTGCACACAATACTCCAAGTGAGGTCTCAGGAGAGCAGAGTAGAGGGGCAGAATCACTTCCTTCTACCTGCTGATTACGCTCCTTTTGATGCAGCCCATCATCTTCTTAAATTACAGTTTGAGCATTCTGATTTTTCTTTTTCTCAGTCTTGACTCTTTATAAGTGGAATGTGCTCTTTCCTTCCTGACACATACGTTTCTGCAGAGGAAAATCTAACCTTCATAATCCTACTCTTCTTCAGCATTTTCTGATTTCATAAGTTAAAAGCTGTTAGTATTTTCAGAAAATTGAGGGCATTCTGACCTATTTAGACTTCTGAGTATCTCATGAAATTATGGCTTGCCATTCCTTGCAATCAATGTTTTCTACTGCTAACCTATAGATATTAAGGGGGGGTATTATTTTTTATTTTAAAGACTTTTTTTTAGATAATATATTGTAGAGTCCTAGATAGTAATATCCAAATTTTATTATGAAAATATAGAAGGAGTCCAGAGTGTGCCTAAGTGGTGGATCACTGATCTTCTATAATTAGAATTAAGAATTAATTCATTCACTGTTTCCACGCAAGTCCCATTCACACCAGACAGATCTGTCTCCGAGAAAGGCAGTCCTAAACAGTGTTAATGCCAACCGCACATGCCACTTAGACTCAGCATTACTCTGCAATAGTCTTATCGCTTGAGGCTATGATTACAGTAGCAGACTGAACATAGGCAAGACACAGAACTAAGCACTGGTGAGTCCATTACCTGTTAGTGTGCCTACTGGTGCTGGGTCAGTAATCATTCCTGCAATCCAGAGCTGCAGTAGGCCTACATAACACCTTGGCACACTTCAGGGGATAAAATGGGATAGAGAGGTATTGATGAAACCACTTGTAAACAGTGGAAGTTATAGTTAGCAAAGCCTTAAGATAGAATAGTATAGGGCAGCATCTTTGTTAAAGAAATAAAATTAAAAAAAAGGAAAGACCCCAAAAGGATTTACTTCAGGGAGCATGGTACAGTCTCTTTATATGAAGTTTAAGTTATATATTATTTCAGGACACATAATTTATGTAGAAAAGCATAATCTAAAAAGTCTTATGCTACTGGGCTCCTTGAACAGATAAAGAAAGAAGTTATTTTATCAATCTCTTGTTACTTGACCTAGCCACCTATCTTTCTGATGAGTATACAGAAAGATATCACTTTCAGAAAAAAACAGCAGCTGAGTTTAACGTTGCTCATTATGGTAACTATGTAGGCCTCATTTTGCAGACCTGTGCTCTGTTGGAATCAATTAATTTTTCGTGTGATGACACTGTGTTATCCTAGACACAGCAGAATGACCCTTATTTGGAAAAAAATAAATACTACAAATACCTTAGAAGATTGTTATCTTTTGACTGTAGACAATTTGTTTTTTTGAAAGGAGTATTCATTTTTAAGGACAAATTCTAGGAACTCATCTGCTTTTTAGGGAGTAAAGTACGCTTCATTTCCAAGATCCTGATTACCATATTCCACGATCTGATAATTAAGTTCATTTAAAAAACTAAATGTGATTTTTGAGTCCCATCCGTTTAAATTGCTTCTACTTTAAAAACAAAATTAAAATATTCTTAGACTATTATGGTGTCTGAATTTTTCCCTGAATGAATATATACCAAAGTCAACAAAACACCCTCATTATTTATTTTCATCTCCAATTCTTTTTTAGCCTTCACTAGTTGGAAATATGAACAAATTGCTAAATGTAAAATTGAATATAGCGTTCCTCAGTTTTTCCACTAAATATACTCACGAAAGAGAGTAAGTTGCTCTCTTAGACAATCTACTTCAGGTATATGGCAAATTCTTATTTCTCCAGAGTGTTGGTTAGAATACTCTGGGTTGGTTTAGCTGAGAGCTGCAATTAGGATAAAAAGAGTTATTCAGCTTTTGCTTGTGACCTTTAAGTGTGCACTCATTCATGAAATTCTATGCCCTGAAACAGCAGAGAATTGGTGGTAACTATAGCTTATGTCACTAAATGTTTCCTATTACAAGATATGCACTGAGGTTTTGAAAAGTTCATAGCAGATAGAGTAATTCTGAGGCAAAGGAACTTTTTTGTAGCAGCTCTTGTACCATCTTTTTTGTGTTCTCAAGGCACATATTCAAATGCTGTGATCTAATATCTGGTTGGGTAGAAATGTATTCTTTCTTTGGCAATAGAAAGTATTTAACTGCCGCTATATGTTCACATACAATGAGATGCAAACACTTTTTTTTTTGTTCCCTGATGTAATATCTTATTTACATTTCCATACCTCTCACTGAAATAAAACAGGTTTTCAGACAATACTTTGTTAACAAAGTGCTTGGGCTTTACTGTACCTATAAGTATTGGGCTTGGAAAACATGAAAAACTTGCAAACAGCATTTTGAGTCACCATTAGAAGTTAACTATTTGTTTAAAGCTATTTACAGACTAATATTAATGATGCATTGTGTTGGTCAAATATAACCACAGAGCTATTATTTCTTCTGATAAAGCTGGTGTACTCAGATTACCCTTGGCTTTGTCCTAACTACCACAGATTTCTCATCTGACATGGGTTAGAGTTAGGGTTAGTAACATTTTGCAGTTAGAAATGTAGTAACATTTCTTCACCTTAGGCCTATTACAAAAATAATTTAACTTTATCAGTGGTTTTTCTCATCTTCTCTATTCAGATTGAACATTTTTTTTTGCAAAAGGAATTCTCTCTTTTCCTGTTTAAGCGCAATGTTGGGCAAAATGTAGGCCTTACTTTTAAAGCTAGGTTTAAGATAGAACCGTAATAAAAACTTTAACTTCTCAACCAGAAAACAGATTTTTTTTGCTATAAATATAAATATATATGTGAATCTATGATGAACTTTTCCTGCCTACTTTAACACAAGTTATCAACTGTTTTTGTCCAGTGATTTTTTACTAATTTATATCAGGATAAAGATATACATGTGATTTTATGATTAATTTCTAAATTGCCATTATGAATATTATTAGTAATAAATTTTAGTCTATTCATAAGTTAAAAATGGAAAAGAACAGAAATAATTATTTTATGGTTTTGATTTGGAGCTAATATGATTGAAATTAAAGCACAGATTTCCAAAGCTCAGGAAGTGAGATGATCCTTCACAGACTTGAACAAGGACTTCATAGCAACTCATTTCATCACTCTCAGTACCAGTGAGGAGACTAGGGAGCCATTAATGCTCAAAAAGGAACTGATACAGTTTTGTTTATTACTAAATATGTATCTTATAGCTCAGATTTCAGTTAGAACTCAGTTATGCCTAAATATGTCAGTTAAAATTTTGTTTTAAATTCCAAATAAAATAAATCCACATGAACTCTAAATATTTTCGAAATCCTGAGTTGGAAGAGAGAAGAAACCACCTGGAATCACTGTTCAGTGTATATAACTAACTCACATAATGTTGTTCTAGGTATTGTTAATTTGTCTCAAATGTGTCTGTTACTCTTTAGTGTGTGATAGTTGAACCTTCCTTTTAATTGGGCTTCAAAACAGGAAAGATATCTTTGCTAATCTGTGTGCTAATTTTGTATTACAAATAGCACTCTTTAAAGTCTTAATTGATGTCAAGAATATAGGCGCAATATTATAGTATGACTAATTTTTCTAATATTTGCAAACAATCTTTTCTTAGTTCTCTAAGGAGACATTATAAAATCCAATTTTTAATAAATATTAGTTTGAATTACTGTTTATCTTGAGAAATAATGTTTGTAAATTACTAACTGCCCAACTGTAGCCTTCGCATTGCAAAGTATTCTTTTGTATAGCTTCCACTGCAGTATGTTCATTACATTCAGATTTATTATTAGAATTATTTTGAAGGTTAATAATCTCCTTTTGGATAGCTACCTTAGCATGATAAACTGTTGAGAGATCTCAGTTTCAGGTTCAACATGCTGAGATTCTAGAACCATACTTCTTTATGTTCTTTGGACTGTTGTACCATTTAGATTTGCTAAATATTCATGACTAAAAATGCTATCAAATTTTAGAAAAGAGAAGCCTTCTGTAGGAAAACCAATTAGCCCTGATTAGGACTTAACCAGAAGAACCATCAAAGTCTATAATAGCTAACAGCAGGGGAGGATCTCCTTTTGGAATGAATGTGCAGCCCCTAGGCTTGCTTGTTTTACAGGTGCACCAGCTCTTTATATGAAGTATTTGGGATAAATCTTTCTGAATGCCAGGAAGTCCTGGTGCCTGGACATCCTTGGCTAAACATCATGGAAAGCTGCCACTGCAGTGGTTGAGGGGAATGCCTCCATCCCTGCCCTTCTCCAGGCTGTGTGTGTGTTTGTGTGTATGTGTGTGCAAAGGGGAGATTGGCTGTTCCCCACAGTGCTAGCAGAACCCACAATGGGAAGCAGCAAAGGGGAAGGGAGGGTGTTCCTGGTGTCTCCTTCTCATGTCCAAGCATTAATCCATTATTATTGAGGCTTGGGTCAACAATAATTTTAAATCCATAGCTACTTCAGAACCTGTTTTACCTTTTTAGACCCAACATCCCCTGGACCATTGACAGTAGAACCTTTGTTGTGGGGTCAATAAGATGGGGCTATATTTGGGATTCTTCTCCTATTAATTTCTTAGCTGTTAAATTTCTGGGGACAATCACACCATTTTGCCAGCAGTTGTTTCTTCCTTTCTTTGTGTAGTGATGATATTCTCAATTTGGGATTGAGGCTTTTACTGTGTTATTAACAACAAATTGGTGAACTTCATACTGCTTTAGCAGCTTGCTTAAAAGCTGGTTTAAATTTTTCTTTTTACCAGTCAGTGTGTAATTTCTCAACCATGTGACCCTTATTAAAAATGGTTTTAAAAGCCCCTACATCTTGAGAACATGTTTTGCCTTTTAGACCAAAGGCCCAGGTATGGTCTGCCTGCCATTGTGCACCCACCTTGTGTCTTCTAAAGTGTTTTTGCCACCTTGTGTAAACTGTAAGTTTACTGGTCTGTCAACCAGGTTGCCAATAGTCTTTTGTTCAGACCAGCAATCCTTGTCTTTGTGACTTCAAAGAGAGGATTTATACTCTGGAAGCTTCCCAGCTCCCCAGAAGCATAGAAAAATATACGTGTGTTTATATATATAAATTTAGGTAGCTATATCCCAACTCTACATTTGGTCAACAGCGTCACAAATGTCATTAAATGCCTGTGTGTTGGCAAAATAATCATGCCCCTAGCTCGTATCTATACACATACCTTTAGTTACCAAAGACTGGAGTTTAATTCTTTCAAGTGGTACAAGATGAACCTTACTCACACAGGGTACATTACACAGAGATTTAAATGATGAGTGAGAACTATACACATTGAAGTCCCAAGAATTATCAAGTGTCTTCTTTTGTATAGCATCTCTACAATGTCTTTTAATTCCACAAGCAACCCTCTCTTTCTGTAAAATATAATTTTTCAGTCTCCCAGATTGTTACAGTCGGAGATTTCAGCATGTTGGGTTTTTAGTTTCTTTGCTTGCTTTGAACCCTGCAGTATTGGCTTACTTAAGGTGTAGTTCACAGCTGGAGCTAGCTGCTCTTGGCTGCAACATGGAAACTGACACTGTTGCAGTAAATAACCAAAGAAAGTCTATTAAAATATGTCTACAAGGCTATGAAAAAAATGGACCAGGGAATGAAGCTGAACACTAAATCACGGACTGTCCTCACTGCACAGTTGTTAGTTCACATGCTGACAAGGTCTTGGATTGAGGTACTTAATGTTGTTGGGGTTTTTTATTTTATTTTATTTTGGCAATGAGATAGGTATGCGGACTGACATGCCATTTTCCTACAATTAGCCCTAATAGAGATACATCTTTTATCGATATCACTAAACAGGAAATAATTCCTGAAGT
Source organism: Psittacula echo (assembly GCF_963264785.1). NCBI lineage: Eukaryota > Metazoa > Chordata > Aves > Psittaciformes > Psittacidae > Psittacula > Psittacula echo. Next base: position 80,962,608 of record NC_137736.1, on the reverse strand, counting down.
GCTTAGTTTCTGAGAACCATGGGTCATCAGTTTCAACATATAGGTCCCTGCAAAAATATATAGGTACATTGTAATCAGTTAGTTAACCATACTTGAAGTATTCCCATGGAGATGTTTTGAAAACAAATATACAACAGAAGATAGCGAGGTACCTAAGTGTTGAAACACTGGGGATCTAACAGCTACCTGATAGACTTTAAAAGTGTAGATGGAATTCATGAAAAGCACATCTCAAGCGGATAACCCTGAACTACATAGTCAGCGTCTGAAAAGAAGACAATAATTGCAAGTCATCTAACAACCTTAAAGATAATGTGGTTTAAGGAAAAGGATGATTATTTTTGTTTACTAAGACAACACATTTTGTTCATGAAAATGAATTTAAAAGGAAAAAGAAAATTATTGTATTTCAAGTTACCACAGATTATTATGAATTTAGTCCACATTTGGACTTGTAAACTATAGTTGTACCCACTTCTGATTAATAACTTGCTAAATAGTATTAAAAATTAAACAGCTGCTTGCCTTTGCAAAATTAATATATTGTTGTTAATTTATAGAGGGAGAAGATGTGAGTTCAAATGACTTAAGTTATAAAACAGTCTTTGACATCCTCAACAATCTTCAGTTAGCATATTTAGAAGCTTAAGTCTAATTAGCACTTAAATCATGAAAATTTAAAACGCAAAACATGAAGAAATTAATTAGCTAAAAGGATGAGAGGAAAATTATTATTATTAATGCTAGTAATAATAATAATAAATAATGGCAATGTTTAGGATCATGTAAACACATGAGAATGAAAAAAAAACCCCACCATGCCATGATTTTACATAAACAACAAAAAAAATGAGACTGCAATAAAATGCAGGCATCATAAGTAAACACATTTTAATCAAAATGTAAAATTTCAGAAGCTTAGGGGTTTTGTCTGTCCTCAAAAGGTTCCTTTTACTTTTTGTACATAGGATTCATAGAATCATAGAATAGTTAGGGTTGGAAAGGACCTTAAGATCATCTAGTTCCAACCCCCCTGCCATGGCAGGGACATATCACATTCAATTATTTTTCAGTGTCCTTCAGTGTACAAAATGATAAACCTGAAGCCCAATTTATGCTCACAGAAACTAGATGTCACTCATTATGATGCAGCAGCCACCCATTATGGCTTCCTAGAGGAAATAATTACAATAATACAGAATGGCCCAGGTTGCCCAGAGGACATTAGTCTATTGGAATGCGTAAGCCCCTCCTTCAGTTTGAGCATGAATCAAACACTGAGGCCTTTGAAAATGCATGTCTACATTCTTAATATAAAGCTTAAATGCTTTATATTCTATTGGTAATTACATTTCCAGTTTTATTTTTCATCTTTCTTTGCCAGATACATCAGGCTTGATTCATCTGCTGAAACGTACAGTGGACTTTAAGATGCTGTTGTAAACAGAGCTGGAAGGACTTTTGTTGATGTCATCTATCTGGACTTGTGCAAAGCCTTTGACACTGTCCCACATGACATCCTTGTCTCTAAATTGGAGAGACATCAATTTGACAGGTGGACCACTCGGTGAATAAAGAACTGGCTGGATGGCCGCACGCAAAGAGTTGTGGCCAATGGCTCAATGTCTGGCTGGAGACCAGTAACGAGTGGTGTCCCTCAGGGATCAGTGTTGGGACCGGTCTTGTTCAACATCTTTGTCGGTGACATGGACAGTGGGATTGAGTGCGCTCTCAGCAAGTTTGCCAATGACACCAAGCCGTGTGGTTCGGTTGATACACCGGAGGGAAGGGATGCCATCCAGAGGAACCTTGACATGCTTGTGAGGTGGGCTGATGCCAACCTGATGAAGTTTAACTATGCCAAGTGCAAGGTCCTACACCTGGGTGGGAGCAATCCGAGGCACGGCTACAGGTTGGGCAAAGAAGAGATTCAGAGCAGCCCTGCAGAGAAGGACTTGGGGGTGTTGGTCGATGAAAAAATGAACATGAGCCGGCAGTGTGTGCTCGTAGCCCAGAAAGCCAACCATATCCTGGGCTGCATCAAAAGGAGCGTGACCAGCAGGTCGAAGGAGGTGATCCTGCCCCTCTACTCTGCTCTCGTGAGACCTCACTTGCAGTATTGTGTACAGTTCTGGTGTCCTCAACATAAAAAGGACATGGAACTGTTGGAACAAGTCCAGAGGAGGGCCACGAGGATGATCAGGGGACTGGAGCACCTCCCCTATGAAGATAGGCTGAGAAAGTTGGGGCTGTTCAGCCAGGAGAAGAGAAGGCTGCGTGGAGACCTCATAGCAGCCTTCCAGTATCTGAAGGGGGCCTACAAGGATGCTGGGGATGGACTCTTCATCAGGGACTGTAGTGACAGGACAAGGGGTAATGGGTTCAAACTTAAACAGGGGAAGTTTAGATTGGATCTAAGGAAGAAATTCTTTACTGAGGAGGTGGTGAGGCACTGGAGCTGGCTGCCCAAAGAAGTGGTAAATGCTCCACCCCTGGCAGTGCTCAAGGCCAGGTTGGACAGAGCCTTGGGTGACGTGTTTTAGTGTGAGGCATCCTTGCCCATAGCAGGAGGATTGGAACTAAATGGAACTAAGGTCCTTTCTAACCCTAACTACTCTATGATTCTAAGTATTCTAAGGCATCTAAAATTTCTCTAAATATATATATGTTTAAGCATTTTAATTGCTTTCCTACATTTATACATCTAAATTTATTTGTATATAGTCTGATACTGAGAAATACCACGAGGGATTCAGTTCTGTCTCCTAGTAGTTTCAGTTCATCTGAACTATTTTTGAGCTCTGTGTCAGGATGAAATGAATCCAGTCCCAAAAATGCTGATTTTCTTTTGTGCTGTAGCACGAAAGATGACCCCAGGGTAAAAGCAAAAAAACTTTCAGACAGTTGCACTCACAGACTGAACTTTGCATATGGGAGGAGGATGGAACACCAATTTTAGAGACCACTGATACTTAAGGAGTACAGAAGCAGCCAAGGGTGCACTCTTGGCAGTGATAAAAAGAATCCAGTATGTTTTGACACAGTGACCTCTTTGCCTAGCCTGAACTCTTTGCTAAGACTTTGTAAGGAACAGATTCTTGAGCTTCAATGCTAAACACGTTTAATTTTAATAACCCTCTATGTACTCAATATACGTATATGCAAGTATGTAATTTCATTAGTTTAAAATGCTATGTGGTCCGTGTTCCCACAAAAGACCTCAGATACTTTACGGACTGTGTTAATTATGAATCACTGAGATATGTCAGAAGGTATGCAAAATAAAATAAAGTAGGTTTATGACAGCAATCAGCTGGCCCATCACTCAATAAATACGTCCTCGGTTGAGGACATTTCCATGAATCCTTTCAAATTACTGTTTGTCAGGAGAATAAGATTTTTGAGTGCTTGGTACTGCCGCAGACATACTAAAATGAAGCAACTGCTGAGCCCAGATAACAACCAGACTATTTTCAAGGACAGGAAAAGAGGCAAGCAGTGAAAACCAACAAACCCGTGGACTAGATGCTATTACACAGATTCTCAAAGACAAAGTGCTTGTTAAAAAAAGTAATTGATTGGGACCTTGCATGGGGAATCAGCTTTCTCAGACACAGTGGTCAGATGCTAGCTGGATGGTGACAGAAGTCTGTGTTGAAATGTTCAATGTCGTCTCCGTCTGGAAAGCATGTGCCTGCTCTGTCTGGATGCTCAAATGCCCTGAGAACTTCCACATGACACTAAACATTTTTCTGTAGGTCAGAGAAAACTATCTGTGCAGATTAAATAAAGCGTTTAAAGTTAGATGTCTAGAGCTATTATAGGTGTCATAAGGTATCCTTTCCGCTTTCAAGATGTAACTTGACAGTTCTCTCATAGATCCCGTGTCAAATATCTCAAGTTGAGACCCCGCTTGGAGTACCGTGAGACCCCCCTTGGAGAAATGTGTGCAATTCTGGTGTCCTCAACGTAAAAAGGACATGGAACTGTTGGAACAAGTTCAGAGGAGGGCCACGAGGATGATCAGGGGACTGGAGCACCTCCCCTATGAAGATAGGCTGAGAAAGTTGGGGCTGTTCAGCCTGGAGAAGAGAAGGCTGTACAGCCTTCCAGTACCTGAAAGGGGCCTATAAAGGTGCTGGAGAGGGACTCTTCATTAGGGACTGTAGTGATAGGACAAGAAGCAATGGGTTTAAACTTAAACAGGGGAAGTTCAGGTTAGATATAATGAAGTTCTTTACTGAGGAGGTGGTGAGGCACTGGAGCTGGCTGCCCAAAGAAGTGGTAAATGCTCCACCCCTGGCAGTGCTCAAGGCCAGGTTGGACAGAGCCTTGGGTGACGTGTTTTAGTGTGAGGCATCCTTGCCCATAGCAGGAGGATTGGAACTAAATGGAACTAAGGTCCTTTCTATCCCTAACTACTCTATGATTCTAAGTATTCTAAGGCATCTAAAATTTCTCTAAATATATATATGTTTAAGCATTTTAATTGCTTTCCTACATTTATACATCTAAATTTATTTGTATATAGTCTGATACTGAGAAATACCACGAGGGATTCAGTTCTGTCTCCTAGTAGTTTCAGTTCATCTGAACTATTTTTGAGCTCTGTGTCAGGATGAAATGAATCCAGTCCTAAAAATGCTGATTTTCTTTTGTGCTGTAGCACAAAAGATGACCCCAAGTTTTGACAAACAGAGCATTTAATCTCACAGGTTGCAATTACATGAATGAATGTTGAATTGCTTATGGCAGTATACATATCTTTTACAGACTCTGGAAAATATCAACATTTCTAGAGTGCCTTGAAGGAAATAATGTTCCAACAATTTAGCAGCAAAGTATCTCAGTGCAAAACCTCATAGGAAGGAAAGATGAAAGTATTTTAAATACAACTGATTTCAGTCTCTCACACTTTCATGCCCACAAGTCTTAAGACACGCATAAGCAGCTTGTGAGCATGAAGGCACTAAGACACCTGCATACAGGTAGTCTATGTAGGGCTACTTGCAAGGGCATGGAGGAGCTGGGGTGGGAGGGGTCATGTGTTGAGCCCCGCCCCACACTTCCTGTGTTCCTTCTGGGTGTATGGTGGTTTTAGATGTGTCTCATCATACCCCTTAGGAGATGACAGTGATTAATCTATCTCTCTAACCTGCCCCACCTCTGTGAGTCATCAGGATTTAACCCCTGTGTCTGTTTCAGATCTCCTTGTCCTGAGCAATTGCAGGTAGAAGTGTGCTGGGATCTTGTTGAACTGCTGCTGTGTTAGCAACACATGACATTTTTATTATCATTACCCACTCATATTTTGCCCCCATATGTTCACATTTCAATCCAGACAATGGTAATGGCAATATAAAATATTGTTATAGCAATTTTCCACAGCTCTAGAACTTTCCCAAGCATTGATTTTCTAATGCATTGTTGCATTGTGAAAAAAGAATGAAAGCCACATTTTATGATTCCTGAGTTGTCTTCTCAAAAGATTACCAGGCTCATGGTGTTGCCCCTCAGTGTTTCAGCCAGTACAGTATGGTAAACTTTCCACTTTTCTGGCCCACAATTACAACTCTATGCAATCATTTATTCTCTAAATTCCAGTTTGATTAAATCTTTATACTGTCCCTCTCTGTTTATAAGAATCAGCTGAGCTTTATGGTAGGCCTTTCCACTTTCTCATTCTCCATCATTTACTTTACATTATCACTTTTTATCCAGGACAAAATGGAAAAATTTTGAGATGAAAGGGAAGCAACACTTGCCATTGATAAGACAGACAGAAATAAACCTATCCAGTAATGGAAAAAAGCACCTATAGGTAGTATTCTGAATACTCTTTCATTGATTGTCCTGATCATTTAGCAAGAACTGCTGCATTAGTTAATCAGAACTTGGTGGGTTGTAATAGAGATGTCAGCTGACATCAGATATCGATCTCGATCCAGGTTCTATATGGGAAAAAAAGCCACATAATGACAAACTATCAATGTCTGAAGGTCAGGGACATCCTGGATATCCTGACCAATGAGATATTCCATACTTTATAATGTCATGCTCAACAATAAAACAAGGGGATATTGGTGGGGACCCATTGCTCAGGGACGGGCTATGCATCAGTCTGTTGGTGGTATTCAACTGTTTTCCTTTGCATCACTTGTCTTTGTTGGATTTTATTTCTCTTGTTATTTTCCTCTTCATTACAATTGTTACTATTATTATTAATTATTTATTTTATTTCAGCTATCAAGCTTTTTTTTTTTTTTTATGTCAATCCATGAATTTTCTCACTTTTCTCCTTCCATCCCACTGGGGAGAGTGAGCAAGCGACTGCATGTGCTTTGTTGCTGGTTGGGGTTAAACAATGACACCTATTTAAGCAATGAATTTATTTTTATGATAAGACATACCATTACATTGGTTCTTAAAAGAGCCTACTGTGTGCTTCTTTCAATAGACTTTCAGATTTTGCCGTCCTCTTTGTTGAGTGGGTTACATTTCTTAGACAGCTATCCTGTTGTGGAGAGAAGATTTAGTTTTCTTTGTCTAATTTTGTTTTTGCTTGATGTGGAAATTTATGGTGTAAATAAACTCCAGGAAAAAAAAATACTTTTGCCTGTGTGTGTGCTCTTGTATGTATACAAGTCTAAGGATAAGTCTTTCATGTAAAAGATTTTTTCAAATCACACTGTGATGTAAGAAAATTTGATTAAAACTGTGACACCCACCTAAAACAACCTGTCCTTCAGACACTTTAATATTATATATGCCATGCTTGGCTGTTTGCTTCCCACAAGTCTCCTGTCACAGAACAAATGGAGGTAGATCCTTTCTATAAAACAAAGCAAATGTTGCCCCTGGGTACAATACCGTGACATTTTACAAAAAGACATCTTTTTTTTCAGAATGTCAGATTCTCAGTGGTTTTTCTTTTTTATCTGAGGATTTTATTCCTGTGTTCCTTTTCATCTGCCAGATTGACTATTATATGTTTGATATATGTTTACCCCCAGCACTGTTTCATTTACTGAAGACAGAGAAACCTGCATTTACTAATGGTAATAGTGAAAAAGCTTAAAGTTGAGCTACTAATGATGTCCAAAATCACTTATTCATATGCTGACATTGAGAGTATTGGATTTTAACTTATCACAGTTAACTCAATTGCAGTTTAAAAGGAAGGACTTCAGAAATTTTGTAATGATATGGTGAACTCTATTGAAAATAGCTTTGGAATGTCTTTATCTGGGGCTCTTGAAGTTTCAATAACTGAAAGTATCATGGAATCAAAAGCTGTACAGCAAACTCCTTTCCTTGATGTAAGCTTTAGGCAATGTGACTTACTTGACTCCTTATTTATGAGGCTGCTAAGAACTTCTGGCATGCTTGTAAAAGTGGAAATAGTAAGTGTGAAAGGCAGTGTTTTACATGACTTAAGGTACTATCTGTGTTCTACAGAAATACAAAAAAAAAAAAAAAAAAAAGCCATGAAAGAAATAAAATACATAGTTTTGCCTGGAATCCAACATAGAATCCATTTTTAAGCTATATAGGCCAGGTGTTTCCCTTGCTTCTTTCTAGAAAAATATTAGATTTTGGGACATTTCAAGTGAATTCTCAGAGAGCAGTGTGACTAACAGTGAAAAGTAAAAATGTGTCTTAGTATAGGTTGTTTTAAAAATATGAAGAATTAAATAGTAATAGTATTAAATAGTATATCAGTTGCCCTCACATGGGCAATTTCCTTTTTCATAAATTTCACCTGAGTTACCATTTCCCAATACACCGTACTTTCTTGGTGTGACTGATCAATAAACCCTTTAAGCAGAAGAAAGATTTACAAGGGCAACATGCTCATGAAGCTCAGGGAAATTTGTGAGGAATGACTGACTACAGGTCTTGAAAATACAGCTGAAATTATCTTATCGCAAAGGAAAATGGGGGGGGGGGGGGAGAGGTTTTTATTTTAGATAAATGCCTACAGCACTTTAATGTATCAACCAGCTGTATTATCTGGCCAAATCAAGCAGTTGTATCAGCTGAGTGAATCATCAGCTGTGTTCCTGTTTGTCCTTGAATTAACCAAAAGATTATAAATATCTTCCCGAGTTAGTCAGACCACTATAGTGGATGACATTGTATATACGTCTTAGTCCAACGTGTAGTATAGAAATTGAAAATCAACAAAAAATCTTGGAGTAGAACAACAGGTTTTAGCTGGTGTAAGCACATTTATTCTCTTCCAGGTTTTGGGAGTGCCCAGCATCAAAATGGTGATTATAGTATAAATGGTAATAAGAATCACATTTATGTTGTAAGTCAAATGTATATTGCAATTGCTATAGTCTGCTAAACATAATTTGTGCTTGTGTTTTGAGCACATTGCTATATTGCTCTGCTAAATCATAATCTTGTGTAAGATCAAATATCTTCAAGCAAGTAAATATGGTGTTAAACACTAAACTCTCCATGTTAAGAATGTCTAAAAGAATCTGTCAAGAGAGTGTTAAACTCCGACATTTTTTTTGTTACTAACTTGTCTTTGTGTATAAAGAACAACCCTGGATTCCCTTCCATTGGAAACGCCTTCATAGATAGCTTATCTTCACGGATCATGAAATCTCAAGCCTCTCCAGTATACTTGTGAAGGTCAGCTGTAATGCAGAAAACCCCACAAAATTTCAAGGAGTCAGAGAAAGACCAAGTGAAACAAAACAAGGTTATTTAACTTAATATTTACACCATGCAGCAGAAAAGGAAGGACTCCTGGTTGCAGGATTCCTACTCAGGGGTTTGCTTATATATTTTAGGTAATGGCTGTGTAAAGCATTTTCTTTCTGAGAGGAAAGGATAAGAAAGGTTAGAAGCACAACCCCATGACATAAAACTATCAGCATTACCTCTTAAATTAAAAATCTTCACTCTGTTTTCCCAATGGATAACCATAAGGACTCTTTATATACGATATATATAGGTGCTTCAGGTGCTTCAGCTTTGAATAACTTTCTGAGATTTCAAAACAGAATTGTCTTTGAAATGTCTCCTAAGTAAGTTTTCACAACTTTTTGCTTTCTGTAAATAAGTATATCAAGTTGTCTATCACTCTTCTGGAGTTATAATGCACTTTACCTTCATAATGTGGAAACCATTTCCCAAGGCAGAGAGAGATTTTCTAATACATAATGTTTGAGAGCCTAGTTCCTTTATTGAATTTAAGTTCTGAATTTTTTCCATAATATTAAAGCCCAATAGGTACAAAATAATTTAGGAAAACAATACCTCAATCTTCCTTGAAAATAATTCTATGGCCAGGAATACTCCTGGGGAACAGTTAGAATACACTGTTTTAAGCTGAAAATTGTCTTAATACTTCCTCCTACAGTAATTTTTTTCACATCTCTTTCATTTGTAGTATAGCAAATATACTTCAAATATTTATTTATGCTTTTTTACTATGTTGTGCATTAATTTTCTACTCTGAAGCTTGCTTTACATGTAGCGGTTGTTCCAAGTCCACACAGTACCATCTTGTATTGCCTTCACTGCACTGTAGAAGTTGAGAAGATCTTTAAAGTAGACCCTATGCTTTTCCTTCCTCTTTGTTGCAATTTCTCTTCAAAACAGTATTTCAGCAGCCATTTAATATTCTCATTATGAACAGAATAATGAACATGAAAAACTATGGACTTAACTGTATAGAGTCTAGAAAATATTATACGGATATATGAATGTTTTGTTAACTTTTTGACTGTAAGAAGTTCAAAGAGAACAAGGAGTTTCAGAAATTCTGAAAACTGAGCAGCTACAGCATCCTCCTTTTGAAGATGTAAAGACTGCTCTGAATAATAGATGAAAGATGAAGGAGTATAATAAAGTTGGGAGCCTTTCATCTCTCACTAACTCAAAATTAACCTATAACCATATTGACCTTATTGACCAAAAGAATATGTAAATTGCTGGTTTAAAATGTACCACTACCTCAGTCATCTCCTTTCCTGGTCTTACAACATCATCATGCTAATAGTGGTTTCACATTATCAGTCGTTAACAATTATTTTCATTACATTCTTAAAGCAGTCAAAAGAATCTAATATTAAAAGATAAAACGTTATATTAATGCTGATGGCACATGAATAATGACAGCAAAATAGGATAAAATAGGGTAGTATTTTTCAGACATGAAAGTAAATACTAGAGGAAAATAACTTTCCTTGAAGAAAGTTTATTATTAAGAAAACCCAAACATGAAATGCGTATAATATGAAACTAATGCTGTATGGGGAGTGGGGGATGGGGAGCAAGTCTCATAAGTTATTAATTTAGGATCACTGGAATAGCATAGACTATTTATTTCAATTGGAAGTGACCTATAACAATCATCTAGTCCAACTGCCTGACAAATTCAGAGCTGACCAAAAGCTAACGGATGTTGTTAAGGGCATTGTCCAAATGCCTCTTAAACATTGACTGTCTTGGGGCATCAATCATCTCTCTAGGAAGCCTGTTCTAATGTTTGACCACCCTCTTGGTAAATAAACACATCTGTTTTGTTAGCCATGTTTGATGTGATCTTGAGGAGCTGTTGTCAGCTAATAAAATAATGATGTTTTATGTGACAGGAAGAAATGTTCCTTTTTTGCCCCTGTCAACTGTGCTAGGTCGCCAACCAAAATAATGTCTCTATAATGCTAGAAAGGAAGTGACAGAACACCTGTTGAGCATAAAAACACAGGCTTCCCTGCAACATTCAGATAAAACTGTATTATTCCATAATATGATATTTTTGCCTGATAATATTCAGAAGACTGAGCAAAATAAATAAATATATCACCTTTCCTTTAGGAATGAAAACGTCATGTATTTTTAAAAGTAGAAGGAAGAAAGAAACACTGTCTTCTCTAAACATTTACATTAATATGACATCTTGATAAATCCCAATATGTACTGATTTACAGGGCTATTTGTTTATCTGATTATTATTCCAGGGTGAAAGGATACCCTCAAAACACATATCACTAGCTTTGCTAATACCAGATGGATCTCTACAAGAGATCCTTTTCACTCAGAATTTCTAAAGGAACTTCTGATCAGACTGGCTCTCCATGGCTGCTCCCCAGAGACAAGATATTGACAATTGATTTATGTGTGGTAGACCTGTCTTAGGCTGTTGTGTAACCACAAAATTAACTATTTACCTACCAATATTCCTTACTTAGGAAGTGTGCTGACACATTTCAAAAAGGTGTGAAAAGAAGAAACATATTGATGTATTCATTCAGATTTGGTTCAGGAAATCATAGACTAGTTAAAATAATGTAGTTAAAACAAAAGCAGACCCCTAACTCTGAGTGATTCTGTCTTGAGCATCATTGGATAGCATGGTTTTTTCCTGTAATAGTCCTTCATTCTTAAAAGGTAGGTTAAATTAGGAAGTGTACATTTTCTATTCCTCTTCAAGAAGTTGTAATGATGCATAGACAAAATTATTCAGAATTCATTCAGTTATGGAGAAGGAGCGAAGGGGGAGTTGACTTTCTAATCAGTTGATAAGGTAATAGTCCAAAAGGATAGACCTGGAAAACTTATCTGAAAATTTAATAATTATAAATTAAACAGGACCCATTTGAGCTAATGCAGGTAGGGTGAATTTCTTGGTATGGAGGAAGGGAAAAATGTTCCTCTGCCCCACAGTTCAGATGTAGACAATGACATTCAAGATTATTAAAAGAAGGGGATGCACAGACGAACAAAGTAAGAGCTATGTATGACAAGGAAACTTCTTTAGATAATTCTAAAGAATAGAAAAAACTACAAAGAAAGCATAGTGTTGAAAATTAAGTTAGTAGAATTCTTTTATCTGGATGTTTGTCTAAATGGATTCTCTTAGCTGGAGTAACTAAAGTTTTTGAAGCCTTAGGGCACAAGCTGCTGAACAATTGAACTTTCCTTGAACTGTTGCTTAGTTACACAAAAAGGAGGCCCTAAAGGCCAGTCCAAACTGGAAGATAAGGAAGCCCTGACTATCAGTAGAAGGCGCAACCCATCCACATAAGAAGCAGACAAACACTGGTCTGGGTACACACAAAGATTCCAATAAGATCAAGAGAATTCCAAAACAAAAATCATCATGAGACCAAGAGGCACATGAAGAGCAGAACTTGAGAAGAATGGGTACATAAACTCTAAGAGTGTAAAGGCCCAGGGATTCCTTTGCTCTGGGTCCTTCCCCAGAGGCACCCAGCTGAGCTGTTTCTACCACTGTACCCCTTGAATAAATTACCTTATTGGACTTAAAGCCTAAGGCTGCTTTATGGAATACCTAGGGTGAAGGTATTTCTTTAACAATAGATTAGAAATGGAGAATGCAGGAGAAAATGTTATTTTGTTTCGATCCAAGACTATAACCAATAGTTTTCCATGTAATTAGAGGAATAATGTGAATCATTATTTCTTCAAAATATTTTATTTACCATCTCTGACATTTACTTCCAAGTAAATATTAATAAACAATAGGAAAAATTAATTAAGTAGCACTTTATATCACTAATTACTGTCAAAATATTAAGTTTTTGCTTTCTACTTTAAAATTATGGTGCCAAGGAAAATTACTTTCTTGGACAAAACTTTTATGCACATTAACCTCTGCTACACATCCCATTTCATGATTAGCTGGGACCTATAGAATTCACTCATGAATAGGTTATTGCCTTTCAAAATAATGTAAGTGTAGTAATCCCAGCTAAACTTACATTATAGTAAGGTATGGATACATATTTAATAATTCATTCCATGGTCTCAGAATGCTTTGAATGTTGTATTCAAATGTTGTATTCTCATACATTATTTATTGATTTACTCGTTTGATTCTATTATTGTGAGAAGACATCCAAACAATGGCTATTCACAGTATTTAATCATGCCCAGAGATAGTTTTGTAATGTCTGAAGACTATGTGGCGCAAAGAGATACTTCCCTTTTATTAAAGCTATGGTACTAATTTGCATTAATAAACAAATGAGGCAGAAAACTAACTGAACAGGTAGTATAGAAACTGATTAGAAAGCACACTGCAAAATATAGCACAGGAATTAGAATCAAAGCAAGAGACACATCAGCTCTAAGGAGTGCTGTAGAGTGAAATGCACTTAAACTTAGAGGCCTTAGGAACACCCTTTTCCTCTAGAACTTCAGTTCCATGTCACTGGAATACATTTAAGTTTTGATTCATAGAATCATGGAATACTTTCAGTTACTTGCTCCTAATCTGTTACTAATTGCCCTATGCTAAAAGGCTAGACATCTTTTTCAGGGGGCTATTATTTAGCATTTTCTTTGCCATGGGATATGATTGTTGCTTCTGATTCTACTTTAACTGAAATAATCAGAGTTTGTTTCTAGGTGATTCTACATCATCGAAGAGTGCCAAATATGTGACACAAAATCTGTGACAAAAGAATGAGACTTATTTAAGAGTAAGATATTCCAGATGTGATCTATTATCCCATACCTGTAATTTGCTAAATGCATAATTAATATTAACACTTAGGTATCTAGGCACTGAAGATCATGAATTGACTATTGACTATATTTATAATTTTGCTGAAGTGTCTGTTACAAAGATGTTCTCTTTAACTTACATTTGGAGAGTTCAAATTATCCATTCCCAAATTTTCTAAATTGCTTTTTAAGTGTATACTCTCAATCATTGTAAATGAGTATGAGCAAACTCCATCTAGTCAGAGGGTTTTTTTGTTCTGTTTTGTTTTTCACTTGGCAACATTTTGTATTACAAACCCTTGAATTTTTGCTTCAAAAATATAGAAGATAAAGTCAACTATATAATTGTTTTTCTTTAATAGGACATTCATGTTGATTTTAATGAACCTTATGATTTTTATATACCATTACATAGGTTTAAAACTAAAGTCTATTTCACATATCCAAAGGACCATCAACAGTACATAATTCCCTGTAAATGTTTTGCCTAATGTACATATAAAGTCCTCCAAGATTTGACACTTCACAATGTCCTCTCTAGACAATTCACTGCTTCATTAGTCTTAAACTAAAGAGTTTTCTTAGAAACATGATTTCCAAAACTGCGTGTTTATGTACCCTGTACATGAATAGTATATGTATATCCTGTATAGTGCATCTGTCAACAGCTAAGCTAGTCATATGTGAACTCCTTTTTAGTCAGTGGAAAGACCTAGACACTCTTAAGCTGAGCTTCCTCTCCTCAAATATATGTAGATGTTCTTTATGATGACATGAAAAGAACCTAAAAATGTCAAGTTTTCTAATATTACGCACAAAGGCAACCACAATAGATGAGTATGTTAAAATAAAACACAGTCTTCAACTAATCTTCTAAAACATGACATTGGCTATACCTGAAAAATGACAGGTGACAGGCAACCTACAATAAAAATGACTTTATGAAAATGACATTTGACAGTTCCTGCCTTCAGCTACCCTGCTTACTTACAAATACAGCAATGAAGCAATATTTTACTTCATATTTTATCTTATCTTAGTTCTAAAACCTCATCTTAAAAGGATTTGGACCAAGGTTAATATTAACTGTCAGAAAAACTCAGTCTAACTGTGAGACCATTTTTGATGACGCAAAACTAGATGATATAGGTGAGCACATTAGAAGGGAGAAGAATCTTACAAAGAGATCTTGACAGGCTGGAAAAGTGGACTAACAAGAAAGCATGAAGTTTACAAAGGGCCCCTCACTAAAAGAAAGACATTAAGGTGCTGCAGCATGCCCAAAGAAGGGCAATGAAGCTGGTGAAGAGTCTAGGGCACAACTGTTATGAGGAGCAGGAACACCTAGATGAGGTTACACAGGAATGTGTCCAGGCGGGTTTTGAATGTCTCCAGAGAAGGAGACTCCACAACCCCCCTGGGCAGCCTGTTCCAGTGTTCCGTCACCCTCACTGAGAAGAAACTTCTTCTCAAGTTTAAGTGGAACCTCTTATATTCCAGTTTGTACCCATTACCCCTTGTCCTATCATTGTTTGCCATTGAGAAGAGCCTGGCTCCATCCTCATGACACTCCCCCTTTATATATTTATATACACTAATAAGGTCACCCTTCAGTCTCCTCTTCTCCAAACTATAGAGACCCAGCTCCCTCAGCCTTTCCTCATAAGGGAGATGCTCCACTCCCTTAATCATCTTAGTTGCCCTGCGCTGGACTCTCTCCAGCAGGTCCCTGTCCTTCTTGAAATGAGGGGCCCAGAACTGGACACAATATTCCAGGTGCCATCTCACCAGGGCAGAGTAGAGGGTAAGGAGAACCTCTCTCGACCTACTGACCACCCCCCTTCTAATACACCCCAGGATGCCATTGGCCTTCTTGGCCACAAGGGCACAGTGTTGGCTCATGGTCATCCTGCCATTCACTAGGACCCCCAGGTCCCTCTCCCCTACACTGCTCTCTAACAGGTCATTCCCCAACCTATACTGGAATCTAGGTTTGTTCCTGCCCAGATGCAGGACTCTGCACTTTCCCTTGTTATATTTCATCAAGTTATTCCCTGCCCAACTCTCCAGCCTGTCCAGGTCTCGCTGGATGGCAGCACAGCCTTCTGGCGTGTCAGCCACTCCTCCCAGCTTAGTGTCATCAGCAAACTTGCTGATAGTACACTCAATTCCCTCATCTAAATCATTGATGAATATATTAAATAATACTGGTCCCAGTACTGACCCTTGAGGGACTCTGCTAGATACAGGCCTCCAACTAGAATCTGCCCCACAGACTACAACTCCTTGGCTTCTCTCCTTCAGCCAGTTCACAGTCCACCTCACTACCTGATCATCCAGACCACACTTCCTCAGTTTAGCTATGAGGATGCTGTGGGAGACTGTGTCAAATGCTTTGCTGAAGTCAAGGTAGACCACATCCACCACTCTGCCATCATCCATCCACCATGTTATTTCCTCATAAAAGGTTATGAGGTTGGTCAAGCATGACTTCCCCTTGGTAAAGCCATGTTGACTGCCCCTCATAAGCCTCTTATCCTTGATATGCCTTAAGATGGCACCAAGGATAAGGTGTTCCATCACTTTCCCAGGGATGGAGGTGAGGCTGACCGGTCTATAGTTACCCGGGTCCTCCTTCTTGCCCTTTTTGAAGACTGGAGTGACATTTGCTTTCCTCCAGTCCTCAGGCACCTCTCCCGTTTCCCAAGACTTGGTAAAGATGATGGAGAGTGGTCTAGCAATGACTTCCGCCAGTTCCCTCAGCACCCGCGGGTGCATCCCATCTGGAGCCATGGATTTATGGATGCCCAGATTGCTCAACTGGTCTCTAACCCATTCCTCATCAACTAAGGCAAACTGCTCCGTTGACCTGACTTCATCTGAGGTCTCAGGGGTACAGGACTCTTCAGGACTGCCTCTGGCAGAGTAGACAGAGACAAAGAAGGCATTCAATAACTCTGCCATCTCTGTATCTTCTGTCACCAGGGCACCCATCCCGTTCACCAGTGGGCCTACCTTGCCTCTGGTGTTAGTTTTATCAGCCATGTATTTGAAAAAGCTCTTTCTGCTGTCCTTGACCCCTCTTGCCAGATTTAATTCTAAGGAGGCCTTAGCCATCCTAGCTGCCTTCCTACCTCCTCTAGCAGCAGCCTTATATTCCTCCCAAGTGGCCAGCCCCTCCTTCCATGACCTGTAAACTCTCCTCTTCCACTTGAGCATACCCAGCAGTTCCTTATTTAGCCACGCAGGTCTCCTGGTCCTCTTCCTGGACTTCCTACATGTCGGGATGCTCTGCTCTTGAGCTCTGAATAAGCAATTCTTGAATGCCAACGAAATATCTTGGGCCCCTTTACCTTCAAGCAGCCTTGCCCATGGGATTTCCCCTAGCAATTGCTTGAAAAGGCCAAAGTTTGCCCTGCTGAAGTCCAGGGTTGCAATTCTACTTGCTATTGTACTGGTCCTACCACACAAGATCCTGAATTCCACCATCTCGTGGTCGCTGCAACCAAGGCAGCCCTCAACTTTTACTGCTTCGACCAGCCCCTCCTTGTTAGTGAGGATGAGATCCAGCAGCGCTCCTCTCCTGGTTGGCTCATCCACCATTTGCATGAGGAAGTTATCATCCATACACTGGAGGAACCTCCTGGACTGTGGCTGGGTTGCTGAGTAGTCCTTCCAGCAAACACCAGGGAAGTTAAAATCCCCCACGACGACCACGGCCTGTGACTGTGAGGCTGCTCTCAGCTGCCTGTAGAAGGCCTCGTCAACTTCCTCACCCTGATCTGGTGGCCTGTAACAGACACCCACAACAGTATCGCCCCTGCCAGCCTGCCCCTTCATTCTCACCCACAGACTCTCAACTCTCTCATCCTCTGTCCCTGGACAGAACTCAGTACATTGTAGCTGCTCTCACACATAAAGAGCAACCCTACCACCCCGCCTGGCTGGCCTGTCTTTCCTGAAAAGGACATAGCCCTTCATGAGTATATTCCAGTCATGTGAGCTGTCCCACCACGTCTCTGTAATTGCCACCTGTAGACAATGCCAAGGCCCCAGGCAAATAATGAGATCAATCATGATGATGGCACAGCAGTCCCACTTCCCTGGGCACTTCCCCTAAACTGTAAAGCGTGAATGGCTTGATGTTATCCATTTATTCTTAAGTCTCACTTAAGACATCTGAAGGTAAAAATACAATGGACAGATGGATGGATGGATGGATGGATGGATGGATGGATGGATGGATGGATGAATGAAAAGAGATAGGTAGGTACGTAGGTGGGTAGATGGGTAAGTAGGTGGGTAGATAGACAGACAGATAGATAGATGATGATGATAGGTGATTGATAGATGATAGAGTGGTGGGTAACTCTTGGCTAGGAGCCAAACACCTACCTAGCTGCTTGCACACTCCTCCCCCATCAGTGAGATGGGGAAGAAAATGTTAAGAAGAAGGACAAGAAAAGTTTGTTGGTCAAGATGAAGACAGGGAGATCATTTACTAATTACTGGTAATTAGTAAATTACAGGCAAATTTACTAAATTTGTAAAATTTGCAAAGTTCACAAACTGCAGGCAAACCAGAGTTAACCTTGTGAAATTAATTAAATTTATTGCTAATTAGAGTAAGTATTTTGGTTAATAAAAAACAAAAAGACAAACATTCAAACAACAGCTTTCCTCTTCCTCTTTGCCAACTCAACTTTACTCCTTAGATCAAGACTCCTGTTCCACCTCCCCAAGAAATGCAGTGGGGAATGAGGAGTGGGTGGGGGTTACAATCAGTATATAACATTTTTTCTCTGCCACTTCTTCCTTCCCACACTTGTCTTCTGTTCCAGTGTGGCCCCTCCATGCGTGGCAGTTCCTTTGAGAATATACATCTGCTCCAGCACAGTTCCTTTTTGGGCCACAGGGGAATCTCTGCTTTAACATTATGGAGCACTGTCTCCTTCTCTCCTCTGTCTCTGACCTTGTTCCCTTTTCTCTTTTCCACTTCTTCTGTTCGCTCCTCCTCTTTCTGTAGTGCTTTATGCCCTTTCTTAAAGACATTTCCTCAGAGGTGCCACCACCTTATCTAAGGGGCTCAGCCATGCCCTGTTGTGGGTCTGCTGGAACTGGATGGAATTGGTTGCACCCAACATGGGGCAGCCCAGGCCTCTCCTTACAGAGGCTGCCCCTATAGCCGTCTCCACCTCTTTAATACAAACAACACATACACCAAATATAGACAGGTAAGTAGATAGCTAGATATCAACATACAGAGATATAGAATACTGTAATGAGTAGTTGCTGCGGATGTGATATATATAAAAAAATAATCTATGTTTAGTCTGTTTACAGTACATTTAGACCAGAAATACTGCTTGCTTTCTCTTCTTCCATCTTCCCACCTCTTTCACCTTGTTTCTTGTGAGAAGGTAATCTGCATTCATACTGTTTGCCTCTGGTGACCTTTGTTTGAGAGGGTCCTCCCAGAGTCTTTCAGCATCTGCCATTAGAAAACTCCTTTATCTGAGAAAGCTTCACAACTTACTGAGCACTGTTCAGGATGATCTCTTGGATGGATCTTATGTCATCCTTTTGTCTGCTTGTGGAGTCAACTACCTATTATAGTCAATTGCCTCTTTGGTGTCCTCTGAATCCCAGAGATTTAGTTGTTTACAATGAAACTCATTTTTTTTCTTCCTTATATAGGAGAAAGTCTGTATCTTAATTGAAATATTATTTTTGCTTTATTTTCACTTCCCTAGACATGGCTATTTCAAAAAAATTGTTGTAGAATATAGAAAGACATTGGTCTGTGCTTTTGATCTTCAGTGAGCATGTAAATATTTGCAATTTGCATGTGTGCATATAATATGTAAAAACATAATAAAAACAAAAAAAGCACAGTGGCTTTTTGAAATAAGTTATGAAGTACTGAAAAAATAAAATTACAAAGAGATTCACTTGCTGTCTTTTATGAAGGAGATGGTTGAGACAAACAAGAAACAAACAAAAAAAGAGACTACTGTTTAAACTGTACCTTAGTTTGAAAGGCTTATTTATTCTACACTAGAAAACTTTGTTTTGCTTTTAGGTCACAGACCTCAAACAACAAATCTGGTAATAGTTTACACTGCAGAAAGTATCTGTGCTTCATTTTCTATAGTATTCTTAAGCATACACTTTCTAAGTCTATATACAATGTGTCATATGAAGGTTTAACCCAAATTTTCCAAACATATACAATGATCAAGATCTTCAGCTGGCTTTTCAGCTTCAGTTGTTGGTTTCTATGATATACAAACCATGTCATGCAGACATAATTTTAATGATAGTTATAGGCCATATAAATCCAGATAAAGCTATTGCATTTATTTAACCTGTGGAATTAGACCTAAATAAATTTCTCTGGCAGCATATTTTATTAATTTAGAATATTCACCAAATTTTTCGTCAAAGATCAAAAGAATGCCACAGAGAGTTCAGTCTGTACAATCTGAAGTGGAAAAATATAAAGAACTCCTCTCTAACGCAAGTTACTTGAATTCAATAAAAAAAATATTTTACTTCAAAAATGTTTTAATCCACTTTAGAGAAGTCTAGGATATCTACATAACATCCCAACAGTGACACTCTTGTGACACTACCATTGAAAGAATGCTGTATATAAAAGCAAAAGTGAAACTCCAAATATAGTTGAAGGTTGTGAAATAAAATTATAGTATTGTTTTCATGATCATTATTGTTTTTATTAATATATTTTTACTATATGATAAAACATAGTAAATTTGAAGATATATATAATTTAGTAATTATATATACTTACTAATAGATATATTTACTATAGTAAGTAAGGCATACAGATATCTTAGACTCCAAATACTTTAGTGTCCAAGTGTACAAGTACTTGCAAAAGACTCACAGCAAATTAATAAAACAATGAATGTGAGGTAGGCATCCATTAATTTTTTAGTTATGACTCAAATGTTTGTATAACATTTTGTTGGGTAAATAATATTGCTGTCATCCAGCACATGAAGACTAGAGATAACTTACTACATTAAGTGGATCACAGTATTGTTGTCCCAAATCTGAGTTCTTTCACCTGAAGTGCAAAAAACCAGTAGACAGGGTTGAGACATCTATTTACTTCATGTCTGCAGAGATGAGTGTTTGGTGGTAACTCAACAAAGTTAGCACACCAATGCTTCTCAAACCACAATTATTTATACACCAAATATTAACATATCCAATCTTCTAGTACATATATATTATTATTATCTTACATGTTTGTTTAAAACTTACTTCCTTAACACATAGATTAATACACATGTTCACTACAGTTTTTAAGATTTTTACTTACTTAATCTTGTTGAGGACATAGTATACCTGGAGTAAGTGTCCTATGAGTCAATGGTTGTAATTTCCCTCTGACAGAATTATTTTTCCCCTAGTTTCATCTGGGTTTGGTAGCTCTAAACAGTACTTCATGAATATTGCCCTAAAAAAACATTATTCTCTTCTATGTTTTAAAAGACTGGGAAGTTTATGTCCTAGTAGGAAGTTTTGGGGTTTTTTTGGGTTTTTTTTATTGGTGGTGTTTTTGGTTTTTTTTTTAAGAGGTTACAGAAATAGTTCTATTACAATGTAAAGTACCTATTTTCTTGGTATTAAATGCAAACATTCATATAATGACACATTGCAAGACAAGTCAGAACAGTTAACCCAGAAAACATGCTACAGCAACTTTGAGTTGTATACTAATATTTTCTGAAAATCTTAAAAAGGCAATTTTGTCCTGTGCTTTTTAATCATGAATTAAGACAGAGAATTTGGTAACTGTTCTACACAATTTATCATATTTTCGCATAAGAAATGCTTTCTCAGTTTAGTGTCAATAAAAGTGTATTTTTTTAGAATTTATGGAATTAGATTAGTTTTCATGGGTATTTCTTTCTAAGAAATGCTCCATACAATCATATGAATAACAGAGGTACTCTTGTAACTGCATATGAAGGCTAGCATCAACGCCTTTTCATAAATTCATTAATTCTGTCCTAATGCATATGTCTTTCCATATATTTATTTTCTGTGATTTAGAGCTGACTAATAATAACTACCAGAAATGAAAAATAAATTTTAAAAGCATTGGACACGCTAACGAATACTTTTAAAGTCCTTGTAACAGCAAGACTGAGAGAATGTATATTTTCATTTGATATCTCCAAAGAAATCTCCATCTTTTTTAGCTGCTCACCTAGACTGTGAGATCAAAAGTGTATAAGCTTGTTGTTCCAAAGTTCATAATCACTGTATGCAGGTGAAATAAATTATTCACTATCTTCAACAAGAATGTATTTCACAAATGGTTGATATCAATCTACTGATAAACTCATTTAAGCAAGCTTCTCGAAACAGCCCTTAAACAAATATAGATCATGCTATAAGATACTTTAAGTAGTTCTTTGCAAAAAGTGGTCTTTTTAATTGCATGAAGAATAGATTATCTCTTCAAAATTATATATTCTATTGTCAAATAGATTTGACTAATGTATCACATGAGTATTCTTTTCATCCTTAAGCACCCTCTCTATGCAGTGAAGAATATTTTGAACATTAATCTTCAAAACATACCATATTTGGTGACAAAAGGAGATCTTACAGAATTTATTTGTTTATATCTGTTGCTTCACAATATCTATTATTTGTCAGAAAGCAAATACAGAATTCTTCCAAGAGAAATAGTGTAAATATATCAGGTATAAATGTATCAATCTAATAGTGGTTACTGATCTTAAGCTTCAACATGCGTAGAAGGAAAATACTTCTAATGACAGGTTTAGATAAAATACCAGACATCTGGAGAAGATTTCAGATTTTTAATTTGGTTTCTGATGTTCAGAGGTTTTCAGAGATGACTGTAGAATATTTATCAAACAATATATTTATTGATGTAAGGGTAAGGTAAACTAGATTATTGATTTTATCCGCTATTATTTAGCATCCTTGAAGAGCTGGATGAAAAAGTTTAGTTCAATATATAAAAATAATAAAGCCACAAAGTTCAAAATAATGCACTTAATGAAAAACTTGAAAAAAAAATCCAGATTTATAGTGTTCATCAGTAGGATCATTTGGCGGAATACATTTCATGGGGGTCATAGCTTAAGGATTCTTGCAGGTCCTGAGATATATCTCCTTTTTTTAAGCTATGGAATTTATGAAGTATCTAATAGGGAATATTTTAAACTGTATTTGAATAATATCTTTCAAGAAACTAGCACAGCTGTTCCTCGGATTCATTGACAAGGTCGTCTGTCATTCTAGTTACCCTCTCTAAGAGCTCCCAGATGAGTGCAGTCTTTCAAATTATACATGCTGACTTTTGCTGTGGGATACATTTATGATGAAAATTCAGGAAAAAGGACCATGGATCTTGTTCCTTAACTAGGCAAGGCTTCGTTGTTGCAGTACTGGAAGCTGAGTATATGATTTTGTGACATATTTTCATATTTTCCAACTAAAAAAAAAGCATGTGTCATTGTGTCTGCGTATGCACAGAGGTGAAGGAGGGAAAAGGAGATCAGGGAAATTATTGAAAGGCTGTAACGTTTTTCGTATAGATAGCAAAATATATTAATATAATTCAGAAATCAGTTTTTAGAAATAAGACTAGAATGTTGTAGGAAGGATACTGAGGAGGAAAAAGCAAAGAAAATACTTGCTATTGTCTTGCAGATTTAATGGGGCAATGTATCAGAAAAACTGAGGAAGTTACGCTAGGTATTGTAAGAATTGTCAAAAGGAAATGAACCTGCTTTCTTAATTTTCACCCTGAAATATTGGTATTCTTAAAATGTGATATTTCTTGTATTTTGTCTCATAGGAAGCTTGCACTGAAATGATCTCCTACAGTTAACACTTAAACAAAAAGCATATTTTGATTTCAGGAAGGAGAAAAGAAACTCCAAAATGTTTCAGACAAATCATGAGTACTGAGCCCCTGATTAATTCCATGCAACTACTATAGTAGACGTCTGCCTACGGGGGGGGCAAACTTTCAACTTTCTTGTAGACTGCTCTGTCAACCATATAGGTGCTTTCAAGTCTATACAGATTAGGTTTACTTACATTTCCTTAATGACATTGCACATGAAGAAGTATATATCTGATTTTACCCTCAGGTTATGAATGCTCAGGTTATGAATTGCTCTTGATATTGAAACTGATAGAGAAATACGCTAGAAGGATGATAACCTAAACAAAGCAAACCCCCAAAATGGCAGCTTTAAAGTAGTAAAATTAAAACTCTTTTTACTGTGTGGCATTATGGCCTATGTTGAAATAGACCTGTGAGGCAGAAAATAATGTTTTCTCTATGAGATGGAAATTGCAGTCTTCCATGACTGTATAAAGACTGAAGACTTTTATCCTACTCTATCTTTCTTGTAAGACAACACATCAAAGTGCCTGCCAAGAAAAGGATTCTGCAATATATCACTGGCAGAAGACCATGGTTTCTTATGATGTGGTTATATGCCCTGCAGTACAGATTTGGGGTTTTCAGTGAAAAGCTCTCTGATAATCTTAAGAGACAGACAGTTTCCACAAAAAACAGTACATTGGATTACTGGAGCCAACCTTTTCTATTATTCAGGTCTACTACTATTCTTTTTTCTTTTTCATATTTTTTTTTTCCCTGTACCTCAAGAAGTGGGAGAAAGAATGAGAAGGGAGAACCAGAACAGACTAGTGCTCAGATAGCATTGATTAAAAACAAATAAAAAGAAGCTCTATCTAAAAATCCAGAAACTGCTCGACCTCTTGCTACCTTGTATTTCCAGAAGGAAATGACTGCACACGTTTGCTGTCTAATTCCAGCGGTCTATATAAAAGAATGAAGAACTGCTCGCTCTTTCTGTTAACGTGATGTCTTTTGCTTCCTTACTTTTTCCACTGCCTGAATCCATAGGAGGAAAGGGTTTTTTTAATACCTTTATTCACAAATATTCTGATTCCTTCTGCTTCCTTATATTTAGGATTCATATTTCATCAATTTCTTTTTACTTACCTATATATACATTAACCCACAATAGCAACAGCCACAGGAGAGTAGGGTCAGAGGGCACTGACTCCAAACTGTCAAAAGCCATTGTGGCCTCCTGAGAGAGACCTGACTTGACATAGCTATGGTGATAGAGGGCACGGGGGAAAGAAGTAGGGAGTGGGGGACCTAATAACTCATTGGGATCTACAATTTACCAATTAATTAAGAAAAATAGGCATCTCCAGAGGATAATTTGGCTCAAAATGTGTTTCCTTTAGAGGTTGCTTGGGCTGATCAGTAGACATGATGTTTAAGCTGCAAACATCTGAAGTATTCCATGATCCTGGCATAAATGGCTTCAGAAAGTTACACCTCTTCAAAGTATTCCTTAGACTCTTGCCATGGTCAAGGGACCTAGTGTCTCAAAAACAAAGTATACCTTCCTAGGAGAAATGTCATGATAACACTTGAATCACACCTGTCTTTTCACTACTAGACAGCTGATAGATTTTTTTGTTTTGTTCTGTTTTGTTTTCCTTTAGTTTGTGTCGGTTTTTTGTAAATTTTGTAAATTTGAAATCAGTCTTTTCACTTACAGGGTAATGAAATCCATGTTAATTTTAATTTTGGATCTTAAAGATGGCTTCAGAAGTGAGAAAAGGAACACTAGAATGTCTAAAACACCAAAATAAAACTGTGTCAGAAGAAAGAACACTCAAACTCTAGGAAACCTCAGCCACCCACTCAAGCCTATATCCATATCTGAATGCTGGAGTCAGAAGAGCTTTGTAGGTCCCAGGTCTGAAACAACCTCAGACCAGAAGTCAAACAACCTGACCAGAAGTCAAAGTGAGACCTGGACAAATTCAGGGCCTTGGCTTGCTCTTGTAGGGTTGCAGGGCCAGCTGCAGGACAGCCTGGGAAGCAAATCTAGCTCCTTTACAGTATAATAGCTTCTGAGGGGAAGCGCATGAGAATAAGTACTGTGGCACCTGTCTCCATTTCTGTCTACTTATGTTTTGTTTATCAAAATCAAGCTGCTCCAGCTTAGAGATAACAAAGGAAACTCACACAAGGTATAAGCACAGGAAAAAACATCAGAAGAATTCTAAAACGTCATAAAATGTCAATGTGAGAATTCATATTGGAGTACGTCAGTCTGATTATCATGTGGTTATCTATTTCTCTCCCAGGCAAAGCAACATCAACAAAGCAGAAAAAAAAATAATAAAATTGCACTTGACAGTCAGCTTAACCATCCTTATCTCTGTGCAGCAAGGGATCAAAAAAAGTTATGGCAGCTAGAATCTCTTTTCTAAAACTGACAGCCTGCACATTTTTTTGGCACAAGCTGAGGCAGACTCTCAGCCTCAGTGATGGAAACTGGTTCACGTCTGCAAACAGTCTTGAAAAGGTATTTGTGGACTTGACTTCTGTGGAGCTAGAAATTAAGAAGGCTCAATACCCACATTTCATTGCCTTGGAGAAGCTCTGAGAATAAGCAACTGCACTGGGACTAGGTACAATATGAGCACTAAAGGTATTGCAGAAGGGAAATAAAATGGAGCCTGGGTTCTTAATGAAATGCAATTCCAGTACTATTTAAGCTCTGTTTTCAGCCCTTCCAGTAGACTTCAGGCTTCTGAAATTCAGGGAACAAAGATCTTGTCCTGTTTTTAGCTTAATTATTTTAAAAAACATGTAATAAGGTAGCAAATTTAGCCTACACTGAGTTTACAAGATGAGCCTAGTATTATGATATACTTATTATTTTCTGCAACTTTTATTAAAAGTATTGGACCATGAAACCAAGGTGATAAAAATAATAGTTGAACTAAAGAAACAACTGCAACATCAAATGAAGCATCTAAGTCATTTTGTCAGCTCTCATTTGACCTTTTTTTCACAGTTGGAATTTTAATAGACTGAGAGATGCACTAATGTGCTGTGCTTTCAGCCAAAGAATATATCAGCGCTAGCATAGATTTCATGACCCTGAAAAGTTCAGATACGTATCTCGCACTCAGATCTAAATCTCTTTTCTCCCTTCGTCTTTTTAAGTTAACTAGTCAACTTGATTTTTTTTTTTTTTGTCATTGCCATATTGCTTTTTTTTCTGTTTGTTTTAATCCTCAGTGATAAAGAAATCTGGTTTAAAACCAAAATGAAAATTAAGCTCACTTCATTTTTGAAGGTTCACTAATTCACAGACATAAATGTTTAACCTAGGGAATTTATTCTAACTCTGCAAATGTTACATGTATACCTACATGAATAGGTTTATTAGCATGATTTGTATTGTTAATGTGCCTAAAGTTAAACATTTATTTGTAAAGTAGGATCTTTCTTACACTGATAACACAGCAAAGACCACAGTGCACATGCAGGTACACTGAAGTGAAAAATAGTGCTGCAGTAACCTAATACCCTAGGAATACCTATCTCTTCCTATGGAGAAGATATTTTTTGTATAGCTATGTCACATTTATTCCTGTCTCTCTTTGGGGGTCACATAAAGATGATTTCTTCAGATACTTTAAAAAGCCTTAGAAATTTGGTGTTTGGTATAGAAATGCAACCTGGTAAGCCCTGAAGTGATCACAGAAAAAGACAGGAAGATAACCTGAAAAACTATTTCTGAACAATAAAATAGCCCAAAGGAACAGCAACATATTTTAATCTTTTCAAATCAACAGAGTATTTCACAGCTATAAACCTAAAGGCATTACTGTTATTTTTCTTCTTCTTTCCATATCTGGATTTTTTTTTTTTTTTAATGTAAAAAAGAAAATATGTACTAATTCTTATAAAAATAATTTAGATAGAGAGATATACAGTTTCACAAGCCTGAGGGACCTGAGGCTAAAACCTTTATCTTCCCTTGTGAAGTTGTATGTAATTACATTAATACACTATAGAATATTACCACGCTTGTACCTGATACCTGATATTTCTGTATGTGATTGTTTACGATCTGACTCTCTTAAAAATTTGTATTTGTTTGTTTTTCTTTAAGAAAAGAGACTTTATGGTAATATATTTAATTATATGTGCTTGCAAACATCTGCTTGTTTTTTGCTTGGGTTGGGATTTTTAGTTAGTAAAAGACTTTCAAAATATAATTAATTGACTTGTTAGTACACACTGAGGCTTCCAACAGGCTGGATGCACAGTATCCTGAGACTGATCCAACCCACACATTTGCATACACAGGCTCCTTTTCTGTAGAAATTAGTGTGTAGATCTTGACCTATTTGTGTCTCACTCCAAATCTGAAGCCACTGTGAATTTAATGTGGAGAGATGAGAACTGAATTTGGCTCTGTGACTTAGGGCATAACTTTATTCAAACAGGAAAAGGCCTTACGAGATTGGGTAAACCCAGATAATATTTTCCGTGAGAACAGAAAAAAACCCTGAAAATGTACCATTGACAACTCACACTTGGAATAATATTTCTTCAGTGTTGGCAAGAAACAAATATTCTTTTCTGTATGACCACAACCACAACTCCACTGTGAACAGCACAGACAGACCCGTGGAGAGTTCAAAACCTTGGACTAAAAGATTATTCTCTGTAAAATAATAAAAGACAAACATTAGGAAAATAAAAATTAATACCAGCGTCAGACCCAGAAATATTACTTCTTTTAGGACACATTCCTAAGAGAAACTAGAGGGCAACTTTCATTTTTAATTAAGTCTAGGAATAGACACAAAGCTTTTGCTGCATTGGCTCTGGATGATGGTGTAGCAACCTTGTTTGTTGTTTATAATATTTTTAATGTTAACACTAAGAAATATTTTCTGTTAGATCTTTCTCGGAGCAAGGTATTTTATGTATTGCTGAATTCCCTTAACCTAAATCTATTCATGCAACCATCTAAATTAAGTTTTAATATAAACTTTGTAATTAGCCATTTAAAGTCAGAATAGAAGAAATTGCCTCTTTGTCTTACTGAACTGTAAATAGTACTAAGATTGGTTTAATCAGCCAGCTAAACTCATGCAGACATCACTCCTACAGGAATGTTCTACATAGGCACTGTTTTCTGTGTATTTTCCCCAAAACAAAGAGTTGATGGGAAGTTGAAACCTTGTCTACTGTGTTGCTGTGTCAGAAACTGAGGAGTAGACTGAATTCTTTTCATGTACTTTGGTTTTCATGTTGCTGTCCTTACTAACCCTAAGTTACGGTGGGTGAAAGAAAATCACAAATGAACATGAATTCAGTTATATGCTTACAGTTCATATGCTGTCTCACGTTCAGTTACAATTCTTTAGTAAATTCACAGTGATTCATAGTGGAGTTAAAAATTCAGATTTTGACTCCTTGCTTACGTAACACCTTGCATGAATAACATAACTGGGATTATTTATGCAGCATTGTATCAGTAAGGAATGGTTTCTCTCAGAGTACACAGAATAGTGGTCAGATTTTCCCTGTTATAGAATGTCTCTCTAACTGGAGAATAATGGACAATCTTTCTTAAACAGTAATTATTTCCCCTTCAGCAATCAGAACAAATATGCACAGACTACTACATGTAAAACACAGACTATTCAGAGCAGTTAAGCACACATTGCTCTGACTTCCAGCTGGCCATGAACTCTTTGTAATTAACAAAACACCTAGGGTTCTTTTTCATAATCACAAATTTGGCTTCCAGCTTCCATTAATGCTTTGAAAAAAACCCCAGAAACTGCAACATAACAAAATCTTGCTTATGTAAAATGTTGGACCTGCAGAAATACAGTTGTTTATATATAGCTTTTATGATTTGAAGTTTCCATAACTGTTCAGTTCCGCTTTTCTTCTGGTTGCTGCTTCAAGCCATTTTTGTTCTGGCTGGAACACACTGCATATGCTCTGGTAATGATGATATCTACGAAAACCATTGTACTAACCATCGCACAGCTGTTAATCACAGATACACGAGTTTTTGTGGTGGGGCTGCAAGTCATGTAGCTCTTGAATCTGGATATGCCTGCACCTCTGTCTTAAGTAAGCACATCAGAAACACTGAAAGGGCTTCTAATCTTGAATACTCTAACTTATAAGAAAATCAAAGCAATCAAACCACCCTCCATCCCAGGAAAAAAAGCAGCTTAAGGACTTTGGAACAAATTTTTAACACAAAGAAAATTAGATACAGTTAAGATAGACAGTAATACGAAGGGGCATGCTAGGAATTCCACTTATGGTGGAATAACACCTCTCCTTTTTTTCTTAAATGAGCAACTTTTAGGATGACTTTTGGGGTATCACAATCTTTAATAGGCCTCCATGTGTTCCTAGAATATGAGCTATTCAATTGCTCTTGGAGAATTTGCTATTTTTTCTTTCTAAAGGTTTTTACCTGATTTTGACTAGCCATCAGGAAAGAACCTTCCTTTCCATGACCTGGTGAAGTCTTTTAGTAGAATATACCATAGAAACAGTGGACAAACAAAAAACGTATACCATTCTTCACAAAACAAAAAGTTAAACCTAAGCGACATCATGTTCTTAAAAAGGTTTCTTGAAGACCTACATATAAATCAAACACATTGTTTCCACTAAATACCAGTACACATGGAAAAATTCCACATCAGAAAATATTTCATCAGTATTGTCTCTCACTTTTTCTTTTACAATGCATATTCTAAAAATAAGCATACAACTAATAAGAGGATACAATTCTTTCTTCTGCTTTTGGGGAATTTGGAATTCAGCTGACATATTAAGTTCAGCAAATATTCTGTAATTAAGTGTAATAAATCTCATTTAGTATATTTCTTACCCTAAGGATTTCTAGGAACTATAATAAGTATTATAACAAAAACCTAATCATATTTCTACCGAAGTCAGTGGAATTTATAACTCATTGGCTGAAAGTCAAATGTATTATCCATATGTGCCTCAATATTATATATTACCTAGTCAGAAAACTCTTTTAAAGGGTTATTATAAGGTCCTGAATTATTTTTATGAACTGTAATA
This sequence comes from Psittacula echo, assembly GCF_963264785.1. Taxonomy (NCBI): domain Eukaryota; kingdom Metazoa; phylum Chordata; class Aves; order Psittaciformes; family Psittacidae; genus Psittacula; species Psittacula echo. The sequence continues at coordinate 80,932,094 of NC_137736.1, read as the reverse complement.
TTTACTTCAAAATAAATTTTACATTTTGTCCTCTCCTTTTAGAACAAAACAAGAAACACAAGCAATTTTTTTGCTAAGTACCTCATCTTCCTCTTTAATAGAGGAAAAAAAACCCAATAGCTAGTGGATTTCTCTGTACATTTATATAATCTAATCTGGCTCCGATTTAGAATAATTTTACTAAACTAAGACATAAATACATCACATCTCTATTAAGAACTGATTTCTCCAAAATATGACTACAATCAATAGGCACTGCTTTTCCTGTCCTTTGACTATAAAAGGTGCCTGGGGTAACTGAACTCATTTTAACCATCTTTGATGTGTTGCTAGAATTGAATTAGGCAAATTGAGTCATATATATATATCCTGTTAAAAGATATATGAATTATAGTTTCAATCTCTGCTCTTGCATGCACACACATATATGCATACATGACTATATATAGGTAGATATAAATAAAATGTGTGGGGTTTGTACTTGAAACAGCATTCATATGATGAAGAAAGTACAGTAGAGTGTTAGAATACAAGTAACAATTTTGTATAAAAAGTACAAGCTTAATGTATGCATATACTAATACTATAGAAGATTGACATTTTATGGCAGTGTTTTGGGGGCTTGGGGGATCAGGTCACTGTGATTGGCAGTAAGGCTTACTAATGTCAGAGAGATTTTGAACTATTTAAATTAATACTACTGAGTTCTTATATGCTGCAGTTTGTATGTGTACATGTGAATATGTTTGTACTTTTAATTAAGACTTGCAATAGTTTTAATATGTTAAAAACTCTAGAGAGACTGTTAATGCCAAGAGTCAGCAGGAGTGGGAAAAAAAACCTAACCCCAAAACCTGCTTTGTTTCATCTCTTACAATGCCCTCAAGGTGTAATGTTATCTAAGAATAATTCAGGCACTGTTAATTTTAACTGCTTAATTACTAGATGTACATTTTTGTCTTCAGCAGTCAAAGAAATTAGTTTGTAAAAATCTGGAGTTTACAAAACTAGTGTTTAAGTCCATTTCTTTGCAACCTATATCTCAAGGGAGATACTAATTTATCAAATATTGAACCTATGAATATGCACTAGAAAAAAAAAATAGGGATAAGATAGCATGCTTCCTTACTTCTGTTGAGACTATTGATTCTATTCAGAATTAGAACACTATAGCCTAATTAAAAATCAACAAATATTCCTACACGTATGTCTTGATGCAATAGAAATTGGCCTATGTTGATACTTGTATGCACAGATTAGTTACTACAGCTACTTTAACTATGTGAAGGCCATTGTCCTTTCCTTTATGCCCTTCAGAGTATCAGGTTTAAAGTCTAATGTTCTGTTTTGCTCTTTGGAGCTTATCTCTACCCAGTGAGATATGGATAAATCCTACCACTGATTTCTGAAAAACATCTGTAACATTTTCATAAAGCAGGACACAATAGTAAGAAAGTAGTGACATGAGTAGGTCTATCAGCAGACACAGGTGTCCAGTAAGACCCTCTTTCCATACCATTCTGTCCTGGGTTCAGCAGTAGCAGTCATTTTTCTCCTTCTTAGTAGATGGTGCTGTGCTGTGTTTTTGACTTTCAGCCTGGGAACAGCGCTGATAACACTGATGGTTTTAGTTGCTGCTCAGTAATGTTTAGTCTGACCAAGGACTTTATGAGTCTCATGCTCTGCCAGGGAGGAGAGGAAGCCAGGAGGAAGCAGAGACAGGACACCTGACCCAAACTAACCAAAGGGGTATTCCATACCACAGCACATCACGCCCACTATATAAACTGGGGGCAGTTACCCAGAAGGGCTAGATCACTGCTCGGGCCAGGCTGGGTATCGGTCGGCAGGTGGTGAGCTGTTGTATTCTCTTCCCTTGTTATTTCCCTGATAATTATTATTAGTGGTGGTAGCAGTAGTGATTTGTGTTATACCTTAGTTACTGGACTGTTCTTATCTCAACCTGTGGGAGTTATATTCTTTCGATTCTCCTCCTCATCCCTCCAGGAGTGGGGGTAGGAAGAAGGGAAAAATGAAAGTGCGGCTGCCTGGTTCTGAGTTACCGGCTGGATTTAACCCATGGCAGATTCATAGCTCACATAGCTCATGGGGCATCAAAGTGTAAAGCCCCAGTTATGAAATGCGCAAATGATTTGATAATGACTCATCTAAAACTGATTTCTTCTTGTCTTTGGAATTTTTGGTTTTGCTTTTATTTCTGCTGTGATTCATCTTAAAAGAGAGCAATTCTCCTCCCATCCCACTGCATGGGGAGTGGGAATGAGCAAGTAACTGCATGGTACTTACTTGCTGGTTGGGGTTAAACTATGGCAAGTTCCAATACATAACAGAACGCTTGTCTACCTTATGATGAAGGCAGTGTCAGAGGGTGTGATAGTCAAAGAGACCCTTTTTTTGTGTATCTCAAAACAGCTCAAAAGACAGAAGGAACCTGTCTGTGGTGCGCAGCGGGTTGTTGCTTGGGCGAACAGCAGAGAGGAGAGTACGGGATGGTGCTCCAGGAAGCTGGGAGATGGTTTCCTGTGTGTCTGTGCTTAAGCCATGAAGATCAACTGCCCTGAGACAGCAGCACAGATACTGTGGCACCCATCAGTGCACAATGTTAACTGGGCCTGAGGCTCACCAGATCCCCCTGGCACCACCTGGAGCATTCCAGAACAGCTCACGACATAATGCAGCCTTGGAAATGAATGGGAGGATCCAAGAGAGCCTGATCCATGTGGAGTGTTACCATTCACAGTGGATGCTGTCGGAGTTAGTGACTGGAAGGATTTATCAAGGGTTAAGTCAGCTCAAGGGACTACAGCTGAAAGGACTACAGTTTGCTGCATTGAGAAGATGTCGCTGGATACATTGGGTTGATGAGTCTATTTCTTTATTTCCTTTTTTTTTTTTTTTTCTTTCTTCTTTTCTCTCTCTATTTTGGATTTTTGTTAAGAATAAGAACTTGACAAGTTTTTGTTCCTTTTGAAAGAGTTCTAGGGAAGCTTTCAATGAAATTGTGGTTCTGTTCTTCAGCCTCTGGAGAGCCAGTGGTTTCTCCCACGAACTGTGTGGCGTCTGGTAAAAGATCTTGAGTATGCTTACCCAACTCTGATTGGTTGCTTTGTTGTTTTGTTTTATATTTTCTAGAAAGTAGAGGGAAAAGCCAAACCCTAGTACATGTTTATTTTTTTCTTTTTTTCACCCTTTATCATTTGTACGCCATAACAACTACCAGTCATTTAGACACACTGTTAACACAGGCATTAGACGTTTCCTTAATAGACAGGTTGATGAATGTTTGCTCCTAAAGTAATGTTTACTCACTGAAGATCGTTATCATGATATCAATGTTCTTTTTAATAATCAATGCTACAGAACTACCTACATGCTATTTAAATCTTAACTTAAAAAAATATCATTGAAAGGGAAATGAACTGTAATGCAACTTATCATGAAGAAAGTTGAGTTGCGATATTACTTACTATTTAAAGCCAAAACTAAATATGGCCAAGTTTTTGTCTTTTTACCTCAACAAACTTAACTCTGATAACAGCTTTATGTGAAAGAGGACTGATAAGCTCAAACTTTAGGCATTATAATTTTAAATATTCATTAAATGGTTTTGAATATTCTGAGATGAAACTAAACATATCCCACTCAGAAAGGAAAACCCAGCTAGTTGTTTTACTAGAAAGGCAATGAAATCATTGTGGTTTGTTTTCAATGATGCATAAATGATTCTTTCTAAATAATACTAAAAGGCAAATTCTCTAGTTCAGATGCCTTCATTCAAACTTTAATTAATATAACTGAAGATGCTAAGATGTCTAATAAAAATTCAGCATCTTCTTTTCATTGTCATATTCCTTAGATGCTAATGTGGAGACCAGGTATGTGGATAAAAGCTTTAATATTTTTAGCTGAAGATGGTTCTGTTATGAATTAAGTAGTCATCTGAGCCTCTTTGAAGACATAGGACTGGAAAATTTTTAGAGTCTTTGGACCTGGATAAACAAAAGATAATAGAGAAGAGATTGTCTTAAGGACATGTATTTCCTGTGCAGTTCCTGGCTCAGAGGAGAGAGTTCAGATTTTATGGTTGATTTTTGGTTTTTAGGAATATATACATCTTGTGGAAGCATCTAGTGCTACTGATGTGTATAAACACAGTGTTTTGTTCTCTGCCATATATTTCACTACGTAAGAGTTGACTTGAAATTTGGCAAAATGACAATCTATCCAGAATTTTTACTGACTTTGACATTTTTATTTGTTTGCTTTTAGGGAGTTTTTTAGTACATGAAATAAAGAGGTTTCCTTGATGCACAGTATTTTTTCCTGCCTGTTTCTTTAGGTCTCTGAAAGTAAGAGAGATCTCAGTGCTATATACAGGTATTAGCATACTGGTACAGATGTTTTCTTTTCCTGTTGTTCCAGTTCTGAACTTAGCTATTCTAGGTATTCTCTGCCAAGAGCAAATAATAAAAATGAAAATTAATATATTGCAGCATAAACATACCAGCAAAAAGCTTTTTTCTAAAAGAAATGTCTGAAAAATGCAGTGACTAAATTTTTTTTTTAAAAAAAAGCACAATATCATTTAAAAATACAGAAGTCATGTCTAATATTGATTTTTCACTGTTGTGTGAAAATAAACTTTAAAAATCATAATGCATGCTTCTTCATCTTGCATGGTTGCAAGAAATCACAGTCTTGAAAATTACAGGTAGAAGAACTACAGAAAGTGTGAAGTTGTTAGAATATGATAACAATACAAAAATGAGATTGAGGTGGCAGGTGGCATTTTAGGTTTAAATGTAAAAAGCTGAGTACAAAGTATAAAAGGAAGATAAGAAAGAATAAAATAAGGAGTTGTTTCTACATAGAAAATGTAAGGACGTGGAAAGTAAGTATCATATAAGTCACAAGTCATACAAGTATTTTCTATTGCTAGATAAGTTTGTTGTATTGCAGGTAGTTATTTGATTTTGCTTGACTTCGTTGGTGATTAAACCAAAAGTGCTTTTAGCTGGGCCCAAGGTTTTTTTGATAAACACTTTTCTTCTAAACTTTTAAAATTTTAAGTTATACTGTATAAAATGGAGATCTGTATCAGTTCTGACAAGAAAGACTGTTTGAGTGTTGTAACAAGGGGTAGATGTTAAGGTGGGGAGTGTCCTAGAATCATAGGATAATTCAGTCATTTAAGTTGGAAAAGACCTTTTAAGATTATTGAGTCCAACCACAAACTTAACACTATGAAGTCCACCATTAAACCATGTCTCTGAGTAAGTGCCTCATCTCCGTATCTTCTAAATACTTCCAGGGATTTAACTGCTTCCCTGGGCAGCATGTTCCAATGCTGAACTTGGACACCTAATCACCAATATTGACTAATTGACACTTGCATTGACCTAAATGCAAGTGTGTTAACATTGAGCTATATTCTGGTTTTAAATCTAATGTTGTACTCCATCACAACTGTATTTTTTAATGGTCAATAGTGAAAAAAATCGTAACTTTTTTTCCAAAATGTCGTGGTTTAAGCCCAGGCCGTAAATTAGAACCACTCAGTCTGCTTCCCTCCCAACCTTTCTTCCCTCCGCTCCTGGAGGGACAGGGAGGAGAATCGAAAGACTGCAACTCCTACGGTTTGAGATAAGAACAGTTTAACAACTAAGGTATAACACAAATCACTGCTGCTACCACCAATAATAATAATGATAAAGGAAATAACAAGGAAGAGAATACAGCCGCTCACCGACCAGTACCTCACCCCCCACCCTGCAGTGATCTAGCCCTTCTGGAAACTCTCCTTTCTACATCCTGGGCATGACGTGCTATGGTATGGAATACCTCTTTGGCTAGTTTGGGTCAGGTGTCCTGTCGCTGCTTCCTCCTGGCTTCTCCTCCTCCCTGGCAGAGCATGAGACTCACAAAGTCCTTGGTCAGGGTAAACACTCTGACCAGCAACTGAAAACATCAGCTTTATCAGTATTATTCCCAGACCGAAAGTCAAAACCACAGCACTGCACCAGCTACTAAGAAGGAGAAAAACTGACTGCTGCTGCTGAACCCAGGACACAAAACCATGTACCATTGTACTGTTTTTGGATAAGATAGAGTTAACTTTTTTCTTAGTATTTTGTATAGTTCGGATTTGTGATGAAAACAGTAATAACACACTGATGTTTTACTTCTTGGTGAGCAGTACTTACACAGTGTCAAGGCCTTTTGTTTCTCACTGTATCCTGCCAACAAATAGCTGGGGGAAGAAGAGAGGGTTCTCAGAATTTTGGCATTTATCTTTTCAATTGTTGTGTGTGATAGATCCCTGCTTTTGTGGAGATGGCTGAACACCTGCCTGACAATGGGCAGTAGTGAATAAATTCCTCATTTTGCTTTGTTTGCACATGCAGCTTCTGCTTTACCTATTCAACTTTATCTCAACCCCTGAGTTTTCTCACTTTTTACCTTTGCAGTTCTCTCCCTATCCCACTTGGTGGGGATGAGTGAGCTCCCAAATGGGGCTTAGCTGCCAACTGGGGTTAAACACAATTTATAATAGCAATGTATTAAGTATGTTATTTTCATTTTTAATGGGAAATTTCATATTTGATATCTGAAGATTTGCTATTAATATTCCAATTTAAATATTCTAAAGCTCAACCTGAAAAATTAATGACTAAACGTGTCATAAGTGTAATAACCCTAGAAATGTGATTAAAGCAAAACTATTTTCTTTCTATTCATTCTTTCTTCAAAACTATTCATGACTTGATATGTAAGAAACCACAACAATATAACGAGACTTTATTGATTTTAGCCTGATACGAGTAATTTCAGAGTTCTCTAATAATACCAGAAAAGCATATGGTATATTTGAAGAGTCTCTTAAGTGCCATCTCTAAGGTAAATATTTTGCATGGGTTTGATATGGTTTTGATCTATTTGTTTCAGTCTTGTAACTCTATTTACTAATTCCAAAACTTTTGGTGAAGGAATTGTTGCAGTAAAGCATAAGAATTACCTTAATTTAGTGGTCTGTTTCTAGAGATGCCAAACTCTAGTGTGACTGAGGTGTCACTGCTTTTAAAGAAAAACTTTCTGGGACAAGGTTCTGTATCTCTTACATAGAAGGTCCCCATCATCTGAGCAGGCTCAGATGACCACAGAGGAAACTACAACTTTGAGTGGGGTTTGAGTGACTGTTCAGGAATATATTTGTAAATTCACTGACCTCTGTGGTCAAACCATTTTCAAAATTCTTCGACAAAGTGAATGTTTTCGTAATGAAAAAAACTTACAAAATGAACTTACTGAATTCTACTTGCAGAAAAAAGATATCACCATTTCAAAGAGGTAAAATAGTAAATACTATCATTCCCATGATTTCAGTTTTAATGTTATTTCTTAAATTGTAAAATGTACTCATTTGATTAGCATTTTAATTATTTAGTTGTGCTTCTAGATCCCATGTGACTCCTTAGCTTCAAAAAGTTGCCAGTTCTGTCTTGAAGGTATTCTCTGGTGAGTTCATTAAGAAAATGAAGTTTTTATTGAAAACCTTAGACTAATGGATTTTCAAATAAATTGGAATTCAAAAGTTGTGTTATCTTCAAGGAGAGAACTATATTAAGGATGTTTCAAAAATTTAAGCTATTCGTCTCTGCTATTTTAAGTGTAGAACATAGCTAGTGAGCTTGGAATTCAGTTACAAATCCTAATACTATTATTACTGTTATGATGTTATGATAAATATATCTAGATAGTCACAGGAGAAGATAGCCATGGAGATAAATAGATAGTTTTAGAGAGAAAGGATGTCATTTACGTTTATCTTGTGCAAATTATTCTCTAGAGGTGCCTATTTCATTCCCATGTTTTTGGAGGTACTAGAGTAACTAATTCAGATCGACATACAGGCTATGACTGAGATGTCTATACACAGGCAGTTTGTGCCATTTGAGACACCCTCAGGTAGCCAAAAAGATCATATAATGATGATAAATATGGCAAAGGAGATAAGTATCTTTATGAACCAGTGGCCAGAGACCAATCCATATACTCTGTGGCATCAGCTGGCACTGCACACCTATGATTTAGGAAGCTGACTAGCACCTGAAGTGTGATTCAGCTGTGAATTCAGATAGGAGTGACTACACATAAGCAAATGTGAACATTACCAAACAATAAATGGAGACTATTGAATACAGTGACTAAAGTATGCTTCTACTGTGTATACAGAGGCATTTATTGCTGTCCAAAGTGCATTAGGTGATTTATTTAATCTTTTCATGTAACTGCAGTACATGTAGATAGCATAGAATTTCAGATGAGTGAGATGGGAGTGTTTAAATGACTCGTAAATCAGGTCAGTTTTGAAAATTAAAATAAAAATCTTACTAGACTAAAACTTACTAACAATATACTTCATGTTAACATTCCTTAGTCATTACTAGTTTTTATCATAGAATCATAGAACGGTTTGGGTTGTAAGGGATCTTGAAGATAATCTAGTTCCAACTGCCCTGCCAAGGGCAGGGACACCTTTCACTAGACCAGGTTTCTCAAAGCTCTGTCCAGCCTGGGTTTGAACACTTCCGGGGATGGAGCACCACAGATTCTCAGGGAAACCTGTAATGGTATGATCATAGTGGAGAGTTTAATGCTCTTAAAAAATGTTTTGTATGGATGACTTGTCTATATGCAACTAATAATTTTTTACTAGCTCATAGTCTGTATTTTATGATCTAAACTTGATATTCCAAAATAAGTAGTCATTTCCTTTTTAAATCCAGGGATATGACATCAGAATTGACATATCACTATGTCGTCACGCACGGAGGGAACACATGCACAATCGATATGATTGATAAAAGTGATCCGTTTATTGTGCTCAAATAATGGGTATATGTAGTGTCAAACTCCCACGTACACACAGCTTCCTGTAGTGATTGGTTGATATACACAGCATTGGGTACATTCCAGGTGCGCTTTCGGTGATTTTCCCCTGCTCATATACACATCCTCCTCTCAAGGTCTCTGTTCCTAGTTCACAGACAATTTTTAGCTACAAGGTTGGCCAGCTGGTCTTCTATCTCTATTGGTTAACTTCCAGGGTTTTTCCACTGCTGGCAACTGTACACAACTGGTGTTTTTTCTCACTTTCACAGAATCTGTGCATAATTAAGCTCAGACATGGGAACATGACCTTTGCTTGCTAACCATGTCTCCACAATTCCCCCTTTTTCTTTTTGAGCAAGCCAGACGGACGCTACACTTTTCCTAAGCATCGACATCACACATCGCAACATAAACTTGCTATTAACACAAATAAGACTACCGCACATAATATCGTTACACCTTGTATGAGCAAATCTTTAAGCCACCCAGAAATTCCCCATCCCTTAAAGAGTTTTGTCAACCAATCCAATCCATCATCCTTTATTAGTCGTTTGACCCCTTCTCTTAATTGTTGTATACTTTTATAGATTGATCCCGAATGATCTGACAAATTCATACAGCACATCCCTTCAAACTCTGCGCAACCATGTCCTTGTGCCAACAACAAAAAATTGATTGCTGCTCTATTCTGTAAGGTGGCATGATGAATACTATCAACATCAGTTATAAGTCCACTTATCGCAAGCGAAGTAGCATTTGTCTGTCTTGCAAGCCAACAGCCTAGTTTATTTAATGTTGCTAAAGCTTGAGCTCTAGGTACTTTAGGAGCTAAAAATGAGGCAGCTATTATTTCACCCAGGTTCCAAAAATTTACTTTGTCATTACAGCTCAAATAAAAAGCATGCTTTGACCTTCAAGAATACAATCCTCTTTTGTATATTATCATAGTGCTATTAGGGATAAACATGCCTAAGATACCTACCGTACATGGGCAATTATATGGGACTTTATATGGGACGGCACCCCCTGCCAGGCCCGATCCTGTGGCAACTAAGGCACAGACTCCGTTTCTGGCTACAAACAAAATCCCTTATTGAGTGAGCTTACAGGCTTTTATAGTATTCTGCCTGGCGGTTAGTAGTGGGTTAGTTCCTTTGGTACTTTTCCATCACGAAACAATCTTATTGATCACGCACTTTCTCAGCCAATCACATTACTGTCCACGCACTTTTGCTTGACCAATTATTTCTAAACATAGTTCTTTGCCATCACTACTCATTATATCGAAACTTTCACTTCCCCTTGACTACACATTCTTTATCATGTCTTAAGCATCCTCCTGTTTCCAAATTTACAGTCCTCAGAAATTACCTTGCTGTTCTCTCTTCGGTTCCACCCGATGTTCTTTCTCTGGTTCTTCCCAACTTGTCCCTTTCACTTCTTTCAAGGTTTGTGGTTGATAAGAGTCCAGATGTTCAGGCTCTCGTCCAGGTCTACTGATGCAGCTTCTTGTGCAGCATGTTGAAGACGGCTTTTTTTTTTTTTTTTTCTTCACCCTCTACACTACCATTGTATTATAATCTTTCTAGTTTTTGCCTTAGCATTTTCTAGTAGCTGCTGCAAATTTGCATGCTCTAACATCTCTCTTACTAGTAACAAATCTACACAGTACAAGGTATAGTTTCTCATTAGTAACTGGCTAGTAAATACAGGTGGTTTTATACACAAAATCACAGCCTCTAATAATAGCTACATTACAAGCACACATATTCAAGTTGTTACTTTTCAGTTGCCCCCAAGTGATGTCCTGCAATCATTCATTTTTCTCTTCCTCTATCCCATTCTGCTCGGGGTATTCACTGTCAGCTCCTATAGCTGAGGTATCAGGTTTCTCCACTTGTCTGTCCAGCTTATGGTAAGGGTTAACAAACTTTGCAGGTAGCCACCATGGATCTTTAGGTAGGAGGATACAAACATACCCCCTATCCTACGCTATCAGCTCCTGAGAAGGAGCTAGGTTAGAGTGATTCAAAGGCATTCTAATGGGAAAGGAATGTGAAGCTACAGCTGCCTGCCTGCTTAGCAGCAGCCATAAATACCTGCTAGCAACCACACTTTTGCATTAACCCTTTCTTGCCCAAAATGTTAATCTGTTACCCATTAAAACTTTTACACAAACCCAACAACAAGAAATACACAGAACACTGTCTGTCCTCAACACACACACACACACACACACATGGGATCCCACAAGCACACTCCATACAACTACAATATTCAAAACACAAAGCCCAGACAATCATTACTTCCACTACACAGTCACTCATACGGAACGTGGCTTAAGAACCCTGTCAAGACAATCAAAAATCAGCTCCAAGCAGCATCATTGCAGTGTGAGGTGACAGGCTCAACTTTAGGGGGTGTCCCCGCAGAGGCTCTGCCTCCCCCACATTGCATGAGCCTTGGGCTTTTACACTGACCAAAATGCACACTCATTCCGATGCAGGTGGCCAGCCTACATTGGAAGAAGTGGTCAGCAATATCCATAAAAAGTCTCCAAGGGCTAATAGAAACATAGATATACATGGATATATATTTCCCAACTTCTAGTACATGTGGATCACAAAGAGACTATCAAATGAGTTGTATAAAGTCCACAGCCTGCCACAGTACTCATATAACATGTTCAAAAGGCTATAAGGGTACTTTTATTTATTTTTTTTTTTTTTTTTATAGAGGCCAATTTGTCGTCAGCAGGGAGGATTCCCCCAGGGTAGGCTTTGAGGGTTGTTGTCGCTCGTTGTGGGGAACCCCCCTGTCCCCTGCCCTGCCGCACAAAGGGGAGTGTTACCAGGGCTCACAACACTCCACTTCACGTTTTCCTGCGGCCATCGTTGTTGCTGTTGCCGCGGCTGCGGTTTCTGGCAGTCGCGCTGCAGCTCCAGCGCTGCCCGCTCGGCCGCGCGGCCCGAGAGCTCCGGCCGCGCCTCCCGGGGCACCTTCCTCCACAGCTCCCGCGCAAAGGTCTGCACCCATGGCTCCTCCACTCGCAGCGCCTCCGTGTCCCGCAGCTGCTCCAGCAGCTCCTCTCCTGGAGACAACTTTCTCGATAGCACCCCACGTCTCCTTCCATAATCAAAGAGGGCAGTAAGCCCTTTTCCTAGATCCCGCTTCTCTAAGAAGCACTTAAATAAATCAAAGGCCGCTTGTCTTTCCATTATTCACTACTCTCTCTTTTTTAAGTTTTGGTACCAATGCAGCTCACTAGCAAGCAGGCCAACTCAGCAGGCGGCGGAGGCTCCCTCTTCGTCCTCCAGGCTCAGAGGCTCCTATTCTCTTTCAGGATTGACCTCTTTCTCTTCTCCGGGCTTTACCTTAGGACTACTTAGTAGTCCGATTCTTTTTTTTTATCATAGGCTCCTCTTCTCTTTCAGGATTGGCCTCTTTTTTCTTCTTTCACTGCCCGTTCTCTGCCCGGCATCTTCGACCAGCAAAACCGAGCATTTTTTCTTCTTTCAGCCCTCCGGATGCTGCTTCTCCGGTGCTTTCCCACTCCGTGCGCAATTCTCCCAGCCGCTACGGGTACCTGGGTTCCTCTGTTGGTCCCTGTTCGGGCGCCAATATGTCGTCACGCACGGAAGGAACACATGCACAATCGATATGATTGATAAAAGTGATCCGTTTATTGTGCTCAAATAATGGGTATATGTAGTGTCAAACTCCCACGTACACACAGCTTCCTGTAGTGATTGGTTGATATACACAGCATTGGGTACATTCCAGGTGCGCTTTCGGTGATTTTCCCCTGCTCATATACACATCCTCCTCTCAAGGTCTCTGTTCCTAGTTCACAGACAATTTTTAGCTACAAGGTTGGCCAGCTGGTCTTCTATCTCTATTGGTTAACTTCCAGGGTTTTTCCACTGCTGGCAACTGTACACAACTGGTGTTTTTTCTCACTTTCACAGAATCTGTGCATAATTAAGCTCAGACATGGGAACATGACCTTTGCTTGCTAACCATGTCTCCACATCACTAGAGTGAAATTCTACTAGAGATGATATCATAAGTTTCACATTTTCTGAACATTACTGATGATCGGTAGCAGGCAATTATTGCTGTATTATAACCATAACTGGAATCGGCAATCAGAATTTCTTCCTAATGTCTATTCTAAATTTACTCTCTTTCAGTTTAAAGCTATTCCCCCTTCTTATATTACTACATGACCTTGTAATATGTCTGCCTCCAGATTTCTTGCAGGTTCCCTTTAGGAATTGGAAGACTGTTAAAAGGTCTCCCCATAGCCTTCTTCAGACTGAACAAGCCAGCTCTCTTAGCCTGTCTTCATGAGAGGTGCTCTCAGACCTGTGATCATCTCTGTGGCTCTCCTCTGGAATGTCTTGAGCAGGTCCAGGTCCATCTTGTTTTGGGGGTCCCAGAGCTGAATGTAGTACTCCAGGTATGGCCTTATGAGATCAGAGGGGGAGAATCACTTCCCTTGATCTACCCGTTATGCTCCTTTTGGTGCAGCCCAGCATATAGGTGGCTTTCTGAGCTGCAAGCACACACTACCAGGTCTTGTTGATCTTGGTCTCGTCAATCAACACCCCTAAATCCTTAATCCATTCTGTGCTCAGCTTGTATTTATGCTTGGGATTGCCCCAGCCCAGGTGCAGGTTCTTGCACTTGGCCTTGATGAACTTCATGAGGTTTGCACTCGCCCAACTCTCAAGCATGTCAAGGTCCCTCTGGATGGCATCCCTTCCCTCCAGCGTGTTGGCTGCATCACACAGCTTGGTGTTGTCGACAAACTTGCTGAGGGTGCACTCAATCCCACTGTCTATGTCAATGACAAAGACAAAAAGCTGCCCTGATTATTCCTCCCACACTACCTGTCCTTGTTTCCACCCTCTGTAGGCCGCCTTCTTATGCTGGAGTTTGTCTAGGATCAACTTGTTCATCCGTGCAGTACACCTGGTGTTCCTGCCTGATTTACACTTTGTTGGGGTGCATTGCTCCTGAGCTTGGAGGGGTGATACGTGAATGTTAACTAATTTCCTTGGGCCCCTCTACCTTTCAGGGTCTTTATCCCACAGAATGCCACAAGGCAGAATCCTCAACAGGCCAGTGTCCATTCTCCTGAAGTCCAGGTTAGGAAGCTTGCTGCACACCCACCTCACTGTTCTAAGGATCTCAAACTCCATCATTTCATGATCACTGAAGGATGCCCTCCAGCCTCACATTCCTCACCAGCCCCTCGCTATTAGTTAAGGCATAATCCACCTACTCTATCACTCGGAGAAGGAAGTTAACATCAACACATGCCATGAGCCTCTTGGATTGCTTATGCCCTGCTGTGTTGGCCCTTCAACAGATTTCAGAGTGCTTGAAGTCTCCCATGAACACCAGAGCTTGTGAAAGTGATTCCACAACTATCTGTCTGTAGAGGGCTTCATCCTCTTTCACTAGTTAAAAGGTGTTAGCAACTGAGAGAGAAGTTGAAATCCAATCTGGATAAACATATGTTTCAATAGTTATCAGTTATCACCTAAATGTGTATTTACAGCAGACAGATAAGTAGGTGAAAAGAGTATAAAGAAGTACTACCTAAAATATATTTTAAAAGTGATATTTAAAATAGTAATACATAAAAAAGATCTGTGCTGAACTTAAAGGGATAGAGATGCAATCCAAAATGCAGTTGGATTTGACTAATTTGGGAACAGAGTTGATCAGCAAAAACTGGTTTGTTTCATGTGAGATATCTTGGGTTCAACACCATATAACTTCACCCTGGTTGGGTGCCCTGTAGCAGACCCCCACAATAATGTCCCCTGTCTCTGCTCTTCTTTTAATCCTGATCCATAAGCTCTCAATTGGCTCCTCATCCACCCTCAAGTAGTGCTCTGTACGCTGCAGCTGGTCATTGATGTAGAGAGCAGCACCCTCTTTCTTCGTCTCCAATAGCTTGTTTTCTTAAGAATTTGCATCCTTCCGTTCCGACAGTCCAGTCACAGGATGTATCCCACTACATCTCTGTGATGCCAGTGGGGTCGTAGCCCTTCATGTGTGTGCACACCTCAACGCCTCTTGTTTGTTTTCCATGCTACATGTATTGACACAGAGGCATTTCCTTTGGGCCCCTGATGATGCTGGGTTATTTGCTGGAGTGGTAGGAAGTCCTTTGCTCTTCAGGGGCTCCATTGCTGACCTGTGATTTCTCTCCAGGTTCTGGAAATCTCCTACTGGCATTAGCATCAGACTGGTATGAGTGGGATGGATTATGGTTCCCCTCTCCTGGCAACTTTAGTTTAAAGCTTACTTCATCAGCTTGGCAAGCCTATCACCAAAGATGCTTATCATCTTCTTTGACAGGTGGAACCCGTCAGCCCCAAGGAGACCAGGTTTCTCAAAGTGAGTCCCATGGTCACAACACTTGGTTGTGGCACCAGTCCTGTAACCTTTGGCTGAATTCCCACATCCGACTGGCTCTTTCAAACGCCTTGCCTTCTATGTGGAGGACTGATGAAAAAACTACCAGTGCTCCTGAATCCTTGACAGACACTCCCAGGGCTCTGTAATCTCTTTTGATTGTCCTCACATTGCTTCTATCCATATCTGTGGTGCCCTTGTGAAACAACTAGAGGAGGTAATGGTCAGTTGGCCACACGAGGCTCGGTGGTCTTTTGATGAAATTCCTGATATAAGCCCCCCCCTAGACAGCACAACTCTCTGGAGAGCGCATCAGGCCAGCAAATGGGTGCCTCTATAACTCTCAAAAGTGAGTCACCTTCAACTATTGCCTATCGTCCTTTCCTGGTTGAGCTTGTTGTTACTGTTCATACAGACCGGGCTGCCACATTTACCTCTAATGTTTCACCTGCTGTAGTGGGTCTTTCATTATGGTCCTGCAGAGCAGTGAATTTTTTCTGCAGGGTCACCTCTGGCTTTGTCTTTGTATCATTACGCTTGATCCTTAGTAATTATGATGCAAGAAAAGACATGCTTTATGGTTCATGTAGTACTTTTCTTGATAGTGCAAAAGGGGGCCATGGTCTAAATTTTAGAGAACAAATTTAAAGCCTATTCAAAACACAAAGAACATTATCTATAAAAGAGACAGAAACAAAAGAAGACTTTCAGATATAAGAAGCTGACCTATGGGCAGTAAGTAGAAAGAAAGTACAAAAATGTTATGTAAATAAAGGTCAAGCAATTGAACTTCAGTACTGTACTGTCAGACAAACTGTAATGTCCTGATAGGACATCTTCATTAGTATAGCAGACAGTGTGTGACAAAGTGATAAGGCAATCAAGTCTTCCCTCAAAACAAGAATTTTGGAAAGGGTGAGAAGGGAATCGGGAAGAGAATGGGGCGGGGGGAAGGCAGAAGAATGAAATTTAGCCTTGCAGACAAACTAAATTTTGTCTTAAATGTCTAGATTGTCTCTGGTGAAAACAAGATTACATACAACTCAATAAAATAACCCATGTAAAGCAATCAAAACACCCAAGCTAAATGATCAAACTGCAGAAACAATTGATCAAACACTTGAATCATAACAAGATTTCTATATCACTGATTTCCATCTGTGCTTAGAGACACTTATGTAGAAACAATAAAATTGAGAGTTGGTTGACAAGGGGCAGTCAGCAGGAAAAACATTCTTTATGGTGTGTGACTTACTGAAGTACTGTAGAATGCACCATTTAATGAACACGGTATCAATTCCAAGGACTGTGCATTGTGGTACAGAACTAAATCTTAGAATGCAGTAAATGCCTTTTTTATTTCTTTTAAAGAACTTGAAAACTTTAAAATTAATTTGTAATAACTTTTCTTCTCATCATTCTGTAGTAGTGAATTACACAGGCAAGATTTTGAATCCTGTGTATTGCTCAACATCACCTAGATTTTTCTTTTTAATAACTTTTATTGTCAAGTTACTGCTAGCTGTTTAGTACTGATGTGTTAGAGTATTTTATCAACTAGGATAGGTAAGTGGACTATTTATACTACATTCATGTGTGGATCACATGAATGGGCAAGAAGTTGTATCTCGGATCCATACTCTAAACTAGGGTAGAAAGGCTTTACATTTAAGACTGTTACTAATGATACGTTCTACTACTCTTTTGATAACATTAGTCCAGAAAACATCTATTTGGACTAATAATGTATACATAGTTCATATTCTTTTTAACAAATACATTAATTGAAATCACTTTTATCTACAAGTGGTTGAATGGTTAGCTTTGAAGGTTACCAGACGAGGACCTGAAATAAAATTTTCTAGAAGCTAAATTTAAAAAGCACATAAGATAACAGATTTTGGATAGAATAATTTAAATTCTTGACTCTTGTGAACAAAAAACTAAAAGGAATTCTATTTTGTTGTATAACTTCAGGTGTGGTTTCAACGCTAATATTAGTATGGAAGATGAGCACTGAGTCATGTGGGGGGTACACATTTCTTCCATCTCAATCACAAGGGAAGCAGCACTTCCAAATGGATTTTCTGAGGACTTAGCCTGGCCAGAAGACATTAATATATGTATTTTCAGATGTTTCATGCCATCAAGTTACTTTTCTAAATTGAAGTGTACATAAATTGTCAACACCAAGGCACTGAAAGATAGCTAGGTCTTTAGAATAATTTCAAGTTTTCTGTACTTCTTAGTACACCATCTATAAAAACCTTTGTATGTGACCTTTAATACATTTGCCCTTTGCAAGATGTTTCAAAAAGTTAAATTTCCTCCAAGAGAGAAATCATTTGAAAGCTATACTGTATTTCTGCCACCAGTAGGAACTAAGCTAGCATCTATTTTACTTCTCAAGGGAAGCTCAAATTCTTAGACAGAATCTTTAATTTATGACAGTTGTTTGCTACTCACAGATTGGTCTTATCCTATTACTAAATGTTCTTCTTATAGTCATCCATTCTGTCCCTGTTCAGTGTTTGGCTTCCTGGGAGGTGTTAAAATTGACTTACCTAAATAATATTATTAGACTAGATATGCAACATAAGTAACTGTAGCTAGGTAAAAGTAGTTATTGGAGAAATAATCAGTAAACATCTCACTGCTACAGCAGAGATCAGTTTGGTCCTAATTCTGTAAATAAGAAATGTGCATTTCAGTACGTCTTTTCTGTTAACAGAGAAAATATTTTTTTTTGGTTAATTTGCTGATAAATGATTATGGAACAAGGTTTGTGTCTTCATCCAGAGTTTTATCCTATGTGGAAAAAATTAATAAACGGTGGCTTTGGGGCTTATGGTAGTAAGATTAAATGAAATCACAGTATTGCTTTTTCTTGAGAAGCTCCCAACTCCTTTTTATGTAGCTATTTCACTTTATTCTCCAGTGGTTTAGGGACATCACAGTGCCTGGCTGGTCAGACTTTGTACTGAGGACAGATGTTTTGTCTGCTAAATTTGCTGCTGTTCACACAACCCATAAAGACTAAGAACATTGATAGTGCTATATAAGCAAAAACATTAGCTCAATTAGCTTTCTCAATTTCACCTCACCTTCCAGTCACCTCTACAAAAATAAGTTTCACAAGCATGGGCACAATCTCTGTCTAGAAAAAAACCCTGTCTGATATTCAGTCAATCAGATTGAAGAGTTATAGACTCTTTACCAAATATATTAACATTTTCCTTTAATTCTACATGTATTTATACAGATCCATTACTTTTGAAGAGCTGTATTATCCTTTTTAGTATTGGTTGCAAGCTATAAAGAGTCTACTGCTGTACTCACAGAAAGGCAAAACAGTGTGTGATCTTTGCTTTCAGGCAAAATCATGGACAGTCATGACTATTTGTGCAGTTATAAAGTTATGGCAAATGTTTTTTTGGAGTTGCAAAGTTACTAGTAGTGGCTAGATTTATAACAGAATTTTGTGAGGAGAAAAAATAACTGAGAACTTAAAAAAACCACAAACTCCAAGCCCTGGCATTTTTAAGAGACTTTTGTAGCATGAAGGTTTTTATAGAAGACTTCCACAGTCATCAAAACCAGTTAGTTTGCTTCAGAAAATATATCCAAATGTAGCTACTAAAACCAGGAAGGCTTGGTCTTTCATATCATATATCTTTAGGCATGCAGGAGGTAGACTTGGAAACATTGCAGTACTTCAATCAGTTGTCTGATTTTCTAAGTACATCCAGTGTTAAAAGGCACTGATCACTGGTGAGGTTAACTACTGTCAGGTAGTGATTGCATATTTTGAAAATGCTCCTGAATTGAAGTTGGTTGTTGTGACAGCATGAAAAGGATTTCTCTCAAAAATAAGAAGATTGTGTGCAGGTGGTTCTAGCAGATAGATAATCCAAACCCTTCAAGCATGAATAAGTCTTTTGAACTCATGACCTGAGGTGAAACTACACCAAGTGAGGTGTTAAACTGGCATAAATCTGCTTTGAGTCAAAGATGGAGGAGTCTGCCCAGCTGCTTGTCTTGCAAGTTTTCTGCATTGCAACAGGATCCACAACTGTTAAAAGGGACTCCCTACCAAACTCATTAATTGGCAGGCAGCATACAAGTCCAAGAAGAATAGAGATTAATATATTGAACACTTAAATTCTTTTAAAAATTAATACTTTAGTATAGGAAATCCCTTAAGAATTTTGCATTAGTTACATATTAAATTGAGGGGGAATAAAGAACGTAAGATGCCCAGCTGTGCTCATCTTACAGACTCCTCAACTCCTCCCATTAAATACATTATAAAAACTATTTTAAGCCAGTTTTAGTATTTATTTTATATAACGGAAAGTGTAGTCAGCCCCTATGGAATGTAGTTAATAATCTCAAAGTTGGGCATTAATCTAAACTTATTATGTAGGTTTTATGAATAGCCAGTGAAAAGAAGCAGACATTTCTAGGAAAGAGTTCATCCTGAATTGTAATATAAGTTGAAGTGAAATATGATGAATCATAGCCAGAAATAATTATTCCTTGACTCTTGGGAGACCCTAAATGAATAGTTTAGATCACATGTTAGGTGGTTAAGATTAGGTGAGATGAATTATGTTCTTCATTTTTAATCCAAACCAACAAAAAGTAACCATCAGTGTAAGATTTAAATGTTGGAATCTCCAGAGACTTCTTAAACCCTTTGATGCCAATTTACCAGGACTTTCTTTAGGAGCATTTTAAAATTTTACATCTAAATATAATGGTATTTGCTACTGTTGCCAGAAATACCATTTTCAAACTGCTTTTACACAATGATTTGCAGTTTCCAGGATCCACCTGTGCCTAAGAATTAAATTGGCTCAATGCCTTACCACTTTAGAGACAGTGGTAGGTTTTGAACTGCTGCCAGTAGAGTGTGTGCTTTTTGTAAAGATTACTGGGTGTTATGCTAATGACTAGCTGTGAACAAGCATTGAACCAATTTTCACATTGCCTTGAAATAAACCTGAAAGATACATTGAAATATATTCATAATATGAAGTCTTTAGCAGTCTGGTGGTTATGACAAGACAGAATTATTGGTAAAAGGTATAGAGCGCTCAGTCACCTTGCAAGCTGTTTTTTGGGAAAATACTTCAGGAAAGGAATGTAGAAATTTAAGTGCATCCTCAGAGTATTACCACTGTAGATATAAAGAGTCTAATTGAACAGCGAAACAATAACCTTAGCCCAGATCCCCAACTGATAAACACTAAAACAGCAAATGATGACTGCAAGTAAGGTATGGCATGTTAAAACTCTGAGACCAAGTGCAGCAACTGTGGGAGCAAATAAATAAACTTTGTGACTAGTGACTACTAATCCAAAACAATGGATGCTTATTACGAGTCGACATACTCTGGTCATATCTGTCATTATCCCAACCCATCATGCCCCATGTTGGGTGACACAAAGAACTGTTGTGTTTTAAAGCCCAGCTGGTAACTCAGAACCAAGCAGCCACTCGCTCACTCTTCCCCTTCTCTCCTTCCAGCTCCCAGAGGGATGGGGAGGAGAATTCAAAGAATGTAACTCCCATGGGTTGAGATAAGAACAGTCCAGTAACTAAGGTATAACACAAACCACCACTGCTACCACCAATAATAATAATGATAAGTGAAATAACAAAGGCAGAGAATGTAAAACTAAAGGGAGAAAAGGAAAAGAAACTAATAAACACAATACAATTGCTCACAACCCACCAACCGACATGAGCAGTGATCTGGGCCTTTGGGGTAACTCCCCCCAGTTTCTACATTGGGCACAACGTGCTTGGTATGGAATACCCCTTAGGCTAGTTTTGGTCAGGTGTCCTGTCTCTGCTTCCTCCTAGCTTCTTGTGACCCTTCGCACTGGCAGAGCATGAAACTGAAAAGTCCTTGATCAGAGTAAGCATTACTTAGCAACAACTAAAAACATTGGTGTTTTATCAGCATTTTTCTGAGGGTGAAGTCAAAAACACAGCACTGCACCAGCTACTAAGAAGAAAAATAACTGCTACAGCTGAACTTAGGACAGTAAATGATAACTAATTTTTCATATTAAACCAAGTCCATTATTAAAAATAAGTAAAAAATTGGAATTCTAAGTCAATGCTTTCTGAATCTTGCACATAACTTAATGTCTCCATAATTGCAATAATCAAGAAAGGACAATCTCTAGTAAAAATAATGTAAGTATAATTTATAAGGAAAACTAGTTCCCTTATAAAACATTTACTTGCAAGAAATCATGTTAACAAGCAAAAACCTCTATCTGTAAAATAAAAGGGTTTATATGATGCCATAAAAATAGCTAGCATAACTAAAAGGCAGAACTTATTCTGATTGATTAAAATATAAATACAGAAATCTAGTCATCTTCCTTGAGATTTTCTCCTGTATACTTACCTTATTAATTGTAGATTAATTTTTAGAAGTGTAAAAAACCTGCAAGAAATTTAGAGTTCGAAATTGTCTAACTTGAACATCCCTGAAAAAAACTGCATTTGTGATTTAATATTCAGGGACTTCTTTAATCTCAGCTTCACAGCATGCTGCTATAGGCACCTAAGTTAGGAGCTTAGCATGAAACTTCTTTCTATGCGACTTAAGAGCCAGCTTGCACCCAGATTTCAATTCACCAGGCCCAGACTATTGAAATGTGCGATATTATACCAACAAGAATTAACAAATGGAACATCTCATAAAAAATTATTGAAATAGTCAGAAGTATTCAAATCAAGTTTAAACATTTTTCTATGATGTGCATTATGAATTACATGAAGTAAAACTGAAATTTTATAGCCACCTTTTGTGGAAGCCACATGTTAGAGTGGCTCTTTCTAATTTTGATATCAAGAAAATAACTTCTTGTTTCAGAAAACAGTTGTAACTCCACATAGCTAGTAAGGCTAGCACTTCGTATGTGATCATGCTTCAGTACTTCAGCTGACATCTTTCTACAGCATGTTCAGCTTAGTATGTCTGACGTCTCTTAATTATATAGTAAGAATACACCATACTGCTTTCTGAATTTTTCAGTGTCTTGACACAATTCTTGTAATGTTGTGATTTTAAATAACAGAATTTTAAAAAGCCTTTACAGTATCAAACATTTACTGATTTTTAAAATTTATGTATTTTATAGTGGATTTATGCCAATTAAGGTTTTTTTCTCTAAGATTTTTTTTTTTTTTTTTAGATTAATGATAAGATGGACAGGTTATCTATTTCTTACACTTCAGAGGATTATTTTTAGAGGATATTTAAAGGGGATAGGAGGTGAGGTAAGGAAACTACATTTTTACAAGAGTATACATTTTAGTGTATGTTATAATAATAATAGACAAGAAATTCTACCTCTGTTCTGACATCAACTTTAATTTTTACATGTTGAGTCTCGAATATATATACATATATATATATACAGTGTACAAATACTGTTGAGTTACAAGTCATTTATATGATGATTATTTTCTCTACAAGTGATCTGGAGTGTTTCCTTCTGTATTTACCAATTCAAATAACTAGGTTATTTATTTTCTGATATATACAGTGTTATTGTTTATTTGTAATTTCTATCATGAACACTTTTGTGGACTCATCTGCTATAATATAGTGGTTAAATTTTAAAGAAATTGTAGTCCTCAAAATTCTCTTAATTTGACAGCAGGAAAATACTAAAAGCTGTTAAATTTTGTCTCCTTTATAGTTCATAGTCTTTCTTATCTTTCAAAGTCAGAAGAATATAATGTTTGGATAATTCAATGAAAACTGCAAATAGCTTTCATGTATAATGTTTTAAAGACCTGCCAAAAAAAGTACAGTATCAAAATCAGTAATTTTTATATCAGTATGCTCACAACTCTTTGTTAATTTTATCTAGACGCCAATTCTTTCCAGTAGTATTTCAAAGTAAGCAATGCACAATTACAAATGTTTGAGTACACTACGATTATTGTTGGAGGAAAAAAAAGAAAGGAAAAAAGAACTACAGTACATGACACTCATTCCACATTGGATATCTTTCTGAGGAAAGTTTCCATTTCACTAACAGTAGAGTAAAAAGTAACATAAATTAAAAAAAAAAAAAGGTAAATTTTTTATCGTACCTTCAAATATTATTAATTCTGATATCATGTAATCAAAATTTGATATATATATTTGTCGTGGTTTAAGCCCAGGCCGTAAATGAGAACCACGCAGTCTACTTCCTCCTCCACCCTTTCTTCCCCCCCACTCCTGGAGGGACGGGGAGGAGAATCAAAAGAATGTTAACTCCCACAGGTTGAGATAAGAAGAGTTTAATAAATAAGGTATAACACAAATCACTACTTCTACCACCACCAATAATAATGATAAAGGAAATAACAAGAGAATACAACACCTCACTGACTGATAGCTTGCCCCCACCCAGCAGTGATCCAGCCCTTCCGGGAACTCTCAGTTCTGCATCCTGGGCATGACGTGCTGTGGTATGGAATACCTCTTTGGCTAGTTTGGGTCAGGTGTCCTGTTGATGCTTCCTCCCGGCTTCTCCTCCTCCCTGGCAGAGCATGAGACTCACAAAGTCCTTGGTCAGGGTAAACATTCTGACCAGCAACTGAAAACATCGGTTTTATCAGTATTATTCCCAGACCAAAAGTCAAAAACACAGCACTGCACCAGTTCCTAAGAAGGAGAAAAAATGACTGCTACTGCTAAACCAGGACAATATTTTTCAGACCATTCATCTGAATAACACAGTAGCATAAGATTTCTATTTGGTATTGCAGAGAATTCTAATTTAAAATGACACAATCTCAGATTCATTATGGATATGAAGTTTATTTTTTCAGTATTTTCTAGTATCACAAGTTAAAGGAATATGTTACTGTTGAATATTGAATAGTTGCATGCAGTTTAGCATATTGACAACTCTATGGTTAATACTTGTATTCTGCTTATACTCTTTCTGTGTCTTACTAATCTTTGAGAATGGTCTTTAATGCATTATTGTATTGTGTATTGAAAAATGCAATCGTTCTCAGATGCTAACATAACTCATATTTTTGCTTAGTGGAAGTTCATAGCTGCAAGAGAGTCACTTCCAGTCAGAATTCTTCATAATGTAATAATTCCTTCCAGCAGAAGAGTATTGTTCAGACCTGTGGTGGAGTCCATTAATAGCAGAACTAACTACTCCTGGGTAAAAACTAGCTGGTGAGATAATTACCCCCTCAATCATTAGTTTTTAATTGTTATTATTTCTACTAGTTTTGTTATTTTGAAGGGGTTATATTCTTATTTAACATACTTCAGTTCTTCTTTAGGATATTTAACGTCAATTCAGTCTATCTGCAAGAATAAAGTTTGGGGTATATTTGCTATTGCTGGTGTTCAGTACGAAGTACAACATGATTCTTCAGAATTGTGTCTAACATTTAAAATAAAAACAATCTGAGAACATGGTAGTCAAATAATAGTTAATGATCTGTGAAGGTCCTTTGTAAAGAAGCTAAAGTTTATAATTTGTAACATAGAAAAGTGCATCCAGTAGACATTAAAATGCAAGAGTCCAGTTTTATGTAATTGAGAATATGACCTGTCAGGGAAAGAATTGTGTATGCTTCATTTGAATGACTATGTGGGAGATGCATTACTAATTAGTTACTGGGTAGATTGTGATATTATGGATTAATGATGTTTTTTCACAGATTTTCCATGAATCTAGTTTTGATGCTTTTTAAGATCTTTTTACAAAATACTCTTAAGCCTTATTTTCAAATGCACCATATCTTCCTTGAGTCTTAACCAGAAGGTGATATATCCCCTGAAATAAGAACTTACAAGCATGTGGCACAAGTAGATGAAAGAACAAATTTGAGACACTCAGTGTGACTGTTAGTAAATTAAGTAAAGTGGTTGTTACTCTTCTCACTCTAGTTGGTTGGGAAAGTCTTTCATAGTAATGTAAGGGGTTTTGTGGGGTTTTTTGTCCCTTTACTGATGATTCTTTCCACTGGAAATAAAAATATAAATCCAATTCAACTGCAATTATATAATCATATAAAAGTTATATTATGCAGATAATGTGAGCAAAAGTATGATTGACAATTTGCTACACTTCATGCAACTTCATTGAGTAGAAACAGCTCTGTTAGGATGCATATCAAAAAGATGGAAGAAAATAATTATTAGAACCATTAACATACAAAAAGTACATTTTATAAAAGATAATATGAGCCCTCATATACCATGTGATATGTCATCAACACTTCTTTCAGATTGCGGGCAACAGTAGTTCCCTGATTTTATAATGGAAGCATTAAAAAATTACTTGCTCTCAAATTAAAGCTCCAGTATGCTAATACAGAAAGGAAAAAAAAAAAAAAAATCATTTCAACTTCCATCTACAGTGATTTCTTTTTAATAAGCAGACTGTGTACAGACTCTTCAAAGAACTATTCCTTTTTTGTTTCTCTGACTCTTTGCCCTGTAGCTATTCCTTTACACCAGGAATTCTCTTTTTTGTTCTCTTTTCTGATAGCAATCTTTTCCTTGCTCAACTTGAGAGAGATAAACCCTAGGCAATGTTAAAACACAATGCCTCTTATCTTTCCACATTTCAGCCTGAATCTAGCAATGAAACCACTCCACAAGCTAATGATAGGACCTTAGTGTGGGATACATACCAGTTTCTTACAACAGCAAAAAAAACAGTTTAATCCTCATAGAAAGTCTACTAAACATCTATTTTCACAAAATTCAATTATTAATTGCTAACATAGATAGTAATCCTGCAAACACTTACCCTAGTAGATAACACTAATTATAGGCAAAATATGTAGTTTTCTATTTAAAGAGTTTGTTAAATTCAACAAAACACTTGATGCTATCTCTTTTGCTAGGTATTCAGTCACAGAGCTTGCCCTGATTGTACTTCTGAGAGAGGAGTTTGGGTGTAGGAAAATACACAGAATCCTGCTGGGAAGAGGAGAGTAATATAATCAATGCCTCCACCTCTTTCTTGTAACCAGAGGCAACAAACTCAGCAGGTCTATTTTCCAGAAATTTCTTGCTCTCTTCCTTTCTTGATGCTACGTTAGCCTTCTCCAGTTTTCACAGTATAACCCTCCTTCTGTGTGTCACTGTTTGGGCAACAAACACACTCTGCAGGCAGGATAAACACAGCATCAAAATACAAATCAATTACTTATTGGCTGATACACACATATAACTGAGAATAATGATCTAGTATGGTAAGCATTTATATGTTCCCATTCCCAATAATAG
Organism: Psittacula echo; assembly: GCF_963264785.1. Classification (NCBI taxonomy): domain Eukaryota; kingdom Metazoa; phylum Chordata; class Aves; order Psittaciformes; family Psittacidae; genus Psittacula; species Psittacula echo. The sequence goes on along the minus strand of NC_137736.1, from coordinate 80,905,452 downwards.
AATTTTTACTTCAAGAATCCTGCCTTTACCAGTTCTTGTTTTTGCATAATCTAAAATGGTCTATATACTGTCTCAGAATATAGCAATTTCCTCAGAATTTACAAGAAGGTAGCATAGTAGCCCATCTTTAAAGATTTTTCAGGGGTATTTCTAGGCCAAAGAACTATTTAAAAAGACAGATAATTTTGATATGTTATGGCAAGTAATAAATGATTTCTTTCCTTATTTCATTTCCTCCCTTTGCAAAAATTAATGGTAAAGCCATACTTTTTCAATATTGTGGGAATATGTTAATTACACTTTCATTCATCTTTTAGCAAGCTAAGCGTGACATACTTGCTTGCAGTGCATTTTAAAATATTGCTTAGCAAAATTACTGAAGGAAATGCAGCTGGAAAATGATATTGGAAAGATCATTGTCAGCAATATAATAACTGAGGGTATTTATCAACTCTTGCAAAGATATGCTGGTATTAAAACAATAAAATTGTTCTCTGGTGTCTCTTTAAAGTAAGTGAAGTGTACCAAAAATGGAACTGTGAAAGTATGAATTAGGGTGACTCTCTATCAGCAACGTCATATGTGGAAGGCTAGGTGACTTGTGTTTCATGAACCAAACACCAACGAATTTACTGAGAGCATTGCTAGTACGAGAAAATAGGGATATATGATAACATAAATTGTTGTGTAGGGGTGAACTTTATTATTTTAAACAGTTTAACTCAAAGGCGTTGAAAAGCTTGGTTTAAAAAAAAAAGAAAAAGTGGGAGTATATCTCTTGAGAAAAGAATAATTTAGATGAAAACATTTTTAAGACTTCAGATTATCAAAGCACATGGGTTAATTACTCTATATTTATTCATGTGCTTAAAATTGTCCTGCAAAATTTGTGGATAGTGATTTAAACTTCATAGGGATGGAGTCGCTTTCTGTTGCTTCAGCACACAGCTGTGAGCAAAACCCACAAGACTGCTGAATAAACATAGGAATGAGCAGAAGAACTTTACTGAAAAAAATCTTTACTTCACAAATTACCTCTATGCTCTTATGAAATTTTTCAATGTTAAGTGAAAGTATACATTGCTTTATTTATTCTTTGTACAATGCCGAGAAACAGTTTGCTGGTGGTATTTTGATTTTGAGCTCAGTCATTGTAACTGTGAGAACTAGTTTATAAGTGTGCTGTTGAACTTTGCTGAAAAATGAAATCTCTTAATTTGGGAGTGAGTGGGGGTGGCTGGGTATCCTAAATCTATTGAAGTCAGTGAAATTGCCATATCTTACTATGGAATGAGTCCTGATTTCTCCCAGGAGTCTTGTAAAGAATAGAATCATAGAATCATAGAATCATAGAATAGTTAGGGTTGTGAAAGGACCTTAAGATCATCTAGTTCCAACCCCCCTGCCATGGGCAGGGACACCCCACACTAAACCATGCCACCCAAGGCCTCATCCAACCTGGCCTTGAACACCACCAAGGATGGAGCATTCACAATCTCCCTGGGCAACCCATCCAATGCCTCATCATCCTGACAGTACCCTAACAGTAAAGAATTTCTTCCTTATATCCGATCTAAACTTCCCCTGTTTAAGTTTGAACCCATTACCCCTTGTCCTGTCACTACAGTCCCTGATGAAGAGTCCCTCCCCAGCATCCTTGTAGGCCCCCTCCAGATACTGGAAGGCTGCTAGGAGGTCTCCACGCAGCCTTCTCTTCTCCAGGCTGAACAGATCCAGCTTTCTCAGCCTCTCTTAATATGAGAGGTGCTTCAGCCACTTGATCATCCTCATCATCCTCCTCTGGACTTGTTCCAACAGTTCCATGTCCTTTTTATGTTGAAGACACCAGAACTGCACACAATAATCCAAGTGAGGTCTCACGAGAGCAGAGTAGAGGGGCAGGATCACCTCCTTCGACCTGCTGGTCACACTCCTTTTGATGCAGCCCAGGATGCAGTTGGCTTTCTGGGCTGCGAGCGCACACTGCTGGCTCATGTTCATTTTCTCATCAACCAGCACCCCCAAGTCCTTCTCTGCAGGGCTGCTCTGAATCTCTTCTCTGCCCAACCTGTAGCTGTGCCTGGGATTGCTCCCACCCAGGTGTAGGACCTTGCACTTGGCATGGTTAAACTTCATAAGGTTGGCATCAGCCCACCTCACAAGCGTGTCGAGGTCCCTCTGGATGGCATCCCTTCCCTCCAGCGTATCAACCAAACCACACAGCTTGGTGTCATCGGCAAACTTGCTGAGGGCGCACTCAATCCCACTGTCCATGTCACCGACAAAGATGTTGAACAAGACCGGTCCCAACACTGATCCCTGAGGGACACCACTCATTACCAGTCTCCAGCTGGACATCAAACCATTAACCACAACTCTTTGCGTGCGGCCATCCAGCCAGTTCTTTATCCACTGAGTGGTCCACCCATCAAATTGATGTCTCTCCAATTTAGAGACAAGGATGTCATGTGGGACAGTGTCGAACACTTTGCACAAGTCCAGGTAGATGACATCAACTGCTCTGCTCCTGTCCATCAGTTTCGTAGAGCCATCCTAGAAGGCCACCAAATTGGTCAGAGAGGATTTCCCCTTAGTGAAGCCATGCTGGCTGTCACCAAGCACCTCCTTGTTTTTCATGTGCCTTAGCATGCCTTCCAGGAGGAAAAGAGTTTAGAGGTTTTTCTTTGTTTTGGGTTTTGCGGGTTTTTTTGCTTGTTTGTTTTTTGTTGGTTTTGCTCGTTAGCTTTTTTTTTTGTTTATTTGGGATTTCTTTTTAGGTTTTTTGGGACTTGGTTTTTTTTTTTTTGATTGGTTGGTTGGGTTTTTTTTTTTTTTTAAGAAATATGATGCATCATGAGGAGAAAAAAACCAACTGAGAGTTAATGAAGTAATTTATTTTCAATATCTCCCAACTGTTCCCTACACTTTATTGCATTGTCATTTCCCATAACGAGGATCTCTTAAATGAAATATGTGGAGTTAAGTCTAAATTTTATGAACTCAAATGAATCTACATAAGTAAAAAAATACGCTACTGATGAAGGAATATACTTACTGGCAGAGAAATCTTTCTATTTCTTAAAGTAATAAAAAAATTCTTTAAGATATCCAGATTATAGCTAACAAATGAGAGTTCATTGTCTTGTAAAGCAGTCTAAACCAAAAATTTGATAAAGAAAGGAAGTCTAATAAAGCATACAGTTTAATAACAATTATCCACACAGGATAAACTCTTAAGGAACCATGAGATCTGTTCTTGTAATATGCTGTTCCATATGCAATTTAACTGCTCTCCTGCTAAGAACTAATGATTTCTACAGTCTTTGGCACCAAGCTTACTGCAGTAAAATCAGAGGAACACAATGAGCTATAAAATCCAGATAACTTTTTTTTTTTTTTAATTTTTCGATTGCATTAAAGGGAGTAAGTATGACCTTGCTCACTTGATGATGAATTCTTTTTGCTGCTTTCCCAGGTATAGCCAACTTGTAATGAGAATTCCTGCTTTTCTTTTAAAAGTTGTTAGCTATCTTGGCAAATAATAACAAAGACAACCAGATGCCAGATGTAGCTGATTTCTAAATTTAATTTTATGTTCCTCATTAATACAAGCAGACGATGCATTAGAACTGAGCTATAAGAAAAATAAATAAATGGAAATAGATACTGTAAAACCCAAGATATGTGCAAAAAGCTCTGTGACTTCCTAAATGTCGAAGAAAATAAACTTAGTTTTCTTGTAGCTAGAGAAACTAAAATTCTGCATATTTGAGCAGAAAAAGGTGTTTTCTTTGAAGAGGATTAAATTATAAGATGACATCAGCCTATTGTAGAAAACAGAATAAGACATATAAAAATCCATTTATACACCCTATTTTTGTAAGATGTATTGCTTGAACAACCACAAATGCAGTTGCTAAAATCAATACAAAATGTCATAAACTTACTCTTTGTGCTTATTATGATCAAATTCTGATCAAATTTTAAGATAAATACTAAGAGAAGACTACATACAACTTAAGCTTCTCAAACAAGTCTTCAAGATCTGATGAGAAGTGGATGACTAATTGGTTAGTCACAAATCCTAAGTAATGAAACATCTACCAAATTCCCAGAAAGAAAACTGTACAAAACTTGCTTTGGTTTGAACTATACACATTGTAGTATTATAATGTGCATTTTTGTATTATAGTTACCAATCTTAAGTTAAGATTCTTAAATGTTTAAACATAATGTTCACACCTTAGCAGCCTGAACAACCAAATGAGGTTTGGATCCCTTCCCCACAATGAAAAGAGACAAAACCCCTTAAGACCTGACAAAATCTGAATCTACAATCAAGTAGACTTCAGGCACTTAAATCTACAACTCTCATTAACTGAAATGTAGAACTTTGCCCCCACCCTGCTCTCAATTATGCTTAATGTATTCACCTGCTGCAGAAAGAATCATGCACCTGCCTGTTAAATTTAAAAATAACCTGCTAAACCCAGTGATGCTTATCTGTATTCTGCTTCAGTGTCTTCCTGGGACATTCCTAACCAGAGTGTCCTGGGACAGAGTTCTCAACAGCTTCCTTTGAGGGGCTTTAGTAATACACAAGCCAAAGCAAAGTCTACCTTTTTGAAGAGCCTTACCTGGAGGATCTGCAACAAAACATAACAAACACCCAGATTATATGTCAGTAGCTAACGATTCCTATCATTATTTGTAAAAATAGTTGATCTTCTATGACTGCTTATAGATTAGTCGTTTATGGATTAGTTTTGGGGAGAAAAAACTAAACAAACCCAGGAATCTTCCATTTCTGCTGCATGCCCTAAACAACATACTTCAGTCTTAGTCTTTGTGCATCCTTCCTCTGTATAGCCCACAGGGTGTATGTTTCACATTGTTTTGCTGTGAGATTACTGGACAGACAAGGCTCCTGGGAGACTGAAGTTTCAGGAGTATTCTGCCCCAGTCAGCCTGTAAGTTGTTCTTAAAAGATGGCACTTACTTTCAGGAAGTTCTCTCATAAAAATAGAGGGGTTTAAGGGCTGGCTTTTGAGTGCACAGAATAGAGAATCTAGATATATGCTACTGGAATATGAACTAAGACAGACAGATGCTACAAAAAGCCTTTTTTTTTTTTTTTTTTAAATGAAGGTAGATTTTACTTGAAGATGAATGAAAAAAACAACATGGAATAACTAGCAAATATTAGTATCATGTATAAAACACTTATTTCATTCTTTTAAAATTATTACTATATTGATTTTATTATTAAACACTGATTCCTTATTAAATGCATACTGTAAACTATATAACTAGTGGATTACTATGACCAAAGTGCTTTGTTGCGTCTTTTTTATAACGTACTGGCTTCCTAAGCACTCAGGGGTGCAGCCTACCAGGGCCCATGGACTTAACGTATTCTCTGACCTGATCCTCTTCAACCAAGAATACATTTTATCTTGTTCCAGCTTTTCCCCTGTCTTTGGGACCTGGGACCCCTGAAGGTCTGTTTTGCTAGTAAAGCAAGAAGGCATCTAGTACCTCAGCCTAAACCATTCTATATGATTGTATGATCCTATGAAAAGTAGAACTATTATATGCACCTGAAAAAGTCTTGGGATGTAAATATTGTTCACAGATGGCAATAGTTGCTAATGGCATTTGAACTGGAGTCAATGTATGGTTTCCAAAACGGCTATAACAGAACCCAGTAGCCAGTTTCCATTTATCCTCTAATTTTTGGTTTCAGTTTACCTAAACTACAATCAGTTAACAGAATTACCCATTTCCTCTATGTCTATAAATTTATAAACAGACACAGCCACTCACTGTTTGTGATCTAATCTATAGAAAAGGAGTTAACAGCTTCCTCTGTTCCTTCTGCATCCAGCTTTCTTCATCTGGGAAGAAAGATGCAGGACTTACTGGTATTAGAAATTGTTCATAATAAGGCATATTATATTCTTGGTTTGGTTCCAGTTCTCAGTTTTCAACTGACTTATCTAAAACTTTAATTTGGGTACGCAGAATTGTTTTCATATTTGTTTTATCTTACTGTTAAATCTTGGGGCTTTGTTAAGCATACAAAACTTCTAATTAGCAGATGGGCATGGATTTACTTCATTGCCCATAGCTCAGAATAAGCCAAGGAAGACAGAGCCCAGTTTTATGTTAATTAAATTACTATTGCATTATCAATGCTCTTCTTTTTATATTAAATGTGAAATGCTGTTGCAATAAATACAGTTATTAAAAAACGAATTATCACGAGCAGTTCAAGTTTACTATATCCAATTTGCCGTTATTGTATTCTGAAGGACTGTGATTTTAATTTACATTAAAAATATGTAAGTATTGTGTAGAGGAAAAAAAAAGTTTCTAATGTGTCAGTTCACCCGTGTGTCCCCTTCAGCAAAACTTTTAGAAGCATTTGTTACTTACTGATTTTAATAGGTTTACAACATGCTTGAATGTAATGGACCTAAACGTGTAACAAATCAGTGGATTTAAAGCAGATTTTATCTGCTGCATCTACTTTTGCCAGGCAGATGCCTGAGCCATTCCCATAACAACAGTAAGTGCCAAAAGCATTTAAAGGAAGATGTCAGCTTTGTGAGCTTGTATCAGATCTTCTAAATTTAAGGTAGCAGGTACACTTTTTGTTCTAGCTTCTTGCAATGAATTGAATCTTTTTGGGGTGACCCAAATGGATGAATTTAGACCCAGTGAATCCGTATTATATTAGCTTAAATGGAATTTATGGTCTGGCTGAAGGAATTGAATTTCTCTGTATGGTCTGGCTTCGTGCTTAACTGAGTTTACAAAAAGCAGTTTTAAATTTTTAGGGGATTTTTTGGTTTTGCTTCTGGCGCTTTTTTTTTTTGTGGGTTTTTTTTTGTGTGTGTGTGGGTGTTGGGGGTTTTTTTTTGTTTGGTTGGTTTGGTTTGGTTTAGCTTGGCTTTTGTTCAAACACTTAAAAAAGGGAGAAAGGGATACTAAAATTTCCTTTTTACCAAGTATAATTTGATGGAATCGAAAGTCCAGGTGTCGCTCTTTGCTAGACCATTTTTGAAGTGCCCATCTCTTTGTAGCACTCTGTAGTATTACCCAATGAAGAGAACTTAGTAATAATTACAGAAAAAGTAGTGTGAAGCTCAGGACTGAGGATCTGGCAATGCAGCACAGGGAACTAGAGTGAGTAGAAGCGTGAGCAGGGAGACAGACTGAAGGGAGGCAGATTCCAGCGCGTCTTTTTACTTGCGTAAGATCCTAGTAATAGTAGCAAACACTTTCTTGTTTTAGCACTCAAATTGTATTAGAACAAAAGGTAATTTCAAGATTTTCATATGATCTGGAGCCAGGACTGTTCAAACAGGTTTTGTAATACATTTTCTGTCTCCTCACAATGTTCATAGATTATAAAGGTCCAATTCTAGCTAACATTTGCCTATAGTCTTTCACTTATCTTCCTGTCTTGAAGTTTTGTCCTCTACTGTCTTGATTCATTGATGATGCTGCCTAAAGTAAAAGTTAAGACAGTGTTTTCACAGAAAAGAAAAATCTTTACAGGAGTCTTTCTAAAAGTATGCCTGCATTTCCAAAATCTAAACCAAGCTTTGAGTTCATTAAGTTTGTACAATTTGTCATTTCTCTGAATTAATTCTTCCATCCCTAAGTTTTTTCTGCAAAAGACTAAATTTGACATCTGTTTTCCACATCTTTACTAATGAAGGCTGTCTCCAGAATGGCTTAGTTTCCTTATAGAATGACATAGGAGATACTAATCATAGTGAATGTAGTTTAATTGGATATCTAAAAATGAAACTATCATTTATAATAACTAAACCCCATTTAATTAAAGATCTACTGTGCCTATTGTGCAACACCTCTTCAGAGATAGGTAAGTTAACTGTTTAATCTGTTGATGAAGTATCTGCTGTACAAGAAATGGGGAAAATGAATACTGCTCTCTTAATTTGATTTGTTAAAATGTACCATCACAAAAGCAAATAAATGTGAAACATGAGAGCAAAACATCAAGTGAAGAGCACTACATGTAACCTGCTTTCATGCTGGTATTGTGCATATTTGTATGCAAAGTCTTTCAGATGATAAATGCAACACAACTAAATACAAAAAATAAAAACTAGAAAAAGGAGTATAATGTGAAATAGACTCTTCAAATAGTCTCTCTGTAAATGGAGACTAAACAAAAAAGATTTAAATTGCATTACAGTACTATTCAGTACTGCAAATTGATAGCATAGAATGAAGCAGGAAATAGGAAATGTGTAGGGTTTTTTTTTTCTCAACCCAGTTATTGTGCAGTAATCTAGCTACAGAATGTTATCTAACTAAACATTGCACTATCATCATAAGCCATCTAGATGGTTCCTGCAGTGCATGGGTGATAACTTCCACCTCCAAGTGACTGAGAAGAAAATCAGAAGAGATGCTCTGCTGGACCTCATCTCACCACCAAGGAAGGGCTTCTTGGAAATGGGAAGATCAAAGGCAACCTTGGCTGCAAGGACCATGAGATGGTGGAGTTCAGGATCCTGAGGGCAGGGAAGAGAGTGAAAAGCAAAACTCAACCTTATAAGCATAGTACAGGAGAAGAGATATTGGCTTTTTCAAAAATCTGCTCAAAAGAGTTCTACAGAATAAGGCCCTGGAAGGAAGAGGGGCCCAAGAAAGCTGATTGATAATCAAAGATCACATCCTCCAAGCTCAATAGTAGTCCAACCCAATGAACAGGAAGTCAGGCAAAAAAATGCCTGGAGGCCTGTGTGGATGAAGAAACTCAAACAAAAAATAGGAAGCATACAGAGGGTGGAAGCAAGAGTATGTAACCCAGGATGAATACAGAAGCATTGTCCAAGCATCCAGCAGTTAAGCTAGTAAAGCTAAAGCCCAGCTGGATTCAAATATGCAAAGGATGCCAAAGTCAACAAGAAGGGCTTCTACAGATACACAAGAGACAAAAGGAAGGATGTGGAAAAAGCTGAGATACCAGATGCCACTTCTTACTAGGATGTTTTTGATGAGTAAAATATGGTCTTTTTATTCAAATAAATGTAGGTTTTGATAGATGTAAATACCAGGACAGGAAATGTGAATATTAAGCTGACTTTTTTTGTTGCCATTGTTTTTCAGGACGCTGTCACTTGGCTGGACCAAATAACAAAGATATAAAATAACAACTGTCTAAACCACAACTGTTGTGCCTGGTATATTTTTATCCTATTTTCTTCAATAAGTATAGAAGTTTATCACAAAAACAGAGCTAGAGGTAGGTGAATCAAAAGATTGGAGGAAAAATAAAAATCAAAACAGAGACAGGGCTTGAAGCTGACTATAGTAAAATATCCAGGTGCTTATAAAGAAAAATTATTAATATTTAATAGCAGGAATTTATAAATAATATTCAATAAAAATTAAAAGTATTTAACAACGCACTTTGGTAATAGTAATTCACCTGTTATAAAGTATAGTTTACAATATACATTTAATAAAGGATCAATATTTAATAATAAAATCCATGTAGTAATAATATTAAAGGAATAAAAAAACTGAGTGTTTTATGTATGATGCCAACATTTGCTGGTTATTCTATGTTGCTTTTTCATTCATCTTCAAATAAAATCCATCTTCATTTTTAAAAAAAAAAAAAGATAGGCTTTGTGTTGCATCTGTCTGGTTTAGTTCACCAGAAATCTAGATTTTTTTATTTTTTCTTTATTTATGATGACGTGAAATACGTGGATGTGAAGCAGTAGATTCTTTACAACAAAATAACGAATTGCATGTGTAATCCTCTAAATACACTGAGTTAAAAAAAAAAAGAATCATAGTTGCAGGTGCCTTTTAGCTTATGTTTTATTTTTTAGATGAAAAATTCCTCTCATATTTGATTTTCATAACCATTCTGTCACATCTTTTTTTTTTTTTTTTTTCATTCTCTGTTCTTCACTGTCATCATCTTTTAGAATCCCCTGCTTCCCCACACTCTTACATTGTTTGGCAATAATTTGCCAATTTTTATTTTCCCTAGAGAAATGTAAATGTTACTTGCTTAAACATTTTCTGCAGTATTTTCATTTTGAGTAGTTATTTTTTGTTTACAAAAATACTAGGTTTTCGTGTGAAATATGTCTCATGGTTATTCTAAATGAGAGTTTGTTTTTCCTACTACCTTCAGAATGTTTCAACCAGCCCCATCCATTCTTTTTCCAGCACAATATTATTTTAAAGAGACATGTAGTTGTACTGCTCTTGAAAGCATTGTAAATCATGTACAATCAACAAAGCTATCATGTGACACTGCAGAATGTACAACTAATGAAAATGTAGTCACCAGACCTTATCATTTTAACTGAAGTTCTAGTTTAATAATGTAGTTTCATACCCCCAGGAGCCTTTAGCATTTATTTATCATGTTAGTTTCCATTATCTAATCCAAAATAATTGTGTTGATTCTCCTAAATTATACTAATAACATCCTCAAAAGGTTTACAGTTTCAAAAGGTTTATGACAATGCACATATATATACACCAGATGACTAGGTACATACTGCAGTATACCTTATTAACCAAGGTTTTTAGAATTTATAATTTAACCTTGCAGTGGTACTGTCCTGGTTTAGCAGTAGCAGTCATTTTTTCTACTGGTGCAGTGCTGTGTTTTGACTTTCGACCTGAGAATAATATGATAAAGCTGATGTTTTCAGTTGTGGGTCAGAATGTTTACCCTGACCAAGGACTTTGTGAGTCTCCTGCTCTGCCAGGGAGGAGGAGAAGCCGGGAGGAAGCAGGGACAGGACACCTGACCCAAACTAGCCAAAGAGGTATTCCATACCACAGCACGTCATGCCCAGGATGTAGAACTGAGAGTTCCCGGAAGGGCTGGATCACTGCAGGGTGGGGGTGAGGTACTGGTTGGTGAGCGGTTGTATTCTCTTGCTTGTTATTTCCTTTATCATTATTACTATTAGTGGTAGCAGTAGTGATTTGTGTTATACCTTAGTTATTAAACTGTTCTTATCTCAACCCGTGGGAGCTGCATTCTTTTGATTCTCCTCCCCGTCCCTCCAGGAGCGGAGGGAAGAAAGGTGGGAGGGGGAAGTGGACTTCGTGGTTCTGATTTACGGCCTGGGCTTAAACCACGACAGGTACTCATTCATGATCAATCTACGGATTCAATTGTTTTTTTACCTCCATAATACAAAGACAGCATCAGGAGCACTGGATTTTCTTCTACTCTCATCATTCAGCTAGTTGCTCATTTATGATATGATTTTCACTCTGTTGTGCCCCACTTGTGAAGCTCAGTTCAGTTTGAAACTTAAGACTTTATTTTACATAATTATTATGGAAATATTTGATAAATATTGAAAGACTTGGCTTTAACTGCAGAAATGGCTTATTGACAGAATCTCCTTTTCAGGCAACTCCACTGCTTGTTGGAGAGGGGGAGATATAAGTGAGTTTTCAGTGAGAAGGGTTGAATGTAGTTTGTTCAGAAAACACAGAGAACTCCGGTTTGAGTGCCTTCACCGTCTATTTGTACATATTGAAAACCCAGAAATGTGAATATTTCTGAACACTCTTGATACTATTTTCCATTCTAACATTAATGCACAGAACAAAAATACATTTTCCTAAGCAAACTGGTGCAGAGAATAAACGGGAAAAAAATCAGCAGTAATAAATTCACAGTATTTAGTCAAGTACTTCATAATCTTTTCACTCTATTTTTAAGCAGTAAGCTTCATTCTTGATGCGTACCTGTATTGCTAGCCCCTTGTATCTTCCTCTTCCTGTGTTGCAACATCCTCATTCATTCTCTGTTAAATGGGTATGAAAAATAAAAAAAAAATCTGTCAGATCCTTTTCCAACTTCTAAGGGATTTCCATTCCCACCTAACTTTAGTTATATACTGGTTAAAATCTTATTCAGTGTAGCATAAGAAGGTTTTTGTAAATGTTCTCTGTAGCATGAAGAGGACATCTGACTGCCACTTCAAGCTGCACCATGTATTTTTCAGTAACTCCAGAGTATCTTCTAAGTCACCAGGATGACAAGAACTTTTTAAAGCTCTAGGCTATGCAAAGCACCTTATTTCACTTCAAATTTCTACATAGTCTGTTCCGTTTAACTGGTAGTTTAGTTACTCTCCACAGGACGTCGATACATGTCTCCTTTCTATTATCAGTCAGTGACAATGGTATTTAAACTGTCCAAAGCTGGAAACACGTATTGACTTTGCTCAGATCTGTCTTCCTAGTTAAACCTATTGAAAGCTTGAAATGCAAATTATGTCTTTGCTTTCTGAAACAAGATGCCTGAATTCCTTGTTATGAGACATCTTCTGTTCACTAAGCAAGTTGCCAAAAGTGTTATAGAGTGTTTCAGTTTACATTTATAAGATGAGATTTTTTTTCAGCATGGTAAACTCCATCTCCAGATCAGTCTGTTCATATAAATACTTTAATTCAGTAACATCATGGACATGAACTGTAAGAATAGGCAAAAGTGCCTTCCAGAAAAGGGTAGCAGTGATCACACTTTTCAGTACTTGGGTCATAAACAGAGTTCAGCTAGTACCAGTGCACAACTCCTTTTAAAAAAAGACTCTTTAAAATGAGCGAGAGCTGATTGTAAAGAGAGAAGTTTATTTGTTTAATATTATATCAGTAATAACAATAACTTTCTAACTTTCATAATAACTTTTCTGGCTTTGGCATGATACATTCATAAAACATGACAAGTTCCACAAAAATGTATGGACAATGATAAAAACTGAAAGCTTTGTCTTTTGTTAACAGCTATCAACTGCCTCAGCAGCTTGTTTTCTTTCATTTTGAATATTTCAGAGGAATAAAATGCTAGAGAGCATATAATAGAAAGCATTTCAGTGGCAGTCCTATTTATATTGTTCTGCTCATCTAGTACTGCACTGGTTTGGTGCTTGGTCCAGCTTTTCATTATCTTGTATTCTCTATAGGTTCAGCTCTTCTCAAATTAAAGAGAAAACAATGAAAATATATAATGTCCAGACATCATTTCACCTAACTTTTCTATGTTCAATTTGCAGGAATTCTAGGCGCTAAATCCAACATACTTACCTATACTAGAACAGGTCATTGACTACAAACTGGGTAACGACAGCAAATTTGTACTACTTTTGTCTACTCTGGACATAATAATCTCTCATGTAAAAAAGTGCAGTTCTGCAGACACAGCAAGGGTGAATTTGGCCACCAGATTTTGCTAAGACTTCTTTAGAAACAAGTTTTCTTTAGAAACAAGTTATCATGCCAGAACTATGTAATCAAATAAACTGTTTCTAGAGAAATTGCTGGTGTGTATTTTTTTCAAGTTCTTTTTCTACAAATGGTTTTGTAGCCATAGGCATTGGTAGTGATTTATACAAAATGCTTCTGTTGATGGCAAGTATGATAGAAATTAGCATACCTAGGAATTATTTTGTGCACAGAAATTCATGCAGAGCAGAATACATAACCATCTATTGCTTCTTCCCAAACACAATTAACTTTAAATTCTGTAAAATACCCTAACAAATTGGTACCTGATTTTTTAAAATATAAAATCTGAAAGCATATAAATAAGCAAGAAAGGTTTATGGAGAATGAAAAAAAAAAAAAAAATCACAGTATCACAGTATGTTAGAGATTGGAAGGGACCTCAAAAGATCATCTAGTCCAATCCCCCTGCCAGAGCAGGAACACCTAGATAAGGTTACATAGGAATGTATCCAGGCGGGTTTTGAATGTCTCCAGAGAAGGAGACTCCACAACCTCCCTGGGCAGCCTGTTCCAGTGTTCCGTCACCCTCACTGAGAAGAAACTTCTTCTCAGGTTTAAGTGGAACCTCTTGTGTTCCAGTTTATACCCATTACCCCTTGTCCTATCATTGTTTGCCATTGAGAAGAGCCTGGCTCCATCCTCATGACACTCCCCCTTTATATATTTATATACACTAATAAGGTCACCCCTCAGTCTCCTCTTCTCCAAACTATAGAGACCCAGCTCCCTCAGCCTTTCCTCATAAGGGAGATGCTCCACTCCCTTAATCATCTTAGTCGCCCTGCACTGGACTCTCTCCAGCAGGTCCCTGTCCTTCTTGAACTGAGGGGCCCAGAACTGGACACAATATTCCAGATGCGGTCTCACCAGGGCCGAGTAGAGGGGAAGGAGGACCTCTCTCGACCTACGGACCACCCCCCTTCTAATACACCCCAGGATGCCATTGGCCTTCTTGGCCACAAGGGCACAGTGTTGGCTCATGGTCATCCTGCCGTCCACTAGGACCCCCAGGTCCCTCTCCCCTACACTACTCTCTAACAGGTCGTTCCCCAACCTATACTGGAACCTGGGGTTGTTCCTGCCCAGATGCAGGACTCTACACTTTCCCTTGTTATATTTCATCAAGTTTCTCCCTGCTCAACTCTCCAGCCTGTCCAGGTCCCGCTGGATGGCAGCACAGCCTTCTGGCGTGTCAGCCACTCCTCCCAGCTTAGTGTCATCAGCAAACTTGCTGATAGTACACTCAATTCCCTCATCTAAATCATTGATGAATATATTAAATAATACTGGTCCCAATACTGACCCTTGAGGCACTCCACTAGATACAGGCCTCCAACTAGACTCCGCCCCATAGACTACAACTCTCTGGCTTCTCTCCTTCAGCCAGTTCGCAGTCCACCTCACCACCTGATCATCCAGACCACACTTCCTCAGTTTAGCTATGAGGATGCTGTGGGAGACTGTGTCAAATGCTTTGCTGAAGTCAAGGTAGACCACATCCACCGCTCTGCCATCATCCATCCACCGTGTTATTTCCTCATAAAAGGTTATGAGGTTGGTCAAGCATGACTTCCCCTTGGTAAAGCCATGTTGACTGCCCCTCATAACCCTCTTATCCTTGACATGCCTTAAGATGGCACCAAGGATAAGGTGTTCCATCACTTTCCCAGGAATGGAGGTGAGGCTGACCGGTCTATAGTTACCTGGGTCCTCCTTCTTGCCCTTTTTGAAGACTGGAGTGACATTTGCTTTCCTCCAGTCCTCAGGCACCTCTCCCGTTTCCCAAGACTTGGTAAAGATGATGGAGAGTGGTCTAGCATGAAAGATTCGATTATGAAATATTAAGACTCCCAGAGCTAGATCTGAACTCTGAAGGTAAGTCCTGCTGATTGTAAGGAAAGTTCCTAAGAAAGTAACACAAGACAATGCAAATCTAGTGTACTATGTCTGAACTGTTACTAAATACCTCTGCTCATGCTAACCTATTGGTGACTCTCCTGCAGCCTGTAGAAAGGACTACGCCAGAACAGAAAAACACACTGCAGCCTGTCTAAGATCCCATGACACACTTAGTGGATGTTTTCTGAAGAATCTGGGTCCTGCAGAGCGCCCATGCTGGAACAGATTCTCCTGACTGAATGTGTGAAGGACCCAGTCCGGAACAGTCCAAGGGGCTCCAGCCCATGGGAATGACTGACGCTGGAGCAGGGGAACAGTGTACAGAGGAAGGAGTGGCAGAGAGGTACTGTTACGGACTGATCACAGCCCCTCATTCTCCATTGCCCTGTGTTACTACTGCTATTATTTTGGAAACTGTTAATTTCCTACAGTGACTTTCTCATATACTGAATCTCTGTTACTTTCTTCATCTTTATCTATATAAAAGTAGAGCTTCTCAAACTGATATTTTGCTCAGACATTACTCCCAAAATACATCAATTTAGACAAGACTGAAAAAGTTAAAGGAATATAATGCAAAGGTAAAATACAGATCTCATAAATTTGGCAAAATGCTTCTTAATAAGGAAAAGCAAGCAAGCAAACAAACATATAACAGTTCCTTCCCTCCCCTGAATAAAACCTCCACAAAACAGATTTTGTAATAAAAACATAATTCCTTCTCCTTGGGATGTGATCTGTGTGCTGGTGTGTTAGATGTTAGGGTTTCTTTAAAAAGCAAAATCTCCAGAAGCGATCTGTTCATATGAAGAGATCTGATAAAGTACAAAGACACAAGGAAAATTTTTAAGTGAGTAAGATCAACTGTAGGGAAAATCCTCCCCAGCAATGTGGATGAGAGTGTAGAGGGAGACAGTCCTGTTTTTAAGAGCAGAGAATGAAATCTTGGCCCACCTGAACTCAGTTAAAGAATATTCTTATGTAAAGGATAGTGTTTTCCTTGAAACATAAACTAGGTTTTGAAAGAGACTAACTCATTCAACGGATCAAAGAACTAGCAAGCAGATCACAGAATTATTTAATTGATAGGGCAGTGAGGCCACATTGAGATACACAAAGAGCAGCCAGCACATGGAATCCACCTGACAAGCAAAGAGACTGACAATATGCAAAATACTTAAGATCTTTATATAAATAATGAAGACTGCTACAGCTAAATTAACTGGAACAAAAGCTAACTGAGGGGTGGAACAAAAGCAATCTGCAGAAGGAAACTTCTTTGTTTTGACAGGTTATTCCATCATTTTCTACTACAGAAGTTCCTGAACATCTTGCGTTGTTACATGGTTATGATGAGAAAAAAAATACTGATAAACAGATGAAACAAGTATTTTAAAGACACAGTTATAACACAGCTTTAGTTAGGACTTGTTAGTAAAGCAAGACAGCAAACATTAGAGGAGAAAGCTCATGAAAGAGGAAAATAAATCTACGGGTATATCCATACAAATAAACTTTGAGCGCAAACAGGGTTTCTTTGAGGGCTGTTGAGATTGAATGACACATGCCTCTATAGCAAAACTCTGTCCTGTCTCCTCTCAACTAGAGTGGACAAATCCATGTTGTGCAGCAGGACCTGTCCTGCACTAGCTCCTGAACAGTTGAGGTTTGCTTAGGAGAATACCAGCTTGTACAGGCTGAAACCATAATGTTCATGGCAATAAGTGAAGAGTATGGGTAGTTGTAAGGCAGTGCTCAACCTTGCAATTTTGTTTTACTAATATAGTTACAGATGTAATTCTGTCCGCAACTCAACTTCTCCAGGCTGAACACATCCTGAGCCCTCAGTCTGTCTTCACAGATCAAGAGCTGCAGCCCTTTAATGACAGGTGTTATTTGCGTGGGGGGGGGGGGGGGGGAAACTAAAAAAAGATGGTATTTGCAAACATTCATAAAACTCTGTCTTAACTAGGAGTTGGTTCCCTTGGTTTAATACTGTTAGCAGCTTTCCAGGAAATAATAAAAAAAAAATCTCTAAATATCCATTACAGAACCATAGCATGCTATGAGATAAAATAATGATGATTCTCTTCTGCTTCTCCCTATTGCTTCTTGGGAAAAACTTGGTTTGTAGGCGGTTGTTTTGTGATTTGCTGAAAGATGTCCATGGACATAAGGTGTGCCAATGCAGGTGCAAAAATATGAAAACTAGCAGAAAATACACTGTCTTAAGAGAGGATTCTTTAGTCTTCATTCACCACACTGTCCTCATGCATTCCAGTTCTTCAGAATTTGAAGCCATTTGTGAACTGAAAGATACAAAGGAATAAATTACCATACCAATCACACAAGTCTAGGTTCTGTCATGGCTTTGCCAGTGGAATATTTGATCTGGTAAACTGACTGAGAAGGGGGAGAAAACTGCTGGGTTTTATTCTTTTTGGTTGGGTTTATTGTTCTTTTCTTAATAAAAGGGGTATTTTTAGATGCTTGCATCCCTATTCTTTCCCCAATTTTGGCTAGATTTTCAAATTTTATTTCTTTTAACCCAGTATTTCAGTATTTCAAATCCTCGTCTTTAATTTATTTGTTCTTAAGTCAGCTAATAGATCTAGGTTTCAGTATTTTGACTGCAGATAATGGTTTTAATCTACCTATCTTGAAAGGAATGAATATTACATTTCTTGAATTGCTTTTTCTTAACACTCTTTCCATGATGAGCATAAATTACCATAATCTGTCTACAGCTGTAAAACACAATTAAAAGTGTTTCTATAAATACATTGGTAACAAATGAGGGCTAAGGAGAATTTCCATCCGTTACTGGATCCAGGGGGAAACGGTGAAAAAGGCTGAGGAAAATTCTGAGGTACTTAACCCTTTTTTGCTTCAGTCTTTAATGGTAAGATAGTTATTCTCTGGGTACCCAGCCCCCTGAACCGAAGACAGGATTGGGCATCCCAATGAAGCCCTCATAAAGTGGTTATGGGAAGTGGTTAGCTACCTGATACACCGTTTGAGCACACACAGATCTATGGGGCTGGATGGGATCCAGCCAAGGGTACTGAAGGAGCTGGCAGAAGTGCTCACCAAACCAGTTTCCATGGTTAATGAGTAGTCTTGGCTAACCAGAGAGCTCCAGACGACTGAAACTTGAAGGAGGAACTGGGGAACTACAGGCCTGTCAGTCTGACCTTGGTACCGGGGATGTGTCTTGGTTTAAGTCCAGCCTTTCACCCAGAAACCACACAGCTGTTAGCTCACTCACCCCGCTTTCTCCCCCTGCTCCTGGAGGGATGGGGAGGAGAATAGAAAGAATGTAACTCCCATGGGTTGAGATAAGAACAGTCTAGTAACTAAGGTATAACACAAACCACTACTGCTACCACCAATAATAATAATGACAAGGCAAATAACAAGGGAAGAGAATAAAACCACTCACCACCCGCTGACCAACACCCAGCCTGACCCGAGCAGTGATCTAGCCCTTCTGGGTAACTGCCCCCAGTTTATATAGTGGGCATGACTCGCTGAGGTATGGAATATTGCTTTGGTTAGTTTGGGTCAGGTGTCTTGTCCCTGCTTCCTCCCTGCTTCCCCTCCTCCCTGGCAGAGCATGAGGCTCATAAAGTCCTTGGTCAGACTAAACATTACTAAGCAGCAACTAAAAATATCAGTGTTATCAGTGCTGTTCCCAGGCTGAAAGTCAAAAACACAGCACAGCACCAGCTACTAAGAAAAAGAAAAATGACTGCTACTGCTGAACCCAGGACAGGAGGCTATAGTGTAGATCATCCTGAGTGCTATCACATGACATGTACAGGACAGCCAGAAGATCAGGCCCAATCAGCAGGGGTTTATGAAAGATAAGTCCTGCTTGAGTAACCTTTCTATGGTCTCTTTCTATGACAGTGACCTTCCCAGCTGATGAGGAAAAGGCTGTGGATATTGTCTAGGCAGACTTTAATAGAGCCTTTGACACTTTTCACAGCATTCTCCTGGAGAAACTGGTTGCTTATGATTTGGATCGGTGTATGGTTTACTGGGTTAAAAAGTGGCTGGTTAGCTGAGCCCAAAGAGTAGTGGTGAATGGAGTTAAATCCACATGGGAGCCAATCACAAATGATGCTCCCCAGGGCTCAGTACTGGGGCTAGTTCTGTTCAATATCTTTCAATGTATAAGGAAATTGAGTATGTCCTCAGTAAGCTTGTAGATGATGCCAAGTTGAGCAGAAGTGTTGATCTGCTTGAAGGTAGGAAGGCTCTACAGAGGGATCTGGACAAGCTGGCTTGGTGGGGTGAGGCCAGGGGTATGAGGTTCACCAAGTATCAGTGCTGCACTTGGGTTACAACAACTCCATGCAATGCTACAGGCTTGGGGAAGAGTGGATGGAAAACTGCTCAGCAGAAAAAGCCCTGAAGGTGTTGGTCAACAGATGGTTGAATATGATTCCAGTGTCCAGGAAGCCAAGAAGGCCAAAGGCATCCTGGCTTGTATCAGAAATAGTGTGGCCAGCAGGAAGTAAAGTGATTGTCTCCTTGCGCTTGGCACTGGTGAAGCTGCACCTCAAACACTGTGCTCAGTTCTGGGCCTCTCACTACAAGAGAGACATTGAAGTGCTGGGTCAGGGCCTAAGAAGGGCAACAAAGCTGGTGAAGGGTTGAGAGCACAAGTCTTATGAGGAGTAGCTGAGGGAACTGGGGGTATTTAGTCTGAAGAAAAGAAAGGTGAGGGGAGACGTTATCGCTCTCTATAACTACCTGAAAGGAGGTTGTAGCAAGGTGGGTGTTAGTCTCTTTCCCCAAGTAGCAAATGATAGGATGAGAGGAAATTGTCTCTATTTGTGCCAGGGGAGATTTAGATGGCATATTAGAAAGAATTTCTCCACCAAACGGTTTGTCAAGCATTGGAACAGGCTGCCCAGGGAAGTGGTTGATCTCCATCCCTGGAGGTATTTAAAATACGTGTAAATGTGGTGCTTATTGACATGGTTTAGTGGTGGACTAGCAGTGTTAAGTAAACAGTTATATTTGATGACCTTAAAGGTCTCTTCCAACTAACCTAAACACTTCTATACATTTATTTTCACTCTACCAGTACAATTTTTGCATTTCTCTGAAATGGAAGAAGTTCAAGGGAAAGACTTTAAATCACAGAATTTTTAAGATCAATCTTGAGGTAATTGTTTTGTTTTGTTTTATTTCTTTCAAATCTGTGAAAGAACCAGAGCAGGAAAAGGGACATCTCAAAATGCGAATATTTTCATTTCACTTTGTCTTCTTTGTACTTTATAGGTTTAATTCTGCAACTGAGAAATATCTCTCAAGATGCTCCCCTAACATATTTATTCTGACAAATACTATATTATAATAAAAATTTGCAACGTTTTTACAAGGCAGAAGTATAAAATACCTGAATTCCTGCACTGAAAATCATCAGGTGAGCTAATGTAGTAAGGAAATATTTTTTCATGTATTTGGAGGGAAATAATAATGCACTTGTTAAAGGCATAAAATAACATTTATTAGAGAATGATTGTAAATGGCTGTGATATCCAGATTTTTTTAAAACGTCTACTGAGAATTCTTACTTACCAGCAAGCATCTACTTAAATGATGCTCAACGGTCCGTACCTGCCTCCCAGAGAGTGATCTCTGGAGTTCTTACATAAATGTTTAATATATTAATATCAGAACTTTTACCAGCTCTGAAAATTTTTTCACTGTAATTCTTTCTATAATAACCTAAGTTCCTGATTCTGTTATTACAAGTCTGCATTTGTTTAAATCATTAGATTCCATGCTGTCCTCTAGAGAACTGAATGAAAGAGAAACACATGTGAATGACTGTGGTTACCCAGAATCACACTATTTGTATATGGAATAGTAGCACAAAGAAAGACATAATAGTATACATTTGAAAAACTTTGTTATGATATATAATTAGGAAGCCTATTTTGCCCTTAGAATAGATAGAAACTTTGGGTCACTGTTTATATTTCTTTAATCTGTATTTTGAAAATTCATACTTTTAGAATCCTATCTTCCCTAAGCTGGGAATTGTTGTTGCAACAAACTAAAATTACATATTATGCAGTGACAGACAAAAAAGTTGTCTGTGAAAGATCTTACAAGTTCAGCTCTTTTCTCATACACTTAAAGAAAAAAAGAAGCCCGCAGCCTGCACATTCTGAGCAGTAAATACTTTTTTCTGAGTTTATTCTAATTCACAGCTGAAAGTGGCTGAACCATTATATTCTAAAGGTGATATTAATTCTTAATTAACTACTAGAACAATAAAGGATTTAGTAATGGATCTTCATTGAGAATGTTGCACTATTCTTCCAACTTCACTATCACTGTGTGGTAAACTAAAAATAACTCAGTCTCTGCTTTCAGTGCATGCTTTTGTCTCATTCATCTCATCTAATGCATTCTAATCTAAGTTGTCTTTTATTCAAAAGACACTGATTACATACAATACTTCAGGTTGAAAAGGACATCAGGAGATCTTTAGTACAACCTTCTGCTCGAAGAAGCATCAACTCTTAATGAAGTCCAGGTTGCTCAAAGTTTTATGTTTTCTGTCTTGAAAACCTCCCAGGACAGAGAATGACAACTCTAGGCAACCTGTTCCACTGCTCAACTATTTTCATTGTGAATGTATTATTTTCCTAATATCAGGTCAGATACTCTCTTTTTTTCACCTTAAAAACATTGTTTCTTCTCTCTATGCACCTCCTTAAACAGCCTGCCTCTGTACTTTCAGTAATTTCCTCTTAGATACTGAAGGCTGATGAGTTCTACTGCATCTGTCAGCAGCTGTGCTGAACATGCCCAGTTTTCCCAAACTCTTCTCATGTGGGATATGCTTCAGACCAGACCCTGACCGTGCTTCTGACCCTGTGAGGGACTTGCTTCAAGACTATCATTGTCTTTTACTTGGGAGCCCCAAACTGGCTGTATTCCAGATGTTGACTAATGAATGCTGAATGAAGAGGAGTAAGCAATCAGTAGATTGATTGTTTAAATCTAGTGGATATGTTCCTGCTGATACAGGTAAATACGCTTCATCTTTCCTTGCTGCCCAGGTACATTGCTAATTCAAATACAGCTTGCTTATCTAAAGAACTGTTCACTGGCCAGTCAGTGCCCAGCACTCCAAAAGTTAAGCCAGCAGAAAATATTAATTTCCACAGTCTCACTTTTGTACAAAACAGTAAGCATCAACAGTTCTAAGGCTGCAAAATTTTTTCTGGATAAATTTTAGTTTCCAACAAAATAATTTTCATAGATACAATTGGTTTTAAATTCAAACTGAGTCTAGACTGTGCTTTGTTCAAAGAATCACAGAATGGTTGAGTTTGGAAGAGGCATTTGGAGGTCATCCAGTCTGACTTCCCCAATAGTTTCACCTAGAGCAGGTTTCCCAGGACAATGCACAGACTAAATTTTATGATCTCCGAGGCTGGTGACTCTACAGCCTCCCTGAACAGCCTGTGCCAGTGCTCGGTCACCTCCACGGTAAAAGAAGCTTTTCCTTATCTTCAGGTAGAACCTCCTGTATTTCAATTTGTACCCTGTCACTGGGCAGTACTGAAAAGAGCCTTCATCTACTTTGTACCCTCCCTTCAGATATTTATATATATTGATAAGGTCCTGCCTAAGGCTTCTGTAGGCTGAACAGTCTAAGCTCTCTCAATCTTTTCTCACAAGACAGATGGTCCAGGACCTTAATCATCTTCATGGCTCTTTGTTGGACTTCTAGAAACTTGTTATGCTTATTGCTGTTTATATAATAGAAACACAAACTGTATCAGCACTGTATGGTTGTAATAATTATTTTCACCAAGCATAATAAGTATGTCTGCTCTGGAGCTTGCCACAGTAGTTTTACTACTCTAAGAATCTTCCAAACCTGAGTTTTTGTTTACTTTTTAAAATCTGGTATTCTACTCTATTTTATACATAGCTACAGTGATGGAGATTAAAGGGAGTTACAAGTGCCTGTGGTAACTAAGAAAGGACTTTAGTACTTAGATACAGAAACCAGTATCAGAGGTGAGCTAATGAACCTAATGACCTTAAGGTAACCATGTCTCCTTGGCTGGGTCCAATTGGAGAAAACCCTAGTGTTGGACTCTTTCAGTTCATGATCCAAGAGTGAAATTAAGACTCAAAAGAGGTCAAGTACCATAATCAATTAGTTGGTTTATTGACAAAAGACAAGTATTATTAAAAAATAGCAAAATTATTGTAATAAAGGTGATAACGATAGGACAGACTGGAAAAAAGGTAGAAAATGAAGCAAGGATACGGGGTGCAGAGAGAGACATTCACCATCATGGATCCAGTGGTGTCCTGGGACTTCGTCATCAGAGGTGGTGGGAGTTCTTGAGGGTTCGTAATCGGTATTGGAGCAGAGTGTCCCCCAAGAATCCGTAGTAGTCATCAAAGGTGGGTGTTCTCATGGAGGTGTCCTTCTGGAGTTATCCCCTTGAAGATACCCCTGGAGGTGTCCTGATGGAGTTGCCCTCATGGCAATGTCACATGGAGTGTGTCCCTCAGGGTCCGTAGTAGTCATCAATGGAGAGTGTCTACATGGAGGTGTCCTTCTGGAGTCATCCTCATGGCAAAGGCTCCCTGGTGATGTGCCCCTTGGCGATTACATTTTTCCCCCTTTTATAATGAGTTGGGGGGAGTACTTCTGTTCTTCATGTCATGTATTACACATTCCTGGTGGACTAGTTTCCCTGGTCTTGGAGCCAGCTCTTCAACTGCATGTGTCTGCAGCAATTCTTGGGATAATGGGCAGCAGTTCCTCACACTGATCCTCAAGGTAATGGATGGAAGAGTCTTAGATCTTTCACAGTCATCCCTCAGGCAGTGGACGGTGGAGTCCTAGTTCAGCTCCTCACACCCTTCTCCCAGGCAATGGAGGGAAGAGTCTTATCTCAAATCCTCCCACCCATCTCTGAGACAAAAGATAGGTGAAATTTCACCTCAGCTTCTCATACCAATTTTTGAGACAATGGACAGTGGAGTCTGATTTCATAACAGTCTCTCACACTCTTGCACACTTTTTATGCTAAAGTTTTGCAAGTAAGTAATGAAGTAGTTAAATTGTGTAAACATATCTTATGACATTTATAGAACATATTGAGCAGTAGTCTTGTTGTATTGAATCTATGACAGATCACACAATTAAATTTATTAAAACATCAGTGTCCTGGGTTCAGCAGTAGCAGTCATTTTTCTTTTTCTTAGTAGCTGGTGCTGTGCTGTGTTTTTGACTTTCAGCCTGGGAACAGCACTGATAACACTGATATTTTTAGTTGCTGCTTAGTAATGTTTAGTCTGACCAAGGACTTTATGAGCCTCATGCTCTGCCAGGGAGGAGGGAAAGCCGGAAGGAAGCAGGGACAAGACACCTGACCCAAACTAACCAAAGCAATATTCCATACCTCAGCGTGTCATGCCCACTATATAAACTGGGGGCAGTTACCCAGAAGGGCTAGATCACTGCTCGGTCAGGCTGGGTATCGGTTGGCTGGTGGTGAGCGGTTTTATTCTCTTCCCTTGTTATTTGACTTATCATTATTATTATTGGTGGTAGCAGTAGTGGTTTTGTGTTGTACCTTAGTTACTAGACTGTTCTTATCTCAGCCCGTGGGAGTTACATTCTTTCTATTCTCCTCCTCATCCCCCCCGGGAGCGGGGCGAGGTAGAGCAGGGAGTGAGCTAATGGCTGTGTAGTTTCTGGGTTGCCAACTGGGCTTAAACAATGACAGTCAATAAAACAAATCATTAGGCTAATGCTAATTAATGATTAAGCAAAAAAAAAAAAAAAATAGCCTAGCAGGTAACCAGTTTGTGTGCTTGAGGTGAGTAGCAGCTTAATTCCTTCCTCAAGACTTTCATGCTGTTATGTTATAAATAGAATTTTAACCAAGTATAACAAAATTGTTCAGCTTCACTACTGCATGTTAATAACTATGCTCTATATTTGATCTTCATACAAAATAGAATGGAAATCTATGTATAGAATTGCAATGACTTGGGCTGGCTGTAATAATAAAGAATGAGTTGAAATTTCATATTTAGGAGAGAAGAAAATAATGAAACAAAATGCATCCACAAAGCCTTGCAGGAGAATGTAAAGTAGCTAGAAAAATAATTTAAATACTAATTTAAAAGAAGAGAAGTGAAAAAATAACCTTGCTCAAATTGCTGTACTTGTAGAAGAAACTGCCCTCCCACCCCTTCCCAACAAGAGCATTAAAGATCTGTGGAACACAATCAAGAGTTGTGAATGTAACTTGCATGCTTTGTATTAGCATGACCCCTTTTCTCACTAGCGAAAAACTGAGTTAATCAGAGAACTAGTGTAGGGAAAAGTTGCAAATACAGCAATCAAAGGCATCTCTACTCATGCTTGTTACTTTTATTAATATCTGTTGCAGGTTTTAGATTCTGATAGGTGCTGTTCCAGGAAAAGCTCTTAACTTACATTTTATTGCAGGGCATAGATTATTGAAAAGTGTTTATTCACATGGAGAGAGAGAGATGGTTAGAGGGCAATTGCTATTTCTAACATCTGTGTTGACTGTAGAGTTCATAGTAAATTGTTACCCATGTCCTTTAGAAAAAGGGTTAAGCTTAGTCTTTCTGAAAGGCAGACCTGATGTTTTTCTACATCTTATGTAATATCAGCTGTGCCTGTAAAGGATTCCTTATTGAAGGAGATACACAGCAGAAATAAAGAGAACAGCTGTCTATTTTAGCTTCAACTGCCAAACAATTTTTAAGCTGTTGGTTGAGATGCTTCTTAGACTTAGACACTGATTTGCTTTGATTTAGAGTTCTGTCATATTTAAAACTCTCTAAATAGAGTACCAAGGGTAATATGCTTGTAGATATGTGTTGAAGTATAGATTTTTCACTATGAATGTAGGTATATTTTCTAACTTGTGCTTATCTGAAAGCTACCCATATTGTTCGAAATACCATAATGTGGAGTGTTTACAAAGTTTTCAACATTGCTGTGGATTTTTTTTTCTAAGAAATTAGAACAATGCTTTGTCCATAAGATATTTAGTAGATAGGCTTTAGTGGATATTTTCTAGGCTTATATCTAAAAGACTGTGCAACACATTTGTGCCATTTTCTAATAATTTTGAGCTAACAAGTTTTTGGACTTGCATTTCAATAGAGTTCAGGTAATGTAATTCAGTCACATGTAATATTGCTTCAAGATCACCTATCACTGCAAAGCCAGCTTTATAATAACTTTGATACCTAAAACATATCATCCACATGAAGTTGAGTGCCATGAATTGTTTGCTTATTTAGCAAGCTTGATTTCTATAGTAGAAGCCATAGTTCTTTCAAATTTTTGCATGTGAAGAAAACAGAACAAATTGCAATGTACTTGACAGATTGACAGTATCTTCATGGCATTCTGAGATATTGTAATTCAGAGGTAAAAGTGGTATCTTGTTTACACATGGGTAAAACCCTAGGGCTGAACATTTTCCTTACATGGTATTCTGTGAGCCCTTCTTAGGCTTCAATAGCATGTTAATATTGTTGTGGAAGAAAAATGAGAAGTGATATCATTAAGGAAAAATGAAGGCTGAGCCTTGGAACAAGGACTGTGTAAACATCTGTGCTTTGTTGACTGGAATTTTTGAAATTCAAGACCTAAAATAAAATTAGGGTTGGGCCTGAGGATACAGTGATGACAAAACAAAGCACCATGGGTCACTTCTTCATGGCACTTTTATGTAAGAGTCAGATAAAGATTCAAATTTATGTTATAAATCTAGAGACATCATTGTTACTCTCTCATCTGATCTTCTGTAGAGCAAAAGTCTAGGAACTTACAGAACCTGTAATCGTTAATTAATTAATATGCAAATGTAATTTCAGAGTAAGTTACCTCACGTACAAACAGCTTGTTTCTGACAGTTCTAATTGGATATAACATAAGAACAGCCACTGATCTATAGCTGTAGCTAATATCACTCTTTTGGGTTGGTTGTGCTTTTTGTGGTGTTTCTCAGCAGCACAGGAATCAATTGTTAATTCCTGTAACGTTTTTAGGTGTCCCACTTTCCTTGCTGTTCATGCATCTAGGAGTAAGCTATTTACCTTATATCAGATGATTATAGCAGTACTTTCAGATTCGTAAATGTGTTGTGTGCATGAAAGGAAATCAATTTCAAATTGCCAGTAAGAAGTAGATTCAAGATTATTTGTAGCTTTCAGAGAGTCCCTGTTTTCTGTATTTGTGCAATAAATGTCTGGATAGTCAAAATGCCCTACAATTAGTTCATATTTCTTCCTATCTTTTCTTCCCATTTGGCTTTATGATATACCAATGATCAGGGTTTATTTGGTTTGATTTCTTGGAAGTCTTTCATTCACTGCAATCTTAGCAAGGTCTTAAATCATAGATTTCTGAGCCAGTAGCATCATATACCATTTTGACTGATTGCATTACTTCTTTTCCCTTTTTAACTCTTTCCAAAGGAGCATGAGAGAATTCACCAGTCATTTGTTTATGCTTGTTGGTAGAGTAATTCAGAGATATTCTTCAGCCTTTAGTAAACATTTCTGCATATCATGTTTTGTTAAAAATGAAATCAAACCAAATAAACCCTGATCTGTTTGTACCTCATATGTATTTGTACATTTAACTTTAAGAAGTAAGATCAAAATGATACTGCAAAAAATATGTACAGAAATTGTGAATACCAGAAGGAAGGGTTTTCAGGTACCCAGGTGAACTGAAAGGGATTTATAATTCCCATTCCTAAGAAAAAACTTCATAATGCTTATTTTATAATATTTGGAAAGAAATTGTATTTCTCCCCAGGTTAGTATTTTACTTCTCTAATGTGAGATTTTTCTGAGTTCTGAGTGTACTGTGGTGCACCTGCTCTTTGTCCAAAAGTTAACATACTACAGATTATTCTGTTTAATTATTTTGTGTGCTCCCATTAATCTCTAGCAGCCAGTTCTTGTTGCAAAGAATTGCTATTTCACTGTCAGCAGAGGGAGCACAAAGCACTGGATTTTACCAGACGAAATGAAAATAACAGAAACTTTTTTATATTCTAAATGCATTTTAATGTAATTCATTAACAAAGAGTAGTTACTTTAGAATTAAATAATTAAGCTTGTATACCTGTTTAGTTATTAGAGTCATCCTGAAAATACCGGTGTGTCACTTTCATGAAATTTTAGGGTGAGGTTTCCGCAAGTAATTTGCTTTCAAGGACAAAATTATTGCCTGACATTAGTCATCTCCTGGAGTTCTTCTAAGGAGTCCTTCAAAATCAATTTGTGCATAATCCAGACTCAGTCTTTAGTTACTTAACCTTTAAAATCTGCAATAATTTCACTCAAAAAGGGGATCATTAGAATAAAGATAAATTTAGTATTATAATTAGTATTTTACACTGTTGTTTTCCTTTTAAAATTTTCCATGGAAAATATATTTTGGTTTTAACATGTTAAACCTACATTTTCAGGGGAACAAGTATTTTTGAGTACTTTAGAAATCAGTTTTTAGATTATAATATGCTTGAAAATAATATTGTTTATCTTATTTTTGTTTATTTTCATAGCTTTCATTGAAATTAATTTTTACCAGTTTCTTGCATTACAAGCTGTCAAGCTGCAGGGAATCTTTTTGCATAGATGATCTTAAGGTCCTTTCCAACCCTAACTATTCTATGATTCTATGATTCTATGAGTTCTTCTAGAGTTGTATTTTCTGTTTTGAGGTTTTCTGCACGTAGTTGCTTTATCAATCTACAATCTTGAACACCCCAAAAAATAGTTTCTGTAGGAGTTACAGCTACTTGGCAGCTGTCAAGACATATATTTTTTGTAATATTTAATATATTTTTTATCATTATAGCAGTAGGCCAAGTAAGATTATTTGATTGCAAGTGGATCTTTTTTTGACAAGTAATTAAGCACTGTTGAAACTCTTTAAGCAGTCAGTAAATGTTATGCTGGGTATGCTTCCATCTCCCAGGTCAGTATCATCCTCTTTAAAGTTAATCAACCATAGATCATGGTTTTCTATCACATAAGGGAGCTGTATTTTTTGTTGTTGGTATGCACGTTTAGGAACAAGGGCTATAAGACATACACATATCAATAATTTCAAGTTTATCAGTATGGATTTAATTAGCAGTATTTCTATGATTTTGAAATTAAATAATTTGAAAATTAGTCGTCTGGGGTATTCTGAGCATATCTTAATATTGTTTGATCATGTTTTTTCTCTTTTGAAGAAACTACTATTTTTGTTTCTTTGTTAGCAAAACAACCTCACAAACACCACACACAGATTTACTCCTATTATCTATTGACACAGATATGTACTTTTATATGTGACTCTATCTTTTTGTATTTCTATAGCACACAGGAAAGTAGCACACTGACTTCTGGGCCAAAAGCTAAATTAGGACACATAACTAAGTCTCTTGCATGTA
Organism: Psittacula echo; assembly: GCF_963264785.1. Classification (NCBI taxonomy): domain Eukaryota; kingdom Metazoa; phylum Chordata; class Aves; order Psittaciformes; family Psittacidae; genus Psittacula; species Psittacula echo. The sequence continues at coordinate 80,875,714 of NC_137736.1, read as the reverse complement.
CTTGTTTAAAACCAAAGGAAAACGTTGTAGGTGCAGAAAATGTTCAGTTGTACTGAACTTTTTAACTCTCAATGTTGTTACTGCTTCTGCTGCCCAGACCCCTCACGTAAATCTCTTATTATGTCTAGGTACAATCTTTTGATTTGTGTCTTTAACTACAAGATGAGGAAATAGTATCTAAGCAGGCATCAAAAATTTCAACTTCCCCTGTTTCTGTCCCAACTCATTTTTCAAAAAAAACCAGCAATAAAATATTTTTTTAAGAAGAAACTATGCCTTAAAATAGAAAAAGAACACCTCCTACTGCTTTTTAAATGCATTGGCATTGATTTCTGACAGAACTTTACTATCTCTTGGAGTATATGAATATATATTACCTTTGAGTATGGGGATACTCAGGGTGCTTTGTGGATGCCCTCTGTATTGCGAGCCTGCGTACTTGCAGACTGGATATTGTAATCACAATCCCACCTCTGAAGTTTTTCTCAGTGTGGAAAAATGACCCTTTCACCTCCTAAAGCCAACCTCCCCTGTTGCTGTGTTGCCTGTATTTTCCACTGGTTTTAAGCTGTGTTTTGAAATATTATTGAGGATTAAGACTCCATATCCATTGATCTATGATGTGTGTGCATTTATAAATTTTTAAAAACAAACACTAAAAATTCAAATTTTTTTCACATGTTCTTCTATTTTCTTTAAAAGTATTCTGATGTATTTTCAAGTAAAAGTAGGAAGGACTTGTAGTTTATAGAAAACTTTCATTATAGATACTTACATAACAGAAGTCATTAATGATTAAAAATTGCATATCATGGAAAAATTTGGTGTCTGATTTACTGTACTGATTTAGTAAAAAATATTTAAATTCAGTGTTTCATTTTATATTCTTAACAAAATAGTTTGTTAGCTTTAATTTTAATTCATTTTTTTAATGAGACTGAAGATACCTAAGTGAAAGTATTTTGTTTTCTATCTAAAGTATTCTTCCTGTTGTAAACCATTATTACAAAAGTCAAAACTCCTTAGTTCACATAATCTGTAATGATTACAGACAATCTTTTGCCCACCCCAAAAATGAGGATTAAGGAGAAGAAAAAAAAAAGGAACAATTTGAGTGGGAAAACATTAGCCCGACTTTTCAGATGAAGAACTGGAGCATGGTTTTCACTTGTTCCTACTGAGAGTTGTAGAAGGTGAAATGAGCTTGATATTTAAAAAACTGAGGGAAATTTCTTTATGTACTGTTCCAAAGGAGAAATAATACTCTGAAGATATGGACTAATACTTCTGAAAATGCAGCAATGGATTTCTTATTCTGCTTTCCCATGATGAAAATAGGAAAAAAAAAGAAAAATCTCAAATTTCCCTTTTAAAAGAGACTTACTAAAATATTGTGCATGTATTTCTCAAGAAACTTAAAAAGAAACCACAAAACACCACTGTTTCTTTGCAAAAATAATTTATAGTAGGTAGTATACTCTGCAGAGGGTTTTTTTATCATCTTTTCTCAATTTTTTTATGACAATGTTCCCTTTTTTTTTTGCTCTATGACATGTGCTTCGTGCACTTACTCCCAAATACTATCCTAAGATTTCCTGTTAAGTAACTGTCTTCCAGTTCTACAATTCTTTTCTTTTTATCTACCTTTACTTCATTTTTCCCTTGTATTTTCTGCTATTTTAAATAATCTTACCTTAGTAATTTTTGTTTATTGCAACCAGAAATTCTCTTCCCCACCTTCCACCCTAGCATCTCTATATAAAAAATTCGCAACCACCCAGTTCTTCTGTTCTAGTGCTTTCTGTTAATTAAAAAGGCATCTTCTCCTGGAAAGAGGATTAAAATGAACTCTTGTAGAAGAACCATAATTGTCAGAGAAAAAGCAAAAGATTCAGAACTACATCAACACTGGTATGAAGAATTTTATGTACCTCTTAACATGGCTGGATAATCACATAACCAATTAATTCATTTTTTTCTTACCTTTGGCAATCCGTGCTTTTCTGGAATATCAGATATAAATCTTGGAAGTCATAAAAAACCTGAGGCCTTTTGAAACCCAACTATTTTGAAGTCTTGAAGTAATTTCAATTAAATTTCCTCAGAAAAAGTTCTAGAAGTAGTTTAATATAGAAGAAACTGGTAATTCCAGCCCCTGTATTAATATTCATTATGAATTTAAAAATGCTTATCCTGTTCTGGGCTCTGACTGAGAGTTTGACTATTAATCTTTGTAAATACATGAATGGGCTTTTTCTCTGTGTTTGTTCTGCACCTGTCAGAGGGTAAGTAAAGAGTTGCTGGATTTCTGCACAGTTTTCCTTTCTGTTGTGAAAGTCAGAGAACAACTGAGCAAGAACCACTTTGGTCATGTCAATCTCTCTCTCCATCTTTTTTTTAAATATAGCATTATTTTTGCAGAGTGGGCTTGATATCAAGCTTACTGAAATCAAAACAAGTCATTTCCACTGTCTCATTAACTTCAGCATACTTTGCTTTTGAATCTAAGTTTCAGTTTTTCTCTAATTGAGATTTAAACTGAACAGGCAGAGAAACCTCTATTTCCTCTAGGATACCGAACTAAAGTCTAATTAGAGATTTCACTGCCATTGCTCTTTTTTTTACTAAAATCCTTTGGTATTTTCTTTTAGCTCCATAAAGCCTGATATATAATTGCAAGTGGTTCAGCAAGTTCATTAGCTAATTCCCTTAACACAATGGGTTTCACATCACAGTGACCTGCTGACTTATATGCTAAGTTTTTCCAAATATTTTTTTATCTGCTTTTATCAACAGCTATATTGACCTGGTCTTCATTAATACTTCATTATTCAGACAATATTTATCTTTTATTAAGAGCACCTAAAATAGAAAGAAAGAATGTAGAAGCTTGGTGATTTTATAATTATCACTGTTTTTTTTGCACACACCATTATTACACTTAAGTTGTTGGTACCACCTTCCTAGCTCCCCAGATCTCACCTTCTGATCTGTTTGCAAATATTGCCTTGCTTTTTCTCTAAATTTCCCTGGCAAGCATTAGTTTAAGGAATGGTGTTATCATGGAATATGGTCTCCTGAAATGAGAGCATGAATTATTCAAGACTATGCTCAGGTGGAGGACCTCCTGCAGCAGGTGGCTGAGCTGTAGAAGATGATGAGAAGGCTGCATAACATGAGGGAGGCTGAGAAGGAGTATGATAGATGATTCCAGCACAGTTTGTAGCAGACCCACAGCCAGCAGTGAAACAGCCAAGAACTTGACTACCAGCACTCAGTGATAGGATGGTGGCCAATACTGCAGACAAATGGAAGCTTGCAATGGCAAGACCCTGCAGGAGGAAGAGACTTACACCAAAAGCCTGAGGTGCCTTTGCAGAACTGCTTCAGCACTCTGCAGACTGAAGGGAAAGACCTGTCATATCAGGAGAGACACTGCAGCTGAGTAGGGCAACGTGATCTCTCTGTATAACCACTACAACAATTAAGAAAACGCAATGGATGATAGTAAAATGTGATTCGCTTCTGAGAGGTACAGCGGCACCCATTTGCTGACCTGACACGTTCCTTAGAGAGTTGTGTTGCTTTCCAGGGGCTTGTATCAGGGATGTCATGAAAAGACTACCAAGGCTTGTACAGTCCACCAACTATTATCTGCTGCTGTTGTTTCACATGGGCATCACTGATACAGCCAGGACTGCTCTGAGGAATATCAAGAAGGATTACAGAGCCTGGAAGCAGCAGTAAGGGAATCTGTAGCACAGGTAGTCTTCATAAATCCTCCCAGTCAAAGGGAAGTGGTTTGAAAGGGCCAGTCTAATCTGGCAAATTAACCAGTGGTTACAGGACTGGTGCCACAGACAGGGATTTAGCTAGTTAGACCATGGGACCCATGTTGAGAAACCTGATCTGCTGGGGGTTGATGGGAAAATACTTTTGCATTATTTTATCAAGAAACTTTGCCAATTAAAAAAGCATAGATTTTTAGGAGGTTAAATAGACTTAATAAGAAAAGAACCCATTGAATTTTATGACTTAGTCCCATCTTACATTTGTATGCCATCTGTCAACAACACACTGCTGTGAAGGACCTGCCTCCATCTTCTTGATGACTTCTGCATTGGCACCAGGGAGCTGCCATTAAGTCCCCCCATAATTGTCTCCAATCTAAGCAAGTCCTGGTCCCTTGGGCTTTCTTAACACACTGCTATAGCTTCAAACATCCAGCAGCCCTCTGCTGAACTTGCATTGGTGTGAATCAATGTCTTCTCATATTGGAGGTACATTAAGATCCAAAACAATAGGGTCTGTCTCATCTACTTTCACAGAAATATTGAACAACTCAGTGCTTTGTGACTTATAAGTTTTAAAAAGTTTAACCTGTTTTTTTTTTCAATACAAAAAGTCATTCAAGTTCAGTGGTCTTGAATTAGTTTTAATTTGAGGATTCTGTTCACATCTGAATCTCAAAGTAAAATTTAGTAAGATATAATCTCCAACAGATTAAACCCTTCTGCATAACAAATCTTCTGATTTTCAACAGCTGTAGATGGGAATGAAGAATTTTTTGTCATTCCTTCATTAAAGACTACCAGTTGTATCTCCCATATTTGACTTCTAAATTTCCAAATACCATCTTTTTCTTCCCCAAATTTCTTTTGCTAATTACAAACGCGGGATAAATTTTCTGATTATACTTAGCACATTGTTACATATACCAACACAGACAGCGTCTTTTAACATATGGTTCATTTATTTGGTGTTATTAGCAACTGAAAATATGTTAAATACCCATGGTCAGTAGTCATTTGAATCACCCAGACTTCATTTATTCAGTTACATTTTATTCACATATTTGTAAGACTGTTCTTTAAACAGAATAGTTTTTTCATTTTCTCTCCTCCTCCTCACCTTTGCCACCTTTGCATGCAGTATGCAGCGCGTGTCTGAGTGTCACACTGTTAAAAGACAGTGACTATTATAGAGGGGGGGAAATATTTGTCTATATGTAAACCCTTCAGAAAGATCAGTGCTTGGAAAAGTCTTTGATTGGATCACACAGTACTGTAAATGGATATTTAATGGAAGTTTTCAGAGAGAATGCTGATAAATCAGCTGTATTGCCTCCAGAACATTTAATTCATTGTTAAATAAAAAAGATGAGTTGGGGCAGTGTGAGTGTAGGGAAGACAGTTGAGCATATATATGCATTTGCTGCATCTCTTTGTAGCAACAGCAAAGTCTTTTTAGAAATGGAATAGCCAGGAAGTGGTTGATAAATATGGACCCATACCTTTCACTGAAAGCTCAACACTGAAGGCAGTGGCAACCGGCATTCTTTGCAGTCTGTGTTTTCATCAGTTAAATAAATGTACCATGGCTTCAAATGTTTTACTAGATCTGGGCTTGAGAAAGTTACTTATATATAAGAATTTATTTTCTCTAGGCATTTTCATCTGCTCTTTCAGAAATAAAGTTACATGCTTTGAGATGAATATAAAGGTTTCATTTAAATTAATTCTTGTCCTTCTAAAATTAATGGTGTATATATCCTACAGTGTTTTGAATCTTATACTTCTTACCAGATCAGATTCTAGACAGGGTTATAACTCTTGTTATTTTCAGTTCAAGGCTTGTAGGTCAGGGACTTTGAGAAGTTGAGGAGCAGATCATATAAACAGCTTTATTGGAAATATTCTTCAGTGTATTATTGCTAACAGTTATGTAGCAAAAATTGTGTAACTCTCTAGGGCTATGTAATACAGCAAGCAGCTTTACTACTAGTGCCAGTTTGGCTTGATTTCTTCAGGGAAATGAGTCTTACTGTCCTCTTTGATCTCTGGATTCTCTGCACAGATTATGACTTTCATCGTCTATTCTTTCTTTTTAGATACATGCAGAGTTCAACTTAATATAATTGCAGTGGAAGTCTTCACAAATCAACAAGTTTTTTTTTTTCAAACACAAGTTACACGTATGCAAACATAACCAGTCTTTACATCTGTTACTTAACATTATGCAATCAACTTACTTCATTTATTGTGTGGTGTTTTGTGTTTATACAGATTGATTAGTCGCATTAAAATACAAACTTGTCCTTGTTTGCTGTGTATGGAACATACTTTTGATCACTGAGACTAAGCAAATTATTGCATTGGCAGTACTTTAGAAAACTAAAATGGCTTCTGGTTAAAATAGAGTAATTCTGGTTTTAGACAAGACTTGTGCATAATTCTCTCAGGAAATGCTAAAAATAAATAGCACTTCTCCACAAAACTTCTTCTGAAGACTGAAAAGAGACTACCTTAGTACCTTAGGATTCAAATGTTCTAGATAAGAACATTGTATATTGGTTGTGCTGTGAATGAGAGACTCATGACAAGCAGAGAATGTACCTCTGAATGTGGGTAGTCATGCAGATGTCCCACATGCAGGTGAAGATAGGAGTAATGAAGCAACGTAAGAATCAGGTGAAAGATATGAAGAAAATTCTCTCCCTGGAGAAGTATATTTGTGCTGAAATTCTCTGCTACCAAAATAATGGCAACAGTAGTGAAACTAGGTATGCAAAAAATCGTAGAATCAAATTTAAATTAGTTTCTTCATTCTAAAATTTTCTGAATTAACTGGAACTTCAGTGATTTTCTCTTACTTTTGTCTAAGGATTTACTAGAAGTAACATTGAGGAAAAATACATAACTGTCTGTTTTTTGCATAATGAAAAAGTTACATGGCAGAGTCCAGAGTGTACCAAGAAGCTCTAGCTGACCTCAGCAGGCTATAACTGTCATTTTCCATAACTTTTTGTCACCACTTCCCCAAGGTTGTGCTACTCTTTTTGAAAGCTAGCTATGATCTGGTGCAACTGTGTCACTTTGTATCAGACCTCTATAAATACAGACAATTTTCCAGAAAAAGTGGTGAGAAGTAGAAAGTAACATACCACAGAACAGCAGTCAGATGCCTCCCCTGAACCCCCCATCTGTGCAACTTCTGCCTATTGAGTTAAGTGGGAATGAGGGTTAAAGAGATGTGGTGAAGGGAGTAATAAATTGCAAAACCATGATACGGGTGATGAAGGCCAGATGTTTTTTGTCATGGGGTTTGAAGAGGGAGTGATGCTAATGTGTCACGGTTCTGTTCTGCCCTTGAGTCCCACAGATGCAGTGCCTGGCTGGTGTCTAGTCAGGGCTCTCATTTACACATGAAAATACACCACAGTAGGAAAGCAGCTACCCCCACACTGCCTGTGACAGTAGTCAGTAATTTGACTACGGTCTTACCTTCACTTCTCTAAAGGTATAAATTGGGCATTTTAATTCCTCCATGGTAAGAGGATGAGAATACAACCCCAGGTTGTGGACAAGTTGATGGGCTTGCTTCTTTCTCCTCCCCAAAGCAGGGGTGGCTCTTTGGTAAGATTTGCGCCTCTAACTACATTGGATGATACCTGGGTGAAACTAACTTTAATGAATTACCAACTGTTTTATTTTATGTTTCTATATGAGCTCAATTAATTGTTGGCTAGCCTTCGAATTTTAGCACTAATGCAGTTCTTGGATTTATCAGCGAAAATTCCAGATCTGGATCTGTATAGTGCTTTAAAAACCTGCACTGTTGGTGAATTCATAATCCTGAAAGTTCTACTGAACACAAACAGACTTAAAGTGTTGAATTGGTTATAATCAAAGTTAAGCCTCGCTGCCCCCAGACCCTCTGACCTTTGAGGACTGGCTGGAAGGCAAGGCGGTTTATTTGCTGCCAAAATTCTATACTCATAATGCAACAACCTACGTGTTGCTTTTAGGCTCTGTCCCTGAGTAGAGGTATGCTCTGCCAGGCCTTATTTCTTGGCTGACCTCTGCCTTGCCACAATGACTTGAGTTCCCAACTTGGCTTCAAGGAAGTTATGAATGCTCCATCCCTGGAAGCGTTCAAGGCCAGGTTGCATGGAGCCTTGAGCAGCCTGGTCTGATTGAAGGTGTCCCTGCCCATGGCAGGAGGGTTGGAACTACATGATCTTAAGGTCCCTTCCAGCTTTAACTATTCTATGATTCTATGATTTACCCAGTGATCGCTGGGCATTCAGCTGAACCCAGTCGTTATTACCATTCCTGCCCTGGTACTGATGCTTTATAGCTGTTGATGAGTTGCTGCCCTGTCAACCCCATACCACCCTCAGCTCCCAGGTCTCTTGCCTTCATGGAGCAGCACATGCTTGCTGCTCCTCACAGATAGCTTAGAACATCTTGAATCATAAACTGAACACCATGGAGTATGTCCCTGAGTCTGTGCAGGAAATACCTGGGGGGTTTAGTGGAGGGTTCAGTGTTTTTTTGTTTTACTTATAACAATGACAGAAAGAAAATTAGCAGGCATGAACAGCCAACTTACAGTGCATGAAAATGCATATGACTGTAAACTCTGCTGCTTGTATTGGTTATTATCTGCAATTCTAGAAAAAAATTAATTATTCAATTTAATAATTGTGTCATGAGAGGTGCTGGAAGGATGCTTTCAGTCTGCCCCTAAGGCCCCAGTTCCATTTAGTCTTTCAAATCATCACTTCAAACAAAATTGGATCTAGCCCTTTACACAATTTTTGTATATTATATTATATATATGTATATTTTGCATATTTATCCTTCACCTGACTGATGATAAGATGTCTTGATCTTGTAACACTGAATTCACTTTTAAAACATACTTTATCAAGGATCTTTCTGCCCTCCAGAGTATGCTGGTTCCAAAATTTACATTTTCATGCATCAGCTCACTAATCTCAAGTAGTTCATGAATATATGGAGGGACTTGACAAATGTAAAATTGGGCTGCACAGCATGTAGGAATGCTGATGTGCTATTAAATGTTGTGAGCACCCAGAGTATAAAATTCAGAATTACAGTATATTGCTATTTGAAACTTCATTTTCTGTTTCAGATTCTTCTTTTAATCTATCCCAGTCTAGAATTTATTCCGGAAACTATTACAGTTACAGGGTTTTTTTGGCTTTTGACCTACATTGATATTATTGTTCAGTTTGTTTCAGCAGATGTACTCCAGTTGATAGTGGATAAGACTTTTGGCTGAATTGTTCTCATTTTCTCACATTTCCTTAGCTCAGCCATGCAGAACCACAGCTTATACCAGCTAGATGTACTTCTTTCTGTTCTTTTTTAAGTGAAAACATTTCCTTTTCTTTTTCTCCTTATTTTTTAATTTGCCATCTATAAAATATGAGAAATGAGAAGTGAAAGGAGCTAAATCTCATACATCTTTAAGCTTTCTTGCTCATGCTGAAAGGGGGAAAAAGAAAATCTATAACTAGTTTTACAGTTTTCTCATTCTTGGAAATAGAGGATAATTAGAGATATGTGAATTTGCCAAGAATGCAACTGTGCTGCCAACATTTAACACAAATAAAGAGAAGGATGCAGAGAAGATTGATTTACTTTTGAAACTAGTTCCTAAGGCTAGCTTTTCTATTGCTGTGTGACATTTAAAAAACTGAGGAGTCTTTCAAATTACTCTATGCCAAATGTAAATAACAGTACTGCAATATGATTTGAGGTTTTCACTATTTTTCAAAGTACGCAGGAAAAATGGAGAGAACCACCGTCAAGAAATGAACAATGTGATACAGAAATGGAAAGCCAATGAGTAATGGAGTGAAGTCATTAAAAAGCAGGACCTTTTTTTTTTTTTAATACCTTAATATTCAAAATCAGTTTGTTCTGAAACTCTGTGGAGAAAAAGATACAGACCTTTTTCTTTGGACATTGCCAGAATCACAGCCTAAAAACTAATATTTGACTAAATAAATTAAAATTTCTGAAAAAGCAACTGCAGAAAGAATATACCAACAGCTGATGTGATAGCTAGGAAGTAAATGGAAGAATGGGAAAAAGATGTTGTCAGTTACAAGTAAGTATCTCAGACTTTTTTTACCATTTCTTCACCTGTGTTCAGCAAGTGCTTTAGTGGGTGATATATTTATTATCATCCTTGAAAACAGTAAACTTTAAGTGTGTGTTTGTCATCTGTGGAAAGCACATTCTGATTAACTCTATCTGGGAGACTGGAGGGTAATGTAATAGTGGGAACACAATTCCAGGATAGGTAATTCCAGTCATGGACAACAGACCTCATTGTCAAAAGATTTTCTGGTCTCTTTTACCTTTTAAATTTTGTAGATGGATATTGTTGTACCCTTGTTGAGTCTCAAACTGAGACTGTTAACACTATGCAATATCTTCTTGTTAAGGTATCTGATGGTTATGTACTGGATAGCAAGCTAAATTTGGCTTTTCATTTCTAAAGAATGTTATATACCTCCCCAAAACATTCTTTATTGCTATGTGAAGCTTCATTCAATGTCTACACAAATATGTGGTTCTATTACAACTCCAGAAATGTCGAAGGATAAACATTTTAAAAATCAAGGACCTATATCTGTTAATATCTTTTTTAAAACCCTTTTCTTTTTTTTTTTTTTTTTTCCTATCTTTTCACCTCATGGATTATTCCAAATAATCAGGGAACAAGGAAAAAATTATTGAGGTTCTAGATGTTTCCTTGCAGCAACTACTGGATATTGTGAATCATATTGTGAGTAAACCAGTTCTTCCTATTTGCTCTAGGTTCAGTTTAGTTCTCAGTCTAGACAGATGAATTTGAGAACCATAAAGAAGGTTGTTGTGATGATTCAGCGTCTCACCAGCACCAAGTTTTTCTGGCATCTATTCTCAAATTTTTCTGGACTATGAGCACAGATGCTCAGGTTATGATGTTAGAGACCTGAGCCTTTAGTTGCCTATTTCAATCATGGAAAAATTGCCATTATACATGTTTTTCATAAAACTTGCAGCTTGTTTTTACATGTCACTTAAAATGATCACAATGCTAAAAAGATGGAATATCACACTAAGAAATCCTTGAGCATTGACTCAAAACAAAATGCCAAATGCTGGGTTAGCAAAACTACTTCCTGAAGCACTTGGAAGGGTTGTTTTACAGAGATGCCGAAACACAGAGGCATTACAAAGGCTGGTAGTTCTGAAGAGATCATTGGTAGAGATGCTACATGTACAGAGTGCAATAGTAAAATCATTTAGAGTGTGCTCCAGAGAATAACCATAAGACAGCAAATTCAGGAATCATTTTGCCTAGAGATCTATGTAAGATTAGCTAACAAAGCAGTTGCTCTGCATTGAGCAGTGACAGGATGGTCAGCAGAAGCACTTTGATTTTCAATGAAAAAAAGATATATTTAAAAATCCCCAGACAGAATAATTCCGTTTGGTGCTTCTAGTCAGCTAGTTAGGAAACAAAGCTCAAGTGATGTAGAAAATTAAATCAGTCTTTACAAATTAAAAAATTACACATCTAATAACTGATGTTCCATTTTTTCCATATATTTTGTTTAAATATTTTGCCTGAATATTCTCCATTTCATTATGATCAGCTGCAATGGAATGCGTAATGGAAAGTGTTAATGGCTACCATACGTCCTATTACAGCAAAAACACATACTCTACTGATGACTGCTCCTCCAAAGCGCCTCAGACATTTTCTTGGTCATTTCTTTTCGCATATATCTCTGTTAATTTAGGTGCTTATTCAAAGCTGTACAGCAGCTTTGTCAGTAAGGCTGCAGTCTGACACTCATGTATTTACTTCACATTATAGCAAATCCATCCTAGAAACAGAAATAATACCTAAAAGTTGACTCCCACTATCTTCTTTAAATATCTGCTTTTCATGTCCTTCAGCTACTGTCCTGGTAACACTATTGTATCATCATTGCTAAAAAAAACCCCAAAACCACCATTATCAAAAAAAAAAAAAAAAAAAGCAAACAACAACCAAAACACAATAAAAGACAGAAGCACTTCAGATATTTTTCCACTTTCCTTGAACTGAGATGTATTTTTCTTATTGTTTTTAAATGAATGTGTTTAGACTTAATAAATGCTTCTGCTTTTAATTGCTTTGTTGCCATTTCAGAAAATTCTAATATAAATTCTTCTAATCCCAGCCTTATTTTTAGTTGCTTTTTATTTTGCCCTTATACTGGCCACTTGAAATTACTGGCCACTTTTGGTAACAAAGTTTTCCTAAGAAAGGAGATCTTGACAGGTCTTTAGCTTTTTGTGTCATAAATGAATATTTAATTTAAATTGCTTCCTTTGAAAACTGTCTTTCTTACTGTACAACAGAAATTTAAAATAATGTAGCATTTTAATGTGGGAACTTTTATATGAATATATGTGCAGCAGAGCAAGGATTTTCCTGATTTCTTGGGTTCAGAATTGGCATTAGATGTGGACGAAATACTAAGTTTAACTTCCCACTTAACATCAAAGAATTGTAACATGAAGGGATTTGATGATATTATCACAGGAGATATTAAAAAAAGTAAAAAAAGTTTCAAATCCTCATTGTCAATCAATCAACTATTTGCTAGTGAACTGCACTTTCCACAAATTATTATAATGTCTAAACTGAAAATGTGTAAATGTGTTATACTTTTATTGATGCTAGTGTTCTGGACACTGAAGATGAGACTTAGGTCTAATTTGAATCTCTAAATTAAGTTGCCTACGTATTAATTTTGTGTTAAGATACCCAAAGTTATTCAAGGCACCCATGTGGTGCTCAGAGTTATGATTTAGGACTTACAGGAGATCCATACCTTGCTGGAACAATAGCTGGAAAAGTACCCTGGAGCACCTCAAGTGATAGATACTACATTGGTATGACTGAAGACTAAGTGAAAAAAAATGGTTTTCTCCAACTTTGCTGCCTGATTGTGTGCCCTAGAAAAATGTATGTTTTTCAGAACAAAGAAAGTAGATGTTGAATGAGCATGTCAAGAGCCAAAAGAAGAGAGAGATTAGATATAAAGAAAAAACACAAATATTTCTGTCCCAGGGATGTCTTTCTCAATGCACAACGAGGAAGCCTAGAGAAAAGAAGGTAAAACAGATCATCAGACTGAATGATTTAAAACAGAGGCCATTTGAAAGGAATGGCGATCTTGGATTCCCAAAATGATTACAGCCTAGTTGCAAACAATACAATGAAAAAATTAAGGCATTGTATATCTGTCTTACTCAGAGTGAAAGACATTCTTTTAGTCTGTTAATGCATAATTTGTCTTATCTATCATGCCAGGACTCAACACAGGCAGTGATCTGCAAACATTAATAGCAGTATGCAACAATATGTCATAAAAATACAAAGTTGTATGTAAAATAGACTATACACGTGTTCAAATATGAATGTGAACATTTCCAAATTTGGGGGAAGGGATTTGAAATTGTTAAAATTTTGTTGTTTCTTGCACAAAATATATTAAAATGTATTAAGATTACAGTCAAATCTAAGGATAAATGGTAAGCATGGGATTTGTATGATTCAAAGTAGACATCAACTAGTCACCTACGCTTCCTTTGTAGGCAGAAACGGGGGCTTCTACGATACTTTGTCACATCCTAATGTAGATATTTAACACAGGCAAGCGAATCAACTATATCCTAATTTCACTTTCCTGGGAGCTTAGCATTAATGTCTATATCTAAGCTAATCATATTTTAGATGTCTGAAGTTAGGTAACAGAAACCACATGCTAAGATGTCTGTGCAAAAGAACTGCTTAAAAAACCAAAAAAACCTTCAAGGAAACACAATACATTCGAAGTCAGAAATGGCAATCAAAAGTTTGCTGACAGGACTACTTCTGTGATGTAAAGTCAGCTATGAAGATAAACAATAAGAATGAGAATACTGTAAAAAGTGGCAAATGACAGTTTTAAATTAATTTAGCACTGAAAGAATTTAAAACTCGAATCAACAGCTCCTGGTAATCTCAAGTCTGGAGAGTAATGGACAACAGAAGGATTTATTGACAAGAAAGTGTTCAATTACTTAAGCATAGATTTTTAGTAGCATGCAAGACACACAACCGTATTCCATCTGTGGTGCAACCAGTGCTTAACAAGGAGGATATCCCATAAACCCTGTGTCATGTCTGTCAGCTGTTGCACTAAAAATCTTGTGGGGCGTGAGGGCCACACCTCATTTGAAAAGCCAGGAATTTACTGTTAAACTGATTTTAAACAGCCTAATCGAAGATATATTATTAGATTAGTTAACAATGATGGTAACAACTGTTCAAATTATATAAAATTTAAACTGATACAAGCTTTCTATTATCTCTTCCTTTTTGATGTTAAGCTTTCCTATGGTTTTCACTTCCAAAGGTCATTAGATGCAAATGAGGAGGGTATTTAGGGTGAGATGTTGGTATCCCAAGTTCTTTGCTGGAAGAAGTGTAATGTTGATGATGGGGTCTCTCTTTCATTGCCAGGAAAGGATTATGATATCTATGGTTTATTTCCCTTTATTTAGGATTTCTTTATGACCATTTTTCACATTTGCTAATACATTCTATAGTTCATAGCAGCCTTCCAGTATCTGAAGGGGGCCTACAAGGATGCTGGGGAGGGACTCTTCATCAGGGACTGTAGTGATAGGACAAGGGGTAATGGGTTCAAACTTAAACAGGGGAAGTTTAGATGGGATATAAGGAAGAAATTCTTTACTGTTAGGGTGGTGAGGCACTGGAATGGGTTGCCCAGGGAGGTTGTGAATGCTCCGTCCTTGGAGGTGTTCAAGGCCAGGTTGGATGAGGCCTTGGGTGACATGGTTTAGTGTGAGGTGTCCCTGCCCATGGCAGGGGTGCTGGAACTAGATGATCTTAAGGTCCTTTCCAACCCTAACTATTCTATGATTCTATAACACATCTGAATTTATCATATATTCTGTAATTTACATAAATTGCAATTCTGCAATCAATTTTTTAATTTCAGTAATTGGTATTTGGTGATATTTTTATAGCCTTAGACCTCCTGTATGCCATGCATCCCTTTTCTTGTTATATTATATCTGTATTCAGTATCCCTACTTGATCTTCCTCTACACTATATAATTATGCCAAGGTCATATATATTTCATTCCACACAGTAACTACTTGCTTGTTACTATTAACTACTATCTGTATAAAATTATGGCTATATCACAAAATTATACCCAGCCAAATTATAATACTAACATTAGTTTAATTTATTAGTAGCTGACTACGTTAATATGATGGTATAATTATGCAAAAAAATAAGAAGGAGCTTGGAGCTAAAAAAGGAGCTAGGAGCTAACAGGGAGCAATCAAACACTAATCTTATTTTCTGTATCAGGTCTCTTTTAATGAACTAGACTGGAGGGAAACATGATCCATATGGATGTGCAGTGCACATGTTGAAGTGGCATAACATTTCTGTAGTTACATGACAAGTCTTTGCATTCTTCCTTGGCTAGTTCTAACAATGTGAAAGCATATTATATTTCCCTTAGGTGTCAATAAATCCACCCTCACCAGTAACACTCATGTAAGGATATAAAATGGATCATTGCAAAACATGAAAACTTGTAATTAGAATTTTTTTTAAGGTTTCTTGGATTAATCTTGCTTAATTTTCCTTACT
Organism: Psittacula echo; assembly: GCF_963264785.1. Classification (NCBI taxonomy): domain Eukaryota; kingdom Metazoa; phylum Chordata; class Aves; order Psittaciformes; family Psittacidae; genus Psittacula; species Psittacula echo. The sequence continues at coordinate 80,860,173 of NC_137736.1, read as the reverse complement.
ATGAAAAGAATATTGTACAAGTTACGATTTTCTAATCCAGATACAAGACTGATTATCAGGTAAGGCTGAAAACTTTGTGGTTTATAATTTAATATTCATGGATACTGCCAGTTTCCCGGATTAGACCTTTCATTTCCTCCTGTCCTGGGTTCAGCAGTAGCAGTCATTTTTTTCTCCTTCTTAGTAGCTGGTGCTGTGCTGTGTTTTTGACTTTCAGCTTAGGAACATTGCCGATAACATTGATGTTTTTAGTTGCTGCTCAGTAATGTTTAGTCTGACCAAGGACTTTCTGAGTCTCATGCTCTGCCAGGGAGGAGAGGAAGCCGGGAGGAAACAGACACAGGACACCTGATCTAGACTAACCAAAGAGGTATTCCATAGCACAGCACGTCATGCCCTCTGTATAAACTGGGGGCAGTTACCTGGAAGGGCTAGATCACTGCTTGGGCCAGGCTGGGTATCAGTCGCCAGGTGGTGAGCAGTTGTATTCTTTTCCCTTGTTATTTTCCCTTACCGTTATTGTTATTGGTGGTAGCAGTAGTGGTTTGTGTTATACCTTAGTTACTGGACTGTTCTTATCTCAACCCGTGGGAGTTACATTCTTTCTATTCTCCTCGTCATCCCTCCAGGAGCAGGGGGGAGGAAGGGGGGGTGGGGAGTGAGAGAGCGGCTGCATGGTTCTGAGTTATCAGCTGGGCTTAAATGGCGACACCTAGTCAGCTTTTCTTCTATGATTCAGATCTCAAAACCTCTCAATTTTTTATTTCATTGGTTAAAAAAAAAAAAAGCCTGTAGACCACATTGTTGCTTAATTAATATCTATATTTCATTTTTCAAACTCACTTTTATGATCATCAGAATGTACCCTTACTATGTTGTGATATTTGATTACTTCTGCATAGTAATCCTTGTGGATTTTTTACCTGTTCATCATCCTACCTTGTTCATTTTTCAAGAGATTAATTATTTCCATTATTATTAAAGCTTTTCTCCTTTTAGCTATTTTATTTCTCACAGGTCTTCTTATAGACTGCATATATTTTTAATGTACTTGTTGATTAAAGCAGTGGCTCAAATGTTCTGTGAATGATTAAAATATGGAGAGACTGGGTTTGGGTTTGTTTTTTGTTTGGTTGGTCATGTTTTTTTAATATCTCCACACTATTCAAGACACTGAAACTGAATACAAGTGTGAACCACTTTTATTTTTTTGATATTGAAATGTAAGGTCTTTGTTCAACTCAGACCTGAACTGTAAGGAAAAAAAATAACAAAATCCTTACACTTATTGTCTTATCTTTAAATAAAAGACTATTTTGTTACTCATCCTCCAGTTCAGTTTAACTGCGAAGAATTTGTGGAGAAGCATTGCATCACAGTTTTGTTACTCCATTCCCTATTCATCTTTTTATAGCCAACAACACTCAGGTACTAATGATGTGAAGGACAGTCTGGGAGAGGCTTAAAGGCATAGATATTCCTTTGTGGATCTGCAGCTAATGGCATGCACCAATTTCAGGCACCCAAGGCTGAGTGAGCAAACAAGCAAATAAAAAGCATAAATAAAGAGAAGGTAAAAGAAACAAAAGGGAAAAATTCTCCCTAGTGGCCAGCCATGAAGAACAACGGGCACTCCAAAAAATTCCTCTCTTTCTCTGGGCATCCTGTCTGGCGCAGCACATAGTGATGATGTTTTCTTACCCATACAGCTACACTTTTCCTTGAGACTCACTCGAGCTCCCCATTGGTGGTTTATGTTCACAAGTTTAGGATTTCATTGGCATGGGTTAAAGCACACCTAATTAGGGTTGGGTACTGCACACATTAAATTCTGTGTATTTACATTGCCGGGTAATAACTGATATTAGAAAGATTAGTAATTTGTAGTTATCTCGAGGCTTTCTTGTAATATGACTTTAGAGGTGTGGTGGGTTAACTTTGGCAGCAGTCGGATGCCATCCAGTTGTTCACTCACTCCCTGTCCTCAACAGGGCAGGGTAAGAAAACATCATGAAAAACTTGTGAATCAAGATAGGGAGACTGTTATCAGTTACCCTCATGGCCAAAACAGACTCAATGTGAGCCATTCCTGCAGTTTCTCCGCTACTAAAACCTTGCCATGTACCCCTGATACAATAGGCTAAAAGCTACAAGGAGTACATTGAAGGGATCTTAGCACAGTGTTACAGACTAAAGCTACAAGCAAAACTGTGAGGAGTTAGGGAAACAGCAGGGCGATTTAACATCAGTGGCAATTGTTTTCTTTAAGAAACACAGCATGGTAATGATTCATGCTCTGCCAGTGCCAGGCCATGAGGGCAAGGGTACTTGGGACACCAGAGTGATGAGACTGAACAGCAGCATCAGGGTGTGGAGATGAGGGATCACAGGGTTGGAAATTAATGGCATACTTCCTAGTCGCAAGTGGAGGGCCTGTAACACTGCCAAGTTTAAAACATCTTAAGTGTTGTGCAGAAAACCTTCTTTTTCCACCATGAGGTTACAGTGTGTTGCCTTTCCTTGCAGATCCAGAGACTTGTTCAGTAATAAAATGCTTTTTATTTGGTACATCCATAGCTGTCTTGTATTTATTATTTAATTATTGGAGTAGAAGTTATAGTCTTATTAATTATTTGAAAATTAAATTATGAAATTGGTTTTTAATCTGTTTTACTTCTGCCTTCTTTATCTTCTTTTTTGTGTTTATTTACTATAGACTCATGCTTTTTTTTCCATCCCAGATTAAGGTAATTTTTTTTTTTTTCATTTTGTTTCATATTCCAGGCAAGTGGATTTACAAATAAGGTTGAAAGAAATAAGCAGTGAGGAAAACGTAGCAACTATTTTGCCTTCAAGGTAAAGGCAGCTTCTTTCTTAAGATACAGATAGTTTCAGGAACTTTAGTTTCAGGAACTTTTAATGAGACTGAAGTAGTGTGTATTTATTTGCTCTCGATTTATTTTGGCAGTAGCTGTGTTTTGATGCCAGTTTTCTTCTGCATGCTGTGAGGAATCAGGATGAAAGGCTTGTACTGCCTTGTATGCAAGTAACGGTTACCTGTTCTCTGTTCAAAATAATTTCTGTATTTTGGTCTAGAATCTTTGAAAGAATAAACGTAGCAGAACACTCTAAGCATGTAGTTGCTGTAAACAATGAAACATAAAATAGAACATTTGTGTGGATTTCTGTGCCAATTCTAATTGTTTTCATTTCATGTTGCTTTGCTTTATTGAAATAATAAGGACTGATCAATGGCTGGCAAATGGATCAGTGTTCTGAATCCTTTTTCCTTCACTTCTGGTACTAATATTACAGAGATTAACACATTTCAAGCTTCAAACCTCTTGGTGTGTGTGGAAAAGGGTTAAAAATGCTCCAAGGCTTTATATGGATTCTGACATCTTTTGCCAAGCTTTGATGCCACCACATGCTGCTTTGGTCATTGCTACCCGGGCTAACATGAGTCTGTATAACTCCTGATGGCATACCTTCACTTTTCACTGCAAACCAAGTGTTCTTTTCTCTGCTGCTGTTCTGTTTCACTGCATCTTCCTTTAGAGACCCTAAGCTAATATTCCCTGATGCCAGTTTGTATGACTAGAATCTACCTGTATTAACTGACTAAATGTTGCTTGACTCAACTAAAGTATCCATGCTGGCTGGCAGGATTTGTTTTCATGAACTGATGGAAAGTACTTTGCATACCATTACATTTTGGTTTCAGAACTGATATATTACTTAGTCAATCTGTGGCTGGACAGTTTTACTTCTATGCTTCGCATGAATGCATATGAAACTTCTAGTACAAGTTTATTCCTCACTGTATTTCAAAGTCTTTGCTTCTTTAGGTTTCTCATTTCTTTCTTCACTTGATAAATTCACATAAAATGGTAAGAGAAAAAATAAAAAATACCCAGAAACATTCCAAGACTGATTCTGTGAATTAATTTTCCATATGTGTTGCAGACTTCTGTTCCTGAAGACAGTATTTTTCTCCTCAGAATAAGAAAACGTTTCATTGAGAGTTAACTATGCTCAGGATGACTGACAGCTGAGAACAAAATGACACTTTAAAGGTCATACATTAAATAAGGTTAGGTTTCTATTTGTGCAATATCTATATGTATGGGAATAGACCCTGGAGCAAAATTGCACCTGGACTTAGCTCTATGGAAAACTAAGGGTTAAACAGTTAAGCAATAGGTAGAAAATGACAACCTGAAAGTCAGTTAAAGGTCAGGCCAGGACTGAAGTGCAGCTGGAAAAATAAGATGTGAGTGTGGAGCATGTCAAAATAACGAGGTATGCCAGTAGACTGAGGAGCTACCTGGAAGCTGTGTGAGGTCAAAAGGCCAGAATGCCATTGAGGAGAGACACATTGATTGCCACATCCTACTTACTGTGCAGCAAGAAGTGCAGGGAGTATTTGCAATCATGTTCCTGGAAGAACCATTATTCTGAAGAAGAAGCTGAACACAAGTAGGGAAAGAAGGTTAAAGAGCTGGGTGTCAGTGGTAGAAGAGCTTATGGCTTTTGTGGTCTTTCTAGAGCTTTTATCATTTTAGGGTGCCATGTGTATTGTAGCTTTAGTTGTATAATTTCCTTGGGTTTTTTTTGGGGGGGAGATGGGGGGTTGGGGTTTTTAGTTGGCTTTTTTTTTGGGGGGGGTGTGCCATGATGTTTTGGGGGGAGGGGTGTGTTTGGGTTTTTTTGTTGTTTTTTGGAGGTTTTCTTTTTAATCAGTCTACCCTGTTCATGCTTACAATGATAAAACCGAATTCCAGAGAAAACAAAGTATTACTCTTTGAGTTGGTATTGCGTATAAATTGTAAATGGTAGAGATAAACTTTACAATTCAGGTCTAAACTAAAAAAGATTACAAATAGGAAATACTCATTGACATTAAGTAGTTATTTAAAATTATACATCTGATTTATCTGATTGTCTTTCTTGCTATTAGTGAACTTAGCCATGGTGTTCACATCTAAGTTTTAAAGATTCCCAAATAAAGGTAAGAATGCTTAAAACTTCAATTTTTCTGACTGGAGCTGGATGTGGAATGATGTTTGTATTAGGTCAAATCAAAGCAGACAGTTTCATTTAGAAGAAAAATCATAAAATCTTCAATTTTGGCAATAATCAGGTTGAGTAGGGTTTGTAATGATACGCAAGTAATGCATAACTGTAAAAGAATCAGGCTATTAAAATAAAGAATAAGAAAAGGATGACTAAAATGTCCAGCTCTCTATAATAACAAATTACTGGGCAAAACAAATACTTCCCAAATTGTTCCTATTTATGTTAGTGTTGTCAGAGGAAGAAGATTAGGGAATTTCCTTAAAGTCTGTGAGCAAACTCTTGTCAGTTTGTTTTGAATCTTAGGGACTGGCAGGGATGGAGCAGTACATGATGTGTTGCTAAAGGCTGTGAGAAAGCCATTTGAAGGAGGAAAAGTTCTTGAATGCACAGGAGGTTGGCTGGAAGATAACACCACAAACCTCCCTCTTGTCCTTTCTCCTACCACCCTCAGTGTAGCAGGGGTCTGAAGAAGACACCTTTATCCTCAGAAATATCCTGTATGCCTTTAAATTCTGGCCAACCATTAATGTTAAAAGGCTGTAATATTTTCATCTGTAGTAGCTTTAAATTTCCTAAGGTGACCCTATTATTTTATTTTCTAAAGAATTGTGTAATATAAATTTCAATTTCCTTTACAGCTAAAAAGTTTCTTCTCTATTTGTAAAGAGATTAATACTCTGCTAATTGTTTTGCCTGGCTGCAGTATAAAGTTCATAGTGTAAAATAAAATGTTCTGTGCTTTCTTGTTTAGATCAATATCCCTCAAAATACTAATGCTCATAAGAATATACATAATATCTTTTTCAACTCATTTGCCTCTAATATTTTTCATATGTTCATAAAAAAACATATTGTAAGTTTTATCAGTTGTTATACTTTAATCATCATAGAATCAAAGTCATAAAACCACAGAATATCAGGTTGGAAGGGACCTCAAGGATCACTTAGTGCAACCTTTCTTGGTAAAAGCATGCTCTAAATAAGGTGGCCTATCATCCTGTTTAACTGAATCTTAAAATTGTCCATTGTAGTAACCATCATAGCCATTTAGAAATATTGTAAGATCTAATTAGAATAAGCGTATAGAATTATAATTCTAAAAAACCCCCAAACCTAACCACCAATATATCACTTTATAGAATTAATTTATTGTCTAGCCTTATATTTCTTGCATAACACTTATTAGCATCTTTCCAGAAAACTAGAAATATCAAAGGTTTATTGTGGGAGAAAAAAACTACTTATCAAGAATTTCTGTTACAAGTAGGAATTAATTGATCTTTCGTGCAACATCTCATTCAAATAGCAGGTTTCACATAACCAGTTTGTGGGATGCTTTATCAAATCAGACTAAACAGAGAATCATAAACATTCTTCAAAGTGAGTGACAAAAACAATAAGAAAAGAGAAGGAAATACAAGGTTGAAGTAAGTAAAAATCCCTTTTTTTCTTTTTTTTTTTTTTTTAATAAGTTTTCCTTCAAATAAACAAAACAGAAGTACCAGTATTCCAGTAATTCCCATTTATTACAGTATCTGGGACTGAGTACAAAATTATTTCAAATCTAGTATATATTTTGAGATTTTATTTTGCCAGGCTTACTGGAATTTCAAGATATATACTGTTTGACAGAGAATTATAAAGAAAGTGTTATATATAATTTAAGTTATGCTATGCATTTCATAATTTTAATTTCTGTATGGACGTCTTCTGAGAGCAACATTGCATCATGCAAATACAAGATTCCAGAAAAAAAACCCAGCACATTAGAGAATATATAAATTAAACTTAGAAATATGATTTATAAGAAGGCCTTTATATTTCACAATGTGAGTATTTATGTGAAATACATGTGGGACAACAAATAAAAGGGAACTATCAAGACTAGTTGCCACTAGTCTTTTCAAGATGGCTGCAAAGTTTTTCAAAAGACGGTACCTTCCTTATCATCTCCATTTCTTTTTTTTTTTTATGAAAAAAATTATCAGAATGCTCAATTATTTGTAAACATGCAACGAAAATGTTCGTATGGAAGCCTACTGTGTGAATAGGATTACATTTAACTTCCTGAAGGTAAGGTACTGAGTATGTTTTTAAGATGATGCAAAGCAGTACCTGCAAACCTCCAGCTTAGCTTAGTGGAGATTTAATTTTTGCAGCACAAAGAATTCAGCTCAGTTTTTGAACCACTCTGTCCTCCCTGTAAAGGAGTAGAAAGCAAGGACATCATATATGAAAAAGCTCTCTGTTATCCCATATTGCCAGAGTAGTAAGTGTGGCAGCCAGGAGTGCAATCCAGGGTAAATAATCTCAGTTCTCTCAGCTGCTTATTGGACTCATTCTCTAGATCCTTCACCAGCTTCGTTGCCTTTCTTCAGACATGTACCAGCTCCTCAATGTCTTTCTTGCAGTGAGAAGCTCAAAACTCAATACAGAACTCAAAGTGCAGGCTCACCAGAGTTGAGCACAGAGGGGCAATCGCTTCCCTGGTCCTGATACAAGGTGACTTTGGGGGAGTGAATGAGTCTTAAAAAAAAAAAAAAAAAAGGGGTAAAACTTTAATCTTACTTATTCTTATATAAAAAGCAGTGTCCAAATCCATTATAGGTTGTGAACTCTTCTGTGTCACCCATGACAGGAAAGCGAAATGTTGCTTTGAAAAAGAAAAAGGAAGTACAAGGAACCAAGGAGCTAAAGCTTGGTTGGGAGTGACACCTTAAGGTATTAACAGAAGGGAAGTTTTTCCTCCTACAGTTTTTTATTCTGCCTCTGACTCCCCCATACAGTACTGGTACAAGATTAAATGGACAGATAGGTCAAGGCAATTCTGTCTGTATTATGAGTAAAACTTTCTGTTTTTCTTCCCAGGGGATACCTATTATCTAGATACAACAAATGAGCTGCAGACCTGGGCTGTAAGGAGCAGGATTAAAGAAACAAAAAGTGGTTATTTTTCCTGTTAGGATCTCTGTGTAGGCAAGGAGGAAAACCTGGGCAACAGTAAAAATGAGGAGATTCTGCATATGAGTTCAGGACATTTGTAAGGTTATGGTTAGACACTAAAGGTAAACAGAGAAGTCACAATGGAGGCAATTGTTCAGGGCTGTAAGAAGTGTTAAAAATTGATCTATTTATGTTTTCTATACTCGCTCATCAAGATGATTCCTAATTCCTCAATTTTTATGTATATACAGTATCACAGTATCACAGTATGTTAGAGATTGGAAGGGACCTCAAAAGATCATCTAGTCCAATCCCCCTGCCAGAGCAGGAACACCTAGATGAGGTTACACAGGAATGTGTCCAGGCAGGTTTTGAATGTCTCCAGAGAAGGAGACTCCACAACCTCCCTGGGCAGCCTGTTCCAGTGTTCCGTCACCCTCACTGAGAAGAAACTTCTTCTCAGGTTTAAGTGGAACCTCTTGTGTTCCAGTTTGTACCCATTACCCCTTGTCCTATCATTGTTTGCCATTGAGAAGAGCCTGGCTCCATCCTTGTGACACTCCCCCTTTATATATTTATATACACTAATAAGGTCACCCCTCAGTCTCCTCTTCTCCAAACTATAGAGACCCAGCTCCCTCAGCCTTTCCTCATAAGGGAGATGCTCCACTCCCTTAATCATCTTAGTTGCCCTGCGCTGGACTCTCTCCAGCAGGTCCCTGTCCTTCTTGAACTGAGGGGCCCAGAACTGGACACAATATTCCAGGTGCCGTCTCACCAGGGCAGAGTAGAGGGGAAGGAGGACCTCTCTCGACCTACTGACAACCCCCCTTCTAATACACCCCAGGATGCCATTGGCCTTCTTGGCCACAAGGGCACAGTGTTGGCTCATGGTCATCCTGCCGTCCACTAGGACCCCCAGGTCCCTCTCCCCTACACTACTCTCTAACAGGTCGTTCCCCAACCTATATTGGAACCTGGGGTTGTTCCTGCCCAGATGCAGGACTCTACACTTTCCCTTGTTATATTTCATCAAGCTGCTCCCTGCCCAACTCTCCAGCCTGTCCAGGTCCCGCTGGATGGCAGCACAGCCTTCTGGCGTGTCAGCCACTCCTCCCAGCTTAGTGTCATCAGCAAACTTGCTGATAGTACACTCAATTCCCTCATCTAAATCATTGATGAATATATTAAATAATACTGGTCCCAATACTGACCCTTGAGGCACTCCACTAGATACAGGCCTCCAACTGGACTCCGCCCCATAGACTACAACTCTCTGGCTTCTCTCCTTCAGTCACTTCGCGGTCCACCTCACCACCTGATCATCCAGACCACACTTCCTCAGTTTAGCTATGAGGATGCTGTGGGAGACTGTATCAAATGTTTTGCTGCAGTCAAGGTAGACCACATCCACCACTCTGCCATCATCCATCCACCGTGTTATTTCCTCATAAAAGGTTATGAGGTTGGTCAAGCATGACTTCCCCTTGGTAAAGCCATGTTGACTGCCCCTCATAACCCTCTTATCCTTGACATGCCTTAAGATGGCACCAAGGATAAGGTGTTCCATCACTTTCCCAGGGATGGAGGTGAGGCTGACCGGTCTATAGTTACCCGGGTCCTCCTTCTTGCCCTTTTTGAAGACTGGAGTGACATTTGCTTTCCTCCAGTCCTCAGGCACCTCTCCCGTTTCCCAAGACTTGGTAAAGATGATGGAGAGTGGTCTAGCAATGACTTCCGCCAGTTCCCTCAGCACCCGCGGGTGCATCCCATCTGGAGCCATGGATTTATGGATGTCCAGATTGCTCAACTGGTCCCTAACCCATTCCTCATGGACTAAGGCAAACTGCTCCGTTGACCTGACTTCATCTGAGGTCTCAGGAGTACAGGGCTCTTCAGGACTGCCTCTGGCAGAGTAGACAGAGACAAAGAAGGCATTCAATAACTCTGCCATCTCTGTATCTTCTGTCACCAGGGCACCCATCCCGTTCACCAGTGGGCCAACCTTGCCTCTGGTGTTAGTTTTATCAGCTATGTATTTGAAAAAGCTCTTTCTGCTGTCCTTGACCCCTCTTGCCAGATTTAATTCTAAGGAGGCCTTAGCCATCCTAGCTGCCTTCCTACCTCCTCTAGCAGCAGCCTTATATTCCTCCCGAGTGGCCAGCCCCTCCTTCCATGACCTGTAAACTCTCCTCTTCCACTTGAGCATACCCAGCAGTTCCTTATTTAGCCACGCAGGTCTCCTGGTCCTCTTCCTTGACTTCCTACATGTGGGGATGCTCTGCTCTTGAGCTCGGAATAAGCAATCCTTGAATGCCAACCAACTATCTTGGGCCCCTTTACCTTCAAGCAGCCTTGCCCATGGGATTTCCCCTAGCAATTGCTTGAAAAGGCCAAAGTTTGCCCTGCTGAAGTCCAGGGTTGCAATTCTACTTGCTATTCTACTGGTCCTACCACACAAGATCCTGAATTCCACCATCTAGTGGTCGCAGATCCTGAATTCCACCATCTAGTGGTCGCTGCAACCAAGGCAGCCTCAACCTTTACTGATTTGACCAGACCCTCTTTGTTAATGAGAAGGAGATCCAGCAGCGCTCCTCTCCTGGTTGGCTCATCCACCATTTGCATGAGGAAGTTATCATCCATACACTGGAGGAACCTCCTGGACTGTGGCTGGGTTACTGAGTAGTCCTTCCAGCAAACATCAGAGAAGTTAAAATCCCCCAAGACGACCACGTCCTGTGACTGTGAGGCCGCTCTCAGCTGCCTGTAGAAGGCCTCGTCCACTTCCTCACCCTGATCTGGTGGCCTGTAACAGACACCCACAACAGTATCGCCCCTGCCATCCTGCCCCTTCATTCTCACCCACAGACTCTCAACTCGCTCGTCCTCTGTCCCTGGACAGAACTCAGTACATTGCAGCTGCTCTCGCACATAAAGAGCAACCCCACCACCCCGCCTGGCTGGCCTGTCTTTACTGAAAAGGACATAGCCCTTCATGAGTATATTCCAGTCATGTGAGCTGTCCCACCACGTCTCTGTAATTGCCACCAGATCATAATCTCCTGACTTAACACAGGTCTCCAACTCCTCCTGCTTATTTCCCATGCTGCACCCATTGGTGTACAGGCATTTCAAGGAGGGAGATGAGCTCACCGATTCCACCCTAGGATTATAGGAGGCCTCCCAGTCTTCATCAATTCTAGAGTGCTGCCCCACTGGGGCAAGCCCAGTTACAACCCCATCCCCCTTCGAATCTAGTTTAAAGCTCTCCAAATGAGCCCTGCTAATTCATGCCCCAGCATCCTTTTGCCTCTGTGAGATAAACCTTTCCCACGTGCCATCATCCGTACTGGAGCCTCAAAAAACCAGCTACTATCAAAGAACCCAAAGCCCTGCCTGAAGCACCAGTCTCGTAGCCAATTGTTTACAGACTGAATTTTCCCATTCAGTCCCACATCATCACTGGAAGATGGAAGAAGTGAAGAAAAGATCACTTGAGCCCCAGACTCTTTCACCATCCTCCCCAAGGCCCTGTAGTCTTTCTTCATCCTCAGACTGCGGGAAGCAGCTTTCCCGCCACCTGTCTGTGTGTGTACACACATAACGTATATAAATATTTATATAAGTGTTCTGTTACAACAATGCAGAAAAAGGAGTGAAGTTCAAAAACATTGAAGATTTATTTTAGGAGAGAAGTTCCCTGCGCCTATCAAAATGTTCAGATATTTTATCATTCCATTTCAGTTTAACAGATTGGATTATAAAATGGTTTGGGCCACATTCTCACTATTTAATTCCACAAATCCTATAGTTCTCTCTGCACATTGGTGGAATATCCTAGATTGTGAGAAAAAGCATCAAAAAAGGCTCTGAGACATTTTGGCAACTGTATGTATTAATTCTGTATTAGTTCTTTATGGCAGCTCTGTCCTTTTAAGAGCCAATAATGTTGGAGACTAAGCGTGCAATTTTAACATAATTCATGCTTTAAACTTCTTTCAGCATGCTTTCCCTCTTTTTACTGACTGTCTTTCTCATCTAGCCATAACACTTGTCCTTTGTGTAGGAAAGAATGCCTTCTTTTATATCTATTTACTGTTTTTCACCAGTAAAAGAACTTTATAGCAGTACAAAATTACTTGTTTATCTTTACTCAGTTGTAGTTACCTATTTTCCCTTTATGAGATTATTTGTGAAATATCCTCCCATCAGTAAAAAGAGAAAAGAAATAGCAAACAGAAGTACACATCAGAAGATACCCTGAAGCAGAGAAATACAGTCTAAGGAATGAAGTCTTAAGCATTCTTTGCTAACACTTAGATCACAGCTGTTATTATGGGAGATGGAAACACAGTTCAGAAGACAATAAAACAGCACCTAGCAGTTTCAAGATAAAAACTTTCCTTCTGAACACCTTTCAAGACTATATTAGCAGTCTTCTGAGAAAATTCCCCAAATTAAGATTCCCAAGATCAATTGTGGGATAAAGAGAAATAGTACCTTGCATTCTTGGAAGATATTCTTGACTGTAAATGTCAAATAAGGCAGTCTATGAAAGAAGCAGAGAATCCACCTCTGGAGACAGTATTCGTGCTGCTAGATAAAGCCAGGTGTCAGAACAAGCCTAAGATAATAGATGTATTGCAGGCAGCCAATATGAAAGAGAGAACAAGCCAGGAAAGTGCTTATAGCACAGGGCACAGAACTTGTTCATGAGCACAGCAAAGGAATGGAGCTTGAATGATCTGGAAATGATTTCTTAATATAAAACAGGGGACTGAAATACTTCAATAGCTTTTTGGAAAGGGTATATGTTATTTGGGAAATAATTCAAGAAAGACTGGTCTAATTTGCATCCGTTATGGTAATGACTATTTGCTCTAAGAATATTTTTGTAAGTGGCATTTTTTGCAAAATATTTTAAACCTCAGAGAGTAAAGAAACAAAATTTGGTAATAACACATCTAGTTTTATGAAGTACCAGCAAATGGAATTTTAAAATTTACCACAGGGATTATGTCAAAACTTAAATTCTCGAAATAACTGAATCAACATAATTTTATTTAATTGTTTTTAAAAATCATTCAATCTGACTAATAGCTTTAGGATTTCTTTATTACTTAAATATTTACAGGTGGCAGAAGAACAAAGTAACAGACTTGCAGATGAGGAAGTATATTGTCAAATTTAAAACATAAATCAGACTGAATACTATTTCCAATTCTGTAAGTCATAACATAAACAACTGTCATGGTAAGCATTATTTAGCAACAACTAAAACATTGATGTGTTCTCAGATTAAAGTCAAAAACACAGCACTGCACCAGCTACTAAGAAGGAGAAAAATAACTACCACAGCTGAAACCAGGACAACTATTAGTGGTTGAATTTATAAAATATCATCTTTTTTTTTTTTTTTTTTTTTTTCAGATATATAAGTGCAGATCTAACAATCACAAAGGACTTCCGAATTGTTCTTCCAACTGAATCAGATTAATTCATAAGAGGCCATAATTTTTTGTAGTTCTCTTTTTGTTGCAGATATAGCAGAAAGAGCTCTTCAGATTTCGTTTTGCTTTGAACTCCACTTGAGCTTTACTTTTCCTATTTCCATCCCTACATATTCAGGCGATGTTTCAGTATTCCTTCTGGATATCTCATCCTCGCACCTCTGTATACTTCATTTTATCTATTTGAGCTCAGTCAGGTGTTCCCTATTCACCCAGACTGAATAGGGAGTGCTGTAGTACCAGCTTGACCTTCTGCCCAGTTATAGAGACCATTCTTGTTCCTGAAGGAGGTTGTCTAGAATATCCCCTTGACCTCTTTACATTTCAGGACAGCTTCTCATAGCAACCAGATACATGAACAAAATGAAACCTGCTTTCTTCAGATCCAAGTTTACAATTCTGTTTTTTGTTTAGTCGACTAATCTCAGTAGTAATAACACCACCATTTTTTATTTACTACAGTCAAGTCTGTCATCGACCTTAATACCTCCAACACCTTTTTTTGGTTGGTTTTGGTTTTTGTTTGGGGTTTTTTTTAATTCAAGATTGATAAAACTCTTAGTTAAAAAACCTACTAGTCGTCAGTGTCAAATGATTGTCTTCAACGTTCTCCAGAAATCTCCAGGTTTGCTTATATTCCATTCCAGGAAATGCTGTGGTGATCAGTCTCCCATGAAAACCAGGACTTGTGACCAGCTTTGCTTCATCACTCCAGACTCCTTTCCTCCCTGCCAGCTTTCCTATATCCTCATGTTGCACTCAGTCCTTTCAGTGAATCAATTAGTGGTGCAGTGTGTGTGTGTTTTGGGGAGGGTATGGTTAGTACATAGCGAGTTTTCTCTTCTCCTCTCCCTCTCCCTCTTCCTCTCCCTCTTCCTCTCCTCTCTTTTCACGCTTGCCCTCTTTTCCAGCACAGGCTTTCTGTAGGCCGCAGTTCCTTCAGGCATATCTGCTCAGGCATGGGGTCCTCCATGGGCTACAGTGTGGATATCTGCTCCATCATGAAGCACTTTCTCCTCTTCTCACCTTGGTGCTTCATCTGCTGGTTTACGCATTTTTTTTGTCCATTTCTCTTCTGAATATCTGAACTGTTGTTTGGGTTTGGTTGGTTTTTTTTTTGTTACCTTTTCTTAAGCACGTTTTTGCCCAAGGTACCACCACCTTGGCTTCTGGGCTGGGCTGTGCCCTGTGGTAGGTCCATTGGAGATGACTGGAATTGGCTGTGTCTGGTACAGGGTAGCCCTGGCCTCTCCTCTCAGAAGCCCCTGCAGCCACACTACTGCCAACAGGTGGGCACCTACACCCGGGATTGGTTTGACTGACAGTTTGAATTAAAGTCAAAATAACAGTAATCAGAATCCCTTGGAGCTCAGGTAGAAGGTAATGTATGGACTATCGGGCTTAGCATTGATAAGTGGATATGTGAACTGAAATGGAAAAAGGAAAATACTCTGCTGGTCCTTCAGTCTTTCTCATAATGTTGGATTTTGAGAAGTGCTAACACTAGTTGTACAGGCAGACTTAAAGGAATTTAATAAAAACAGCAACTAAAACTCATAACAATCAGATACTTAGGGCTTTACTAACCACATTAGTTTCACAGTTTTCTAAATCACATTGAAAATAATTGTGTAAATGCACATGAAAGGAAATTATTATTATGCAAGCAAGTAATACAGTTTGGGGGAAAATTTTAAAATTCTGTACAAGACTGTACATTAAAGAAATAAAGTTCAGAACTTGACAACTTTGAAATTCATCTTATGAACATTTATGCCATCTTCTCAGGATTGTGATTATTCTTATGTTTGCTTGAGAAGAAAGAAAGCTTGAGGAAAAATGTACAAACAGATTGCTTGATTAGCTGTGGAAACATCCAGTGGAGGAATTTGTTTTCATTTGAAAGAAACTTGCCTTGTGTTTGAACTCTAGTGGTGAAGACAGCCTCAGGGTGAAAATTAAATAAGCTTAGCATGCCATATGAGGTACAAATTAACAAAAAACTGTATTATAGGAATTCAGAACTTATCAAACAAATCACAGCCCAATATTTATTCCAATTTGTTATCTAAAGTCATTACTCCTAACATGTTACTCTTTTATCTACTTTTCATAATTTTATTTTTTATTTTTTTAAGAGAAAAATTCACTGCGGTTTTGCTAAAGAAAAAAAAAAATACAGCCAACAGGTAGCTACACGTAGAAAGGAAATAAAATGAATTTTAGAGAAACAAAAATTTAAGTTATCTTCAGACCTGGGGGTATAAATCCTGTTAATGGGTACGAATTTGTAAGAGCTGAGGTTTGAAATTAATTTCCCAACTCACACTTTTCCCTTAGGTTTAAATCATTACAGATTCCAAGAAAAAACAGTCACAGGATCTGGCTTTGTCCATTAAAAAATCACATTTCCCTTGTTTTTCCAGGTTTTTGATGCCGGTCTGCAAAACGTATTTTGCTAAAAAGGCTCTTCGCTGGGATTAAAACAGAAAAGTTTAACACTGACACAGTAATGTCTGCTGTGTGAAGAAAATTCTGAGATGCATATGTTGTCATAACTTTATCCCTTTGGCTTCATACTGGTTTCATCAAGATACTTTCTTTTGTTTACAGCCTAAATCTTAATAACTATGTGTTTCATACCATTTTACCCCGAAAAACACTCCAAGTGCTACACTATCTTCATTACAACTTCATGCCATGTGACCCTGAGTGTCCTAGCTGATAGGATTTGTCCTGCTGCCCATACATCATTTCCAACGGTGTGTCTTTAATACTTGCCATGGCATGTCCACCATATTTACTCCATTATTACACTACACAGATGTACATTCACTAGGAAACAAGTTTGTCCTGGCTGTAGGTTTTCAGGTTTTCTTTCTTGCCCTTGGTTCCAGGACTACCTCAGCCTAACCATCTGACAGTCAGTATCTCACATAAACCCCTGTCATTTTCAGAGAGGATACATGATAATCACAAGCATGCTCCATTCAAAAGGAGGGGATTGCATGGCCCCAGTCTGCCTTCTGAACAACAGAAGCAGTGTTGCATCAAGCTAGCCTGAGCATCATTATAAACAAGTATTCTGTCTGTGCAACAAGGTTTATGAAAAAGGCATAAGGTTGATGCCTACATAGGTAGGATTAAATCAAGAATAATTAGGTGTTTCAGAGGAAAAGGTAAAAGGAATAAAGTGAGCAACGTACAGGCAGGAACAAAAGAAAAGTCTCAAAGGAAGATGTGTAAGCAAACCTTAATTATCTGATGTTTCCTATGGGCTAAGACCTACTACATGTGCTGCTACATGAACTTAGTTTTACATTGTGGATATCCAAGTTTACAGAAAAATGTCAGATCTGCACTGCAGGGATAGTTACGCTTCATTAATACTAGCAGTGTTAAACAACGTCTTAGGAAAAAGGGCTTAGGACTGGTTTTGCACCAGGAGGTGCTGGTTCATTTTAATCCCAGTAGAAAGGCATTTAAACTTTGTAAATTCATGTAAAATGCTGTTTATTAGAGGTAACATGCGGAAGTAGTACAGACAGCCTGATATCCCTTTAGATGCTGGAAGCCACAAGCAGTATAGGCAGGGACATCTCCCACTAAACCATGCCATCCAAGGTATGATAGGATTTTCTTACAAGGAAACAACTCTTTTATCATCTCTAAAGCTAGAACAGATATGATGTTTTCATGAGAACTTTTTGCTGCACTGTTTGATATAGGCAAGGCCATGCAGGTAGCACTGTTGCTGGCACCAAGTAGGAGTTGCCTGCAGGTTCATCTCTTACATTGAGCTGGGTGAGGTTATCATTCAGCAAAGGGATTTGTGCAGCACAGTGCAGACTTGAAGGCCACACTGCACATACAGCACAGCTCAGGCCTGGGCCTGCTTAAGTTAACTGTACTTACATTGTTAAATATTAATAATTATATTTTTATTATATATATTATTATATATATATTTATTATATTATTACAGAATAAATGTACTTACATTGCTAACTCCTCAACATACAGCTTCCCATCAGGACTGCTAAAAGATTAAGGAAAAGCAAAATTCTGAGAATGCCTTGAAAGTATTGACCTACCTTGACCTACTGTAGGTAGGTCATCATTTCTTGATGTTCTTAATGAAGATAGATGATAAATGTGGGAGAGAGGGGGATTTCTGTTGGTTCATTTTTGTCTGCAAAAACCAACTTGATTTCAAAGCAGCCAGCACATTCTTGCTGCAAATTTCAAGCTGGCAAATTTATGAGCTGAATTTGCTCCTAAACACTGTTTTGAAATCTGCAAGTTACAATCAGATTAAGGTCTTGGGAAAAATCTGGAAATATCTGGATTTGAACTATTGACCCGAGGTGCCTGGCTTCTTCAAAAAAAAAAACTACACAACATGTTAGGTATTTCTAAGACTGAGCTAGAACACAGTAAGCCTTAAACTGTTGAGAATTACATATATTGTAAAGCCGTTATCTTGCCTACATTTGTCATTATTCTGACCATATAGTAGTATTTTGTTATCTTAACAACAGTACTTTTCATCAGGGTAGCAATTCAAGTGTGTGTATATTGTTTTTCATCTCATTATTCATTTTCAACTTTACTACTATTCTCTGCTTCTAATTGAAGACATTTTATGTTTCAGGTTTAATTTGGCTTTTATGTGTTTGCTTTCTTCCTTTTAAGTTATTCCCAGCTAGCTCAAGCTGTCTTTGCTTGTAGAGGTCTTTTTGTTTTCTTCCAGTAGCTGAAATCCTAACATTATTTCAATGTGAAGAATGCATAATAATTTTCAGCTGCTCCAACAGTAAAGTTCATTTGTCTTTGGCTTCACAGGGAATCTCTCATTATGTAGATCTAATCTTTGAGTGCTTTTAAAAATCTGTATTTCTAATC
The DNA here is from genome assembly GCF_963264785.1 of Psittacula echo. Taxonomy (NCBI): domain Eukaryota; kingdom Metazoa; phylum Chordata; class Aves; order Psittaciformes; family Psittacidae; genus Psittacula; species Psittacula echo. Next base: position 80,841,733 of record NC_137736.1, on the reverse strand, counting down.
TACCTGATCATGTTTCTGTGTGTGTTATTTCTTGACTTGATTGTGGAGCTGAGATTGAGTTTGTTGTGAAAGAGTCATAACAAACTGTGCAAATTACTGACTCAGATAACCTTTGTTCACATTAAGTTCAGGTAAGTTCCAAAAGGCACCTATAAACTGTAGAAGCCAAATACCAAATAAAAAGACATTCAATAATTTTTTATTAAAAAAAAAAAATAAAATAGTGTGAAGACACCATGGTGACCAGAACAGCTTGTCACCTTTGCCCTGTCTCTTTGCTACAGATCTAGGCTGGATCAATCACTGAATATAAAGTCTTCCCCACTAAGGTAGGTGTGCCAGGCACTCACAGTATCACAGTATCACAGTATGTTAGAGATTGGAAGGGACCTCAAAAGATCATCTAGTCCAATCCCCCTGCCAGAGCAGGAACACCTAGATGAGGTTACACAGGAATGTGTCCAGGCAGGTTTTGAATGTCTCCAGAGAAGGAGACTCCACAACCTCCCTGGGCAGCCTGTTCCAGTATTCTGTCACCCTCACTGAGAAGAAGTTTCTTCTCAAGTTTAAGTGGAACCTCTTGTGTTCCAGTTTATACCCATTACCCCTTGTCTTATCATAGTTTGCCATTGAGAAGAGCCTGGCTCCATCCTCATGACACTCCCCCTTTATATATTTATATACACTAATAAGGTCCCCCCGCAGTCTCCTCTTCTCCAAACTATAGAGACCCAGCTCCCTCAGCCTTTCCTCATAAGGGAGATGCTCCACTCCCTTAATCATCTTAGTTGCCCTGCGCTGGACTCTCTCCAGCAGGTCCCCATCCTTCTTGAGCTGAGGGGCCCAGAACTGGACACAATATTCCAGATGCGGTCTCACCAGGGCCGAGTAGAGGGGAAGGAGGACCTCTCTCGACCTACTGACAACCCCCCTTCTAATACACCCCAGGATGCCATTGGCCTTCTTGGCCACAAGGGCACAGTGTTGGCTCATGGTCATCCTGCCGTCCACTAGGACCCCCAGGTCCCTCTCCCTTACACTACTCTCTAACAGGTCGTTCCCCAACCTATACTGGAACCTGGGGTTGTTCCTGCCCAGATGCAGGACTCTACACTTTCCCTTGTTATATTTCATCAAGTTTCTCCCTGCCCAACTCTCCAGCCTGTCCAGGTCTCGCTGGATGGCAGCACAGCCTTCTGGCGTGTCAGCCACTCCTCCCAGCTTAGTGTCATCAGCAAACTTGCTGACAGTACACTCAATTCCCTCATCTAAATCATTGATGAATATATTAAATAATACTGGTCCCAATACTGACCCTTGAGGCACTCCACTAGATACAGGCCTCCAACTGGACTCCGCCCCATAGACTACAACTCTCTGGCTTCTCTCCTTCAGCCAGTTCGCAGTCCATCTCACTACCTGATCATCCAGACCACACTTCCTCAGTTTAGCTATGAGGATGCTGTGGGAGACTGTGTCAAATGCTTTGCTGAAGTCAAGGTAGACCACATCCACCACTCTGCCATCATCCATCCACAATGTTATTTCCTCATAAAAGGCTAGGAGGTTGGTCAAGCATGACTTCCCCTTGGTAAAGCCATGTTGACTGCCCCTCATAATCCTCTTATCCTTGACATGCCTTAAGATGGCATCAAGGATAAGGTGTTCCATCACTTTCCCAGGGATGGAAGTGAGGCTGACCGGTCTATAGTTACCCGGGTCCTCCTTCTTGCCCTTTTTGAAGACTGGAGTGACATTTGCTTTCCTCCAGTCCTCAGGCACCTCTCCCGTTTCCCAAGACTTGGTAAAGATGATGGAGAGTGGTCTAGCAATGACTTCCGCCAGTTCCCTCAGCACCCGCGGGTGCATCCCATCTGGACCCATGGATTTATGGATGTCCAGATTGCTCAACTGGTCCCTAACCCATTCCTCATGGACTAGGGCAAACCGCTTCAGTGACCTGACTTCATCTGAGGTCTCAGGAGTACAGGGCTCTTCAGGACTGCCTCTGGCAGAGTAGACAGAGACAAAGAAGGCATTCAATAACTCTGCCATCTCTGTATCTTCTGTCACCAGGGCACCCATCCCATTCACCAGTGGGCCAACCTTGCCTCTGGTGTTAGTTTTATCAGCTATGTATTTGAAAAAGCTCTTTCTGTTGTCCTTGACCCCTCTGGCCAGATTTAATTCTAAGGAGGCCTTAGCCATCCTAGCTGCCTTCCTACATCCTCTAGCAGCAGCCTTATATTCCTCCCGAGTGGCCAGCCCCTCCTTCCATGACCTATAAACTCTGCTCTTCCACTCCTTGGATCACTTGCTGTCTTTGCTGCTCTTTTATGCATTTATCTGATATTTGCCATCTGGAGGATGGCAAATGTCACGCCAGTCTATAAGAAGGGCAAGAAGGAGGACCCAGGTAATTATAGACTGGTCAGCCTTACCTCCATCCCTGGAAAGGTGATGGAACAATTTATTCTTGACACCATCTCTAGACATCTCAAGGATGAGGGGGTCATTAAGAGTAGCCAACATGGTTTTACCAAGGGGAAGTCATGTTTGACCAACCTTATAGCCTTCTATGAGGAAGTAACTAGGTAGATGGATGATGGTAGAGCAGTAGATGTGTTTTTTCTTTATTTCAGTAAGGCATTTGATACTGTCTCCCACAGCATCCTCATAGATAAGCTAAGGAAGTTTGGGCTTGATGATCAGGTAGTGAGGTGGATCAAGAACTGGTTGAAAGGAAGAAGGCAGAGTTGTGGTCAGTGGGGCAGAATCTAGCTGGAGGTCTGTGACTAGTGGAGTCCCTCAGGGGTTGGTGCTGGGACCAGTGCTGTTTAATATTTTCATCAACGACCTGGATGAGGGAACTGAGTGTACCCTTGTCAAGTTCGCTGATGACACTAAACTGGGAGGAGTGGCTGACACACCAGAAGGCTGTGTTGCCATTCAGCGAGACCTGGACAGGCTGGAGAGTTGGGCGGGGAGAAACTTGATGAAATTCAACAAGGGCAAGTGTAGAGTCTTGCATCTGGGGAGGAACAACCCCATGTACCAGTAGAGGTTGGCGGTTGACCTGCTGGAAAGTAGTGAAGGGGAAAGGGACCTGGGGGTCCTGGTGGATAGAAGGATGACCATGAGCCAGCAATGTGCCCTTGTGGCCAAGAAGGCCAATGGCATCCTAGGGTGCATTAGAAAGGGTGTGGTTAGTAGGTCAAGAGAGGTTCTCCTCCCCTCTACTCTGCCTTGGTGAGGCTGCATCTGGAATATTGTGTCCAGTTCTGGGCCCCTCAGTTCAAGAAAGACAGGAAATTGCTTGAAAGAGTCCAGCGCAGAGCCACAAAGATGATTAAGGGAGTGGAACATCTCCCTTATGAGGAGAGGCTGAGGGAGCTGGGTCTCTTTAGCTTGGAGAAGAGGAGACTGAGGGGTGACCTCATCAGTGTTTACAAATATGTAAAGGGTGAGTGTCAGGATGATGGAGCTAGGCTTTTCTCAGTGATGTCCAGTGATAGGACAAGGGGCAATGGGTGTAAACTGGAGCATAAGAGGTTCCATGTGAACATCAGGAAAAACTTCTTTCCTGTGAGAGTGACAGAGCACTGGAACAGGTTGCCCAGGGGGGTTGTGAAGTCTCCTACATTGGAGATATTCAAGGCCCGGCTGGACAAGTTCCTGTGTGATGTACTCTAGGTTACCCTGCTCTTGCAGGGGGGTTGGACTAGATGATCTTTTGAGGTCCCTTCCAACCTTGGGATTCTGTGATTCTGTGATTTCTCGCTGCACCTCCGCTACTACTGTACAAGATATATCCTTCCAGCATAGGTTTTAATTAATCTCCTCCACCACTGATGCATAAATTAAGTCGAGTTGTATGAGAACATCTCCGGTTAGTTATTTTAATGTCCTTTTAACACAACATGCTACCATTTTTTTAGGAAATTGCAAACTTGAATTAATTAAAGAATATCCCCTCTGGAATTTAAAAATTAGACTCTGCATCATTTTGTTATCTATACAATGGAGGGGAATCTTCTCTTTCGGATAACATAGTCACCCCCTTCATGTTACAGAAGAGATTATATATTGGCAGGAAGATACAGGAAAGAAGGGATCAACTCTTGCTAAGATTAGCACGTCAGTATAAATATGGCTATTTTTCTCACAAAACATCCTACTGTCAGAAAAAGAATGCTTTTTGCTGAGAAGGCACAGGCAGCCTAGCCTCTTTGTTGTACAGCCAAGCAGTTAAAATCTGGTGGAAAGCTCCCTTGAGTAGTTATGTAGAGATCTTTGTGTGTTTGGATTATTGGGTTTTTTTAATGATTTATGAACATGAATGCAGTTTGAATTCTTACTGGCTTCACCATTCTTTACATAAATGCATAAATAAAGCTTCTTTTGTTTGTTGTTTTATGAGAGTTACGATACTTTAAAAAAATCTGCTGCTGCTATTGCATTCATATACTTGTAAAGTTTATGACCACTCCTGTGGTCAAATGGACACACTCCTGTGTGTTCAAAATTATAAAAGACATTATAAAAGCAGTATATAGCAGTGTGCATTTTATGTCACTATATTGACAAAATAACGCTACCTAGAATGAAAATAATTTTAGCATGGTTGGATTTTTTTGGCTAGCAATGCATTAACCCACTGTTGAGAGATGAAAGATCAGATGTGCTAAAAAGCAGAGATTATGATTAATGCCTAATACAGGTTAGTCTTCAAAAGATAGTAAGTGATACCCAAGCTAATAATTCAGAACATACAATGTATTTAATGTATTATGTCTGTTTTTGTGATGAAAGAATGTTCTATACAATGAACTGCTTAAGCACAAGCTAAATTTACATTGATTGATTGATTGATGTCTTGGCTTCGTGAACGAAGATTTGGGAAGGGCATTACCATGCTCACTACAAGCACGATGACTAAGGACAAGTGGAATAGGCAAAACTGATTGGAGAAAAGCTGCATAGGCAATCAGGAAGATTCCGCGTGAGACTGTCATCTCCTAGATCAAGCTCAAGCGACCAAAGGCCTGAATCGCCCGGAGGCATGGTTGGACCTGCAGCTTCCAGTGCACCTTGTCACCTGCTATTTCAACCCTCGCCTGTCGCTACAGGGCTTTGCAAGTGTGAGTAAACCCTTCCAGCCTGCACAATGGATTTTTTTAGGTGAGACGCAGCGTGCACAGAACTGGCCCTACCCTTTACACCTGAGGTTTATCTGCCACGGCCTAGATAGCTAGGACAGGGGCAGCAAAGTCCTCAGGTAGTAGGTTTTGTAAGAGTGTCCTTCTCTTAGATGGATGACCTTACAAGGCTAGGCAAGCTCCATCAGCCCCGGTTTGAAGATAAGAGTTTTCTTTCTCCTATGAGGATGGCATGTCTTCACTAACGAAGATTTGGAAAGGGTTTTACTTAACAGCATTGCCCAGGATTGTAAATGAAATGTATGAATAAGTGTTTTGCTAGATCAGGTCTTCTTAGAAAGACACAGGAAGTATATAGATTAGTGAGATAAATTTCATTATTTATTTTGTTATCTTTACATTTTTAAGTAAACATCACAAAGTTAAAAGGAGTTCACTGTGAGCATCTGATTTTTAATCAGTAACTTCTGAGTTGTATTAATTAGTTGTAGTGACAAAAGCAAAAGGTACTGGGTTTGTTCTTTGTTTTTGTATAAATCTTTTAAACAGGAGGAAAGACTAAAAAGCTAAGCTATTACAGAGGCAAGTAGTGTTAGATCTCACTGGGGATGTTTAGAAAGTGTATATGGATTATTTTTGCTTTCTAAGGTAAACATTCACTTTAAAGTCAGCAACATAAACAAACTAATAAATAAATAATAAAATACTCTGCAGAAGTGAATTATTTCGCAGAAAATGCTTTCAGTTTATGGAAAAAACTCACAGCAATATGCATGTCTGAAATGATAGTCTGGAGCAGTTTACCAGTTACCTTTTTGGAAGAGCTATAAAATCTTTGAGATGACTGATCTTCGTTTTACCAGTATGTGGTTAAACAAACATTTTTAAAGCAAATAATGGCTTAAGATTTACATTAAGCTTTTATTTTCCTAAAAATATGAGTGTGCTGTAGATATTGTGGTAGTTATATTTCTAGAGTCATATCATCTAGAGTGAAGTGCAAGAGCATGCATGTCATAAGAAGAGAAGAATTTTACCAACATTTAAACAAAAGCTCCTCTACTGCTAACTTATGACTAATTAATGAACATGCAGGTAAAATTTTAATGAAGATCCATTTTCAAGAGAAATAAATATTCTTAATCCAAAAATATGCTAACTGGACAATATGATTTTAATTTTTTATGTGAGTATCCCTTAGTTAAGTTTGAACAGATGCATATTATTCCATTGCATGTTAAATAATGATAGTGTAGATGTGCTGCCAGGGAATTGGATTTATTTGTCAGTACTGCCTTGTGCCATGTTGAGGTTTACTATGTCTAATGTAATTGAAATTATGATTAAAAGGTAGGGTTTTAGTCTGAAGACAAGTGGATGTTAAGAACATTTAATATATCCTCTGTTCATTCTTATGCTTGTCTAGTCATTATACTGATATACAGTTTTTAGCTTTATCTACAGAACAACTATTTTCTTTCTTGTTCCTGGGACATAATTAAAAATACTGGCAGCTTTATATACTCTGGCTAAGTTAGTATTAGTCACAGCAACCACATTCCAAGATTGGCCATTTTGTTTCTTTTAATTTAAGACAAAAAAATGTGCATGCACTGTAATTTCATGGGGGCACATAATGTGGTTCTCTCAGGGATCTGACTATGTAAAAATGATTGGTACCAAAGCATGATGGCTGCTTTCCTTTATACGAATGTGCTTCGACTGATAACTGGAGTATCTCTTCACCTTGCTGTTTTGGGCTATTTTTTCCTATGATCTGAGTAAAAAAACAAGTTGATACAGCATTTTCACCATATGCCCTATATTCAGTGGCACGATAGTGGACTAGTATTTTGTGAAGCAGGCTATCTGAGCTTGAAGATTGTCGTGGTTTAAGCCCAGGCCGTAAATTAGAACCACGCAGTCTACTTCCCCCCCACACCCTTCTTCCCTCCACTCCTGGAGGGACGGGGAGGAGAATCGAAAGAATGCAACTCCCACGGGTTGACACAAGAACAGCCCAGTAACTAAGGTATAACACAAACCACTACTGCTACCACCAATAAGATAAAGGAAATAACAAGGGAAGAGAATACAGCACCTCACTGATCGATAGCTTGCTCCCCACCCCGCAGGATTCTAGCCCTTCCAGGTACTTTCTGTTACATCCTGGGCATGATGTGCTGTGGTATGGAATACCTCTTTGGCTAGTTTGGGTCAGGTGTCCTGTCTCTGCTTCCTCCCGGCTTCCCCTCCTCCCTGGCAGAGCGTGAGACTCACAAAGTCACATTCTGACCAGCAACTGAAAACATTGGCTTTATCAGTATTATTCCCAGGCCGAAAGTCAAAACCACAGTGTTGCACCAGCTACTAAGAAGGAGAAAAAAGGACTGCTACTGCTAAACCAGGACAAAGATGAACACAAATCTCATACTTCAGAAGAGGACCCTACTAATTTTTCTCATTTAGGTGTTTTGAGTTTGTTATGTTTGTTTGTTTGTTTGTTTTAATTAGATCAGTGTTAATGATGCTGTCCCATTCTCTGTAGAAAAGGACATATTAATTTGACTGAAGATTGGATTTTAAGGCATTTCCCAGAGATGAATACATTAATATGAACTGGGTTTCACTGTTCTTTAAGAAAATGCATGATGATAACTAGGTACCTTGGACTGTGATTCCCACTAGTTGGTAAAGGTTTAAAACTTCAAGAGATTGTACAACTGCATTCTTGTCTTTTTGTTTTCATGCTTTCTCCTTAGCTCTGCAGCTTTTCTATTCCAGCCTGGGGAATAGACCTTTCCCTCAGAAGATGGCAAATTTGAACTTTACTGTCCAAGGTTAGAACTTATCCTTGGTTTCCATTCTACTCTAGGCATTGTGCTGCTATTTAATGTGAAACACCTCTCTCAATGGCTGTCATTTTGCATGAAAGTGGCCTTGGGGTTCCTGGGTTTTTCTTACATGGATGATATGTGCATTTTACACAGTGAGGGGGTTTTATTTTTCCTGGGGATCACTGCTTAAGAGAGTCAACAGATTACTTCTCTATAATACAAAGGTCTTTTAGGTGCTTAAGATCCATGGCTTATATTCACTGATAACCAGAGGTATTAAAAATAAAAATATTTCATGAAAGAGGAAGTGATGCAATTGTATTTTATATTCAGGACTCTGAGATGGAAGCTAAATAATATTGGTAAAGAAAATTAATAAGAATGTGCATATTAGTTTTTCTGAGATAATAGTAGCAATATCTCTGTAACAAATCTAACAATATGGTCATTGGTTTAGGTTTTGTTATTTGTTTGTCTTTAATTTTAAAATATCTAACACCTCAACTTCAGGAGATATTAAAAATATATTTACTTGATATCATGCTTCTATTTCCATTTACTGGGAGTGGTATTACTGACTACTGACACTTTTATTATACTAGTGGTAATACAACTAAGATGACTAGGAAAACTAGAACCTTTATACCAGCTTGTTGAAAAATCATGTATTTATAATGTTTCATTTGTATTAACATCCTAGAGATTGAGTATAGATATTTCTTAATAAGATCTTTACAATAATTATTGTTTTAAAGTCATAGACTCATAGAATAGTTAGAATTGGAAAGGACCTTAAGATCATCTAGTTCCAACCCCCCTGCCATGGGCAGGGACACCTCACACTAAACCATGCCACCCAAGGCCTCATCCAACCTGGCCTTGAACACCTCCAAGGACGGAGCATTCACAACCTCCCTGGGCAACCCATTCCAGTGCCTCACCATCCTCTCAGTAAAGAATTTCTTCCTTATATCCGATCTAAACTTCCCCTGTTTAAGTTTTAACCCATTACCCCTTGTCCTGTCACTACAGTCCCTGATGAATAGTCCATCCCCAGCATCCTTGTAGGCCCCCTTCAGATACTGGAAGGCTGCTAGGAGGTCTCCACGCAGCCTTCTCTTCTCCAGGCTGAACAGCCCCAACTTTTTCAGTCTGTCTCCGTACGGGAGGTGCTCCAGTCCCCTGATCATCCTCGTGGCCCTCCTCAGGACTTGTTCCAACAGTTCCATGTCCTTTTTATGCTGAGGACACCAGAACTGCACACAGTACTCCAAGTGAGGTTTCACGAGAGCAGAGTAGAGGGGCAGGATCACCTCCTTCGACCTGCTGGTCGCGCTCCTTTTGATGCAGCCCAGGATACGGTTGGCTTTCTGGGCTGCATTCATTACAATGGCTAATTCTTCATTGCAAATACACAAAACCACGTAAATGTTAAACCTTTCTCAGGTAACTGCAATTTTTATTAGTGTAGTCAGCTGCCCTAAGACTTTAGTATCTTCTGTAATAAACTCAAACTTCCAGTGTCAGGAGAGGAAATTATGAATTCCTGAAGTTATGGACAATTGAAAGAAATTGTCATTTGTAATGCCAAGATAAGATATAGTTGTGTTAAATTAGGTTTCAAGTCTCTAGTATTTGGTGCAAAATCACAGACAAGATTCCCTCAGTTTCCTGCACCCATTCATCTGATGCTATTAAACATTATGGGAAGGCATTCACACAGGACTCTTACATACAATGCAGGATGAATGACAGACAGGGACATTCTGGTCACTAGTGAGTGGCATTAGATGCTTGTGCATGTGAAACTAAATCAGTTTCCTGTGGAAATGAAACAGCAGGACTCTCCTGTTTTCACAAATGGTATTGTCAATAAAACCAGTGCGCACATTTAGCTCATGTGCAGGCAACTTAGTTTCATATTGAAAATCCTTTGTAGTAACAAAAAAACCCCAAATATATAATAATATAATAACAATAAAACCAAAATAAAACCAAAATGTATTCTCATAGAAAGGGTAGATGCCTTGTGCCTTTAGACATGCCCTGGCATAGCCTGATTTACTTTCATCTGTTGGTAAATGTTTCTCATAAACTGTGCTATGTCTGTCTTACCTTGCAAATGCAGTAACCAATTACAGCCATTGTGGTGCGTTGACCTTGACTAGATGCCAGACACCCAATAACCTGCTCTCTCACTTCCTCTTCCCAATAGGACAGGAGTATAAAATAATGCAAAAAGCTTATGGGTCAAGGTAAGGATAGAGATAGAGCTTACAATTCCCATCCTGAACAAACTGGACCCAACTTAGTGAAAATTAATTTAATATACCGATATTTCTAGGGGCTCAGTTGTGCTATGCAGTGGGTTAGTTTGAGCCAGAGGAAATAGCTCCAACATGCCAGTCTGTGTCTGGCATGGGGCAGTCACAGTCCGTGCCTTGCTACCACCCCTGCCGTCACCCCTCCTTACCAACATCTTGACACCGACACCCAATGCAGCCATATTTAGACAAACCGACTGAACTTTAACACAAAAGAAAAAAAGAGTAATTACATCCAGTGTAACCTTATGTGACTTTTTATGTCATCCAATAGTTATTATGAAGTCTATGTCATCTTTAATGTATGGCTTATAATAAACATTGCCAAATGATAGAGTTGCACAGACCATAGGAAGCAGACTTTTCTAGGCTGGACAGCAGTACAGGCTGATTGCTACCTCTCTTGCAGGAGTACAGTTTCACTATTGTCCCCTCCACAAATCCTAAATGTATATGGAGGGTCCTCTCCCTATATATATTCTGTCACTGCAGTATTAATTCTAACACCTTTTACTTCAATTACTCAAATCATCAAGTAATACATAATTTTTACTGTTGTGTGCGCTGATATGATGTTTTTACGCAGTTTCTATTAAAATCCAGTTACTGACCAAGCAGCTTGACAAAAACCAAGCTTAATATGTGGAAAGATCTATCTATAAAAAAAAAAAAAAAAAGAGAGGATTTTAACTCAAGTTAGTTTTGTATGCAGAAAACAATTTGAGATGATTTGTATGTGTAGAAACAACAGAATCCTTTTTTTTCAAGGATGAAAATGCTAATAAGTCATTTGCAAACTTGACTTTGAGCAATAAAGTATTCAAGTATAAGTCACATCTTTGAAAGACAGCCCTTTTACTGCATCTTTGGCTATTCATACTGTGTTATTCCCAGTTAAATTACAAAGTAGGACTATTTGCTTTGATGACAGATTTTGAAGTGCATTTGTCATTTGCTGCAATAACTTGTCTAAATGTCTTGCTACTAAAAAATTAGGACTTTTTGTGTGTTCACTTAATGGTATTGTACTGTTTTCTCTTGAAAGACTGTACATTTCAGTACCATTTCTACAGAACTATTTTGGGTTTAATTCTTTTTAAGCTAGAGAGAACATGTTTTACCACATTTTATACACCTTTACTTGTGATTAACTTTAATTTATCTCTTGAATAAACAGCAATACCTTCTACTAATTTTCTATGGAGATGCACCTATAAAATCTAAATATGGTCTTCAATGATGTAATATGTCAGATAAAGTCAAGCAGACCTTATTGATGACAAGTGACTTGGCTGGTTCCCCAAAACTTAATTACCAATTTTTTTTTCAAAGTCCTGCAAATCAGGAAGGATTCTTAACAGAAAGAGCACCTGTGAAGTATCCCTCCAAGACAATGGGAATAGCTCTTCAGAGAAATTTCAATTAATCAGCTTATTCTGCTTAAAAGAGAATTAAAGTTAGGTTGGTGGAGGAAAATTTCTCATAGCATTATATTCACTGTTCAAAAAACTAAGAAAAGAGAAACAAGTAAAAAATGAACAATTTACTGCATAACTGGCTTTGGTTAAAATCAAAGTTAGAATAAAATATAGGCAAGGCCACTTAGATGAAGTGTTTTCTATTATTTTCTTAGTGTGGTAAAAAAATTCTTATGTATGTCTTTAATACTGCTGTGTTTGCAGTTCAGTAAACATGCAGCTTAAGCAAAATATCTGTGTCAGCAGTTGATTGCAGATCAATATTTCCACAGTACTGCTGACTGCTGAATTAAGAATGTTGTTTTCAGACATAAATAACACTGATGACTGAAAGAAAACTGGATTTATCTGGGAGAAAGCTTAGTCTTGGAAATAACTAAAATCTGTGCAGCTTCTGTCACGTAAAAATTGTGGTTTACCTCTTCAATAGCTAAATGATAATAGCATGTAGAATTTCTGTGTTTCCGTTTTCAGTATGTCCTCTTAACTGCAGAGAACAATGGGCTAAAGGCTGGGCACTGTCAAATTTACACAAAATTTCAGAGTTAAAATTGTGAATCCCCCCCCTAAAAAAAAATAAATTTTAAAAGTCTTTCTGCTTAGCAGAAGAAACAAAGCCATCAATAGATTTTTCTTTTAATTTATATAGAAACCTTGGAAACAGCAACCAAAAATCCTTTGTCATAAAACAGAATAAATGTTCAAAGTAGTTCTGAGTGTACAAAAATAGGGGTTGCTCTGAGAAATGCTCGAAACATGAAATATTAGTGTGTTTCTAGAATAGGTAGTATATTTCTTCTTCGTATTTTTCATTGCATTTACAATATTTATTGAATATGGTAATAACCAAGACTGTTTGCCTGGTGCAAGTGTAGAGGAGACCAAAGGTATCTGCCTTTAGCCTCATAAAGTTTATAAAGTTTCTAGCAGACGTAAATTATGTACCTAGTGTTCAAGTGGAAGGTGAAATGATCCATGTATTCCTGAAAAACCTCTGGAAGTTATGAAAACAACTTTTTTTTTTTTTTTTTAATTAAAGGCAGAATCAACAGTAAAAACTAACTGAGAATCCCTATGATAAACTGAATACTCTCCTGAAGAGCAATTCTTAACACCACTCAAGGGACTTACTATGTTGTCAAGGAGTTGTACCTTCAAAGCATACCTTCAGTTTCTGATACAGCAAGTTGCATACATGATAATGCTGTCCTAGCTGCATAACAATATTGAATCAGTTTTTAGATGGCAAACAGTGCCTTTTTCATTCATCGTTATTTGTGGCAAATAATGGGAGTGAAATCATAGAATCATAGAATAGTTAGGGTTGGAAAGGACCTTAAGATCATCTAGTTCCAACCCCCCTGCCATGGGCAGGGACACCCCACACTAAACCATGCCACCCAAGGCCTCATCCAACCTGGCCTTGAACACCGCCAAGGATGGAGCACTCACAACCTCCCTGGGCAACCCATCCAGTGCCTCACCATCCTCTCAGTAAAGAATTTCTTCCTTATATCCAATCTAAACTTCCCCTGTTTAAGTTTTAACCCATTACCCCTTGTCCTGTCACTACAGTCCCTGATGAAGAGTCCCTCCCCAGCATCCTTGTAGGCCCCCTCCAGATACTGGAAGGCTGCTAGGAGGTCTCCACGCAGCCTTCTCTTCTCCAGGCTGAACAGCCCCAACTTTTTCAGTCTGTCTCCGTACGGGAGGTGCTCCAGTCCCCTGATCATCCTCGTGGCCCTCCTCAGGACTTATTCCAACAGTTCCATGTCCTTTTTATGTTGAGGACACCAGAACTGCACACAATACTCCAAGTGAGGTCTCACGAGAGCAGAGTAGAGGGGCAGGATCACCTCCTTCGACCTGCTGGTCGCGCTCCTCTTGATGCAGCCCAGGATACGGTTGGCTTTCTGGGCTGCGAGCGCACACTGAAGCCGGCTCATGTTCATTTTTCATCGACCAACACCCCCAAGTCCTTCTCTGCAGGGCTGCTCTGAATCTCTTCTTTGCCCAATCTGTAGCTGTGCCTGGGATTGCTCCCACCCAGGTGTAGGACTTTGCACTTGGCATGGTTAAACTTCATAAGGTTGGCACCAGCCCACCTCACAAGTGTGTCGAGGTCCCTCTGGATGGCATCCCTTCCGTCCAGCGTATCAACCGAACCGCACAGCTTGGTGTCATCGGCAAACTTGCTGAGAGCGCACTCAATCCCACTGTCCATGTCACCGACAAAGATGTTGAACAAGACCGGTCCCAACACCGATCCCTGAGGGACACCACTCATTACCGGTCTCCAGCCGGACATGGAGCCATTGACCACAACTCTTTGCGTGCGGCCATCCAACCAGTTCTTTATCCACCGAGTGGTCCACCCATCAAATTGATGTCTCTCCAATTTAGAGACAAGGATGTCATGTGAGACATTGTCAAAGGCTTTGCACAAGTCCAGGTAGATGACATCAACTGCTCTGCCCCTGTCCATCAGTTTCATAGCCCCATCCTAGAAAGCCACCAAATTGGTCAGAGAGGATTTCCCCTTAGTGAAGCCATGCTGGCTGTCACCAACCACCTCCTTGTTTTTCATGTGCCTTAGCATGCCTTCCAGGAGAATCTGCTCCAAGAGTTTGCCAGGCACAGAGGTGAGACTGACTGGTCTGTAATTCCCCGGGTCATCCATTTTCCCCTTCTTGAAAATGGGGTTATATTTCCCTTCTTCCAGTCGTCGGGAACTTCACCTGACTGCCATGATTTTTCAAATATGATGGGCAGTGGTTTAGCAACTTCATTCGCCAGCTCCTTCAGGACCTGCGGATGGATTTCATCAGGTCCCATGGACTTGTGTACATTTAGGTTTTTAAGATGGTCTCAAATCAGGTCCTCTCCTACAGGGGGCCTAGGGTCTTCATTCTCACAGTCCCTGCGTTCGCCTTCCAAGACTTGGCTGGTGCAGTCAGAGACTTTGCCAGTGAAGACTAAGGCAAAGAAGTCATTAAGAACCTCAGCCTTCTCCAAATCCTGGGTAGCCAGTTCTCCAGATATCTTCCGAAGGGGGCCTACATTGTCCCTAGTCTGTCTTTTACTCACTACGTACCTATAGAATCCCTTCCTATTACCCTTAACATCGCTAGCCAAGTTCAATTCTAACTGGGCCTTAGCCTTCCTCACCTGGTCCCTAGCTTCCCGGACGACATCCTTGTATTCTTCCCAGACCGCCTGTCCCTGCTTCCACATTCTATAAGCCTCTTTTTTCCTTTGAATTTTCCTGAGCAGCTCCTTATCCATCCAAGGAGTTCTCCTGGCCTTCTTGCTGCACTTCCTTCTAGTTGGGATGCAACAATCCTGAGCTTGGAGCAGGTGATCCTTGAATAACAACCAAGAGTCTTGGGCCCCCCTGCCCTCTAGGCTGTATCCCATGGAACCTTACTAAGCAGGCTCCTGAACAGGCCAAAGTCTGCTCTCTTGAAGTCCAGGGCAGTGAGCTTGCTGCACGCTCTTCTCACTGTCCCGAGGATCTCAAATTCGACCATCTTGTGGTCACTGTAACCAAGGCTGCCCTGGAGCGTCACATTTCCAACCAGCCCTTCCCTGTTGGTAAGCACGAGGTCAAGCATGGCACCGCTCCTTGTCGGCTCCTCTATTACCTGCAGAAGAAAGTTGTCTTCCACACAATCGAGGAACCTCCTGGATTGCTTGTGCCAGACCGTACCTTCACTCCAACAGATGTCAGGGTGGTTGAAGTCTCCCACGAGAACAAGGGCCTGTGATCATGAGGCTGTTCCTATCTGCCTATAGAGCACTTCATCCACAGATTCCTCTTGATCAGGCGGTCCGTAACAGATCCCCACAGTAATGTCCCCCATTGCTGCTCTCCCTTTAACCTTGACCCACAAAATACTTCAGTGTATAGTGGATAATGAGTTATAGCTGCATGTCCTGCTCTATACATGGTAACTGGGCATGAGGTGAATAGACTGTGGCTGAAAACAACAGATTAAGACGATATGGCAGTGTTCAAGGCCAGTTTGGATGGAGTCTTGGATGACATGGTTTAGCGCAAGTTGCCCTGCCCATGGCAGGGTGGTTGAAACTAGATGATCTTAAGGTCCTTTCCAAGCCTAACCATTCTATAATTCTATATTTTCAGATGTAAATCTATGGTACAAAATAAGTGTATATAACTCTATACTTTAAAGATTGTCTCCAGGTATTTCATACTTACATGATCCCTAGGAGACGTGTATTTATAACACAACCTTCAAACCAGATCTTCCTCTATGATAGATAGGCTGATTTTTTAAATGCTTCTGAGGAAGTCAAAATTGCAGACAGTTCATCACTAGTAGTTAGGAACTATTGTCCCACAGTTAGCTATGTTCAGCGCTGGTGCTTGGAAAATTGTCACATACTCACTAATTTTCATAATATGAATGTGGTTTTTACTGGTAATATGGTTTAACTAGCAATCAAGTAAAAATATTTGGTGGAAAAGTAAAAACTCCTATGTCCTGCTGGGACTGAAGGTTTTTCTCTCTCTACTTTCTCTTCCAGGGAGAAGAGCAGCCTTTCACAGCTTTTGGGGGGGAAAAAACAAAAAAGCCTCCAAAAAAACCCCAAACAACAGCAACAAAAAACCCAAATAAACAAAAATACACCCCACAAAACCCATACACAAAAACCAAAACAAACAAAACAAACCAAACAAACCCCAAAACCCAAACCACTCAAGTATTTGTTTTTCCTTTTTGTTTTTCTAATAGAAGCTGCAAAAATTAATTGAAGCCCACAGTTTCAAAGGCAAGAAGCAGTTATAAGTGTGTAGATAAAGGCTGATATTGTGGTAAGCATACGCAGAATTGCGAGTCATTATGAACGGAGTTTCTGTAACACTGGGGAAGGAAGGAGATATTTCCCAAATGGCAATACTTAATGTTAAGGGAAACACAGATGCCAATAGAAGTAGATGGAAAAATAGCTACCAGAATATATTAGACTGAAGAGTGAAAAAATAGATGCTGAGAGCTAGCATGTGAAAGACTCTAATACTCGATGAGCTCTGGAGAGTAGCAATCCTGCTGAGTCAACAAGAACAGGTGAACTCAGAACATCAATAGTTTGTCACCTCTATCCAAGGCCACCAGTAAATGCCAGCATCAATGTGTTTGTGTAACTCAATCCACATCCAGGAAGGTGGTGGCTGCTATATGCTGACAAGTACTTCAGGATTACATAAACACCTGGTGAAAGAAGGACCTTCTTAAAGGGCTTTCTGAAAACTAACTTAGCAGCCACAATTTGCCCCTCTTCTTCTGCATAAACACCTAGGGCTGGTCTGCCAGGTTTTGCTCCAAGAAATTAACAATTATTAATTGTGTATATACATCTATAGGTGCCTGAAGGATATGCAAATGTGTGGTACAGTTATCAGCTCTTAATAACAACAACTTAATGAAAGATGTTCTAACAAATATTGTTTATAATTGGTGTTTCTCCTGCTCTGATCCTCTTAAGAGGGAAATGGGAATTTACAACAGGAAGCAAGTCTCACATGCTTTTTGGAGAAAGAAAAAGAGGCTGGCTTGAAGATTTTAAGGGTGGGATTGTGGTTACTGCCTGTGAGAAAATGAGAGGAAAATATGGAATGAAAGGAAAGTTAATGAAATTGTTCTGAAAGATGAAAATTGAGTTGTTGAGCTGATTCAGTGGTCCAAGGAAAGTATTTTATCCTCACATCCACCCAGTTCACAGACCACCGTCAGAAGCAGAGTGCTGAGCACTGGACTTTTTCCTATTGGATTGAAATCCACAGGATATATAGAGAGGAGAAGACTGAACTGTTTGTTGTGTGTCCTGCACATACACTTACCAGAAAGCTGCTACTTATGTTTAGTTATTTAATTAAATGAAAAGTTATGTAATCCCAGTTGAACTTTTAAATTAAGCTTACTGTCTTTCTGGGTTCCATTTTGAGCATATTACAAAAAAGACTGCAACTTATAATAGATTAAAATGTAGGCTTTAAAAATCTTGTCTGTTTCTAGTTTTGAAAGAAGACAATATTTGCACACTTTTTTCTTGAATTTAGATGTGTAAAGAAAAAGAGGTTTTATTCTAAGCAGTTTTCCCCACAATGTCATATAATGATGGAACAGAATTTGTGCCAATCTTTCAGAAAAAGTAATTTCATAGATTAACCTGAGTAATCCTGGGAAGGGCCCTTCATCTTAACTAGAGCAGAAATAACTGTGCTGTCACAAAGCACAGGCTGTGATGAAATCACCTGGAGACAGAGCATATGAAATAGATAAAAGCTGAGAGAATGTATTTTGAATTTTATTCTGGTTTAAAACAGTGATAGATGGGATGGGGGGTTTCGTATGTACTTACTTAGCAATTTCACAGTGGAAAGATATCAGAATCTTATCTCGCTATGACCTGTCAGCAGAATTGTACTTTAATATAAACTTTACAAGACTGGGATTTATTCTGTTCCTTCTGAGTGATGGCAAAATCATGTGATTTTAATTGTCCTTGTAAAGAGTTTATCTTCAGGTTTATGCACACATGTAGGTAATGATAATAGCATTTGCTAAAATTGTCCATTTTTAAATCAACAGGCTTGAATAATCTTCATCCAAGATCTCTAATAGACCTGGCTGTGGAATTTTTGACAACAATGTTAAAATGTTAAATAAATCTTAAAAAGTTACATGGTTTATAAATGTTCAAGAACCTCAACACAATTCTGATATTTTGAAGAGCAATAAAGCATACCACTTAGGACTGTATTTTTCTGTCTCAAACAAATATTAAGGTGGTTAAACCACAAGAATAAGAAATCTGTTGTTAAAAATAAGTTGGTTAAGTTGTTCTGTAGAAACTAGATCTAATTAAACCATTTTCATTTGCTTCATCGTGGGAAAGATAGATTTTAAAAGCCTTTGTTGATATAGTCTGGGCTTCTCTACCACATTTGGATTTGTTTCTTGCCATGATCTTAAAAAATATTTAAGCTTATCTCAAATTGTTCATAGGATAGATTTTTCAGTGGAAATTACTGTTGAATTCTTGATCAAGTGCCTCTCACAGTTTTATTAAAAGTTGGAATGATATTACAGGGTGTTGTTTCTATACTTCTAGAAGTCAAAATGCCACAGTGGGGCATAGAGTTTATATTCCAAAGAAGGGACATTAAAAACCAGCATGAAGCCATTACAGTATGAAGTTACTTCAGCTGAGCTGCAGAAGCTTGTTAAAGGGATAACTGAATTACTTTAAATGAGATTCAGTAAAGTCGGACTGCAAGAACTTCTACAGATCTCTGACAATGTCATAACAAGTTCCAAAAGCTGAAACAGGAACACAGAAATTTAAATGAAAAATGAGATACGACTTCCTAGCTGTAGCTGTGAGAGGATTAAAGACGGAAGAGCTTTCCAGCTGAGACTGTGGGCTCATCATAACCCAAAGACTAAAATAAGTCCCTCTATCTTTCTGAAGTACATCCTGTAAATTATCTTCCGAGGAAACTGCAAGGTCTGTTTACAGAGAAAATACTTGCACTGAATGATTATGCGGTTTCAACTCACCTTAAGATGTACAAATATATTAATGTTTATTCCATATCCTCAAGGTTTACTGAAGAAAAGGGTTTCCTGCTCTTTCTTGGTTTTAGTATAACTGTTCATTGTAGGAGAAACTACAATTCTTATTCCAAACAATGAAGTGTTACAAGCTTACTTCAGCGGCAGAAATTCTGTTAAGTATGTGAGAAATTCTTCAGTCATAGTATGCAGGAGAACAAAATTGTTAATGGTCTGTTTGTAAAACATCTTGCCATACATGCAAGAACTTTGTGTTAATTGTTTGTTCATGTTAATTTATTGTTCTCGGATAATATTGTTGTTATGCAAAATGTTTAGTTGGGTATCTTAGACATTTTTAAGGGTGTTTAATTTTGCTTTTTATTTATACGGATTCTGTATGTCAATCCTATTGCTACAAAATCAATTTCTTGAAAATACAGTATTTTCACAGCCGTGCTGATGTTGTACTCAAAATTGATTCAGGAATTTCTTTTAGAGAGGTTCTTGTCACATTGTCTTACAACCAGTGTATTAATGCACTAACAAGTCTCAGCAATGTTCCACAATAAAAATATTTTAAAAGATGATGTGATATAATAAAAATGAAGGAGAAAACAAAGATTTCTTACAGTCAATGAAGTTATAAATGACAGTCTAAAAAGCAAAGGGTAGTGTAGTAAAGGCTGATTATAGATTATCGGGTAGGCTCAGATGGAGACAGTGCACAATATTCCTTAAGTTAAACATCTCTACGGACAGTGACAGCTGCACACTTACTTCTTAACTAAGGATATGGACTGTAGGTGATTTTGGAGTTTTACAGGATAAGCAAGTTATGGCATGTTTCAGTAGGTGCCCTGTTTTGAACTGGAAGACAGTATGTGAATGGTGCATGTGCTAGTATATTTGCCCAACAATCAACATGCTGAGTTAATATGTATGTGATATGTAGTATTCTTATCAAGTAGTTAATCTATTTGCCTTATTGCTTCGAACGATAAAGCCCTTATTAAAATACCACGGAATTATCAGTAAACCATTGTGAATTTCTTTTTTTTTTTCTTGACTCAATTGCTGAATTTCATGTTTGGAGAAGAATATAATGATTTTGATTGACGCAAATGCTTTGCTCTGGGGAAAAGTCAAAAAAAAAAAGCATGTATTTCAAAGATACAATTTTTTTTCCTAAAATGCTTAAAATGCATTTCTGAGAATGCTGAAACATATATTTTTGTCGTGGTTTAAGCCCCGGCTGTAAATTAGAACCACGCAGTCTACTTCCCCCCCCACCCCCCAGAGGGATGGGGAGGAGAATCGAAAGAATGTAACTCCCACGGGTTGAGATAAAAACAGTCCAGTAACTAAGGTATAACACAAATCACAACTGCTGCCACCAATAATAATAATGATAAGAGAAATAACAAGGGAAGAGAATACGATACCGCCCGCCGGAAAAGAGAGCCCGACAGAAAGAGGACGTGCCCTTCCGGGTAGCTCCCAGTTACATCCCCGGGCATGACATGCTGTGGTATGGAATACCTCTTTGGCTAGTTTGGGTCAGGTGTCCTGTCCCCGCTTCCTCCCGGCCCCCCCCCTCCCTGGCAGAGCATGAGACTCACAAAGTCCTTGGTCAGTCTAAACATCCGTGTTATCAGCTTTGTTCCCAGGCCAAAAGTCAAAAACACAGCACTGCAACAGCTACTAAGAAGGAGAAAAACTGACTGCTACTGCTGAACCCAGGACAATTTTGTACTTTTCATAGTATGTAACCATTATATTTAATTTCTAACCAACACATTTCACCAATTTTAATACTTCCAGACTTCTATTTTTCCAACTACAGCAGCCATAGATTTTCCTTCTTTCACTTTTTCTTTTTTATTCAATTATACCACTGTATTTTTTAAGATCTTTCCATTTTCTAAAGATAGGTTGACAAGTAGCAGTCATTGTGAAACTTCACTGACCATCACTTTATCACTGATACAGCAAAAAAACCCCTATCATTCAGACAATAATAATTCTATTTCGCCATGGATGAAAGGGTACAAGCTTCTCTCATTGCACTATGTTTCACACTTCATTAACATTATTAAAATGCTATTCTTTAAAAAATAATTATGAATCACATGCAGAAATGAAACAATTATTTTAGGTGTGCAAGAGGAAGTCCTAGAAAGACCTTGAAAACTTTTAAATTTCAGATATTTTTTTCTTTCAATAAAATCAATTTTGTTTTAATTCTGAATGTATACTGAAAAAAAAGAAATCTTCATTCAGTATTTCTTTGTTGAATTTATTTCAGTCTCCTAATTTAGTAGAAAGTGAAATCATGGTAAGGATATAAATTCAGTTTTAAACCACACACACACAAGAGAGGGGACACACCAGATTTTGCTTGTGAGAAAAGCTGCTCTCCTAACAACATTTGCACCCAGTCTTTTACTGTGTGAAGTGAAATACCAGATATAGGTGCATTTTTTTTTCCCCCTCTCCACTTGCTGCACCTCAAATTTCAAATTCTGATATGTATTTCTGTGTGCATTAACTCTCTTTTTGGTTAGGTAGAAGAGGAAGGGATGAAAGTTTAGAAGTGTTTCAAACATATATATATAATTGGAAAAAAAACCCCAAGCAACCAAACCAACCAACCAACCAACCAAACACCCAACCAAACAAAAACCCTTGTGAGAGTTGTTGAACAAAGACAATAATTGTGACTTAGACTCATGTCAGTAACAGAAGTTAAACATACATGTCTCTACTTAGAAGATGAGTAAATTAAATTACCTATATTCCAGTTTACAGCATCTCTAATTTTGTATTGGGAAAGTTTATTTTTTTTTTTTAGTCTAACACTATATATCCATATATATATACATGTTAGATTTAGTACTGCTGTATCTGTTTATATACACTATTTGCACTATTAATTTTGCTCATGAATCTCACAGAAAGAAATACAGTCTTTCTTTTCAACTAGAATCAAATTAAATGTTCTTCCAAGTTACTGTTCTACCATACCATACTGTTGAAACCTCTGGCAAATTCTCTGTCATTTGTAGTCATAAGTAGCATGGATTCTAAGTGAGATACTAATTATGTATCTAACTATTCGCAATTTAGATGTCTGAGAATGGGGACATAAGAAAAAAACATGTTGAGTGAAGAACACCCTAGAGCTCAAGAAATGTAATTGCTTTAGAGAAACAGGTGCTTTCTCCAGGGCTTTATTTTCATTTTTTTCAGGCTAAGAACTTTATGTCAAATTTTGAAAGATAAAGCAGGATTTATTTTCTTTTTTAAAACACCACCAATGGAATATTGCTTATGAAATTTAATATTTTATATACAAATATTAAATTTATATATAAAATTTGTGTAAATATGTGTATGCATATATATATACTCCATGGAATTTAGCTGATGTCTAGATTCCTATTTCATTGGAAAATAATCCAAATCTTGGAGGGGGAAGAAGAGAAACAAATTGTTCCATGCTAGAAAAAAAAAAATTAAGTATTGACACTTCATTCTTTGCTTTACATTATGGAATATCAACACTGATTATTATTTATGGAAAGCAAAGCTGAAAATAAGTAATCATCCTTTTTCAGTAAAATAATTTCAATATAAGTTGATCCTGTTTTCTGTGAAAATTGCACTCTTGAAGTCCTGAAGTATGAAGTATTAATGTAAACGATCATCAGCTATTAGTATTCTGGCAAACGTAGCTGTTTCCTCGTGCCTATTGTTCCACATAAAATAAAAAAACCAAACAACTGAACTGAACTCAACTCAACTCAACTCAACTCAACTCAACTAAACTAAAACAAACTAAACTAAACTAAACCTAAACTAAACTAAACTGAATTAAACTACCTCTGGCTTGCTTTCATTACTTACTTGCTACTGTATTTCTTGTCTTAAATTATGACTCTTGAAAAATACTGTTTATGTCAGATGTTGCTTCAGAAACATGAAAATTCCATAGGAATGATTCTGGAATCATTCCCCAATTTGATTTTTTTTTTTTCTGAGCACGTAAACATACGGTGATCAGAAGTATTAGGCAAATATTTCATATGCGAACACTGGCAAAAAGCCTGAAAACGTACATTCAGAAAATTAATTATATCCTCTGCCCTTTCTTCATTTAATAAGCATATTTTAATTCAACATTTATAATTTCAATAATATAGAAACATAGACTCATAGAGTGTTAGGGTTGGAAAGGGCCTTAAGATTATCCGGTTCCAAGAGCTCTGCTGTGGGCAGGGATGCCTCACACTAGACCATGTCACCCAAGGCTCTGTCCCACCTGGCCTTGAACACTGCCAAGGATGTAGCATTTACCACTACCTTGGACAACGTGTTCCAGTGCCTTGCCACCCTCACAGTAAAGAACTTCTTCCTTATACCTAACTTGAACTTATGCTTATTTAAAGAAACATCAACCACCCCCAGTTACCCAGGTATATATCTATTTAACTAAGTCTCTTTTCTTTAAAGATCATGGTCAATAAAAAAAAAAAAAAAAAAAATAAATAAATAAATTCAAGTGGTTTAAAATATCTAGTAATGCTACTAAAGCAGATAACAAAAAAATGTGTAATTAAATTTTTAAATAATAGAAAATAAAAGGATGGGATGGGGGAGATAGAAACTTACTTCTGCAGCTTTATGCCCAGTCCTTAGTATTAAACTTCTGATATTTTTTCTGCTAAAAAATAATATACCTTTTAAAATTGAATTTGGTAACTATTTTTTTCCATCAATGCTAATATGGATGCATGATTTGGTAGAAATATCAGATTATGCATCTAATAAAGAATTCATCCAGCAAACTGAGATGTATTCTTTAAAGATGTCTAGTATCTGAGTATACATATATTCATTTTTATTGCACATTTTATGGTTATATTTTGCCAAATAAGTGTCTCAGCTAACAAATCCCAGTCAATTTTAGCATGGTTCATTACTGCGAATACATAATCCTCCTTAGGTTTTAGACATAGATTTGATCATTTGACAGTAATTACAAACCTACTTTCTTGCATATGAATTATAGTCTTATTAAGCCAGCCTGCAGGCAGCCACAGCAATGATGCTGGTTAAGCAACATTTTCTACATTCCCAAATGCTACTATGTTCTTTTTGCTTTTGCTGATTTCATGCATTTTCTGCCATGTTAAGATACTGAGGCAATGCTGTGGAGGAAGTTTTCACTGAAAATACATCCTTTTCTAGATTTCTTATAGAAATTAACAAAAGAGCTAGCTGACCCAATGATATAAAATGACAGTTAATTTGTTTTATTGGTTACAGACCTTACTGATTACAGAACAAACGTGAATTTGCAATTAAAAGTGAATGGATCAGTGAACGTATGTTTGAGTTTTTTATTACTTTGCATTTTTGATCCTATGAAAAATCAAGCATAAAATCTCCTCAGTATCCTCAGCTGTTGTTATTTCTGAAGGTCTTGGTTTGGATACAATTTGCTTGCCATAGAACAGATCTTCTAAAATCAATAACTGAAGTTTAATATATTACCAGTAAGCCACATTATCCTTTAGCACACTTTTACAATTTATACTCATGAAATCTAAGTTTAAATGATAATCTCAATATTTCCTTGGTAGGCATAATTAGTATCTTGCATACTTGTCATGCTTTCTCTGGTTTTTTTAAGGGCATTTACAAAAGTACAATTGGCAGGTGGCTTCTGTTTGTACCTTTGGAAAGCTGGGCAATACTGTCAAGACTTTAGCCAGAAGGTTGAGGATAGTGATTCTGCCTCTGTATCCAGCATGTGTTCACATCTTCCAAATGTGTTTGATATGTTTGCATTCAGATGGATCTGATTGTTAGTACCTCTTCTGAAGTAGTTGTTTCCCTTTATCTGTTTATAACCTCATTGAACTATATAAAATAATCTTCATGTTGATTAACAGTGTGCTATTACTTCAGAATGATATGTGTGCATGTGAAAAATCATTTTATCTTCTGATGTTTCTGCATGCGCAAGTTCTCTTACTTGTGAAGCCACATATTTCTGTGTGCCTTCACTTATGACACCAGATCACCAAATGTGTATAAATAGATTTAATTTTTTGTTCCTTCATCTGCCTATGTACATGTATTTATGGCACAAAAAAAAAAAAAAAAAAAAAAAAAAATTGTAATTTATTTTTATCCCAATTATTTTTTTTAGCAGTATTGAAAATAAAGCTTTTTGAGATGAAAGCTGTATCTTTTTCTTTGCTTCTGTCTTTTCCTGTTGCTGCTTTCTCCCTTGGATCCTATTAAGGCCATATTTTCAGATGATGTATTTGGATCAGTGTGGACCATCAATAATGGATCAGTATCAGCTGATCTTACAAACCTCTCAAAATTATAGTACTTTTTTTTCTCTCTGGTACAAAGGGACAGTAAACAATGTAGGTGTCAGATAGAAACACAGTTTCCATTCTTTTTGGTAGAGATTCTCAAGCAACAATTATCCATTCTCAATGACTGTTGAAAATGATTTTATTTTTTTTTTGTCTTGTGTGCTGTGCTGAATGAAGCACAGATGATATTTCAGTTCTGTCAATATGCGGTCCTCCATAAATAATTTAAAATTTCCATACTGGAAAGATGGCAGACAATTCATACTCTTTGGAAGAATTTGTTTTGTTGTGCTTGTTTACTGTTGGTTTGTTTATTTGTTTGGTTTTGTTTGTTGGTTTTTTTTTTTAATTACTTTTTTTGTTGTTTGCTTTCTATTGTTGGTTTTGTTGTCAATTGAGCTTCAATTTTGTGATAGCTAAAATTACTGCTATGGTAGGATACAATGCTGCCATAGGATCACAAAAGTAACAATTACCACATTTTCTATGGAAAATTTAATTTTTTATTTATAGAAATAATGGGTAGAAATGTGCAGCCAAGATGACATATTTTATCTAGAGCCAGAAAGGCCAAGAACAGGAAAAGATGTCTTCCAAGACAATGTGTCAAAGCGATGCTTAATGATTCAGCTATTTACAGAATCACAGGATGGTTGAGGTTGGAAGGGACACCTAGAAGTCATCTGGTCAGACATTGTTGCTCAAGCAGGACCGTCTAGAACCCCAAGAACCACGTCCAGACAGCTTTTCAGTGTCTTCAAAGATGGAGATTCCACATCGTGTCAAGGCAACCTTTTCCAGTGTTCAGTCACCCTCACAATAAAAAAATGTTTCCCAATGTTCTGACAGAAATTGCCGTGGTTCAGGTTGTGCTTATTGCTTTCTTGATAAGGGAGATATTCCAATCACTTGATCATCTTATTTGTGTTCTGTGGACTTCTTTCTATTATGTTCATGTCTCTCTTCTGTTGAAGAGCCCAGATCTGGACGCCACACTCCAGATGTGGCCTCGCAGAGCAACAAGATCATTTTCCTTGACATGCTGGCATCGCTCCTCCCAGTGCAGTTGTCCTAGTTTCAGCTGAGATAGAGTTAATTTTCTTCCTAGTAGCTGGTGTTTTGGCTTTAGTCTGAGGATAATGTTGATAACACACCGATGTTTTAGTTGTTGCTAAGTAGCACTGTCCTGGTTTTGGCTGGGATAGAGTTAATTTTCTTAGTAGCCGGTGCAGTGCTCTGTTTTCAGCTCTAGTCTGAGAACAGTGCCAATAACACGCCAATGGTTTAGTTGTTGCTCAGTAGCACTTACCTTGATAAAGGACTTTTCAGTCTCTTATGCTCTGCCAGTGAGGAGGGGTACAGGAAGCCAGGAGTAAGCAGAGACAAGACACAGACCTGAACTAGCCAAAGGGGTATTCCATACCACAGCATATCATGCCCAGTATGTAAACTGGGGGGAGTTACCCAGAAGGCACTGATAGCTGTTCAGGTCAGACTGGGTATTGGTCAGAGGGTGGTGAGTAATTTTATTGTGCATCACTTGTGTTAATTGCTTTGTTTTCCTTTCCCCTTTTAGTTTTATGTTCTTTCCTCTTGTTATTTCCCTATTATTATTATTTTTAGTAGCATATTGTACTTTATTTTAATTTTTAAGCTGTTCTTATCTCAACCTGTGAGGTTTCATGTTCTTTCTATTGTCCTCTCCATCTTATCCAGGGTGTGGGGGGGCGGAACAGAGAAGGTGAGCAAGCAGCTGCATGGTACTTAGTTTCTGGCTAGGTTTAAACCTCAACAGCAGCGCCTGATACCATTAGTCCTTACTGTAAGTCTGACATTGCCAAGTAAATTAGCTATCACTGGCTCGTATTCAGCTTGGTGTTCAGTGAGACTTTCAGGTCCTTTTTTTAAACTGCTTTCTACTTGGGTATGCATCACATGCTACTGCATGGTTTTGTTCTGCTCCAGGTACAGGACTTTGCACTTCTCCTCATTGAACTTTAAGAGGTTCCTGTCCGTGCATCTTTTCAGCCTGTCAAGGTCCCTCTGGTGTCCAAGCCAGTCCCTCCAGTTTTGTTTCATCAGCAAACTTGCTGAGGGTATACCCTCACCCATTGTCTAGATCACATGAAAGCATTAAACAGGACTGGACCTAGGATTGACCCCTAGCGTACACTGCTGATTATTGGTCTCAAATCGGATCTTGTGCCATTCAACTGCTATTCAACTGATGTTACTTCTAAAGCTATGGGACATCCCAATGCAGCTTTTGCTCTAGAGTTATATGTAGCCAAGGCTCTTTGAAGTCCTGAATTTTCAGTTTGATTTTTATGAACTTCAAAACATGAGATAGCACAAATAAATCTATATTATATGCTTTATTTTACTTCTAGGCTCAAGGTTGCCAATAACAAAATCTTCTGAAAGAGAAATACATTCGTAAAAATCTGTAACTTAACCTACTTTTATTTTAGAAGATTAATGCCAACGAGGTGAAGAGAGGAATAAAAGTGAGATAATACTGATTTGTCTAGGATTCCTAAATTGGGTTATGTACTCTGTACAACGCAGGAATGAAAGATAGACATTATCAAAAGGCAATTCAGATCACAAGCAGCCTGATTCCCATAAAAGTTGTTACCTTTTCCCCTTGCCTGAATAACAGAAGATGCCAACACTTCTATCTGAAGAAATTTTTTTGAAGCTTTAATAACCTCTGACCTCATCCTGTAAAATTCTGACCTCATTTTCAAACAAGATTATTCCATATCATAACTTTCATTCTGACAGAGTAAATGCTGAGAAGAAGCTTCATTTAGAACCTTGGGCTGAATCCTTTCTAATACATGTTTGAGAAGCACACTTTCATGGAGAATTATAGAGAATTATAATTATGAAATCATAATGAACATTTCAATGAGTCTTACTAAGGAAAGTCTGTTTATGTAAAAGACAGTTACTCTTGCCTGTAATAACTTCATGTCTGTTCTTTTCAAATGATGGAAAAGGATACTATAAGGATACTAAACTAAAAATATATTTAAAATTACAAAGCAAGAAAGCAGTATTTCCTCTTTTGAAATGATCTGTGTGTATCATTTGGTACCTGTGTACTGTGAGGTAAAGACGTACAGTTATAAACAGAATATGCAAATTCTTTTCCAGGAAAAAATAGAGACTTTTTATTTGTTTGAGGTTTAATTTTTTATAGTGGGGACCAAAACTTAAAATATAATATCTATCTTAAATAAAGATTTAAAGACTTGGAAAATCTATATGTAATAGTAATTCTGCCTCTTTACGACTTACAAGCCTACTGCAGAGATGATCTTGCAGAAATTACTTGTTCAAATAAACACCAAAATCAGTTCCATCTTGTCTGAGATAAAATTAAGTAATCACTTTTAGGAATATTTCTTTTTTTTTTTTTTAATAGAATCTGTAAAGAGTTATTGTTTAATATTCCTGAAAAGTTTTTGCTTTATGATTTCCATATGCTTGAGTAAGATTTCATAATTTTCTAGAAGTACTGTTTTTGTGCATGTATCTTTCTGATTAAAAAAGAAAACTAGTGATAAGCTGAAAATGATTCAGCTCTTCACAGCAGAGGAAGTTATTGAAGGTGTCTCTAGATTTCTGCACTTACATTGAAATATGTCCTGAGAACAGCATTGTTGCCCGCCTCTGGATGTATTCAAGACCTTCACATCCTTCTTAAATTGTGGGGCCCAGAACTGCACACAGTACTCAAGGTGAGGCTATACCAACACGGAATATAGCAGGATAATCCCCTCCTTTAACAGGCTGTTTATGCTATGTTTGATGCACTCCAGAATGTGGTTTGTCTTTTTGGATGCCAGGACACACTTTTGACTCCTGTTGAGTCTTCTGCTGACCAGCACCCCTAGATTCCATTCAGCAGGGCTGCTGTCCATCCATTCCTCTCCCAGGTTATACTTGTGCCCACCATTATCCATCCTAGGAGCAGAATCCAGCATTTGGACTTGTTGAATTTCATCCCATCAATTGTAGCCCAATGCTCCAACCTGTCCAGATCACTCTGCAAGGCCTCACATCCCTCAAGAGAGTCAACAGCACATCCCAGTTTGGTATTGCCAACAGACTTGCTAATGAAGCATTAGACTTCTGCATCAAGATCATTGATAAAGCTTTAGAACAGAACTCACCCTAGAGCTGAACCCTGAGGAACAGTAATGAAACACTATTAATAAATACAATACTATTAAGAAATACAAGCATATTGCAATTACATATATAGTTATAGAAATGATTAAGAATTAGAATTACTGAATTATTTCTAGTAATTATTGTCGTGGTTTAAGCCCAGGCCGTAAATCAGAACCACGCAGTCTACTTCCCCACCACGACCTTTCTTCCCTCCGCTCCTGGAGGGACGGGGAGGAGAATCAAAAGAATGCAACTCCCACGGGTTGAGATAAGAACAGTTTAATAACTAAGGTATAACACAAATCACTACTGCTACCACCAATAATAATAATGATAAAGGAAATAACAAGCAAGAGAATACAACCGCTCACCAACCGGTACCTCACCCCCACCCTGCAGTGATCCAGCCCTTCCGGGAACTCTCCGTTCTACATCCTGAGCATGACGTGGTGTGGTATGGAATACCTCTTTGGCTAGTTTGGGTCAGGTGTCCTGTCTCTGCTTCCTCCCGGTTTCTCCTCCTCCCTGGCAGAGCATGAGGCTCACAAAGTCCTTGGTCAGGGTAAACATTCTGACCAGCAACTGAAAACATCGGCTTTATCAGTATTATTCCCAGGCCGAAAGTCAAAACTACAGCACTGCACCAGCTACTAAGAAGGAGAAAAACTGACTGCTGCTGCTGAACCCAGGACAGTTATACACTTTCTTTAGGAATGTATTGCATCTACTTATCCCTCTAGTTTTTTCACTTTTCTATATAGTTTATATCTTTTTATATCTAAAGTAACATGGGATCCTTAATACTTGATTTCCTTAAGAGCCTTTTTTTATAATCTTCTGTTTGCTAATGCTCTCTTTCCCAAATGAAATTGCCTTTAGAAACTCATTTTGAGGAAAAGTGCATTATATTTTAATTTCAGATTCTAATAATAGCATGCAGTACTGGGAACAGTTAGTGATAGATAGTGCTTGGCTGAAATGTGTTTTCTTTTACACAAATAACTCAGTGAATATTATCACTATAATTCAAAGAAGTATATAATCTAAAGGGTATTCGGAGTTATGGTGTTTGTTTTCATAAGTAAACATTACACCTGATGGAGCCCTATTTTTCTGGAAATAGGTAAACACCTGCTTGATAATGGGAAGTAGTGAATGAATTCCTTACTTTGCTTTGCTTATGCCTTCAGCTCTTTCTTTACTTTTACTATTCAGCTGCCTTTATCTCACCCCATGAGTTTTCTTACTTCTACCTTTCCAGTTCTGTTCCCCACCTTATCAGGGAGGAGTGAATGAGCGACTGTGTGGAGCTCAGTCAGGATTAACCTACAATAGATGGTCAGATTCCTTTATGTTTTTTTAAAATTCACACTAAAACCGGTTACCTGAGATCAGCTGACTGAAACAGGAAAGACTATATGACAAGAGTACAATTGGACCATAGATAACTCACTAGGTACTACTTCAGAATTCATTTCTATAGCCTTCGTTATCCAACACCTTTAGTTGTTACCAGTAGAGCAAGGTTCTTTCTTCTTACATGAAAGTAAAAACATGAAAAGGAGTAAAACAATGATTGACAAAGTATCTGCCATTTTTAAGTGCGTAAGCATAGCAACAGCCCTTTATGCCATTGTTTTTCAAATTTCTCTGTTTCAGCTGTTCCATTTCATGTGAATATGCAGCACAAATACAAAGGCACATCACTCCATTGCAAACTACATGACCCAGATGACATAAATAAACACGGTTTGAACAGAACTCTGTCTACAAGTGACAATTATTTTAATATTATTAAATTTGGTATTATTTTAAAATTTAAATGCCTTCAAAGCTGAAGAAAGAGGAAGGGAGGATGGAAGGAAGGACAGAGAATTTTGCTTTTATTCCAAGCGCAATAACATATGGAAACTATTAGAGTTGAGATCTGCAGTGGAGGAGTGCCCCTTTCCACACCTTTCTGCACATCTGACTCTGACTACACATCTTCCCATGGAAAGACTGGATTGTAGCACTCAGGAAACAAAAACAAAACCACCACCACCACCAATAAAAAAACCAGAAAAACAAAACAAAACAAAATGGAAAAAGAAAACCAAACAAAAACAAGAGAGAGAAGCTGTCTCAGCATTACATTGAAGATGAAGCATATGCATCAGGAATATACAGCTGATGTCTGTATATTACTGACACGTAATTCAGAAACAAAAAATGCCCAAGAGGCATGAGTGGGCATGAGAAATTCTGCTGACAACCAACAAAATAATGATCAAAATGGACTTAATAGGTAGACCTAAACCATGTTAAATTAATGGAAATTACATTGTAACATGGAGGAAGCAAAATAATTACAGTATTATGTGAAAGACTGGGAAACATGGTTTCCTCTGTATCATGTCCTGTTATACAGTTAGGTGCATTCACTGTGTGAATTTCTCATTTAATATTTAAATTCTGTAAATCAAACGTGGAGCATTAATAACCATCCAGATAAAAGTTCTGGCATTCTCTTTATTTTTCAGTTTCATGTTCTGATGTATTTTCATGTGATACTGGGTAAAGCTGATCAAACTGTTCATCTAATATAGCATATGTGTATCTTTCCCAACCCTAAGAAGAACCTGAAAAATGCTGCATGCTTTCAGTTCATAATGATTGTGTTACAAAACATAAATGTTACTATCGCCTCTTACATTTTTTTCTCCAGGCAAGATTACAGTTCCATGTAATTCTGATTGTCACAACCAATGGCTGCAATTTTATAAATTTTCATGATGTCTTTCATGTTTGGGAATATCAGCACTGCTACATGACAGAGTTGATATGCTAGTATATTTCATACACCTTATGGAAAAAAACTTCACTACATCTCCAATTACAAGAGATATATAAGTACTTCTGATTGTCTTAGACATAGATGGGGTTTATAGTAATAATTTTGCAGGGTCAAAACAAATGACTGTGAAGCTCCATATGACTTGTCATTAAAGACAAATACAGATGGTGATTTTACTTTTGAAGCTCCTTTCCATGTATGTCGTGTATGTATGCGAATAGTTGAATTAATTTCAGATACTACAATTCTGTTCATATGCAAAATCTCAACTAGCTTACTTTCAGTGAAAATGGAACTTTTTATGAGTGCATTTGCCCAGACAATTGCTCTTTAATTAAAATAATTTGAATCCAAAGACTGAATTCCATTTACTAGATGGAAGGAGTATTACTTTAAAGTTATTGCATTAGGAGAGCACTTTGTCCTAGACAAAATTTCACCATAACGCATTTAATGGTTGTTCACTTTTGAAGACAATTAGCCTGTCAGAAGAAGCAATTTTATTTACTTTTATCACATTCAATCTCAGAAAAAAAGGATGCCTGTAAGACGAGAAGAAGATATCTGAGTTAATAACTTATAGTGCATTATTAAAATAAAGGCAATGTTAGGTTTGACTTTCATCATGGTATTCAATGGGAAAACAAACAGCATCTGTCTTCAAACAACACTGGAACAACATCACACACAGTTTTTAATTCACAAAAATATTCCAGGGATCAGAAGAGACTGCAGGAGTAGCTACATTTTTTTCTGCTTCCCTAATAATTATCTATTTGCTCAACTACTAGATAATTTATTCAATTATGTTTTCCACCACTATACTGGCAATTTACTCAGTTACCAATTTGCTCTCATATAGCAACTGCTTATAGACTAGACTAGCAAAAGCGTGTAAGCAAGTGAATCTCCTATCAGGGTAGAATACAGCAGTGTTCATAATAAGCAGAGTGGAGCTGGGAAACATTTTGACTCTATTCTAAGGGAGACAGAAGATTGTAGTCACAACCTAGTAACTAATAGACTTACTAGCTTGAGTCAGTTCTTAACAGAGGTATGCATAGAACTCCTTGTTTAACTTAGTAAACTTTAATAAATAATATTATTTCTTAATATATCTTAAATACATTATAAATATATATTTTAAATATATTTGTTGTGCATCTATATGTATGTTAAGAATTTATATGTACATACATTGTTTATTTAGATTAGAACGGAAATATTTTCCTGGGGAAAGGAAGAAAAATCTGTATTTGAGAAATTGCCTTCTAAGCAATTGTTTATTATATTTTGAAAATGCATTAGCTACCAGCTCACTTTATTTAAGTGTCCATTCTGGAGACATTTTCTGAACAAGAAAGTAATTACCATTCTGTTCTGGTAGACCTCTAACTTTTTCTGCTTCTTCCTTCTATATCTTTTTCCGTTCAATTTTAGTACCTTTTTGAAACATCAAGTGTGAAATCTCCCTTGTATTACCACCACTGCTATACAACCCATTTTAGAGATAGTTTAACTGATAATGCAAAAATATTTTAAACAGGCATCCTTGCCCATCATTTTAATAATGCAAGAACAAGCATTTCTTCATTTTTATATTACAAGAATTTTAAATTGAATGATAAATTTTAGTTTCAGATTGTCACTGTATCAAATTTTAAATATAATATTAATATGAGTTACAAACCAAGAAATTGTTATAGATGCTGAATACTGCTATAGGACCTCAACATATGAGATGTGTAAGTCTCTGGTAAACCTTTCATATATATCTCTACATATGGGCAGAAGGAACATAAAATGGAAGTATTAAAAAACTCACCGTCAATGAAATAATGGTTTCAGTAAGGTTCGTCAATCAGTGCAATTATATATACAAACTTTAAAAAAGACACAAAACACAGAATCAACATTCTGGATGGCAACAGCATAGAGTAATAGGCTAAAAAAACCCAAAAGAAACTTGCAGACATGTGGATCTCTGGTCATAAATCACACCCTCCAACTAGATAAATCTGCATGTCATATACTGCATGAAATGCAGAACTCTCATTCTGTTTCAAGGTATATTATCTGATCTGAGTTGGAAGTTGAACATTGTATATCAGTGATATAGTTCCATATTCAATTCATATTATGCAGAATAAAACATTGACTTTAAGGTTAAATTTACTTTTGTTTGCTATTAATTCAGCAGTTTTAAACAAAATCATAGAATCATAGAATTTTAATGTTTCCTTACATTACATTGTTTTCTATTGCTTAACTCTAAAAAAATCTTGCACAATCACACATTAGGTTCTGAGCTGTCTCAGTGCAACCTTGTTTTATTTTCAATAATCTGTTAAATACAGCCTGTAAAAGTTAAAGATCACAGAATGTTTATAGACATGCCTGGCAACATGAAACTGTCAAGATTTACAGACTTAGCTTCTCAGCTTATTCTTAATAAAGGCTGTGTTCATAAACACAGTGTTTATGGCAACAGTCTTTATAACATCACATTAAAAAAGATGTTCTTTAATCAAAGCAATTTATGAATTGTTAAATGAGAAGACATTCTTTTCTCCTGCATTGATCTGCAACCTAACATATAGTGTCCATTGAAAGCTTCTTTTGTTTCTCTACTGGAGTTAAAGTTTATTTATTAGACCTTTATTGTATTTATTATGGCAATGATGATTTTGTACCGAACGATACCTTTGTTCTACAATCAACCCACAGTCATTCAATGTGGAAAAAACCCCCAAGAAACAAAAGAAAAAAGAAAATCCAGCCCCCAAGAAAACCAAAACAAATAAGCAAAAGCTCTTAATCAGACAATACCAGATGTGATATCATGAAAACTACTGAAATAAATGATAAATGATTTGTCTTTAACATTTAACTAGTCTGTCTCTCACCTTTTCCTCCCATTTCCTCCAATTCCTTGCCATTTTTCACATGAGAAATTGGAGTAGCGAACTGTCGTGGTTTAAGCCCCGGCTGTAAATTAGAACCATGCAGTCTACTTCCCCCCCCACACACTCCCCAGAGGGATGGGGAGGAGAATCGAAAGAATGTAACTCCCACGGGTTGAGATAAAAACAGTCCAGTAACTAAGGTATAACACAAATCACTACTGCTGCCACCACCAACAACAATGATAAGAGAAATAACAAGGGAAGAGAACACGATACCGCTCGCCGGAAAAGAGAGCCTGACCGAAAAGAGAGCGTGCCCTTCCGGGTAGCTCCCAGTTACATCCCCCAGCATGACGTGCTGTGGTATGGAATACCCCTTTGTTAGTTTGGGTCAGGTGTCCTGTCTCTGCTTCCTCCCGGCTTCCTCTCCTCCCTGGCAGAGCATGAGACTCTCAAAGTCCTTGGTCAGTCTAAACATCCGTGTTATCAGCTCTGTTCTCAGGCCAAAAGTCAAAACACAGCACTGCACCAGTAGAAAAAAATGACTGCTACTGCTAAACCAGGACACTTACCCATAGAGATCGTTCAATCTTTATCCTTAGAGCTTTTCAAGATCTGGCCCTATGCAGATCTGAGCAACTATTACTGACCTCAGAACTGCCCGCACACTGAGCAGGAGCTTGGACCAGAGATCTGCCAAGGTGCTTTCACACCTGAGTGATTCTCTCGTTCCAAAGTTCTATGAGTCCATGATTCCTGCAATTTCATTGTGATTGTGGGGAGCAGTTGAAAAACTTTGCAAATTTGTAGATGTCTTGAAATTCTCCTCCTTATCTCCAACCCTTGTCCTCATTTCACTATCTCCAGCCCTTGTCCTTATTTCACAGTAAGGGAAGACTTGAAGAGGTGCTCATAGGATAATCCCAAGAAAACAGATAATTTACTATGAGGGATTTGTCCAAATCTATCATTAAAAGGTTCACATGTGTAAACCTGTCTACACAATGAGAAGTTATACAGTCAGTCTGTTAGAAATTCTGCTTCTGTGTCATTCTATGGATTTTTTTTCTGTGAATCATTCCAGCAGCTTGTATGATAAATGGAAGTGAAAAGGAGAACAGAAAAGATGATGCTAACTCTCAAAGAATATTATGAAAATCAAATTGTCTATGTTGTTATGCCAGCACTCAACAGAAATCAAACTGTGGATGGGTTACTGGCTCAGCACCTCTAATTTGCTCATCTACCATAAAATCTTGAACATTTATTTTGCCAAAATTTAAGTAATTCCAGCTTGCTGGACAGCTGTCAATACACAAGAAGCCATCAGATAACACTGGGGATGGACCACTAGGAATTTATCTGCTTGATGTAAATGTCTTGCCAATGTTCAGTTATAAGCTTTAGCTACTTGGAGAGCATCTTCTGGCTCTAAGTTTGCTAAACTGATGCCACAGGCACTGTGAGCTTATTATCTGAATATCTTAAGCTGTTCACACTCAGGGCAGCCTTTTGTGAGGGTTCTGGATAAGCATCAATCATTTGGGATCTTAATAGTTCAGTTCATCTAATATTCCCAGTCACTGTCAAGGAAGAGTCCTGTGTTACGGCACTGCCTAGCTGGCAGAGGTTAGGACACTTTCTGACTTCCCAGTTGTTATTTTGAGGCAAGGTAGCATGTGTACTTCATTAGCTTTTGAGCAAACTAGCATTTTTCTTTCCAGGAAAGTTGATTGTGCATAACGTGTTGTTCGTGATTTTGAATGGATAATGCTGCCTTTGATTTTGCCAGCTGTTCCATCATTCTCAGATGGCAATAGGAGGGATTCGCACAGAAACAAAGAATGTATGCTTTGAGATGACTGTTGTTGCACCACAGTTTTTATGGCTTAATATATAAACATTTTCAGATATCTAGAACTCTTTTTTTTTTTATTTCAGAAAATTCAAATAAGGTTTGTTTTTTTTCCTCATGCTTTTTTTCCTTTAACTAATGGCAGACTAATGTCTTGTATATATACGCGTATAATGAATCTGTTTGTTACTGGCAAGGAATTAAATTCAATTATTTAAAAACAACTTTTCACTATTAATACACTCATTAAGAGATGTTAGATTTGAGATAAATAAGATGTAACCTAGAACAAAACAAAACATGAAGCTCTGTCTAGCATTCTCAGAAGATACTATGCTGAAGAGATGTTTGTGAGAACTTAATCTTTCAAAAAGATGCTGAACCTAGCTGCTGAACTGGAAAGAAAAATATCTGTGATGGTCTGCTAATCCTCATTTAAAGATAACCTGGCTGATGTCATAACACAGACCTTTGTGACAAACTGATATTTCAGTACCCCAGATTTTTCAGACTGCCACCCAGTTAAAATTATATGCCTTTATGTTAATTTGTCTTACATAGGATAATGAACATCATGCTGGGAGGCAAGGAAATGTGCCAGGAATGTTAACAGCTACGGATATTTCATGTTTAAGACAAACAAGTTAAAAGCCATGAAATGTGAAGCAATCTGCTGAGTGATTTTGAGCACCCTTGGTTAACAGATGTAAGCAGGATTAAAACAAAGCAAGAATCTAACGTTAGTGAAAAAAATGCTTCTGCATATTTCTTTGGTGCGAAGTTGAAGATTAAGAACATTAATTTCCTGATTATGAATGTTTAACCAGACTTTGAGGAAAGAGAGAAAGCAGCTATAACCTAGGCTAGTACTAAACTTCTGCATATACAAACATATATGTACATATTTAAATAGCAAACTCATTATTCCTTACTGTTCCACCCAAGCACCACTGACCTTCTTAGGTATAGATATAAAAAAGCATGAATAATGAAATTATACAGAACCTTACTCTCAAAGTTGATCCAAATTGTGCTACTTGGCCTCAAGTTTGCCTCATGTTATCATATTTCACTTTTGCTTGAAGCTGTTTTTTCCTCTGGTTCTCTGGTCAAAGGCAGCATTGAATACTATAACCTTGTTATAAGAATTCATAAACTTATGCTTTCTCGACCTTCAGGATGTGCAGCCTTCCTTCCTCCATAACTTTAAATAGCTACATCTTAAGATCTCTTCTGAAACCATATTGTCTCTTAAATTGTTTCTGCTTTCTTTCAGCCTTTAGAAGTGAATGCTCTTCTAACACTAAAGCATTATTTGTTCTTGATGCCTCACTCCAATAAATTGGAATGCACTGCAAGATTGTAACTTCTACGCACAGCTTAGCTAACCACGTGCATCCACAAGAGACTGTCAAAAATCCTGCTTTAGCAAATCATTATTTCAGCTTTTTTTTTTTTTTAATCTGTTTTTGTTTTTTTTTTTTCATTCTCCCTCCATCTCTTTAATTTCCCAGGAAGAGACAATGACTTCAAGAGTCCCTTAAGAAAGAAAAGCACATGCTTTCATATATTTCCAGCCACTTGACTTCCGAAATAGAAAATAAGCAAGTTGACTACTACTCTGTGAAGCATCAGCACAAAGTATGTGTACCCAAATACATTAAATGTCTTTATTAACATTTAAAGTTGATGTATTTTTTTCCTTAAACAAAAATTATTTTACATCGGAATGCCCTAATTTGCAGTTGGCTATAACTTAAAATTTATCTTCTATCTATTTTACAATACATGACTGCAGAAGAATAGCATTTCTGCACTAAATTAAATTACTTTTTTGCAATCTGAAAATTAATAAGTTTTGTCCATAGAGGAAGCATGCAGCACACATAATATGCTTTCATTATGTAGCAAAATATTTTGGAATATTTTGGTTAGTATTTTATTTTTCCTTTTATTTTATAGGGTCAGCTAATCATCCAGAAATGTTCATTTGCAGCTACTTGAAATAAACCACTTCTGACTGGTCTTACCACTTTATTTTAACTTTCTATACAGATGTAGGCAGTACAAAATTAATAAATCAGGCAAAGCAGATGTAAATAAATCTACTGACATTTACTTGAATGTTAATTACAGAACTCAATTTCACTTAAAAAGAAAATTGAAAAAAAAAAGTCTTACTAGTTGACTGTAGTCAAAAAGTCCAGATTTTTTTTTTAACCTGATAATATTTTTAAAAAGAAAATATATTATTTTTTTGACATTATCTTTAGATTTGTTTATCCAGAAAATACTTTTATCTACTTTCTTTCATGGATGGGAATGTTGAAGGCAATGTCATATGACCTAGGAAAAACTAATTGCCTGCCAGTCACAATACATCGTGATAGCAGTATTTCAAGCTTAGAAAAAGAAAAGTAATAACAACAACAACAAAAATTCCCTGACTGCATTTTAATAGAACTAATAATTTTATTAAATAACAAAAAGTTACAAAAGGAAGACAACATCTCAACATGAATAATGTGTTAATGAAAAAATTCAAAATCTTTCCTCTGCTTCTGTGACAAAGGTATAGGTATAGATAGACGGTTGGTTGATTGATTGATTGATTGGTTGGTTGATTTTTTTGTTTGTTTTTATAAGGCTAAGACCTTGGATGAGTTTGGCTGTTGGATGACAGTGTTGCCAGTGCTGTACATTCAGACAAAAATGGTCAGGATGAGTGAAAAACACTCACTCCTCACTATGTCCAAAGGTCCTTTCATTAACATAAAATTAACATGTATGAGTAGGTACTTACCTTGGCTGTGATTTCAGACAGCCAAAGGACCAGAGAAAACTAGGTTGTGATTTGACCATAGTAAGATAAAAGGAAAAATGGACATATACATTGTGGCTTGGTAATGACTGAAGCAACAAAATGACACCAAATAATTTGAACAAATGCAGCTTTGTTTCAGAATAGGACAGGTCAATGATGGCTAAATGCTTCAATGAAAAACAGATTTGACAGATCTTAGATTGTATATTAAAATGGTTTGGAAAGTGTCATGGAGATAGATACTACTGATTAGGTAAATTGCCAGCACAGCTAATTCCATGTCTTCAAAAAAAAATAAAAATAGATGCAAAGCTCCAAAGTTTGTAATTTTCCTTTTTTTTTTTTTTTTTTTTTTTTTTTGGTTCGATTCGGTTTGGTTTATTTTGGGCTTTTTTTGTGGGGTGGTAGTGCGTTGGTTTGGTTTTTTTTTTTGGTTGGTTGGTTTTGTTTTAACTGCTTACTCTTAGAGTTGTCAAACAGAATCAATGGAAAGAACTACTATGTGACCCTGGCCAAAAGGGAAAAAAACATGGTTTACCAAGAAGGACAGTCCAGGCTAATTGTTATGAAAGCTAAGGAAACTGGTACTAGGTGAGAGAGCAGAGAAACTTCAGTTCTTAAATAAAGCATTCATTAGCTGTGGGAAGTGCTGGATACAGCAGAGTATCTGGCTCAAAAGAGAAAAAATACAAAACACAAGAAACCAACCAAAAAAAACCAAAAAAAGCAAAAAAAGGAAAAGTGTTTACTTGTTCAGTCTCAGTCTTCTTTCCTAGGGCTCAGTCTGTCATATTTTTTGTCATTTCAATTTCAAAAAATCTTACTGTCATTTCAAAAAATCTTACTGTTGTACATTTCACTTCACAGAGAAAAAAATCACAACATGTAGACATTTAATTATGCTTCAAGCAAGCTGTGACTAACTTTCCAAGTCATTAATAAAATTAAGGAACAAATATTTTTTATAAATTTGTATAAATCTGTATATAAATTCCAGCCATCCCCCCTTTCTTATCCACAGCTAGGGTCAGCTGTTCCGGCTGTATCCCTTCCCAACTTCTTGTGCACCCCTGGCGTACTCACTGGTGGTGGGGGGGGATGAGAAGCAGAAAAGGCCTTGACCCTGTGTAAGCACTGCTCAGCAGTAATGAAAACATCCCTGCGTTATAAACACTGTTTTCAGCACAAATCCGAAACATAGCAACATAGTAGCTACTTTGAAGAAAATTAACTCTATCCCAGACAAAACCAGCACATTCTTCACCCCTTATTCCCTACCAGTTGCATCATGCTCAGGTCCCAAACTATGCATTGCAACGTCATTAAACCACCACGCACCTTCCCATCCTTTGATATAATACACAGATATCATTCCCTTAGTTTCTGGACCACCCCTATAAAATGTCCACAAATGTCAAAAAAATGTCCATTAAGTTTATTCAGTTCATGACTTTGGGCTCCATCTGTTACATCAGTCAAGATAGAAGAGGTGGTGCGCTGTGTGGAGTTAATTGGCACCAAAGCCAGCTCAGCACGAGTCACTGCTGCACTTGCACTGCTTCTTGTGTGGCTTGACCTCCACTGCTTCAGGTGTTTCCTGCTATATTAATTCCTACTACATGCATCTAAGAACAGGGGTCATTGCAGTCACTTAGGAGTTTACTTGCTGCAAACATCATAGACAGTTTTATCCATGAGCTACTTAGAGGTATACTTGCTGCAACATAGACTCATCCACAGCCACAGTTGTCTTGAAATGCACCAGTTCAGGTGTGGTCTTCTCCATGGGCCACAATGCCTTCAGAGACTTAATTGCTACAGCATAGCCTCATGGCTATGCATTTTACTCATGGCTGAAGTCCCTCCAGGGGGTGTACCTCGTCTGTCGTGGGCTTATCCATGGCCATATGTTTTGAGGTGCTCCAGCATAACTTCATGAACAGCTAGTGATGCTTCAAGGTATACCTGGTGCACCATGATCTTATTTACAGCCATGGATGTTTCAAGATGTATCTGGTGCAGCATGGACTTATACTCGGCCCCAGTCCCTTCAGAGGTGTACCTGCTGCCACCACACAGACATAACCACACCACAGATGTTCAAGATTTACCTGCTCTGGTGTGGACTTATCTGCATCCACAGACACTTTCAGGTGTCCTGCTCCCATGTAGACATCCACAGCTCACAGGCCCTTCAACTCATTCTCACTGGAGTTCCAGCCAGTACAGCAGTGTACAGAAACATCAGTGATGCCCTGGCCATCTTCCAGTCCAGGCACATCACCATTGCAGTTATCAAAATGTTCCCAGGCACAGCAGAATAAGAAGATAAGCAGCACAGCATTACAGCAAGCTAAGTTTTAAGCTTTAAGCTTAAAACAGTTTAAGCTAAGGTTTTTTTTAAGCATTACTTTTGCTAAGTAAAATGCAGCCACTAAGCAGCACTAGACTCCTAATACACACTGTGGCAAGTGAGCATCATGGCAAGCACAGGAGACTTGTTTAAGAAAAAAGGCTCGCTCACTCCCTCCTCACATTCTCCAGGATACATGAGAGAATTGGAAGAGTAAAAGTGAGAAAACTCGTTGGTTGAGATAAAAACAATTTAACAGGTAAAACAGAAGCCATGCACACAAGCAAAGCCAACCAAGGAACACATTCACTACTTCCTGTGGGCATGCAGGTGTTCAGCCATCTCCAGGAATGCAGGGCTCCATCATGCATAGCGTGTACTTGGGAAGACAAACACCACCACTCCAAATGTCTCCCCTTTGTTCTTCTTCCCGTAGCTTTATATGCTGAGCATGACATCATATAGTATAGAATATCCCTTTGGTGACTTGGATCTCAGCCGGGTGTAAGCACATTTCAGGAGTAGCAAAAACATCCCAGTATTATTAACATTGTTTTCAGCACAAATCCAAAACACAGCCCATACCTCATTTTCTTTCTGTGAAGAAAATTAATCCCATCCCAGCCAAAGCCAGCACAACCTGTCTGTTCTAAATCAACAAAAATAAATGAGACCTATTTTGGTATAGTTTTATCCTACATTTTTTCTGTTTTTTTTTTTTGATTTAAAATGCAAAGAATATAACATAGAAATGCAAAGACTAAAACTACACTAGAAATTTTAAGAATAAATATATTAAAAATTTTGAGTTCATCTGGATTTAAAAAAAAAAATTACTGCATGAATTTTACATATCCAGTTATTCCTGCATAAAAAGCTTTCCTCTCCCCACCCTGTTCCTGATCTGCAAGAAAATGAACATTTAAAGTAATTTGCCAATAGCAATAATAAAAATATAGCAAATTACTCACTGTATTTGGTATACCACATTTACTCAATTACACTCACAGGATGAAAACAGAAGATGCTCTCTCCCACTTCATTTTGCTATGAATTCAATTCTGACCATTAAAGAGATAATCCAGCTAAGTAAGATGCAAACTTGTCAACCCCCTCACTCTTTCCATTTCTTTATTTCAGATTTTCTTCAGCTATAAAATCATGAAAGATTAACATATCCCGTGTGATTTAGACATAACCTTCCAGTTTCTTTTAGAAACAACAGTTTTTATAAATCAATCAAGAATTTGGTGTAAAGTACAAAGCACTGGTCTGCTTTCTATTCTCGCTGATACTTTGAATTGCTTATGATGCACTGTAAGTGAAAAGTGTCATTTGGCCATCTGAGAATTGTCATTCTGCTAGTTCTTAAGAGACTGCAAAGCTGAGATATAGTCTGTATTTTTCTCAAAATTCCCCTTTGGGACATCCGCAGCCAAAGAAATTGAACAATACGAAATGCACCAAATTCTTTTCTCAGGAGGGAAGATGTTATTTAATGTTCAACAGCATTATAACCCTGAGAACAATGTCTGGAAATGTCTTGGTTTAGTATCTCTTTTTATAGAAATATTTCATAGCCTAAATTTCTGTATGATTATCTCTGTTAACTATTTCATTGGTAACAAAACCAAATAATTTTTTGAGATATTTAATTCAGGTAGACTGCTAACTTTCACTAGGAAAACTGTGTAAGTGTAAATTTTTTAGTTTATTAATAGGACAACTTATACCTTTAAAAAGCAGGTACACTTACAGCAATAAATACAAAGCTAAAGCTAAAATTTAGTCATATTATTACATGCATTAGCTTGTGATGTGATGAAATAATAATCCAGAATCTTTCAATTCTAGCTCATCTTAAATCATAGCTTTTCACATGTACAAATTTCAGCTGTGTTCTTTGCCTTTCCAAACCAGTACTAATTTGACACTTATTTTGACATTTATAAAGAAAAATCTTTAAATGAAGTCACCCTGAAAGATGCTCCAGTGACGAGGGGTTTTCTGTTTGTTTGTTAGTGTTTTTTTGTTTGTTTGGGTTATT
Source organism: Psittacula echo (assembly GCF_963264785.1). Taxonomy (NCBI): domain Eukaryota; kingdom Metazoa; phylum Chordata; class Aves; order Psittaciformes; family Psittacidae; genus Psittacula; species Psittacula echo. The sequence goes on along the minus strand of NC_137736.1, from coordinate 80,796,948 downwards.
TTTGTTAGTGGTTTGTTGGGTTTTTTTTCCCCACGTATTTGCAATTTTTCACTTCTTTGTGTTTTCATATATTTTGGGTTCAGAGAAAAACTTTTTAAAATGTTGATATATTACCAGATATCCTCCTTCCTGGTCTGCAATGATGAAAAATCTCCTCCCTTCTATAAAATGAAAAGCTTAGACAAACCTTTTTGATTTTTAAGTAAGCTGTTTATTGTTTTGCTAAACTCACTTTATTTTGTTTTACCTCTTTCATGATCTTTCCATGGATGATTAAAAAACCATATCCACACATATTGCAGCAAATAAGTAAAAAGAAACTCAGCCTAAAATAACATCTGAAAGATAGCAGTAATACATCTAGAACATGGCTTGCTTGTTATTTTATTTGTTTTTTTTTTCTTGTCTGTGCATTCATTTACTTCTTTTTTTTTCTGAGTTTTTCTTCAAGAAATCTTCAGATTTCTTTTCAGATTCATTTGGAACAAGATGAACAAGTTGGCAATTATATTGGAATTAATTCTAAGAAAGGATTACATTACAAATATCTGTAATTAATAGTGACTTATTCTGTGAGGGCAGTTGGTAACTGATACCATATGAAACCAGGAGTTAGAAATATCTACAGTCATAGTTGTATGAGATGTATGATTGTAATTGAAAATGTATAAAATGGATGCAGTCACAAAAGTTTATCTATCTGATCCTTCCTTTCATTTGCATGTAGAATTTATTATATTTAAAACATTTGTATTTTTTTAAACCATATTTTAAAAACTTTAAATGCTGAAGATTCTATTATTCACTAAACACTGTGTTCTGATACTTACTTGTCCTTAAAGACTTCTTTACTCTTAATATTTAGATTAAATATCCCTTACAACATCTAGAACTGTTGACTATTCTTATCCATAGCAGAAATAAGTAATCCTATCTTCAACGAAAGTAATCAGTTGGTGCAGAGTTAATCAAGCTAAGTCAATTGAAAGTAGATTTTGGCTTTATGGGACACACTATAAGCTATTAAGATTTTAGAAGCATAAGATCTTAAAAAGATTTCTTTGGCCATTTTCAAAACTGGCAGTTGGTATAGCTAGTTCAGTGTCATTGGGAGGGATTTTGTCAGGATGATTCATGGCATTAGATATCTGTGCTTCAAGGCAGTTAATTAAAAGGTCAAAGATCTTCATCAGGCAAATGAAGAACTGGGTAGGAAAAGTTGTATACAAGGAATATCTAAACTCCAGCTTTTTCTGAAATTTAGGGATATGAAACAGGTGGCTGTGTTTCAAGTCCTGGGTTATTGTCTAATTTAGTAGGGCATATTTCCATTTCTGGAATTTTGGAATCTTAGAATGGGTTGGGTTGTAAGGGACCTTTAAAGATTATGAATATATATAAGATATATATTCTCACTTTCAACTTCTTCAGGTTTTGAGACTGAAAAAGAAAAAAGTACAGAAAAACATAACAGTGAATTATAAGGCTTCAAAAATTTTTTATGCTCAACACTGAAGATTAAAAACCAGTTATTGACATGGTACAATTAATGGTGTCATTTTTTTTGCCTGTCACAATTCTTTTTACATAGTGGGGTGTTTTCTAATTTATTTATGTTAAGGGTTAAACCAAACTTCTTGACAAGCAGTGTGGAAACTCTTGGGTTTCCTACACAGGTGGGTCTAGGATGGGTAGGAATAGATGTATGCTTTGAAGCAGCACAAAGTACAGTAAAAAAGTAAAATAAAATTGAGCCTAAGAGCCTAGGCTCTGGAATTTATGGTCACTGTCTGGTGTCCAATATCTAAGGGTTTCAGTGCCCTGTTAGGAGAATGGGGGTCTTGAATGTTCAGGCCTTCCAGTTTGTCTGGAGACAGCCCTAAGGATCTGTCAGTCTCCTGATCTGTATGAGATGTCTTGCATTTGTTAGGGTGCATGGTGCCTTTTATTCCCTCTGGTTTATGGTTTATATCTTCCTTGAACATCAGGATTTGGTTCCTCTGGTTTTAGCTGCATAGGTTTTCAACCAGAGCTCAGACTGCTACCACGTGCTTTCAGAATGAGTGTTTTCCTTCCTGCAACACTGTTAGCCTGATGTGAAACTCCAAGTAAGGGTTGATGCACTGTTATCATCTGCCCATGAGCTTATGACTGCTGTAAGTTGCTTGCTTTTTGCAAATAGAAATAGTATTTTTGACCATATTTTTTTCTGTGCTGAAGAAACATCTCTTTTTCTCATCCACTCCCCTATTAAATTGTGTGAACTGCGCAAAAAACAACAAAACCAAACCAGGTCAAGACGTAAGAAGTCAGATCTAGATCTATCACTTTTTTTTCTTTTTCTTTTTAAACTTTTATTGATGGGCCTTCAACTTTCACTGACTTGACTACACATGGCAGACAGAATCAGGAAAGTGGTAACAGTTTGCTAGTCTGGGGATAGCTGTGTTACAAATCAAGCTCAGCAATAAATCAGACAGCAAAAAATGTCATAAATTGCAACTTGAAACCCCCTCACTCTGTAATTCCTTCCCTAAACTCTCTCCCATCCCCAGGGCTTCAGCTGCCTGTCACTGGGGGCCTTAGCCCTGGTATGGAGCACCCTGGTCACCTTGGCTCAGACAGAGGGAGACTGTGAAGTTGTGAAAAAGAATGCTGAGAATGTTCAGAAGGCTGAACTGTAGAACACAAGAAAGGTTAAGCTGCAGATAGAAGTAGGATTGGCCAGACAGAATTGCTAGTTGCTTCAGGGTTCAGGAACTCCCATATGGAAAGACAGAAGACTTTATGGGCAAAAACCTGTTTGCAACAGGGGCTGTCCCTCCTTCTTCACAATTGACTAAAGGCTGAGCAGGAAACTCGGTGGTCCCAGGAGGTTATATGAAAGCTTAATCCAGTATTCTTTGCGTATTAATAATTGTTTTGTAGACTTAAGCTGTCTGCTTTGCTCTCGGAAAGTCCCTTTGCCCCCAGTAGAAGTCCCTGAACAAAATGTTCCTCATAACACAAAGCTTGGATAGTATGCTTTGTTGAAAATATTCTTTCAGGGTAAGGTATGAGACTAATAAATCACAGCATGTAATGACACAGCTCAATACTCTCTTATCAGATTCTTTTATATATTCCAGAAGTGGAGTGTGCAATGTTTAATATCAAGGTTACTTACTTGAGGATATTTGATGTTACACAGGATTTCTGATTTAGCGGAGTGATAAAAATATACAGAAAACACAGTACAAATGTGACATTCAGCAAAATACAACAATTTCAATACACAGTTCAACCAAAATGCCAATGTGATTCATATTAACAGACTTCATTATATGCTTACTGTCAAGACAATGGATATTGCCAGAAAGGAATACATGGACTGGAGCCAGGTCAAGCTGGCACACAGTTTTGTGATCTCATTTCTAATGTTCCTTATTTTCCCCTCTGGGACATAATCCAAGTCAAAGGCCAAGTCAGTAAAGAAAGCCAAAAGGAGCATTAAATTTCATTAGTTAAATGAAATTCTTCACAAAGCAGGAATGTATTTTTTTTCATGACTTCCCAGTAGAGCAAGAAACTGTAATGAGCAATCAGAAAATCAAATCTTGTTTTGGCTTTGTATAGATAGTTTGGAACAACAGCCTATTAATTCTCCATTGATGTGATTCAATCTGATTGACTGTCTACATATAGGGTAATTGTAGCATGCTTACGTACCTTGCTTCTTCTATCTGCAGCTACCAAAGGGTGTGAGTCTCCCATAGGACATCCAGATATAGTTCCTTTCAAGTCTTCTGTGAATTGTACAGCACCTAAAATGATGCTAGACCCCTGTACATGGCCAACAGATTTGACCATGGGGTACAGCAGGACCTCAAAATGTAGGTATCAGTCAAATAAACTACACCATTTAATTCACAAAAGGACCTTCTGTTATCTGTTGTATATTAATATCAATTTAAAATCTTTGCTTATCATGTTCCTTTTAGCTCCTTACATTGTTCCTTTTGGAATCACCAGTGAGAACAGAGTAAGGCACTTAGCTTCTGTAAACTAAAATAGTAATGAATTGCAAGGTTGCAGAAAAAAATGAGTCTACTTTTGTTTCTTTTTAGATTATCACTGGTATTAAATAAGTGCCAGTGTTTGGTACATTTGCTGAGAAGCTTCACAAATAAAGTCCCACATGCATTACATATGGTCACTGAGTGAAAATATCTATGAATTATAACTGTAGGAAATAACATGCACATCCTACTCACATATTCCAATTTTTCATATCAAGTTTAAAAAAAAACACTTGACGATCATATTCTTATGATTCTGTCAAAGCTTTTCTGTAAATCCTTTAGGGTGGGTCTAGATGGAAATTTCAGGAAAGTTAAGACCATTTGGCTCAGGATGAAAGGATAAATACTTTACTGCCCTTGTATGGATGTTGTCATTCAGAAATAAAGTTACCTTAGTTTGCTGTAACACAACAGTCTCTGTGAGGGGATCAACCTCTGTTGAACCATGACCACTTTAGTTGATTGACAGCATCCACAGAATGGCGTAATGTGTTTTAGCTTTACAATTCTAATGATTCATCTCAGTTTTCTAAAAGAGTTCCTGCATTGTCATGGTCTTACTGCCTAATGTTAAGTAGAATTATGCTTTACATGCTGCATTTCAGAAGGAAAGCATTACAAAGTATTTTTTTTAATTAGGAATTTAATACTGAGATAATTTGGCAGTTAGGAATCATATATGGCTAATCAATGATTTCCTTCACTTATTTCTCAAATATTAAACTCACTGTAGTCATTAGTCAGCATGAGTAAAGGTAGCAGGATATAATCCTTCATTATGACTATTATTGCTTGATTTTATGGACATAGTACAGAGAAGCTCTAAACAAGGCAGAATCCTCTTCTACTAATCACAGTGCAATAACAGAAATGCTTCCAGCAATTAGCCAAGTAGGAGTAAATGTTAACTACTAGGACAGAAACATGCGAATTAGAGTGTAGTTTCTCACTACTCGTGTGGTGAGGGACGGAAGCACTAGTTCCCTCCGAACTAGGGTCAAGATATAGAGCATTCATGGAATGCGGGTCAACAACAATTTATTGCGCAGTTACAATTCCTTATACATGTTGCCTAAGCACCTCCCTAGAGTCAGCTGGTTCCTGTCCCTCTTGGCAACTTCCCGTCACATCACGTGATCTTCCGTGCGCCAATCCCTACATAGAGGAACAAGGATGAACTCTTGGTCCCACTTATTATTTGGCATGATTACTCTCCATAAGATCTTGCATTTTAGTTGGAGCAGTTAGTATTGATTTTTGTCTCTGATGTTGTTGAAGAGGCTTGTATGCATTTTTCTACATTGAATTTGATGTTTATTTCTGTTCATGCAGCACACTCAAACCTAAGATTTGCCTGTGCAAATTCATTTATGATTATCTGCAATTTCATAAAAAGTTGAAATGTTCTTCAAGCATTTAGTTTCCTTGTGAAAAAATAAATGATCAAAAATAAAACAAAAATTAATGTTTTGAGAAATGTCATAGCACCAAAGACAAAAAAAAGAAAAATTGAATTAGTATACATAAAAATATAAAGTCATTCTAAATTCTTTGTATAAATTCAGACACAATAAAATCTAGCACATGCACTAGAGCTATTAATATTTTTACTGAGTCAATTTCTCTTCTAAACTTCTGAAAAGATAAAAAAAATTGTTTTAAAGAGAAATGTAACTGTAGCCATTTTTTGCATAGTTCCAGTCCCTCATTGTCCTGGCTTCAGCACTAGCAGTCATTTTTCTCCTGCTTAGTAGCTGGTGCAGTGCTGTGGTTTTGACTTTTGGACTGGGAGCAGCGCTGATAACACCGATGCTTTTAGTTACTGCTCAAATGTTTAGTCTGACCAAGGACTTTCTGAGCCTCGTGCTCTGCCAAGGAGGAGGGGAAGGCGGGAGGAAGTAGAGACAGGACACCTGACCCAAACTAGCCAAGGAGGTAATCCATACCACAGTGCGTCATGGCCAGGATGTAGCAGACAGTTACCCGGAAGGGCTAGTTCGCTGCTGGGTGGGATGAGTTATCGGTCGGCGAGTGGTGAGGTGTTGTATTCTTTTCCCTTGTTATTTCCTTTATCATTGGTGGTAGCAGTAGTGGTTTGTGTTATACATTAGTTACTGGACTGTTCTTATCTCAACCTGTGGGAGTTACATTCTTTTTGATTCTCCTCCCTGTCCCTCCAGGAGTAGGGGGAGGGAAAGAAGGGGGAGAGTGAGAGAGAGACTGTGTGGCTGATTTATGGGTGACTGGGTTTAAACCACGACACTCATAATCAGCCCTTGATAGATTATTATGTCAAAGAGAAGCTACTCAGAGAGAATTTATTCAAATATTAAATCCTGGATAATAGACACACTTCTGTGGTAACCAGTCTACTGAATTAATAGTTTAGCAAAAAAGAAAAACATTTTCCTGTTTTTTGAATTTTCACACAATTTTTAACCTTCACTATACAGTCTAACAAGATAGTCAAAAATAAGAAAACCAACATAGTGTTTACCTCTCAGATTATTCACTATGTTATTAACTATGCGTATGACCCGTCCCAAAATTGCAGTTCCCCACATTCAGTTCTAGTTGAAGAAGAAATCTTTTATGATCCTTTTCTTAGAATAGGTTGTGTTTCATATCTATACAAATTCAGTGAGTTTTACTGTAATTCTCACAGGAACTTGGCACACTGATTATACATAACTATGTCTAATTGCACCATAGGCGGTCAATTCGTGACACTCTTCATTAATGACTGATGTGAGACTGTATCTTTCAGTGCATGCTCAGAGTTTTCTAAAATTTGGTTTGTTACTTACCCTGAACCTACTGTGTATTGAGGTGTTTGGGGCATCAAGTTTCATTTCATTATTCCAAATAATTCCTTCTTTATCTGAAAAGCAGTCTTAGCTTCTTTTTCTACTACGTAATTCAGACTTTTTTCATCTTTTTTTTTCACAGAACTGTAGGTCTCAAAGACACCTTGATGTGTTCAAAACTGCTGCAATAACAAAAAGGGATTCATGCTACAGAGGTTTAGTTTGCTTGCAGCAGGGAAGATACATTATCAGTTGTATTGTTCTTTTCCACATTGCTAACACCTCTGTGGTTTATGACTTCTGCTTAAAAAGTGCCTCTTAGTATGTTATTACAGGGAAGTACAGCACTGTTGCATGGTTTCCTATAATGGTTTGGGTTTGTTTTGTTTTTTTTTCCTTCCCCTCTTAACTCAGTGTTTCCATAAACACTTTTTGCCCCGTAACTGTTTTTTGAATGCATTCTAGTAAATGCACGGTACATCTATTGAGATGGTGTAATAGAAATAGCTGTTCACTTACAGCCTTTATTTTCAAATTTCAAAGGTTACACAGCCTTCAAAAACTTCTATTTGGAGGGAGGAGGCATTCCTTTCAATGGGAAATGATGTATGTAAAGAATCCCCCTGTAGTCAAATCCTGCCCTCTTCCACCAGCAAATAACCATGTATTCAGCTGGATGTAGCATTTACATACCCAAATGTTTGATGTGCGCAGAATATCCAGAGGTCTTTTTGTGTTTTCTGCTTTTCAAGCTTCAGTCCTTTATCAGATGGTTTAGATGTGCTTTGGGACCAGAATTATTCTGCCCGATTTAGATGATTTTAATTCTGAAATACAGATAACCAGAAATATAGAGGAGTAACACCTGTTATCTCTGAAGCTGAATTTGTTTAAGAATGGTAGGGTGGTGGTTATTATCTTTGGGTGTATGATGTAAAGCCTTTGACACAAATTATATGTATCTCTATTTGTACATATTATGAATATTCATTAGAAAAATTTGGAAGCATTTTGATTCCAGGTTGCAGTCTTTTCCTTTATTGTGAGTCTCTCTACTTGTATGCAGCATTAGGAAACAAACTAGCAATTTAGTAGTAAGAATAAGAAGAATAAGAATCACATATTTTATTTCATGAAGTATTCAAATGATATTTGACCAATATATAGAACTCAGGTGAAAATCAATAGCCACATTTCCGTGTCAAACCTACAGTCCTGATAAAATAAAAATAACTGCATTTAACTATGTATTAAAAATATACTGATTTGAATACTTGGGTTTGGGGTTCTTTTTTTTTCCTATAAAAATGAGAAAACAAAGTTTCAGTTTTATGTACCTCTGCATTATAAAGAACCTATTCAAAAAATGCTACAATACTCACATTCAATCTTCCTGAGCCTTTAAAATGCCAACACTTTAAATATATCCTCCCCTCTCTATCCTAATTTGAATTAAATGATCCATCTCCATTTTTATACTTTGAATAATCTATAATTTTATAGTTTAAAAACAACAACAGTGCCTATTCCTAAGGCTTCAAGAATAGTAGCCACAGTAAATGGTTATGTTATCTAGCAAAAATGGAGGAATATATCATAATAAATTGTGTGAAACAGAACTGTCTTCTGGATTTATTCTTTAAAGATCAAGAGAGACTTTGAATTTAACTTTTGCTTCTTCTGAACATTTCTTTCAAAATAGGCCTAACTCCAAATTTTAAGATGCAAATTTTTTGCATTTAAGATGCAAATTTTAATTATGCAAATGAAATATATTTAAGCCTTTCACACAAAATGCAACACTGTGTAAGAGAACAAGACAGTCTTCTATTTAATATGTATCTGAGAAGAGAATTCTTAGCAGTAATGTGTTTGAAACTTTTTTTGTAAGTCTGTATTTTTTGATAATTCAGAGAAATATTGGAACATAATACCCTCTGATTTATTCCCTGTAAAGTTCTCTCACAAGGCTAATGCTGTCCCTATGTACCTAACTCAGATATTTCACTCTCTTGAAATTCTTTTTTTTGTGGAATACAGTTAATAAAAGACAATATGTTCCTTTATATGATTATAATACTGATTATAGTGTCCTTAATAATTAAAACAATAATAATTTTCATAAATTGCTCTTTTTCTCACAACTGATCCTACCTGATGAATGTCATCATGCTTACTCTTGTAAAGTTTCCATTACAGTTTCACCCTAAGTTAGCAGCACCCTTAGTAAGCAACATGATACTGTCGATGCAAAAGCTGTAGAGAATTTTTTATTTTTAATGTTGAACTAATTTAAAATCAGGATGATCACTGAAAGATAAATGGGCTTAATCCATTCTTAGGAAAGTACTGTGTAGTTTTTAAAGTAACCTCAAGTAATACCATTTTTGAGTTACTCAATATAATTAGAATCAATTACTTTGCAGTTTTATCAAACATTAAACGGTTTGAAGCATCAAGAAAAATAATTTCTTCCTGATGTAGAATATATTCTCCGGTTCATCATCTTCTTGCCACTTGTCATTTCTTTGGAACTATCTGTTTTCATTCCACCTTTCTTTGCCAGTGGATTTACTATATATATATGGGTTAGGCAGATAATTACTATCTGCTGGTTGGAGAGTGGTCATCAGCTCCAGTGTCTCAAAATTAACTCCCTGCTTGTGCTACCTTTCAGGTAAATCCTGTATTTTCTGTAGAATATCCATACTCATTGCAAATGTCAGACTATTGAAAATGTAGTTTAATATGTATAATATTTTCTTGATAATTTCTGTTCTCATTATACTGTTCAAAATTCTTATAGAACTGCATTTCTTTTAATCTTTCATTAACACTCCTTAGATTTTACTAAAGGGATCTGCTGCAGCACAGTGGACCCTGGGTGACAAACAGACAATTTCTGGTTAATAGGCAGTATATGTTTTCAGTCTCAGCTGAGGATTTAAAGGACTGACATATGTCAGAAATTTTTTTTTCCTCTGAAAATCAATTAGCTTGCATCATAGGATTCTTTGGAGAACTTTCAGTTTATTACAAGTATTACAGAATATAATTATAATGTATTAGTGAAAGAGATCAGCACATTGACAGCTATTTGGACTAAAGAATCTGATTTCTTTAGAACAGACATAAAAATTAAAAAAAGTGCATAATCTAAAAAAATTGTCCTTAGTTTTTATGATTGAAAAAAAGAAAAACTACTTTCTTTCATGGATTTTGAGAGCATTTCCTTTCAAACAATGTTAATGCAATGCACTAAAATTTCTATCTTGATGTCAGTGGATTTCTTGTGAAATATGTTGCTTTGCAAGCTATGTGGTAACTTACAGGTAAAAGGTGTATTCAACTGATCAAATAACGAAGGATTTTTGGAATACTCAATTAAGCAGTTGGGGTTTTTTTTGTGTGTTTGTACTGTCGCGACATGGGAGTCACGGACAACGTAGAGACGATCAATGTGATCAAGCAATTGCCAAATTTATTCACACACATCAATAGCTTTTATAGTCTACAGAACTAGCTGATGTAATCAATATAGATTCTGATTGGCTTAAAAGTGCGGTCCACACATATTTTTGAAGCAGCTAATAGGCTAGCTAAAAACTGTCCATTCACTAGTTTTTGCACACATCTTGTAGTTTCAACATCCCGCTCCCACATCCTGTTAACCTTGAGTAAACACCAAGTTCCTTGTTCTATTGCACATAGCTGTCCCTCAGTAACCTAAGGTTAGGCCTTGCAGCCTGGGTAACTTGAGTTCAGGCCTTGCAACTTAACTCAGAGTTTGGCTAAGACCAAACAGCTGGGATTGCTCACATGTCCGTTGTTTAGCTGTATTCTTCATAACCACCATCTCCTAAGGCTAAGACGTCTGGGTTGGTCATAAAATGTCCGCCGTTCGTTAGCCAATCCACATTTGTGCAACAGGTGGAGTTTAAAATTGTTACCACTGCATCCACCAGGAGATTAAATCTAGCAGAGGATTTACAGTCAAAAAAGGGGAATACAGAGATGATTAAGTCTCTCAGATCAGGTTAATATATCTTGGAAATCTATTTTGAGAAGTATCCTTCAAGAAATTCGGTTGATGAGATGAAAAGACTATTATAAAACTTGCAATGAAGTTTTTAATTAGCAACTAAAAACAGTTTTTCTCCATCAAAAAATTAAAGAATATGTTTTATCTTGAAAACTTCAGTAAAGACTTTAGATTTTATTTTCTATATCTCCAAAGGAAACCATCTGCTTAATTATTTTGGCATTTTGGTCAGGTAACTGACATTTAGTTCCATTCCCTATTGTTTCCTAACAAGTTATAAAAATGCTATAGCAGGAGTCTGTTTTGATTTTGTTTGTGGGTTGTTTTCGGGTTTTTTCCACAGCTTTTAAATCACATCTTGTTTTCAGACTTTTATTTCATACCAAGAAAAAAAAAAGGAAAGAAAAGAACAAGCTATTTCCAGTGCAAAGTATATTTCTGTGCAACATAAGGAGTCAACTCTGCCTTAGAAAAAGGCCAATGTCCCCTACATCTAAGCATCCTTAGAAATGAATAGGTATAGTACCTAAACCAAATGAAAAAATTACAGGTTGTCCCGCAACTGAGTGATTTCATCATAATCCACGTCTTTCTGAGGAGACATCTGGAGCTGCAGGTGTTTGAGGTTTCCTCAGGGAATCATACCTATAAATTCAGTTTTCTATCAGCGCCACTGGGTTGTCAACGGGCATATGCTTCTGTAGCTTATTATTCTGCTAAACTGCATGGCTTTCAACAAAAACGATGATAAACTGGAAATAAGAAAGTGGTTTTGGCCATTAGCTTCCTAGAAACAGACAGCTGTCAGAAGGCTTTGCTTCCTGCAGAGTAAGATGACTTCAATGAGGCAAACCGTGGTATTCTGAGTTTAGCAGAACACATTTAAAGCCATCTTGTTTTCCTTTATATGGCATTATCCACTCACACAAAGCAGCAGAAGTAAGGACAATCACATCCTGTTGTCTCTCCTACGTCTGTGAGAAGAATGTAATGAAATATCTAAGACCAAAATCTACCATTTCAAATCTAGCTTTGTCAAAACTTGCCCAGCAGCACATTTTATACATCAGGGCTGATGTGAGCTATCTTCAGCAGTGCACAGTAACAATTATTAATCATTATGAATTTAGATTAAAGCATTCTTGATATGTACTACTACTACATTCTTAGCATACCATAAGTTGGTTTATTTTTTTTTTTATTTGCTTGTTTGGTTTGGTTTGTTTTTTAACATTGAAGCTTTGTGTAATATCTCCTGAATTAGTTGGGTTTTCTATTTTATGATACCAGGAGAAGCTCAGCACAGCTGATTTCACTGTCTTTATTTCTTTACCAATCAGGGTTTGGTTCACAATTTGGTTTACCAGAATGGCTTCTGCAAGGCATGGATACCCTATTTGTTGCAGTTTTTTCCTGTGGTTTTGGTGTCATAATTTTAGTTTTGTCTGGATTTCTTTGGTTGCTTTTTCTGGGGGGGAGGGGGTTGGTTGGTTTGTTTGTTTGCTTGTTTTGGTACTTTGTAGTTTTGATTTTTGTTTTTTTTTTGTATTTGTATTTTTTTGTGGTTTTTTTTTTTGAGGGGGGAGGAATTTTGTTGTTTGGTTGTTTGTTTTTTTTTTTCACCACAAAAATTATATTTGGGATGAACTAAATTCTTTAATAAAATAATTATGATATATGGAAATGGTTCAACAAATCTAAAAAAGAATTTGTTAACTGTGAATGAAAACTGGTGAGTGATATGCACAAGCCAACTTGCTATGCTATCACAGTTGAGTGAGTTTCTGAATGAGGAAACAATGAAGTGAGAGCCAGTTTCAATGAAAGGCCATTTTCTGAGATATTTTAAACGTCTAGTGGTAAATAGTGTAACAGATTTCCATAGCTCAACTTTGTTATTTGTTGGTGATGAGTGAAAAACTAATCTAAGGGTCGCAAGTGACTCCAAAGATGAAAAGTTCAACTCCTTTGAGCTTTGAAGCAATTTTTATCTAAATGAATTATCTTTTTTAATCATGTAAAAATCTTATGAACTGGCATTTATTAAGACTGTGGAACAGCTTGATTGACTTACCTAATTCCAATTTTTAGTTCAAGTACCATTTCACAAACAGAAACCAAACAACAAAAGTATCAGAGTGGCTGTTATATCCATATATCACTTAGAGCACTCATAAATTATATTTTGATGCCTTTATTCTAATAAAGTTGTTAATATCTGTTACAAGATATATATACATATATATATATATAAAATATGTTCCAAAAGAATTACTCAACTCAGAATAAAATTATCTATAGTTGAAAAATTAAGCAAATGAATAATGGTATTACTTATTTTCTAACTCCGTATCATGTTAAAAGGACACTTTCCCAGATAATCAGAGCTTCACTACTTGAATTTTAATTCAGTGCATACTGCATGGAAATTCATACCTGCTAGAGCCGTGAGGTGAAGTCTGCCCCACTACTTTAAAGAAAACATCTCGGGAATACCAGAGAGGAGTTTAAAACTTTGAAGTTAGATGTTTATGAAACAGACATTAGAAGAATAAATATGAGGAAATATGTTTTTTGGGATACAGCAGAATTCCAACAAGGGGTCTATAAATAAATTCTTTCCTGTTACTGGGTCCAATTTTTCCTTTTCTCTAGGCTTGCTGCCAATTCACATATTCTGATCAGAAGTATACTCTATTTGGTTTCTTCTGTGTACCTCCAGAAAGCACTTTTTTCCTACTTGACTGGAGCTTACATGTTTTTGCTTAGAAGAAAGAAAAATAATGCACAGTTAAATTTAGTAAAAGCACAAAAAGCACATTACCTCATAATTTTTCAAATATCCAAAAAAGAAGACTAGTACTGCAAGCAATCCTTCTTATTCATTCTAGGTTTGATTAGATGGTAAATGGTTATCTGCCTGTCATTACCTGATTCTATGCTGTAATGGTTTAGCCTCAGCTGAAAACTAACCCCCCCACAGCCACTCACTCACTCCCCCCAAAACTCCAGTGGGATGAGGCAGATAATTGGAAGGGTAAAAGTGAGAAAATTTGTAGGTTGAGGTAAAGACAGTTTAATAGGTAAAGCAAAAGCCACACGTGCAAGCAAAGAAAGATAAGTAATTCATTCACCACTTCCCATGGGCAGGAAAGTGTTCAGCCATCTGCAGGACAGCAGGTCTCCATCATGCATAACTGTTACCTGGGAAGACAAATGCAGTAACTCAGAGAATCACCAGCTTCTTTCTTCTTTACCCAGCTGTATATGCTGATCATGACATCATGCAGTATGGGATATTGTTTTGGTCATTTGGGGGCTGCTGTTCTGGCTGTGTCCCCTCCCAGCTTCTTGTGCACCCCTGATCTACTCACTGGAGGAGCCATGTGAGAAGCAGAAAAGGTCTTGACTCTGTGTAAGTACTGCTCAGCAGTAATAAAAACATCTCCCTATTATCAATATTGTTTTCAGTACAAACCCAAAACATAGGCCCATACTAACTTCTGTGAAGAAAATTAACCCTTTCTCAGCCAAAATCATCACACATATGCATTCTCATTGTTATTCAGGGTTTTCACAGAACAGTTATTTTAAAAACAAAGAACACCCTAGAAATTGTATTTCCAAGAACTTTGTAATGCAGTGGCTATCTATCCTGCTATTTTTATTTTCTAACAGTTTGTTAAGTTCTTTCACAATATTTACCTGATATAAAAATATAGAAAGAACACTTCAGTAGTCACAAATGTTAAACATATGTTCAATTTGTGGCACATCAGGGCTTCTAAGCTTTAGTGAGTCAGAGTCTCTAAGCTTTAGTGAAATATTTATAATAAATAATAGGAATACATTTTGAGGGTTCATGAACATTTCAGGTGACGTTGACCTTGTAAGGGCTTAAGTGCAGGGATGTAAATTTTCCATGAGACACTGTAAAATTAATTCTATGGAAGCATAAGCTGTATACATGACTACTTCTTGTAGACCACAATAATTCAAATTTTAGTTCCTGAAGTCAATTCCAAAGCTGCAGAAGTGTCCCCTATAACAGTCTTTAACTTCTTTAGCTTTAATATTGTAAAGTGTATTCTTCATGTCTTAAAATCTGACAGCTCATGTTCTTCTATTTTGCCACAAATTACCTTATGACACAGATACAGCATTTCTGATAACAATACCTCTAATTAGGTAGTAGAGTAGTAGCAGAGTATTTGTAGAGGAGTAGCAGAGACTATTCAACTTTACATGTGAGAAATATCAGGGCTTGCTTTCTATGTATATCTGTCTTAATGATAATTTAGTTAACGGAAGTAATCTCAATCTATATCTTTGTAGATAAAATTAAAATTACAAAAAATATTAAATAAATCAATCAGTGTTTTTTCTTTATAGAGTATTCTTTATTTAACATCCTTCTTAACATGCTTCAAGACTGACACTGACAGCTGTCAGAAAGATAATACAAGACTGTGAAACAAGACTAAGACTTTCAGGGGGATTGACAAATCACAGGTGTTTGTTGGCAATCTGTTTGGAAAAAAGTAATAATAACACAGGATCTTGATGAGTTTTATCAGACCATCAAGTAGCCCTAATTTAGCCCGTGGATGTCAGGAAGATGCCCCCACAGGTGTTATCAGAAGACGACAGCTTCATCATTATCACCCACAGAATTCCATCTGATTGGGATTTTTCATGTTGAATTTGTGCTACATTTTATATGTGGATAACTGTTTTTTTCATTTGAGCTGGCTGACAGGCTAGGTTTACTGTCAACAGGAGTTAAATAAAAATTTGGAAATATACCGATGGGCAGTACTGCTGGGACATTCAAGGAAAATTTAATGTTACAGTCCACCCTCTCTTCTTGCTGGCAAAGTTTCAAAGCTTTTGTTGAACATAACAGCAGTTCCTTGATACAGGGTCACAGCTCTGCAGTCCTGTTCTATCTACTTCTCAGTCAGTCTTAAGGGAAGATAAGTAGAGTGCATATAGTTTCCTCAATCTTCTTTCTTCTTGCTGTGAAAGAAGCCAGAATAGGTATTTACAGACCTAAGATCCAATAAATAGAAGGGTTCAATAATGAGGGTTAATAAAGTCAAAGGTGATAAATTATTTTTTAAAACTCCCTATCTGCCCTGCTGTTTTTGTATTATTCCTATCCACCATTGCTGGAACAAAAGAGAAAGCTCAGCCTAAGCAGAAATGTAATTTGTCATAATTTCGAGTTCATTGTACTGAATAAAGCAAAGGAAGCATTTTATTTTTGTTCCTGGTGTGCATAACAGCTCTTCCTTTCGCATAATCTTATTTTTTTAGTTTCCAACTGTTAGAAACATTGCTGCAATTTCCATTGATGTTCCCTTTGAGTAATGAAAGCCGGTAATTTATCCAACAGAGTCAGGCTGATTAGATTTGTTGCATACTGATCAATCAAAATGCTCTCCTGATCTCACTGGCCTTCAGATTCTGCTTTAGAAAAATCAGGCTTAGGGAAAATATTTTGCCTTTTCTTTTTATTCCTTTATAAATAAATTCAGCAACTTGGAAAATTGCACATGGGTTGCTTAATTCTATGTTTAACATCACATGAAAATAATGATTAAACTTCACACATGTAATGAGAATCAGAAATATAGACAAATAAAGCAAGGTTTCAATCTAAAAAGAATGGTGCACTACAAAAGTGTAAACTGAATATAAGAAAGACAAGTTTAGAAGGAAGGCATGAATGTGAGAATAAGCACAAAATAGAAGACAGGTAGAATCATGGACAGTAAAATCAATATCTGACAGAAAATTAGCTTTTTTCATTGTGTGAGTGGTGAGACACTGGAACAGGTTGCCCAGAGAAGTTGTGGCTGCCCCATCCCAAAAAGTGTTCAAGGCCAAATTGGATGGGAATTTGAGCAACTTGGTCTAGTGGAAAGTGTCCCTGCCCATGGCAGGAGGGGTGGAACTGGATGTTCTCTAAGGTCTATTCCAACCCAAACCACTTTATAATTATTTTTTTGTGTCCATATTATGTTTGCACCAGGGTTTATCTTTAGAGAACACTCTCTAAGAAAAAAAAAAAAAAAAAAGAAAAAAAGAAAAAGCATAATATGGTATTTTTAGAATCATGTAGAATAAAGATCCTCCCTCGCCTGGATGCACTGGGTAATGCCTGGAAGGTGTTTGGATAATGCTGTTTGGGGATCATGCCTCACAGGCTACCTTACTTGAAGGAGGAGGAGAGCTTGGGTGCCTTCTGTGAGAAGCTGCTAGAAGCTTCCCCTGTATCTGACAGTGCCAATGCCGGCAGGCTCTGAGACAGACCCACCACTGGCCAAGGCTGAGCCTGTCAGTGAGAGTAGTAGCACCTCTGGGATAACCTATCTAAGAAGGAGAAAAAACCTGCTGTGCAACAGTAATGGAAAGAATACATAAGACCTATAGCTTTTCAGATACCCGAGTCAGTGAAGAAGGAGAGAGGAGGTGCTCCAGGTGTCAGAGCAGAGATTTCCCTGCAGCCTATGATGCAGACCATAGTTAGGCAGGCTGTATCCCTGCTGCCTCTGGAGGTCCACAGTGGAGCAGATATCCACCTGTGGCCTGGGAGGACCCGATGCCAGAGCAGGTTCATTCACCCAAAGGAGGCTGTTATCCCATGGAGACACCACCCTGGAGCAGGCTCCTGGCTGGACGTGTGGCCCAAGGGAGAAAGGAGACTACACACTGGAGCAGTCTGTTCCTGAAGGACTGTACCCCATGGAAGGGACCTGTGCTGGAGCAGTTCTTGAAGAACTGCAGCCTGTGGGAAGGACTCATATTGGAGAAGTTAATGGAGAACTGTCTGCCATGGTGAGGACCCCATGCTGGAGCAGTGAAAGAGTGTGAGGAGTCCTCCGCTGAGGAGAAAGGAGCAGCAGAGACAATATGTGATGAACTGACCACATTGTCCATTCTTCGTTCTCCTGTGCTGCTCAGGGTAGAGAAAATGAGGAGTGAAGTTGAGACCAAGAGGGAGGAGTGAGGGAAGGTGTTTTTTAAGATTTAGGTTTTACTTCTCATTATCTTACTCTGTTTTGATTCATGAGTTGAGTCTGTTTTGCCTGTGACAGTAATTGCTGAATGATGTCTCCCTGCTGTCACCCCTGTGAGTAATCTCACTGAACTCCAGGACTTTTCTCATGATAAAGCATTTGCACAACTGGCCCTGAGAGAGTACAGGAAATTAAAGATTTATAGAATTGCTCATAGTGGAAGTTATAATGCACTTTCATCATATCTGTGTGGTAAGTGACTTTGCTGACTATGTTCCTGGCACTGCAGCCTTAATTATGCTTTTTTATTTTCCCTGTGGTTGAGATCTGTTATTTGCTTTTACATGGGACTGAAAAACATTTTCTAGCAAATCTGAAGTTCAAGAAAGATAATGTCAGACAATAATTTTTATATGCTTTAGGGGACTTGTCTCTCCCTGCAGACACATAGGAAGACTTGTTATCTAGGATTTGGTAACTCACAAGTCCAGTATTTGATGTACAGAATTTCTCTGCTGTGTAGTTATACCAAAGCCCTATACATTCAGTTGTCCTTACAAATGGTAGTAGCAATTTGTTGTTGCTCTTCTTGTACAAAGTATCACAAATCTTTTTAACGTAAGTTCTTTAGTCTCATCAACCAGCATGGGACCACTATTAGTCTTGGAAACCTGACAGCCTTGATGAGTATCCCTGCTGCTTGTGTTTTATGATTGGCGTGTACTCGCATTTGGCATCAATTGAAGATCTGAGTGTTGCTTGAACTCTTTTCAGAAATGGTGCTGCATTTTTCAAATGGATTTAAAGTATGTTTCTATGTCTTATACAACTACTATTTTACTGACATCTAATTTAACATAAAAGGAAAAATATTTTCTTAGCTCCCACTTAAAAACATGTAGTTGAATCTCTTAAGTGCTTTTTAAAGCAATGGAAAAGCTTTGGGGTCGAGACTCACAAAGGGACTCTCTATTAAAGGATTTTGACACATAACTTCTATTAGTCTGAAAAAAAAAAAAACAAAAACAAAAACAAAAGAAAAAAAAACTCAGACAAAGAAAAACAAGACAAAAAAAAATCTCCAAAAACCACGGTCCCCACCCCACCTTCCCCCACCCCCCCCACAAAAAAAAAAAGAAAAAAAGAAAAAACACAAAAATCCCGCTAAAAAAACAAAACCAAAAAACCCAAATACAAACCCTCAAACAAGTAAGAGCAATCTGAGGACAAGATATATTTGGGCTTACAAACAATTGTAACAAGCTTCTCACACAAAGCTTTTAAAGTAGTTAAGATGGCATAGGATAAAAGTAAAAGTACTTGTGGTGGTGTGCTTCCTTCCCCTTTCTGCTTAAGCAATAGCAACGAGTGGTGGATGTGATGGCTGCATCTGGCTTAAGCTGGATTCAGAGAGGGGAAGGAAAGATAGATAACAACATCATAGCTAAGGGCCATAAATTTTACTCAGCAGCTGAGGGTTAGTTGAGCATGCACCAACCAAAATACAACTGATATGCAAACATGACTTAAAGTCAATTATTCCATAAAAACTGCACCGCCCACAGCAGCAGGTTGCATGCCAGGATCTCCCCTTGAGTAGGGACACCTCTAAAGCTTACTCCTTGAGGCTGAGAGAATCTTTACCATATCAGACACTTGGTAAGTGAATTGGGAGTAAGTGTGCAGAAAGTCTGAAATTTTAGTTAAGTGATATAAAGGACTAACTGTGCACATATAATCCCTTAGACATGAACCATTGACCAAGTCAGGGACTAAGTCTGGATCCAGATGCACCTAAAGTTCTCAGAAAATAGTTTAGAGCACAAGGGAATCCTTTCTGAACCTCATGACTCATTAAGAGGCTCTCCCGGACAGTTTCATCTGACCCTGTACTTTATGCAGTGAGTAATCAAGTGTACCTGACCATCGAATCTTATTAAACTACTGTCACATTTACTATCAAATTTTGTTAAATCACTGGTTTTATATCAATAAAAATATTGCTACTTCTGTCTTATAAGTGAAGTGCTTCACTCCAGCCACAACACTTGCATGGATTAATAATTAGTTATAAGACAAGTAACATGACAAGAGTAAATTATTCGGTTTTGCAATGGAGAATGATCCCTGGCAGAATTCTGAGGGGTCTATGAAATGACTTCTGCTGTTTAAGATACTGACAAGTGACATGGAAAAAGAAATTGAAAGAAAGATGAGAAATACTGCTGATGAAACAGGATTATTAAAAGTTGCAATCATGACAGCACACTTGTGGAAGAACTGTAGAAGGACATTATAAGACTGTGAGACCAGGAAGAAAAAATGCCAAAGAAATCCAATGTAAATAAAAATTATGTACCTGCTGAAAAACAATCTTAATGTCACATATAAAATGATGGACTCTGGCCTGAACTGCTGCCACACAGGAGCAGTAAAATGGGGTTATGATAGTTTATTAAAATGTCACCTTTTGGTATCAGTTGAAAAAGCAACAACAAAGAAATTACAAGGAAAGGAATAAAACTATAATACTAAAAAATAAAAAAACCCCACAGTATGCTCCTGAAAAACCCATGCTTTGCCCACACTTTATAGTTTGCTGTCTTGTTTTGGTTGGTTTTTGGTAGACTTGTTTGTTTGTGGGGGGAGTTTTGTTGTTGCAGTTGTCCTATCTCGAAGTAATAAAATAGATTCCACGTGATGAATGACTAAGCAGGCTAGAGGTCTTCAATTTGAAAAAGAGATGGCTTAAAATGGATATCATAGAAATTATCAAATTGTGGATAACGTGAAAAAAAATGGGTAGTGATCAGCAATTTGACGTCTGTTCCAAAACCAGAAGTAAGTACCATGAATTTAAATAGGAGAAGGAAAATTCTAAATGAACAAAAGGGTATATTTCTTCACAAACAGGTCAAGGAATGTCTTTGGTGTCATCCAAGTTGCAAAAGTTACTGATGCAAAAGTTTGAGAGGAATTTATAAAAGTATTTATAAGAAAGTTCAGTGCGCATTTAAATCAAGAATCAAATACTCATCAGGTTTCAGATAGAGAATTTTTTTTTAATTTATTTTTATTAAGATGTTAACTTGTACTAGTAGAGATAGATTTGAGGGCCTTCTCAAAAGAATGTAGTGGTATTTGATATGAAATGCATAAAGCAGCATCAGATTATATACAAGAACACAAATTTTCCAGTTTTGGAAGTAGTACCTTAGGCATTAGTCCCCTTATGAGAAATCTTCAATTCTTTCCAGCATAATGACAGTTTCAAGAAGCCAACTAAAAGTGCTTTCATGCAGTATAGCCAACTGAAAAGTAATTTCTCCTGAGAAATGTCAGGATGCATAGTTAGGTATTCCATTTTGTTATTCTTTTAATCTCAATTAGATGCAATGTGAGCAGAAATTGAACTAAATATTTCCCAGGTTTTTGATCTTTGTTCTTGTAAGTAACTCAAAGGGCAAAATATCTTCTGTTTGCTTTGTTTTTAATTAAGTAATGCCACTAAAGCCAAATAAACCAAGGGTGATTTTTTGTTTGCCAAGGCACCATAGCTGTAAAATAACTGCAGGATACTTTGAATTCCCTTTCATGAGTGCATTACTAGATTAAATGAGGTTACCATCTATATTAAATGGAATTGGTGATGAAGAGATTAAACACATATTTAACTGAATTCAAGCTTTTATCTGAAGAATATTTCCCCCTCCTAAATGAGAATAGTATATTCAATAAATTAAAAGGAATGTAACCGTTGTGCAGGATATAGGTGTAAACTTTAATCAATCAAAAATTTGCAGTTTAAAAATAATTTTAATATTACAGATAATTTTTTTCATAGCTGCTTAGTACTTCTTTCAAATATGTCTTAAATGAGGAACATATACTTCACATTCTTGGGAATACTTTGTACCTTATCAGATGATAAACCAGCAAGTCAACTTCACTGGGGACTCAACTCGTGCTTCTATGCAAACATACATAGCACAGGAATAAACAAGAGGAGCTCATTGTCTGGGTGAAGAACAGTGATGAGTGGTGTCCCTCAGGATCAGTACTGGGACCAGTGCTGTTCAACATCTTTGTTGGTGATGGACAGTGAGAATGAGTGAACTCTTGACACGCTGGAGGGAAGTGATGCCACCTAGTGGGTCCTTGACAGGCTTGAAAGGTGGGTCTTGTGAATCTTGTGAAGTTCAACAAGGCCAAGTACAAGGTCCTGCACATGGGTTTAGCAATCCCAAGCACAAATATAGGCTGGGTAAAGAACAAATTGAGAGTAGCCATGAGGAGAAGGACTTGCAAGTGCTGGTGCATAAGAAGTTCACTATGACCCAGCAGTGTGCACTTGCAGCTCAGAAAGCCAGCTGTATGCTGGACTGCAACAAAAGGAGAGTGGCCAGCAGGTTGAAGGAGGTGGTTCTCCACTCCTGTGAGAATCCAGCTAGAGACCCACCTGTGTTCAGTTCTGGGGCCCCCAGCACAAGCCATTAGTGAGCCCAGAGGAGGGCCACAAAGCTGGTCAGAGGGCTGGAGCACCTCTCCTATGTAGACAAGTTGAGAGGCTTGTTCTGCCTGGAGAAGAGAAGGCTCAGGGAGACCTCAGAGCAGCCTTCCACTATGCCAAGGGGGCCCACAAGAAATCTGTAGAGGAACTTTTTACAAGGGCCTGTAATGACAGGACAAGGAGGAATGTCTTTAAGCTGAAAGAGGGGAGATTTAGATTAGATATTAGGAAAAAATTCTTCACGGTGAGGTTGGTGAGACACTGGACCAGGTTGTCCAGAGAAACTGTGGCTGCTCCATTTCTGCAAGTGTTCAAGGCCAGACTGGATGGGACTTTGAGCACCCTGGTTTGGTGGAAGGTGTCCGTGCCCATGGCAGAGGTGTTGGAACTAGATGATCTTTAAGGTCCCTTCCTACCCAACCCATTCTATGATTCTATGGTCCTTTAAGAGATATAATTCTCAGACACATAGATCATTAACACATCAATTTTTTTTTTTTTTTAATTTATCCAATTGACCATCAGAGCACTCAGTCTCTGCTGTTGAATTAGATGAATTTGCTGACAAGCGTTACCCTATTTCAACACTTGGAAGCCACAAAAGTATGTTTCATAATTCAGGTGCTTGCAGTTTCTGATACAGTTCTGTTGAAAAATGAGAAATGCACCAAGCAGTCCAGCAGAAGTGTTACAGCCTTCAATGCCATGAACAGCTATAACAACCCCAGCCAGACGTTCCCTTTTAATGAAAACTTGACTAATACATTCAGCAGCATGGGACTTGCACATTAGAAATTTCATTATACACAAGAATAAGCATGAATAATTCAGGATTTACACTTTATTGAAAGAAAGGTACACAAGCAGGTGTTTTACTAGGTACTGATGATTAAAATAAATAAGCATTATAACAGAAATGAACATCATGCTTTGTGTGTTATGATGCTTTAAATTCATTGAAACTTGAGATGGAGATATAGCCTAGTGGCTAGCACCTCATTTTCATATCCATGGATTAGATACATCTATGAGTATTCCACTGATTGCCCTGCTGCTCCAACTGCTTGTCCTGTTAGTTATACCTGTCCTAGGAGAATATATTATATCACTTCTGCAACAGCTTGCCTTCTTTTTTTCTGTTTTGGTTTGGTTTATATTCCCATCAAAATATCTCTTCTTTAGCTTTTTATTCATTATACGTTGGGGGGTATGCCTCAGTTTTGAATGAAAGCTAAAATGACTTCTAATTAATGTAAAGACGTTCTTCCATCCCTGTAGCTTAACAGTATAATGTATGTCTTCTGTTGGTTTAACTTCAAAGCTGATAATACTAGGGAAAAGTCACCTGAAACATAATGTAATAATAGGCAATTAAGAGATCTAAATCTGGAAGATGAAAGACAAAAAAAAACCAATAAACACAAGTGATGGACAGTACAATTGCTCAACACCTGCTGCCCACAGATCACAGTTTGTGAGCAGTGATCCGTGCCTTTCAGGTAACTCCCCCCAGTTTATATATTGGGCACGATGTGCTGTGGTATGGCATACCCCTTTGGCTAATTTGGGTTAGGTGTCCTGTCTCTGCTTCCTCCCAGCTGCTTGTGCCCCTCCTCACTTGCAGAGCATGAGAGATTGATCAGAGTATTACTTACCAACAACTAAAACATTGGTGTGTTATCAGCATTGTTCTCAGACTAAAGCTAAAGCATAACACTGTACTAGATCTTAGGAAGAAAAATAACTGTATCCCAACTAAAACCAGGACAAGCAGTTAGCTCCTGGCAAGTAAAGTCACACTGAGAAATTTTCTAGTAGCTTCCCCTACCTTCCAGCATCCCCAGTCACAGGCTTGACTGTTGGTAGGCTAACCGTACAACCTTCCAACACAGTCGAAGCCATGGTGAGTTGAGGACATTACAAGACAGTGGCAAGTATCAATTTCTTCAGAATCACTAATGGGTTTTTCCAATCAATTTCAAATGATTAGCACCATTCAGTATATTTTTCTTTTGTCTCTGTATCTGCCATTCCCCTCCTTAAATATAGAGTTTAAACTGCAAATTGAACCTGAGCCAAATGCACAACAGTAAAATTCATTTGTTTTATATTGTAGATATCTATAGTTGAGCTAGTTGTCTATATCTTTTATAGCTAATGAGGACGAACAGGATTTGCTAATCCTCAGGGAACTATCTAAAGTAGACCACATGTAAAACTTCCTAAAAGTGCCCCTTCACCTGCAATAACAGTGAAATAAGTAAAGGGTAATTAATACAGTTGTAGGTATTTACATTGCTATGTTTCCTGTAAGATGAGAAGGACTGCTCTTATCAAGTCTCTTTGCATAATTTTAGTATTATAATGCACCACTTTTCATAGCAATGCAGACTATCAAAACAACTCATAAAAGCAGAGGTCTATTTAGAGCCACATTGTGACAGCTTTATTTGCATTAAGTAGCTTTTTATTCCACAGTGTTGCTGCTTTGTTGTTTTTATTTTTAATTGCAACTTCTTCTAGAATGAGCGATACTAATTAGCATAAATAAGGGTGGCAGACACAATTAACATATATTGTTTTAAAGATTATTGCCCTCATTTGAACATATTTAGTGCTATAAGGTGAAATATATATTACTTTGAAACAAAATGCATTAAGTATAATTTTCATATTGAAAAAATACAAAAATATATTTAGTTCATGTGTTTGCATACATGGCATATATCCTTAAAGTACCCAGATGTGTTCACTTGAAATAAATTTTGGTAAAAGTCATCAAAAGCAATTGAGAAATTGAACCATTAAAAAAAAAAAAATTCATTAGCTAGATCAGAAATGAGAAAAATCCTTTTCATTCTAAAAACCCGAATAACCTCATATTTTAGTTTAGAAATTTAAGCACTAGGGGATCATGCAAATGCAGTGACACATCTACAATTTAAAAATAAACCATGTTGAAAGATTGTCCTATTCTTTTACTTAGCTGAACATCCCTTAAACTTTATTTGGAATTTTGTTTGGATGAGGCTTGTAGAAATGAGCCTTTTGGTAGAAAGCTGCTAGAAGCACATGTTTCCATAGTCTCTCCAAAGGCAGAAGGGATATGTGAAAAATAGGTATGTCCTCACAAAGAAACAAACAGATAAGTTTCAGGTCTTTAATACTGTATACAATCTGTGTGATGGATGTGCATCATATTTAGGAATTTTAATACGGGGTAGTCTGAAGTACAACTGCTGGCTGAAGAAATCAGACCAACTTGAAATCAATTTAGGTACATTCAGCAGCAAGACAGCTGTTAAATTCTAGCTTGTTCTATGGAACCCCAATCCACCTCGTTTCAGCTTATGATCTGCACTTTGAGGCAATTCTGAGTTCAATTCAAAGGAACAGAGATGCTTTATGGAAAGCAGTTTATTGTTAGTGTTCTTGTCTTACTCCCTGCGGCTTAAGGAGATTTAAATCCATATTTCACATTTCCCAGGAAGCTGCTTTAACCAATGAACTGTCAAACTCTCTACAATGGTGCCACTAAATCTGTCATTGAACTACCCACAGGAATGAATCCAGGATTTAATGGGACAAAAAAGAGAAATCAGCAACATGGCACCTTCCTGTGTAATGCATTTGTTAAGGACATTCCCTCAGATAGGGATCCCTGTCATCTGGTACCTGCGTATTGGATCCTTATGCATCTTGCATTTAAATGTTATTTGATAAAATGCCTTTAATGGTACTGGGGAAAAGCACAGAATTTAAGTTACCTCTCTTCCATGTTTTTTTAAAAGGGTTCCCAAGAATAAAGATTTTAAGTCATCTGGAGGCTTTCTGAGGATATTATTAAGAAAAAAGGTATCTCCAATTTGATGAATATCTTGCAAGGTCTCATTGACTTTAAACAACAATTTGTTTAAAAAATATTGCATGTACGTATAGACATATATGCTAAAGTATCTTTTATCTATAAAGAAGACTGAAAATTAAATCCGTCAAAATTAAAAACTATTATAGATCTTCACACACTGTAAAACCCACGCAAGTAAAAATTTAATTTCTAATGCTTTAAAGATTTTGTTCTGTCAAATTTTTTTCCTCATTTTATGTTTATGTGCAACAAGAAAATAGTTTTAGTTTCTTCATTTTAATTAGCAAAGAACTCAATATGGAAAAGATTGTAATGATTTTTCCCTTCAAATTTTCTTTGCAGCAGAAAATGAACAACAATCTTCCTTAAAAGTGACAATAAAGGTTGGAGAAATCATTCACTGGAATTTTCTGTTGCTTTCTGGCTATCAACCTTTCTTCCAGTCAGAACAGTTAAGTTAATTATTTCTAACAGTACACTTATTCGGTACCAGAATTTTGTTGTTCAGTAAAGTGAGATCTGAAAATGTATGAACATTTAAAAGTAGAGAGATTGTTGCTGAAAGCCAAGGAAATTTTTATTTCAAAGTTGATAGGTGTAAGAGAAAATATAATGTTCAAAATCAGTTTGTTTTGGACAGAAAAAAGTTATCAGAATTTTAGAGGAGTCAAAAGTAAAATATCCATTGAATAAAAAAAGGAACTATTACATAAAGCAAAAATTTCCAGACTCTGATGGAAATACGTCATTCCCATAGAATCACACTGGGGAAAAAATGGAAAAACCCACATTATCCCAAGTTGTGGTAATCCCAAGCACAAATACAGGCTGGGTGAAGAACAAATTGAGAGTAGCCATGAGGAGAAGGACTTGCAAGTGCTGGTGCATAAGAAGTTCACCATGACCCAGCAGTGTGCACTTGCAGCTCAGAAAGCCAGCTGTATGCTGGACTGCAACAAAAGGAGAGTGGCCAGCAGGTTGAAGGAGGTGGTTCTCCACTCCTGTGAGAATCCAGCTAGAGACCCACCTGTGTTCAGTTCTGGGGCCCCCAGCACAAGCCATTAGTGAGCCCAGAGGAGGGCCACAAAGCTGGTCAGAGGGCTGGAGCACCTCTCCTATGTAGACAAGTTGAGAGGCTTGTTCTGCCTGGAGAAGAGAAGGCTCAGGGAGACCTCAGAGCAGCCTTCCACTATGCCAAGGGGGCCCACAAGAAATCTGTAGAGGAACTTTTTACAAGGGCCTGTAATGACAGGACAAGGAGGAATGTCTTTAAGCTGAAAGAGGGGAGATTTAGATTAGATATTAGGAAAAAATTCTTCACGGTGAGGTTGGTGAGACACTGGACCAGGTTGTCCAGAGAAACTGTGGCTGCTCCATTTCTGCAAGTGTTCAAGGCCAGACTGGATGGGACTTTGAGCACCCTGGTTTGGTGGAAGGTGTCCGTGCCCATGGCAGAGGTGTTGGAACTAGATGATCTTTAAGGTCCCTTCCTACCCAACCCATTCTATGATTCTATGATGCTCTCCTGTCTTCAAAATACCAAGCTCAAAATTCCACCAAAATATAGGCCTAGTGTTTCTCCAGTTCCTAAGCTATTCATAACATAGCAAAAAAAAAAAAAAAAAAAAAAGAAAAACCAAAATCAAATACTGCTGTGGGAAGGCAAGTTTGGGAAGGTAATAATAAACTTTGCAGAAGGAAATACTGGTGCTTTCATTGCACAGTACGCTTCTGCAAGTACTTAAAAAATATCTTCCATGATTCTGCATGGAACGAGCAGAGTATATTTGTGGAATGCTGTTGATGAACAGATTGCTGAACAGTCCAATATCACTTCTGGGCTTCACTGCAGCTCTATAAATTGCCTTACAAATTATCTCCTCTTTTTGAGTGAGTATTTAGGGAGTATGAGTTTGCATTTTTCTAAGTGGTTTCTCAGTAAGTGACTTCAAACCTATTACTAGTTTTCAGCATGTCAGAATCACAATCTAAAAAAAAAACCCCAAAACAACATAAAAAAACCCTGAAGCTTATAAGAATATCCTCCCTGTAGCTACATTATGTATACCTTAGGATGCTTATTTTTTTAAACTTAGTAAATTATGCTTTATCAATCTGAATAGAAGACAGCACAGTGCTATGTTTACTAAAACATGCTTCCTTTCTCTTCACTTTATCATGACTTCTGCAGATTGACTAGGATTTTCTCTTTTTCTCTTAGGAAATTTTCAGTATAGCATGTAAAGTTTTTTCAGCCCCAAATACAGATTACATTCATTTTGTTATAATTCTCAGTTGTAGAAAGATTTGCTTATCTATAATGTAGCCTAGATTACAACCTCAGTTAGATCAATAAAGATACTGAAGATCATAGAATCATAGAATAGTTACAGTTGGAAAGGACCTTAAGGCCATCAAGTTCCAACCCCCCTGCCTTGGGCAGGGACACCTCACACTAAACCATGTCACCCAAGGCTCTGTCCAGCCTGGCCTTGAATACTGCCAGGAATGGAGCATTCACAACTGGCTTGGGCAACCAATTTCAGCGCCTCACCACCCTCACAGTAAAGAACTTCTTCCTTATACCTAACCTAAACTTCCACTGTTGAACTGTGAACACATTGGCCCTTGTCCTATCACTACAGTCCCTAATGAAGAGTCCCTCTCCAGCATCCTGTAGGCCCCCTTAAGAGCCTGTTAGAGGGAGAAACTCACTGCAATTGAACTGTATTTTGTTTAATTAGAAATAATCTTGGGGGTTTTTAACAGTGGAGAAGTCTCACAAAGGTAATAATTTCAGTCCTCGTAGCTCCAAACACCTTTTTCAAAGCATTACAATCCAGTGTTAAAAAGTACTGAAACTAAAAGTGTTATCTTAGCTTTTTATCTGGACTGAAGTACTTTTGTTTTAATATCGATTGTTTCTCTGTTGTTTTCTCTCTCTCTTCTGGTGTTTTCAGCATTTCTTATTGTTTCTCATACATACATGCTCTGATAAAAGTACTGTTTGCCTGAATGTCCCCTACCTGTGTTATTTATATTCTGTTTCAGTGTCATATGCACCTTTATTATGATGTGGCAGTATAGATGCATAAGTCACAATGTAATCTATATTATATATGGATATTTTTGTATTAATATATGTTTGCTGTCTTTTGATTATCTAGTTTCATATGGAAGTGTCATGGTTTAAGCCAGTCGGCAAGTCAGCCACGCAGTTTATATTCCCCGTCCCTCACCCCCTGGAGGGATGGGGAGGAGAATCGAAAGAATGTAACTCCCACGGGTTGAAGATAAAAACAGTCCAGTAACTAAGGTATAACACAAAACCACTACTGCTACAACCAATAATAATGATAAGAGAAATAACAAGGGAAGAGAATACGATACCACCCGCCGAAAAACAAGCCCGACAGAGCAGCGAGCGTGCCCTTCCAGGAAACACCCAGTTACATCCCCGGATATGATGCGCTGTGGTATGGAATACCTCTTTGGCTAGTTTGGGTCAGGTGTCCTGTCTCTGCTTCCTCCCGGCTTCCCCTCCTCCCTGGCAGAGCATGAGACTCACAAAGTCCTTGGTCAGGGTAAACATTCTGACCAGCAACTAAAAACATTGGCTTTATGAGTATTATTCCCAGGCCGAAAGTCAAAACCACAGCGCTGCACCAGCTACTAAGAAGGAGAAAAACTGACTGCTGCTGCTGAACCCAGGACAGTATCCACCCCTTATTCCATATCATTCACGTCATGCTCAGATCCTACATTTTCAAAATACCCTCACTGTCATCTCAGTGCACTGTTATGTTAGTGCACGGACTAATCCCTATAAAGCTGTTGAGTCCATTTGATCCATGATTTTGGGCTCCATCTCTTGTAACAGTCTTTCAGGGCAGCAGAGGCTGTATGCAGTGTTGGATCGTTACCTGCTGATGCTGATCGTTCCTTTACTGTAGAACTCGTCCGGTTCTATCAAAGTTCATTCTCTGTTGGGATGATGGTCGGAGGGAAGTCAGGGCCAGACTTTGGTACCCTGCAGACTTCCAGTTGATGGGCTATAAAAGTATTACATAGCAGGCAACAGCATACAATTGAGTTCATTGGCTGTTTTCCCCTAAAATCAAATCCCTTTGAGGTACGCATCGGACTTCCCCATCTTCCCGCATTACCCACCAAGTATATCCGGGTCCCTGAGCAAAAGCAATCCCACGAGTGGGTTTGCCTGTACCTGAAGCAGGAATAACCCAGACTGTCTTCCCCAGCAAATTCTTCATGTGCACCACAGGAACTTTGTCCCCCTCTACAATATGTAAAAGTTCTGACTGGGCTGGGCCAGCCCTGTTGGCAGATCCTCTGGTGTTGACCAACCAGGTGGCCTTTGGTAAGTGTGTATCCCAATGCTTGAAAGTTCCCCCACCCATTGCTCTCAGTGTAGTTTTTAACAGCCCATTGTACCGTTTGATTTTCACAGAGGCCGGTGCATGGTTGGGGATATGATATACCCACTCAATGCCATGCTCTTTGGCCCAAGTGTCTATAAGGTTATTCCGGAAATGAGTTCCATTGTCTGATTCAATTCTCTCTGGGGTGCCGTGTCGCCACAAAATCTGGTTCTCAAGGCCCAGGATAGTGTTCCGGGCAGTGGCGTGGGGCACAGTGTATGTTTCCAGCCATCCGGTGGTTGCTTCCACCATGGTAAGCACATGGCGCTTGCCTTGGCGGGTTGGTGGGAGTGTGATATAATCAATCTGCCAGGCCTCCCCATATTTATACTTCAGCCATCGTCCTCCATACCAAAGAGGCTTTAACTGCTTGGCTTGCTTAATTGCAGCACGTGTTTCACACTCATGAATAACCTGGCCAATAGTGTCCATTGTTAAGTTCACCCCTCGATCATGAGCCCATCTGTATGTTGTATCTCTGCCCTGATGGCCTGAAGAGTCATGGGCCCACCGGGCCAAAAATAATTCACCTTTATGTTGCCAATCTAAGTCCATCTGAGCCACTTCAATCTTAGCAGCTTTGTCCACTTGTTGGTTGTTCTGGTGTTCCTCAGTGGCCCGACTCTTGGGTACATGGGAGTCTACATGGCGTACCTTCACCACCAGGTTCTGCACCCGGGCAGCGATATCTTGCCAACAGTGCAGCAGCCCAGATGGGTTTACCTCTGTGTTGCCAGTTGCTCTGCTTCCATTGCTGCAACCACCCCCACAGGGCATTTGCCACCATCCATGAGTCAGTATAGAGATAAAGTACTGGCCACTTTTCTCATTCAGCAATGTCCAGGGCCAGCTGGATGGCTTTCACCTCGGCAAACTGACTCGATTCACCCTCTCCTTCAGCAGTTTCTGCAACTTGTCGTTGAGGACTCCATACAGCTGCCTTCCATCTCTGATGCTTTCCCACAATACGGCAGGACCCATCAGTAAACAAGGCATACTGCTTTTCACTTTCTGACAGTTTATTATATGGTGGGGCCTCTTCAGCACGCATCACCTCCTCCTCTGGTGAGCTGGATGCTCCTGAAAAGCCTGTGCCTGCCTCCCCTCACTGCAACTCAGGAGGCCAGGCAGCCAAAGCATTGCTCAGGTCTTTGCTAGCGGCTTTGCATAGCTGGGCTGTGCCTGCAGCAACATCCAAACCCTGCACTTCCATGATCCATACAATATCAAAGCTTGGAAGTGAGCTGGCAACACCAGAGAACAAGCAACTGCTCAATGTGTCTGCTGCCTTCACTGACATGAGCTGGCCAACACTGAAGAGCGTGTCTGGCATCTAGCCATGATCTCTGTGCACCTGCCTGCTTCCCTGGTTTATTAGTGCTCCCCAATTAACCGATTTTTGCATCCTGATTGTCCAGACACATTCTCCTCTGATGGAGGGTCACAGAGGTTTCTGCCTTGGATCACACCCATTCATGTGCTGCCTTGGGGCAGAAGCCAGATTTATTCATTATTGAGCTTGACTTCTGTATGTAAACAGCACACATAGTGAAGAACCTCACTCATCAGCAAACGAGGTTTTTCTTACCATTTTCCTCAGAGGAGGCCTAAATTCAAAGGACCAAGACATGTAAGTCTTGTCAAGGAGCAGGAGTCCCTTCTTTAACTTGTGTCTGGGTGGGGGAACCCAGGACAGGAAGACTAATATTTTCTAACAATCTTACAAAAAGGTAAGGTTTCTAATCCAGTGCCTATTCAAAAATGTAGATCCAATCTAATGCAGTAGTTTATAAGGTGATCTAATTAAAACTATGACTAACAAAGAACAATATACATGTATGAGTACATATTTGTCATCAACTGTTTTATTGTTACAGGGTGATCTACCGAAGTTGGGGGATTTTCATATTTAATCTAATGGCATGATGTAGTGGTTAGAAAAATACTTCAATTTACGCAAACATAATTAGATTTTTTTTTCCCCCTAAATCAGAAGATAAATTTAACTGCAATGAGAATTATTCAGGCAGTTTGATTATAAAAAAAAAACAAAACAAAAACAAAAAAAAAAAAAACAAACACCAAAAAAACAAAAATATGTGCTTCAATAAAATATTCTTCCATTGGGAAATGCCCCCACCTCCAGCCCAACGAGTTTAGTGAGAGACATGGGATATATTTTTTTTCACTGAATTAGACCCTATGAATGCAATAAAAAGGGACTTTAAGTCTGTAAGAACTATAATGTTTCTAAATACGTGAAATTGGAACAGTCCATATTCCAGCACAAATGAATAGAGTAGGCAAAATAGGAAAAGCGAGACACTTGGAAAAAGAAACTAAATTGCACATAAATCTAAAAATATATTCAGACTATTTGTTCTCCCTCTCATTTAGTTGATTAATTATGGGGAAAGAGTTAAGTGCTTTTCAGTTGCTAGTACCAGTAAGTGCTAAGAAGGCAACCATATGCATTTTTGAAAGAGTCCCCAAGAAATTATTCTACTTTCTCCAGTTCTGAATCAATTAGGTGACTTTATTAAAATCTTCATTAATGAGCCTGAGTGTCTTGTACTTCATTTTCAACAAGGGAAATCAGGATGCAATTGGTAACCAAGATTTTCTTACCAACAATAAATTTATCTTTTTTATTCCTCGAATATCCTTCTGGATTCTGAAGCTAACAGTTATAAATATATTTATAGTATTTGAAATATTATGATTTTTTAAAATGTGTGAGGACGTAAGTGAGGATATTGCTTAATTTTTTTTGCTGTTGTTGTTGCTGTTTTTTTCTGTTCCATTATTTTGAGGGGTTTTTTTGTTTTGTTGTTTGCTATGGTTTTTTGTTGTTGTTGTTGTTGTTGTTGTTTTTTGTGGTGTTTTTGTTTGGGTTTTATTATTACTATTTTGGGTTTTAGGCTTTTTTGTTGTTTTGAGGGTTTTGCTTTGCATTTGTTTTTTTTAAGGATGACCATATGTTGAATCTTATCAGGAAACTAAAATATTTTCATGCAAACCATTCCAAGAGATGTTGCTGTAGAATAATACTGTGACATTGCCATGTGTCCTGGTTTTAGCTGAGATACAGTTAACTTTATTCCTAGTAGATGATGCAGTGCTGTGTTTTTGCTTCAGTCTGAGAACAATGCTGATAACATACTGATGGTTTAGTCATGACTAAGTAGAGCTTACCCTGATCAAGGACTTTTCAGTCTCTCATGCCCTGCCAGAGAGGAAAGGCAAAAGAAGCCAGGAGAGAGCAGAGACAGGACACCTGACCCAAACCCAATAAAAAAGGAATATTCCATACCACAGAAAGTCACGCTTATAACCCAATATATAAGCTGGGGGGAGTTACCTGGAAGGGACTGATCACTGCTCAGGGACTGGCCGGGTATTGATCAGAGGGCAGTGAGCAATTGCATTGTGAATTACTTGGGTATATTGTTTTGTTGTTTCAGGGCTTTTTTTTTTTTTTTTTATTTACCATTTAATTTTATATTCTCTCTCCTTGTTTTTCCCCTTATCACTATTACTAGTAGTAGTAGTAGTAGTGGTAGTTTTATATTATACTTTAGTTATTAAACCGTTCTTATCTCAACCAGTGGAGTTTACATTCTTTCAATTCTCCTCCCCATCCTGCCTACTAAGGGGGAGGAGAGGATAGGGGAAGAGGAAAGAAGAGGAAAGAGAGGGAGTGAGTAAGCAGCTGTGTGGTACTGAGTTACCTGCTGGGTTTAAACCACGGTATTATGCTAGGATGCCCTCTGCCACTGGAGGTTTTCAGGACCTGATTTCACAATGCCATGATCAAGGGTCAGACCTGACACTGCTTTGAGCAGAAAATTAGAATGGATAACTTCTTGAAGTTACTTTCAACATTGTCATGATCCTATAAATTTATGAGAATGATAGCATATCACTATTTATACAGATCATACTCTCCAATCAGTCTTTAAAATCATGGTTCTATGATTCTGTGATTCACCTTAAAGTTAATTTAACGATACTCAAAAAAACACACACACAAACATCTTCAAATTAAGTTTCTAATCCTATCTATAAGGACTGAGTTAAAGAGAAATAATTAATAAAACTAGCTAGACTTAAATCTCAAGACCTGATTATTGAGAATGTTTGCTACTAGATTTATATCATAGGTGTAGAAAGTGTACAGAATTTGTAAGTTTTACTGAGAAAAAATGTTAACATCAGGTAAATCTTGCATAAATTGTCCTTGATACAACTCCAAATGGCAATCACTTATATTCTCAATATATCTGTACATCTTTAATTGCCATTCTCCTCTTTGTATCTTGTTCTCAACAACCTATTACCTATTAGTTCATATAATTAAGGGAGGTAAAATATAAACCAAGAATTAAGCATTGTCATCATCAAACTGGGTGAGCATTTTGGATACTTGTGGGATACTTACCCATTAAAAAAAAAAATACTTTGTGTGCTTATTGGATCACTTACTAAAGGAAAATAAATAAGAAAGTTTCTAGTTTCTGATTCTTGAAATAATTATTGACTTATTCTTTTAAGTTTTCTGTGTCCCCAGATAAGCCCAGAAAGGCAACTTCAGCTTTCTGTGGGCAAAACAAATACATTATTTAGCTATAGTCATGATTATAGGCTAATGTGCCTATGTTTGTGTATGGGAGGTATGTCATGATTTGGGGATTTAAAAATAAAATGCAAAGAATATAGCTTGAAGTCCAGTTAGAGGCGTATATGGATATTTTTGTTTGGGTGTAGGTTTTGGGGCTGGTTTGTTGGTGGGTTTTTTTTACCTTGCGTGTTTGTTTAATCTCTCCCTTCGTACTAAAAAGTAAGACCTGACACAGCATCTTAGAAAAGGAGCTAAGAGAATTTAGCTTAAGTAATAGTAGACAATGCATACTAGACAATTACCAGTGGAGACTAGAAAATTCTGATGGAAGACTAGCTGACAAAAATAAGAAACTGTTAGTATGTGGATGGAACCATTAAGATCTATGAGGTTTAAGGCTCTAAGGCTTTCAGAGTTGGCTGTTACCAAACTGACAACTGTGAATTAGGGTTGTTTTGACAGGAATTCAAGAAGAAGGAAAGGATTGCAGATGGACATCTGCACAGATTCTAATGACAATTTTGATATATTTGCATTCCTAGTTATTTCCTTAAAACTGAATGGACCAAGTTAGGCAATATTTCTTTTTCACTAGAGTTGTGTTCTTTACAGACAAGAAATACAAGCATCTTCTGCACTGCTGTATACAATTGATTTTAGAGTTCATCATGTATAATGAACATATATGTATGCACATAGTAAGAAACCCATAGTTACTACGATACTGTAAAAAGAGCATCTCTAGGAAATATTCATTAAATATTTGATTAAAGATCATTGTTTTGGTAGATGTTTTAACAGTTTTGATATTGTACTTTATTCCACATAACTATTGAAATATAGGTGGGAAAATCTATTTAATCTTTTATATCTGAGCTGGGGAAGGGGAAGATGGAAAATAGAGCTACAATAGTATTAAATGACCAGACAGTAGTTAAGTACAATATTAATAATAATAGAGTAGTCTATAAGCTATTTTTATCTCTGGCCACTTTACAACCAGCCAATTTAATAATTGACTGTCCTATATGCAAATTCCACAGGCATGTGAAACTTAATGGCGTCAGACAGAAATTAGAAAGAAATTCTAAACTATAAGATGTAAACAAAAATAATCATATTTTTAAAATAAAATCTATTTTTCATGACAATTCCTGATATGTTGTATAATATCTCCCCTATAAATAATGATGGGTATATTAAAATGAGTAGAAATGAGTTCATTTTTATTAACTTTGAATCCATACTGGTTTGATACAAACTTTTTAAGCACTGTATGAAAAATAATTCATCACAAGTTTCTGATATAATCGTTCATAGCATTTTTTCCTACAGACTATTTCTTTCTGACAAAGAAGTTTATACTGACTGGTATAGCAATATTTCCTTAGAAATACTACCTTTAGGAACTTGTACCTGTAGATGTAGTGTGTGAGTGGACTTTCTGTTACAGGAAACAAATAATTAACAATTATTGATTGATGATTTCTTTTTAAATTATGGGAATTTTCTTTATTGTCCATGTCCACGGGGAGATCTTGCTATTCTCAAGTGTTTCAGCTATTTGAATTTACTTGACCATTAATTCTTTTTCATTCCATGAATTGACAGAAACATTATCTGTGACTGTTCCATATCTATATTGGAAACTACTGCTCAATTGGTTAATTTCAAATGCTCAAATAAGAAAACTGGTTTGGTCTACATGCTCAAATTTTGCTTAAGTGGACCTTTTTCCTTTTACAAAAGAAATAGTAATACAAAGAGAAGTAACAGAAGAAAAAGAAGAAAGAAAAAAAAAAAAAAAAGGGGGTCCTCAATAGCTTAGGAAAATGTTGAGAGCTTCCTGAATTAAACTAATGTAAGATTCATAGGCTGTATACAAGTCAAGCTTAAATACTCTGATCAAAGCCACAATGGTAGTCATATACTTGATTTTAGCTGTGAAGGGTACAATCACATTTTGGCTCACATCAGTTTCTTCC
Organism: Psittacula echo; assembly: GCF_963264785.1. Taxonomy (NCBI): domain Eukaryota; kingdom Metazoa; phylum Chordata; class Aves; order Psittaciformes; family Psittacidae; genus Psittacula; species Psittacula echo. The sequence goes on along the minus strand of NC_137736.1, from coordinate 80,759,590 downwards.
CATCATGAAAATTATCTACCTTTCTTGCTTCTCTGCCATCATAATAACAAATAAAACATTTTGGGAGCAGTGTTTCCTTTGACATTTGCTGCTTTAACTGAGCAAATCATCTAGGCAGCTGTATTCTGCTTAAGATCATTTGTGTTTAAGATGGAGCGGTATATAGTTTGTAAGGTGCATTTACTAACTGAACAGAGGCCTAAGAGGGCAAAATTACTGCTAATCATCAAACATAGTATGAGGAAGACGTGATGTTACATTTTCTTATTGCTTGCAGAACTTACTCAAAAAATTAGAGAAATGTGCTTTATTAGCTTTAGGCGATGAAATCAAAAGCTGCCATGTATGCTGCTCGCCAGCTGATATATATTCAGATAAAGCTGCCGTTTGTTCAGTTCCAGCTCTTAAAGCTAGTCTACGGTCCACATAGATTTGTGAGGGTTTTTTTCCCAATATTTTTTTGAAGAAACCAGGGAAAATCATAAGCACCAATTTTAAGTGCTCAATCGTTAGGCAAACAAGATCTCACCCTGAAGGTTTATAAAAGTATATGCAGACTTTTGCTAACATCCTAGGGAAGAGAGGCAATTTATACAAAAAGATAAGAAAAGCTAAGTGCTTAAATCAGGCTAACTTGGACTCCATCTACATCAGGTGTTTGTGCATATATGTGCTCACATATGCACATGTATCTACATACGTATGTATAAAGGTCATTTTTCTAAGTCATATAAAACTCTGAGTGCTGATGTGGCTGAAATTCTAAATTAGGAACTTTTTGAATTTCTTCCCTTTTTTATGATTAGTTTCCCAGTAATCACATAGCCCTGCCGGCATGGCTGATTTAAAGTAATTCCCTTCCAAGAAAGAAAGATATTAACACTGAACAAAAATATGCAATAGAAAAGTCGTCCTTTATGGCAAAGTTAGTTCTTACAACTTAAACTTCCTTTAGGGCATGCAGTCCTTGATATATCCGTTCGCCTTCATCGGTATCTCTCTCTCTACTTACTTTGCCTCAGTGATTCTATCTGACTAAAAGTTTTGATCATTCTGGGGCCTTTTGTTGCTGCTTGTTTCATGTTAATATTCTGAACAAAATGAAATCTTGATATTATTGCTTGTACTCATAGCATTCATCAGGATATCATTTTATTTTATATTGGCTGTAGCTGACAATTTTTTGGCAGTGGAGAGCTGCGGGGGTGACCTCTGTGAGTAAAGGTTACTGACCATCATATGTTGGACACAGCCATTTCCAGGCAGCTCCACAACAGACCCACCAAAGGACACATCCAAGCCCGTCTGCCAAACTTGTGGCACCTCTGGAAAAAAACATTTATGAAAGGGCAAAATGCTGCACAGGTATTTTGTGAGGAGAAAAGTGAGAAGCAACCCAGAGAACACCAAAGTTGGTGAAGTAGGGGCAGGAGAAGAGGTGCTGCAGATGCTAGAGAAGAGATTCCCCTGCAGCTTGTGGAGAGAAACACAACAGAACAGATAACCACATTGCAGCCCACACCATGGAGGACCCCACACCGGAGAAAGTGGGTATCTCCTTAAGGAGCTGTGATCTGCTGAGAGTACACACTGAAGCAGATTTTTCCTACTCTGGAGCAGTTTTATGCTGAAGGATTAAGAAGGCTGACCTTTAAGGTCAGTCCACAGTGTCCATATGCATCTAGTCTCTGCTTCAGAGAGCAGCAGAGAGTAGTTGTTATGGACTGATCACTACCTCCTGCCTCCATAACCCCTTTTCTTCTTGTCAGGGAGTAGACAGAAGAATTGGAAATGAAGGATTAAAATGGATTTGGGGAAAAACATGTGTGAGATGTGTTTTAGTTTTGGTTTTGTTTCCAACCATCCAGATCCATTTCAATTAACAACAAATTAAATTAATTTTCGCTATGTTGAGTGTTTTTCACTCATGATGGCAACTGATAAGTGATATCTCTCTCTTCTTTTCTGAGCCATGCTCTTATTAATCTTATTTTTGTCCCTGTCCTACTAATGAGGGGGAGTGAGAGAGAGATCGGAAGCTAGTCAAGGTTAAGACACTGCATCTCTATTTCAATAGAACTTTTAATACTACTCCAAGTATTCATTCTGTGGCAGGAATTTGATACTTTAGGTCTGGTTTTATCATGTCACTGTTAACATTTTTAAATGAAGGCCCCAACTTAGGCACAAGGATGTTTACATAGAATCATAGAAGAGTTAGGGTTGGAAAGGACCTTAAGATCATCTAGATACAACTCCCTTGCATGGGCAGGGACACCTCACACTAAACCATGTCACCCAATGCTCTGTCCAACCTGGCCTTGAACACTGCCAGGGATGGAGCATTCACAGCCTCCCTGGGCAACCCATTCCAGTGCCTCACCACCCTAACAGTAAAGAATTTCTTCCTTATATCCAATCTAAACTTCCCCTGTTTAAGTTTTAACCCATTGCCCCTTGTGCTATCATTGCAGTCTCTAAAGAACAGTCCCTCCCCAGCATCCTTGTAGGCCCCCTTCAGATACTGGAAGGCTGCTAGGAGGTCTCCACGCAGCCTTCTCTTCTCCAGGCTGAACAGCCCCAACTTTCTCAGCCTGTGTTCATACATGATCCTTCACATTTTAATCTGAATAGCACCTTGGAGCAATCTGTTCTGTAAACTTTGAATTGCTTCTGTTAACAATACCTCCAGTAGTTACTGGCAGGGAATTTTAAGTGCAAAACATGAAATATTTTTATGGTTATTTTTTAAATTAATGAAAGTAATAATACAAAAAATTGTTAGAAGCTACTGTTTCTCAATATTAACTTACTTTTATCTGACTTAGTTTAAATGACCCATGGCTAATATAAACAAAAGGAAGGATATATTTTCAAATTCATACTTCAAGTTTAAAGAGGAAAAAAAAAAAGAGAGAAACAAAACCCATAAATGTAATATTTCACTGTTTACATTCTCATAGAGAATATTTATTCTCATAGTAATGTGGTACCCGAGGTCCCAGTATACAGACCAGACTTCCTTTGTGATGTCTAAAGAAATACACATATAAAAGGCATATTATCTCTTTAAAACATTTATGTCCCATCATACTATAGTGGAGAAAATTAGCTTCAGGGAAGTTGAATGGTGATATTGATAGAAACATCAAATTGTTTAAGTCATAAAGGACCTCTGGAGATCATCTAGTCCAAACCCTTGCTCAAAGCAAAGTCACAAAGACTAACTTGCTCAGGGCTGTTTTCCATCAAGTTTGGCATGTATCCAAGGATGGAATCTTCACAATCTCTCTAGGCAACCTGTTCCAATATTTAATCACCCTTAGAGTAAAAAAAAAAAAGTGTTTGGTTTTTTTTTGTTTTATTTTTTTGCTTGTTTGTTTGCATTTCCTGTATTTATTTATAAAACTAATTTGATAAAATATGGTGATTTGTAGCATTTTATGAGCATTCAAGTAGTTTCTGCATAATTGGGTAAATCTCTGCATATGCTTGTAAATGGTACAAGAGACCATCAGTCCTATAATCTTAGTTATTCATAATAAAATTTGTGATTCCTGTGTTATAAAAGTAGTTATGATTTATATCCTTCAAAAAGGAAAAGCCAATGTTGGAAATACCCAGCTGTACAGTTCATGAACTTTTGGATGGAAATCTGTTTGCAATAGCATTCAACAAATACATGTAAATAATAAATATCACTCTAACTCTATATCTAAGTATTACACACTGCAAATAATAAATATCCAGAAATCCAATCTGGATAGGCACTGAAACTTATAAATGATAACATTTATAAGAGTATTGTTTACAAAAAGACTTACCCCTTATAATTTACCTCTTTTGTGGATATTTGCTGCCCTGAGGAATAACAAATAAGTCATTTCATGATTAAGTACACAGAGCTTAAGTAAAAATTCTTCACTTGTTGCACAAGTTTGGCCACCTCAAATTATGTTTATGGCAAGAAAGTAAGTGTCAAGGGATGTGAGAATCTTCACTCATATTAAAAATATTTTTCCCATCTACTATTGTGCAGTTTCCTCTCTACTGCTACGCACTACTATGTGCTTTTGGTTATTTCTGAAAATACATAGTAAACTTCTAATATTTGTAAATATACTGACCCAAAGAACATGTGGAGTAAACTGTAAATCAATCAATTACATTTTAATAAACCATTTTTGATATCCCAATATGTAGCTATGGAGCTTATGATATTGCAAGAATAAAAATGGTCTCAATAAAATATTCTGGAGAGATTTCTTATGGTAATACTTGAATTCCAATATGGATATGTAAATGAAGAAATGTCTGTGAGACAGCTCATGAGTTTGGACCTGTTAGTGTTTCTGAATTTTAAATCACTTGATCTTCATAAAATATCAGTTCCAATTTGTCCTGGGTTCAGCAATAGCAGTCATTTTTCTTCTTCTTAGTAGATGGTGCAGTGCCGTGCTTTTGACTTTCAGCCTGGGAACAACACTGATAACACCAATGTTTTTAGTTGTTGCTCAGTAATGTTTATTCTGCCCAATGACTTTCTGAGTCTCATGCTCTGCCAGTGAAGAGGGGAAGCTGGGAGGAAGCAGAGGCAGGACATCTGACCCAAACTAGCCAAAAGGGTATTCCGTACCACAGCACGTCATGCCCAGTATATAAACTGGGGGCAGATATGTGGAAGGGCTAGGTCACTGCTCGAATTGGGCTGGATATTGATCGGAGGGTGGTGAGCAGTTGTATTCTCTTCCCTTGTTATTATTATTCTTGGTGGTAGCAGTAGTGGTTTTGTGTTATACCTTAGTTACTGGGCTGTTCTTATGTCAACCCATGGGAGTTACATTTACATTCTTTCGATTCTCCTCCCCATCCCCCTGGGAGTGGGGGGAAGAAGGTGGGGGAGTGAGCTAGTGACTGCATGGTTCTGGGTTGCTGGCTGACCTTAAACCATGACAGTTCTTTTAGGCACCCAACATGGGACACAAACGGTTGAGATAATGACAGATCTGACCAGAGTGTGTCTAATCGTATTTGTGATAATCATTTATTGTTTTGGATTAGTAGTTACTCATCACAATGCTGATTGATTTGCTCTCAAAGTTGTAGCTCTTGATCTCGGAGTTTCAGCATGTCGTACCTTACTTATGGCTGATATTTGCTGTTTTAGTGTTTATTGGCTGGGGGGCCTGGGCTAAGGTTCTTGTTTCACAGTACTTTATGGTAATGACTTGTAATACAATAGACTCATTGATCATGAAACTGATCTGGCTTATGTTCCCAGTGTGGTCATCATCTCTATACTTTGGGAGGTACATAATAGAAGTGTTTAGCAATTACACATCTTTTTTCCCTCCTCGGGTGGTCAGCCTGTGAAGGAGACATTCCCTCACACCCTCTGCTTCCCCACCAGACTATTTACAGTGGGAGTAGATTCTGGTAGATTTAAAGATCCTGAATATCCTTTCAATGCCTTTGAAAGCACTCTGTTCCTCTTGCTGGGAACCAGCTTGTTGCTACATATGCTGTCTTTGTTTTGCCTACAGTGTGACCATCCTGAGAAAGCCGAATCTTGTCTGATTGAGGAAGCTAAGTAGGGTCTGGCTCAAGTCTTGTCTAGGATTAGACAATGATATAGGAGGACCACCAAGAGATTTTCCCTGAGGATGGACAGCCATGAATGGCAGGATGTGTGGGGCAGTATGGGCAAGTATCCAGTCCAGTGGGTCCCTCCAGTGCTTAGTAGGCATCAGAGATGGAAGGCAGCCGTATGGAGTCCTCAACGACAAGTTGCAGAAACTGCTGAAGGAGAGGGTGAATCGAGTCAGTTTGCCGAGGTGAAAGGAATCCAGCTGGCCCTGGACATTGCTGAATGAGAAAAGTGGCCAGTACTTTATCTCTATACTGACTCATGGATGGTGGCAAATGCCCTGTGGGGGTGGTTGCAGCAATGGAAGCAGAGCAACTGGCAACACAGAGGTAAACCCATCTGGGCTGCTGCACTGTTGGCAAGATATCGCTGCCCGGGTGCAGAACCTGGTGGTGAAGGTACGCCATGTAGACTCCCATGTACCCAAGAGTCGGGCCACTGAGGAACACCAGAACAACCAACAAGTAGATAAAGCTGCTAAGATTGAAGTGGCTCAGATGGACTTAGATTGGCAACATAAAGGTGAATTATTTTTGGCCCGGTGGGCCCATGACTCTTCAGGCCATCAGGGCAGAGATACAACATACAGATGGGCTCATGATCGAGGGGTGAACTTAACAATGGACACTATTGGCCAGGTTATTCATGAGTGTGAAACACGTGCTGCAATTAAGCAAGCCAAGCAGTTAAAGCCTCTTTGGTATGGAGGACAATGGCTGAAGTACAAATATGAGAAGGCCTGGCAGACTGGTTATATCACACTCTCTCTCCTGCTCTGAAAGACTGTTACAAGAAATGGAGCTCTACATCATGGGCCAGATGATTTCAGCAGCTTTATAGTGATTGGTCCACGCACTAAGTAATGATATCTTTCTCTTTGTGTGCGTGTGAATGTGTATATATATATGAGACAAGAGTGATGGTATATTGAAAATGTGGGATCTGAGCATGACGTGAATGGCATGGAATAAGGGGTGGATACTGTCCTGGGTTCAGCAGTAGCAGTCATTTTTCTCCTTCTTAGTATGTGTTTTTCTCTTCAATATACCCAGACACAACACCCTTAAAACATTCTTTCTGTGATTCAAGTGGCAAAAATATCAACTCAGTATGGAATTGAAACAAATAATTTCATATCATATTGTGCTTTTGAATTAGAAAATTCTCTCTAAATTAAAAATTTAAAGCAACTGTTTTACCTCCCTAATCACCAATAATTGTGATCTTTACAAACTTGTTTTAAAAAGAAAAAATACAATTATTAGTATTGATATCTCAAATTGTTCTTCTGTTAATTTACTAAAGAACATAAGTGAAAAATTATGCCTATTTGGATCTGAAATCACTAAGATATTTTGAAGAATATGTAAAATTTTATAATAATTACATTAGAACAGAGCCATTAATGCCTACAATGTAATTATTTTATTAATAGTATATTCATTAAGTAGATGTAACTCCACATTACACACAACTTTAGTAACTTCTTTTCTTTTCAAATAGTGCAAAACAATAGCTGCATCTTAAGTTCTGCTTAAATTCAAATTATTTGTGGTAATCAGAGTTAATGAATTGTGAGAGCTACAGTGTAACAGCTAGAAGCCACAGAGTATGTTTTTCATTCATTTTCCACAGTTTGCTTGCATGAACTGAAATGGTCAAAATAGTATGGGCTAAAAAATATTAATTGCATTCCTTGTTAGAGGAAGTGCTCATTATAAACTCAATTACCAATCATGACATAGTATTCTATTTTACTCTGACATGTTGATTTCTTTGTGTAGATATCACAAAAGCTTTTTATCAGTAGAATCAGATGGGTTCGTGTATTTTTTCACTAAACAAAAAAAAAAACAAAACAAAAACAGCTCAAAGGCACATGAATATAAAGATTTAGATACTTGAGCTTAACCATATAGGATTGCCTACTTTCTCAATTTTGGTAAAGAATTTACATAATCCTGTGATGAGTTTACTTTTCATATATGAGATATAGTCTCAATCCATCCTCTGTAATGGACAATTTTTTTTATACAAAGTTCCTTAGAGTAGTTAAATGCACTTTAGATGAATGCTGTATTGTTCTCAAAACTCTATTAAGTTTTTTCTAAGTCTTCAGTGACCTGTTTTGGAAAGCAAATTTATTCTTTACTGATAAACCTGAGATGAGGAAAAATAAACTGTGGAAATTGTAACTTCATGACCATAATATCTCTTCACCTAAACACAGACCTGAAGAAGTTGGCTGGTTTTGGCTGAGACAGAATTAATTTTCTTCATAGTAGCTTGTATAGTGCTGTGTTCTGGATTTTGAACAAAATGGAGTTAATAACTGCTTAATTATTGCTGAGCAGCACTTACAAGGAGTCAAGACATTTTCTGTTGTTCATCCCACCAACGAATAGGCTGGGGGTGCACAAGAAGCTTGGAAGGGACACAGCTGGGACAGCTGACTGCAGTTGATTGACTAAAGGGATATTCAATACCATATGAGGTCGTATGAGATCAGCAATAAAAACTCTCAGGGGAAATTTCCCAGGGTGGAGTTTGCTGGAGACTGGCTGGGCATTGGTTGGCTGGTGGTGAGCAATTGTTTTGGGGTTTTTCATAATTTGTTATTCTTGGTTTTGTTTTAGTTTTGGGAGGGTATGACCTTTTTCTTTTCTTTTATTAAACTTAATAAGTGGCTTAGAGGTATTTAGCTGACTACCAGGGTTAAACCATAACAAGAAAGAATGAATTTTAGTTACGAACAAAGACCAAAATATCTGAAGTTTCATGTGGCCCAAAATTACCAAACGGATCTGTTAAAATATGATCAGGGAGGTTTTCTCAGGCTCATCATCTACATAAGACTTAGCTAGTCCTCAGGACATATGAATAAGTTGCTTGTCCTATGATATTTGCTATATTCAATATTGTAAGTAAGACAATGTTTACATAAACATTCAGATGAAAGCTCAGGAGTGCCTCTACCAGAACTTCATAGATCAGAGAGGTTCAGGTGGTTTGATACTTTATGCAGGTGCAAATAATATATTTGAGAATCTTACTGGGGGCAGAGGATCATCATGTCTGTTTTTTCCTGATTTACAGCATAGGACTGAGACAGAAAAGATTCATCTTCCTTCTGGAAGCTGAACTAATATAAATAAGTTTTAAATGCTACTTTGAAGTAGACAAAACATGCATAAAACCACTGAAGATCATACAATTCAATTGCCTTTTCAATTTCCAGGTTAAGTAGCAACATGGCTTTAAATAGTGAACTTATAAAAAGGATTGAGTACGTCTATTCTTTTGTTTTAGTTTTTTTTTTTTTTCTTCCCACATGAGTAATTATTGGAAAATTTTCTTCTTCTTAATCCAGGCATCTTCAGCTTTGGTGGGAACAATTCATAGATGAATATCTGGTAAAAAAATCGCCAGCATTATAAGCACTATTTAAATAGTCTTTGACAACTAAATTTCGACATTGTCTTCAGGCTTTCTGAGCAGACACAGATTACATTAAGACATTAACATTCCATTGCTGAAACCATGTATTTTTTTCTGCTGTTTAAACAGCAGCTGTCTAAAATTCTCTGAATATTATCATGTATATTATTCTGTTGCAAGAAAACCACCCAGACTAAATGACACATTCTTTCAAGTCATTAAAAAATTCCTTGTTCAATCTCTATGACGGAGAGAGATATATATACACTGGTATGCAATGTCTGATGTTTTTAAAGTAGAGAAGAGTTTACCAGGATTTGACTGTCAACAACGCTATTTAAAGCCCTGCCTAGGATTCAGGAGACATCGTAATTTAATTTTATATTTTATTTATTCTGTGAATGATTCCTGCACAGCAACAAGAACTAGGAAATTAACAATAACAACAAAGGAATAATGATGGGGTTCACAATACAGTTATGCAGAACAGACTAGGGCTTTTTTTACAAATGATTACCAGCTCAGCCAACAATCCTTTAGAAGACCCACTTTTCAAAGTATTTACTACATTCAAATTCTTGTTCTGTGAAAAAAGGGCATACTCTTTCTATGGGGAGTCCCCCAAACTTATTGTTAAGTAAAATCTTGAGGATCTATGCAAAATACAGCTGCAATTAATACTTATAGTCAAACCACTAGGTAATACTTTCCTAAAAACTTACACACAAGAAAACTCAGTATCTACCCTTTTCTTTCCTCACAGCAGTGAGAAAGAGAGACGGCAAACTAAAGATTTCAGGGTAACAGAATTTTGCTAGGTCAGGGATGTAGTAAGCAAGATTTCTTAGATTTCTGACAGGACACCTAGTCAGTTTTTAAAGATGACTTTCTCAAAGCACCAGAACAGTCCATACTGATAGCCAAGAAAAGGCCAGCCTTACTGACTATGTTTCATTATCTTGAACACAAAAAAGGTAATACATTTTTGAACACAAAAAGGGTAATACAGGAGGAGGAAATAGAGACAGGCTACCTACGTTTGCAAAAAAAGAACTGGGAAGACCAGAGCTTGTCTAGAATTCAGATTGCCTGAGGATATGAAGGGCAACAACAGGGGATTCTACAGGAATATCACTGAAAGAAAAAAGAAGCAGAACATAGTGCCACTGTTGTGTGTTCTAAAGGCAAGCGAAAAGGTTGAGACACTGAAGGCTTTTTTTTTTTTTTTTTTTTTGTTCTGTTTCTGTTTTTTTTTTACCTCAGTCTTTACTAACTTTATTACTTCCCAGATAGGCTAACTCAGAAGCAAAGTTTGAGTAAAAAGGTGCTAAACACAGAAGAAAAGGATTGACTTCATAGAATCCCAGAATCATAGAATGGTTTGGGTTGAAAGGAACCTTTTATCATCTAATTCCACACCCCTGCTGTGGTCAGGGACATGTAGATCAGTTATCCCTGATCCATCCAGCCAGATCTTGAACGCTTCAAATGATGGTACATCCACAACTTCTCTGGGCAACTTCTTCCAGTGTCTCATCCTCAATGTAAATTAAAATAAAAATAATAAAAAAATCCTTATGTCCAATCTAAACCTAACTTCTTTCAGTTTAAAACTATTACCCCATGTCCTACCACTACAGGCCCTGGCAAAAAACATCTCTTTCCATCTTTCCTATAAGCCCTCTTTTAGGTATTAAAAGGCTATAAAAAGGTCTTCCCAAAGCCTTCTCTTCTCTAGACTAGACAACCCTCTCTTAGCTCTTCATAGTCTATTGAACTTACGCCTCATGTGTTCACAAAGCTGGGATCTGTAGAAAAAATAAAAAAGAGAGAAACAATTTTTCACTCAGATCCCAGCTAGCTTTCCCTTTTTCAGCCTCAATAGATTCCTATGACTTGTAAAGCTCTCACTCCCCAAATACTTATATTAGGGACTTTTTTAATCCAGCAACTATCATGTGTGTTAACTCCTTGCTCCTCATTTCTGTCATTGACAGACTGACTTGGAGCAACAGCAGTCTGCTATATATACATACGAGTGTATGCTTATACAATTTTTTTTCCGTAAATGCCCCTACATGCTTAGCACACTTACTATAACATGCTTGGTTATGATCTGAGGATGGAATCTCTGTCGAGTCCTCTGAGGGTTTTAAGGATATGCTTTGAAACTGTACCCAAGATATTTCCTGATGACAAATTAATTATGTCTCTAACAAAGGTTTACTAAAAATTATCCAACTTTCAAAAAATGCCACAAATATTATTCTCCTAAATGGCTGACATTTTGGGATATATATGATGCTGAAAAAAAGAGAAAGGAAAAAAAAAAAAGTAAACTTTCACTGAAGAACAGCACAGGAAATATGACTTAAAAATAATGAATATTAACAATTGCTGCTTACTTCAATACACAGAATTTACATGTAAATTTTGCATGAGCAACTGTTCAACAATGTTAATTTCTCAGATGGTTTCAATTTATGTTCCTCTCCTATAAATCCTCTAAATGTACTCTTGCTTGCTCAGCCTTCCACAGTTAGAATCTGTACTGGTTGTACAGATGCTTCCTGGTTGTACAGAGGCTTCCTGTTTTCCTGAAGATAGTCTTTGTGAAACAAAAATTTTAGCAATATCTTACAGAAGTTTAAAATCATCACTGTATGCTGCTCTTTGCGTTTGTCTTTGGAAACTTTCTGAAGGTGTTTCAGAAATCTATACCTCCACAATTTGTTGTGTCTGTATCTTCACCTTGTGTCTGCATTTTGTGGGAGAAAAAAAAAAACAAACCTGTTTACATTTAATTCTCAACCTCTTATTGAGACATTGGCACTATTGCCATCATAAAGAATCATTCTACCAGGTTAAAAAAAGTCCTCTCTTTTCCTTTTTTCTTTGCCTTTTGCATTCCCCACTTCCTTCCTTCCTTTTTAAAAAAAATTGTTTTCTGTCAGGCATTTGCCTACAATAGCTGTTCTGTAATGAGCACTTCCAGTCCACTGTGATTTTTGCTTCTTCTGGTTCTTCAAGCACACTGGAAAATTTTAATTTGTTAGCAAGCCTACTGCTGAATGTCAGCACACCTACATACAGCTGCTTCGTTCTTCCTCATCTGACTCCTAATTGCCAGCAATACAGCTTCGAGTTTGTTCCCTGCTGTTTTTCCTGATGTTTCAAAGCCTTTTTCCAAGTCTTTTGGACCAGAGCCTGTGCTTTCCATATCATGAAAATACAATTATTGACATGAAAAGTCAGCATTTATCATCAGATATCTATAGAACAAACTTTTTCCAGTTTTAAGCATGGAGCTACACTCTATAGTTCAGGTCCCTCTGAATGGAAACTGCTAGCAAACACAATTCTTTTTGAGAATTGTTGATCATCTAGCATAGCAAACAATTAGTCAAATTACTCTGTGCTTGGAATCTCTGAGGCATTCATTCATTATCTCACAGAATGTAACTTGTAATAAGCAAGTTTTTTCTAGGACGAAAACAAACAGGTTTTACTTATGAATATGTTTCACTACAGTAATATTGTTATGAGGTAAATTACCATTTGATTCCATTATTTATCATGACTCCTACCATATCATGTTTTACTTAAAACTCAGTTTCAAAAGTCTTGAGATTATCTTAAACTCTATAATTAAAAATATACTGTTCCATATAAAAATATGAACATGATTCAAATGCACAATGAAGATTTTTGTGAGAGGAGGAGAGCTGAAAGACTCCAGCTCTTAGAGATTTTAGTTGCTAAATTTGTGATATTCTTGATTCATGATTTTCTTGGCGTAAAGTACTGATACAGTAGTAAACTGTTACTTGAACTAAATCACTTAGTACAAGTTGACCCAAACACTTTTATATATAGATATATACACAGATACAGATAAAGATAAAAATAAAGATATAGGTAGATACAGATATGTGTTCAGTTCTGGCTCCCTCATTACAAGAGCGATACTGAGTTGCAGGAGTGGGCCCAGAGAAGGGAAAAAAAGTTGGTGAAGGGCCTAGAGCACAAGTCTTATGAAGAACAGCTGAGGAAATAAGGGTTGTTTAGTCTGGAGAAGAGAAGGCTCAGGGGAGACCTTATTGCTTTCTACAACTACCTGAAAGGAGGATGGTCTCTTCTCTCAAGTAACAAGTGACTGGATGAGAGGTAATAGCCTCAAGCTGCACCAGGAAAGGTTTAGGAATGTTTTGGATATTAGGAAAATTTTCTTCACTGAGAGGGTGATCAAGTATTGGAACAGGCTTCCCAGGGAAGTGGTGGAATCACCTCCCCTGGAAGTGTTCAGAAAACATGTACATCAGTCAGTCTCCAGAGAAGCACTGGAAACATAAGCATAACACTAAAGAAGTAGATACTAAGTACTAGGAAGTTCTGTATGACAATGTTACCAGCATTATCAGTGGTTTTTTGATATTAATTGATAAGTTAATGCACAGTACATGTAGGTATCATTCAAACTGCAATAATTATTGTATTTTGATCAAACTATTAAGATATACTAGACCAACAATAATAGAATCATAGAATAATTAGGGTTGGAAAGGACCTTAAGATCATCTAGTTCCAACCCCACCACCTTGGGCAGGGACACCTCACACTAAACCATGTCACCCAAGTCTCTGTCCAACCTGGCCTTGAACACCTCCAGGGATGGAGCATTCACAGCTTCAGTGGGCAACCCATTCCACTGCCTCATCACCCTCACAGTAGAGAACTTCCTCCCTATATCTAATCTAAACTTCCCCTGTTTAAATTTTAATCCGTTACTCCTTGTCCTATCACTACAGTCCCTAACAAAGAGTCTCTCCCCAGCATCTTTATAGGCCCCCTTCAGATACCGGAAGGCTGCTATGAGGTCTCCATGCAGCCTTCTCTTCTCCAGGCTGAACAGCCCCAACTTTCTCAGCCTGTCTTCATACGGGAGGTGCTCCAGTCCCCTGATCAATCTCATGGCCCTCCTCTGGACTTGTTCCAACAGTTCCATGTCCTTTTTATGTTGAGGACACCAGAACTGCACACAATACTCCAAGTGAGGTCTCACGAGAGCAGAGTAGAGGGGCAGGATCACCTCCTTCGACCTGCTGGTCATGTTCCTTTTGGTGCAGCCCAGGATAAATACTTAGTTTCATATATTAGATGTCCCTTTTGCCCATTATAGGATTTTAACAGTAGCAGTAGTATGTGCCTGATGAAAACTCTGGTGATATTAGTGAAGCATCTTCTCTTGGATGCAGTGGTCATACAAGCACGAAATTCTAGCAGAACCAAGTGGGTGAAAAGCTAAGTATGTTTTAAAATATCTTCAAACTTTTTAAGGATCAGTGTTTCGAAGGCAAGATTTTCGTTGTACACTTCAGAAGTAGTGGCATTGAAGGGAATAGAAATCATAGCAAATATGGCACTTAATTCAGTATGTTAAATAAACTGCCATATTTGTAATCCAGCTTTATTACTGAATCTTCATACGTTTCAGATTTATTATAAACATCAGAATATAAAGAGTAGGAGTTGCAAAAGGTAGCTTACATTCAGATACAAAAGTTTGCAAAAAGATATTCCTTCCAAAGAAGCAGTGATTGCTTCAGAGAATTGTCAATATTTAAGCTATTTAAGATACATCTGTAAAACAAAATATTTTGCCAATCCATTAGTAAAAAAAACCAAAACAAAAAACCAAAACAAACCAACAAACCAGATTAATTTATTATTTTTCCACATATCTTATATTCTTCTCCCTCCTTTCAGTACCTTATAGAAACTTGTCCTTCACTTAAGCTCATCCTCCACCATTTGAGCACCTCACTTTTCTTTTATATGCTTTGCTGTTATCAGATGACATTCCAATTGAATTGCTGTGGGTTACTAGGTTAATAATAATAAACTTTCAAAGGGATATTGTTTCACAGTTGTAAAAAAATGCTTTGAAATTCCATTGCAGTTCTAACAAGTTGTTCAAGGTGGGTTTTTTTTAAGATGCTTTATATCTGTTGTGAAAGTCTGAATTGTAAAAGCTGTAATAATAAGACATTCCAACATATTTATCTACTATGATAATAGCATGTCTCCCTGCTTTAGAAAAAATTTGACTCAGCTTCTTTATTTACTCGTTTATCTTTACAACAAAATTAAAAATTAATGCCAAAAAGCCTTATATGTTTAAAACTAAAAATTAGAAGTATATATCTGTGCCTCTAGCTTGTAAGTTTGAATCTAGTATTTTAAATATTTCCATATTTAGTTAAAAATATTTTGCCTTAATATTTTCACTTACTTGCAATAGAAAATATTCATCAGTCATGTTTTTTCAGTCTGAACACATGCCAGACTGTTCTGATCAGTCTATTTTACTAATAAAATATAAACTTCTACAGTTTTGAAAAATAGGATGAAAATTAGTAAAAGCTAATAAATTCAAAATTAAGCTTTCAATGCTATTTTTTTCTGTTTTCTATTTGCATTTTTCCTCAGCAACACAAGGTGATGTGGTTGTAAATGGCAAGGCTGCTTAACATTGTTTAGTACAACAAAATGGACAAAGAGCCTGTTGGGCTAGTATGCAATATTTATGGCTTATATACACCTTCACAGCAAAGCCATGCATCAGTAAATGAGTCTAGTTGGGGTTTATCCATTTATTCATTCATTTTCATGGTCTGCTTGTGTAAAAATAATTTTATTTGGAATTATATATAAAATAGAAAAGACTAATTAAAATCTCTTCCTAATATAACCTAGGAGGCTGTTGTCCTTTGTTGCAAGGGTGGTGGCCCATAGTCAGCCTTGTGATCAGCAGGACCCTAGGCTCTTTTCTGAAAAGCTCCTTTCCAGCTCATTTACACTTATTGTGTATTGGTGCATGGAGTTATTCCACCCCAGTGTAAGAACTGTACATTTCTCTTTGTTGAACTTCAGGAGACTCCTCTCATCCTATTTCTCCAGTCTGTTGAGATCCCTCTGAATGGTCACACACTCACCTGGTGTGTCAATCACTAGTCTCATTTGGCTGTTTAAGGGTACACTGTTCTATCATTGAGATCATTAGGATGTAAAATACCATTGGCCCTAGTATGGATGTTTGGTATGCAGACAATTTAAAATCTACTTCATTGCCCACTGATCTGGTTCGTACTTCATCAGTTTGTTAGTTTGTTAGTAGGAACAGCATTGAAAGACTTGCTAAGGTCGAGATAAAAAACGACCTCTCCCTTCATCCATCAAAGCAGTCGTCTGACAACTCCAAATCACCTTCTTATCTCTGACATGTTTGGAGATAATCAACAGTGACCTTCTAATGACATCAGCCACTTTCCTCAGCTCTTGTGGGTACATCCCATCATGTTTGGGTTTGTTGGGTTTTTTAACATGAAATTTGTTTAAATGTTCCCTAGCATGACTCTCCATCACAAAGGGAAAGTCTTGTCCCCCCTAGACTTTCCCACAGGTCTCAGGCACCTAACATTCCTGAACATAATCTAACTAGTCCAGACTGAAGCAAAAAAACCACCTTGGCCTTCTTCATATACCTTGTCACACCAGCTGCTCTGCCTTATTCAGCAGTAGATTATCTTTCTTTGTTTCCCTTTTGCCGCTGACTTACCTGCAGAATATTATAATTAGAATATTATAATAATGTGTAATTTCTATTAATTTTCATTGTCAAACTTATTTGCTTTTCATCCCAAAACATCAGTGAAAGACCATTTTCCAGTGACTTCTCTTAGTTTTTCTGTAGTGCAAATTATGTGATCTCTATATGTGATAGAAGCAATGAAACTCATTTTACCCCCTTTGAACTATCCAATGCCTTTTATCTCTAATGCACTGTTTCAGGAATCCTTTTCAGAAAAAAGGTATTTAAGAGGTAGGTCAACATGAGCTACAATAACCTACACTTATCACATCCATACTGCTATTATACAGGACACAGGTAGTAATTATAGAAGAATAGATGGTCTGAGAGTTACACATTCAGATAGGAAAAGAGCATGAGTAACAGTCTTGCCTTTATCTAGCAGCCTGGACAAGGGTGTCATGAGAGATAAAAGTATCTTATTTTCCCTCTGCTCCCACAGAGTGAGTGTACTCTGGAAGGAAAGCAGACTTCACAGGAAAGCAAACTTTAGAGCAATAAAATGCATCCTTTCAAATCTTGTTTCAAGTTCCTGGCAGACATCTTTTCCATGGGAATATGTGCAAATGTGGAATAAATATCTCCATCAGTGAACTCCAGAGTATGCATATATCCTTGTGGTTTACACTGAAATTTTGTTCCTAACATAATGGTACAAAAGCAAACTCTAAGTTCGATGTCAAACAGCTGTACACCCACTAGTTTGATAGTTTTTAAAGAAAGCCCACTGACTTTCTGCTTTATTTCTTTTGAGGACTAATTGCATGTTTGGTTTTCACAATACTATTTAAAACAGGAAGAGAGCTGTTACAACTGCACAGTTTAATATCACCCAGTGATTTTCATTATGAAAATTCTTATATTAAAAATACTGCTTAGCTTTCACTAAGGTGAAGGGTCGAAATAAAACTGTAAGACAACTCTCTTTCAAGAAAACTTAGCCAGCAAAAAGATGACCCAAGGCTGTGCTATTTGAAATTAATTTACCAAGCAATATATTGTGGAAATTCTAATATAGCTGCGAATAATTTTTATATTAAAATGTGCATTTTACTAGGGTGCTTTTCATGTCACTTAAATGTTTTCCATTTTGCTCACCTTCAATAATTACCACCCTGGTGGAATTTTTTTTTTTTTTTTTTTGTGGTAGTTGTTGGGTTTTAGTGTTTTGGTTTTTCTTTTGTTTGATTGTTTTCCTCCAGGAAAAACAAACAAACAAACAAACAAACCAAGCACAAATATCAAAAAAAAACCCAAAACACTAGAAACAAAAATGTCAAAGGAAGAAAAAAAATTTGTGAATACTTTTTAAAGGCAACTGTAATATTTTAAATTCTGGAATGTGTGTTCTGGTTTCAGCAGTAACAGGGTTTGGTTTTTTTTTTTCCTTTCTAGTAGATGGTGCAGTGGTGTGTTTCAGCTTTAGTCTGAGAATAATGCTGATTGATTGATAACACAGTTTAGTTGTTACTGAGCAGCACTTACTTATCCTGATCAAGGACTTTTCAGTCTCTCATGGTCTGCCAGTGAGGAGGAGCACAAGAAGCTTGGAAGAAGCAGAGACAGGACACCTGATCAAACTAGTCAAAGGGATATTTCATACCACATCACATCATGCTCAGTATATAAACTGGGGGGAGTTACCCGGAAGGGACCTATTGCTGCTTGGGTCTGGCTGGGTATTGTTCTGTGGGTGTTGAGCAATTGTATTGTACATCACTTGTGGGGTTTTTTTCCTTTTCCTTTTTAGTTTTATATTCTCTCCCCTTGTGATTTTTCTTATCATTAGTAGTAGGAGTATTTTTACTACAGAATCATAGAATTATAGAATAGTTTGGGCCTGAAAGGACCTTAAGATCATTTAGTTCCAACTTCTCTGCATTGGGCAGGGAAACATCACATTAGAGCATGTCTCCCAAGGCTCTGTCCAACCGGGCCCTGAACACTGCCAGGGATGGAGCATTTGCCACTTCTTTGGGCAGCCTGTTCCAGTGTCTCAACACCCCCACAGTAAAGAACTTCTTCCTCATATTGTACTTTAGTTGTTAAACTGTTCTTATCTCAGCCATGGGTTTTACATTCTTTTAATTATCTTCCTCACCCTGCCAGGAGGGGGAAAGATGGAGGGAAAGAGAACAGCTGCATGGTGCTGAGTTACTGCTGGGTCTAAACCACAACAATGTACAATTTTTACAAAACTGTTCAGAAAAGTCACAACAGTGAGAATACAGGCAGTAACAGTCTATGATTGTGATACAACTCTACTTTAATTCACAACATACACAAAACATCCTCTTCCATATTTATTCTATATACATAGCAAAAACATAATAATTGTGAGATACTAGGAGAAATGAATTAAACATGGAGTCTTTGTAGATAATTCAATTTTTCTTCAAGTTTTCCTTCAGAAAAGAAAGCTTGCTTTGAATCAATTTAGTTAAAGGTTTTCTATTGCACAGAATCCCAAAGACAAACATTTACAGAACCTTAAGATATTGAAAGCTATTACAAGGATTTTTGTTGTTTCATTTCCTTTCTTCTTGCTTCACGCAGTTTCTGTGAAAAAAAAGAAAGACTATATACTGTACAAGTTACTCTTCAGATAAATAATTTTCAATGCTATCCAAGACTAAATTCAATTCTGAGTTAAACCATGCCTGCCAATTATTTCCACCTATCTATTTGATAAACTAGTTCTATTCAATTCAAATTCCATTCTCAACAATTTTTTTTATGCAACAATACACTCAGAAATTGATACTTTGTGAGAGACAGAAACAATAAACTTTACTGTTCTTTTTCTGGAAGAAAAGAGAGGAACATCAGGAGTCTGCAAAATTGTATATTACAGCACTAGCCTTGTGGAGGTTCTAAAGCCATTATTTTCATGTCAATGCTGCTTTAAATGAAAGCTGTATGACCAGGTTGAGAGCCACGAAAAATATCTCATGTTTACATTTTGAAAAAATAAACCAACCTGTCTGCTTTCAAAATATGCTTTAAAATGAATACTTAAATTTCATAACTAAAGACGTAATTTCAATTTATCACTCAGTATCTTCTACAGCAGATAAGCAGGAAATTCTGGTTTAGTTTCTGTTGAGGATAATATAGAGTAGAGGGTTAGGAATATATATACTTCCATAATATAAGAAAAATAGATATGCTTCTTTACTGAGTAGGGGTGTTTCTAATAAAGGGAGAAAAGGAGAAAGGTCATAGATAAATTTTCTTTACTGTTAGCTCATTTCCCTTCTTCACATATTCATAACCTAATATATTTCTACAAAAGATTCCACAGGCTACTGTATCTTCAGCATACCTGATCACTTTCCTCAAATGAGGCATAAAATTTGTTTTCTATCCATAACCTTCACTGACTTTAGCTGGCATAATATCCAAAGAAACAAAAATATTAATGATATTGCAGTCACTATCATGGCATAATAATTTTGTATTTATTTTAACATCTTTTAACAGAACAATTGTATAATAATTAAATCAATATATCCTTTTTTTTGACCTCTAAATGTATGTGAGACTGTAGGGTTGGTTTTTTTAATGTGAAGCGAAAGATGGAATATATTTAAATGTAAATCAATTATATTTAGAGTTTATACAGACTTAGAAATTTATAGTTATCAATTTATATTCATATAGAATATGGATCTATGATCATGGTTGAACTGTATGAACACAGACTAATCATGTAATTTTTTATTGTTTTATTCATTAATGAAGTGATTAACCTTGAGAAAAAAAATGTGCCCACTGGTTTATGATTCTTATGAATTCTTATGACTTAAAGAATGAGCTCTGTTTTGATTATCCTAATTTCCATGTACAATTATCTTGACAGACGCCTCACATTTTATGAAACAATTTCTTGCACACATTTTTTAGGTAAAGTTGAAGATAAGCACAAGCAAGGAAACAAATATTTTGACCACAGTTTAGAAGAAAGTTGTGGTTCAATTTTTAAATAAAGCAAAACTTCACTAATTTGCTTAGCAGTTTGCAAGAAATCCTGAGTGAAGAATGCGCACTTGGTATTTCATATTGTAGAACTGAATCAAATGGTGTATGCAATTTTGGTTTTTTATAATGACTGGAGTCCCTATTTTTTCAATTTCTTTACATCATGGATGCCCTCAGAATATTTTTTCCTTCTCTTCTATGCAGTATTAATTTCTGGTGAAAAAATATTTTTAGAAGGATATTAAAAAACAATAATCCCAGTCTTCTGTCTCTAGAGGACTGTATTATGTTTTACAGGAGACTGGAAACTGATTTGTCTATTGCCTGTACCATGTTAAATTATTCGCTGCCTTTGGAAGTCACCTCATTTATGAACAATTAGTCCCAGTTAGAAAAAAAAAAATCAACAAAACAAATAAACAAAACCAAAACCAGTTAAAAAACCCACCACAAACTAAACCAAACAAAACCCAAAACCAACCCAAAACAACCCCCCAAAAAACCAACAAAAAACCCAACCAAAAACCCCAAACAACAGAAGAATTTGAATAGATGTACTTAAAAGAAAGACTGAAGCTTCTCAGGTGCACATTTTATTTACTTGAAATGCTTATTCTGACCAAAAGAATGGTACATAATTTCAAGGCCAAGCTTTAATTTTCAGCGTGTCTGAATTCCCTGCCAAGTTTTTTTCTCACCTCTGCACTAGCCCACACAATGAAATAAGAGAAATGTTTACAACAAAACACAGTTATTCAAAAAACAAAATCACTTTTCCTTGCAGAGTTCTTAAAAATAATTTTTAGTGTGCCTGTTGCATATGAACCGTTTTTTTCAGTGGACTTACCGGTGAAGGACTTTTCACTTTCTTGGTTTTCTTGTTATCCAAAATAATGATTTTCCAAGCTGCAAATCTTAACATTTTAGAGATGCTTTGATTGCAATGAAAAGGTGATCTTTTTCTTTTTCTTCCACATTTAACTTCTATTTGTGATTTATATAGTTTGATTTACTTTTAATAAGTATTAGGACTTATTAATAAGTATTTTATTAAGTAAATAGAACTTTAAATAAATATTAGCTACTAAAACTTTAATAAGTATTAGTATCATGTTTTCTGTAAACACTCAAAAAAAGGTCTTACTTTTGTCAAGTTGAATATATTGCAAAGTTAGAATATTTAAGGTTGGGTCAATTGCAATTATAATGATATTCAGTGCCTAATAAGGGAAGAGTAGATACTTTCTTGATTTTTTTCCCCATTAATCAGGATCATTATAATTACATTAATTTTCTGAAAAGTTAATGTAAATTAAAGATTGCATAACTTTCTATAGCAGATGAGAGATATTTAGGCTGAAGAATTTCTATAGTGTTTAACATAATGAAGTCAAATCATTATCTCTACAGCCAGAGGACAGCTTGCACTGTAAATAATGCTGATTAAATAAGTAAAAAACAAATGTGCATGAGCTGATACACTTTTCATATTTTAAATCAAGTTAGTTACAGGGAAAGGAAAGCTGGACCTAGGGCAGAGAATTTAACTCAGCAATACTGGATTCCAAGAATATATTGCTTATATGTTCAAATAGCATAAAAATGCAAAATTGTCTGATACAGCTGGGGAAAAGATCATTCAACTGTACTGAATTTTAGTATAATAGAAAGCTTGAGAATAATAGTTTTGTATGAAACATTCAAAGCTCAATTTTTCTTCTGCTCAGTTTGATTAAGAATCTTGCATGCCTCATTTGCCAAATAACCTTGAACACTGAAGAGTCCTGATTTCTCTCAGAATGATGGCTCTTCTCTTTATATTCTCTCTCACATTAAACAACTATTCTCCAACATGTCCCTTCTGCAGGTGTCAAATTACACACATGCATATAAAATTCAGCATTTCTAGTTTGGTTTGTTTTCTTTTAAACAAAAATTGATCATATGTAATTTCACAATGAGTTTTTTTGATAAATTCACTGGGGTTTATTATACTTTTCTCAGGAAATACATATTCAACTTTGGATTGTTCTTGATTGCCTAGAACTGAAAACCACAGTTAGTCAAGGGAAAAAACTTGCTCTCATTCTCTAGGAAAGGAATCCATAATCTTAACTCTTGATTGCATTTTGGCTTGCAAAATCTAAAATATTAAGGCACTGAGATGGCTATTTCAATCATTAGACAAAAAGTCAATTTATTCTCATTCACTTTTCAAATTCGTGAGACATTCTTTCGTGCCTTGAGTCTGTGATTTTCTTGGGATTTCACGACTGCAGCTGTTTCAGGTTACAACAGACATTTTTAACCACGCACTTAATTGGTTTGAGGAAGAATTTAGGATATCAGACAGGTCCAAAACATACTTTTTCCATACCTCAGATATGGACACTTCACAACCTTTCTAGCCAGCTTTCTATTTTGACTTGTACACATCAAGTAAAAAAAAAAAACAAATACAAAAAACCCCCCATCCTAACATGACTTTCCTCCACCAAAGGTAAAGTTCTCTTCCCTCCAAAAGACCTCTTCCCTTCAGACTCTGCCACAGGTCTCAGACACTTAGCATCCCCAAACATAATCTAACTAGTCCAGACTGAAGCAAAGGCAATACTGAGTACCTTGGCCTTCTTCATATACCTTGTCACACCAGGTGCTCGGCCTGATTCAGCAGCAGATCTGTATTTTCCTTTATTTTCCTTTGTTACTGATTTACCTGCAGAAGCTCTTCTAGTTGCCCTTCACATTCCCTGTCAGATTCAGTAATAAACTTTCGTATTCACATCCCTGCATGCTCACACAGTATCTTTTTAGTCTTAGAGGTCAACTGATCCTGCTTCAGACTCTTTGGTCATCTGCATTAGTGAGTGTGCTGGTTTTGTCTGGGATACTCAGCTAGAAGCATGAAGATTTTCCCCATTACTATTTCCTGTAGATACCTACTAATTTTTGTACATATGCATGAGGTGACACCCTTCAGCCATGTTCATAGATTACCAAATATCTTGGATATATCACCCTGAAGCCTTTCCTTGCCACTTCACTTGTTTGAGGGTCATTATCTCCCTTTGTCCCTGTTTAAAGTTTCTCATGAAGTATTAGAACCTGTTGATTAAGTTGCTTCTGTCTGACTTGATGAAGGGCATTCCATCCCTTTTTCACAGTTTTGGTCATCAAAGAGGGTCCTTTGATTGGGAAAGTCAAATTCTTTTAACCCAGCAGCACAACTGGCTGTGGCCCACCAAGTCCACTTACACCTTCCAAAGCCCTTCTACCCTTCTACCCCTTCAGCTGGTGTCAGGAGCTGTATTCATGTACCATTATCTTGTTTACCCATTAAACTCAGAGCCACATAGTTTGATATGCTCCAGGTTCTCCCCAGCAGCATCACTGGTGTCTATGTGTCACCATTATGTCTAAGCTTCTGCAGTCTCTCCATGATTTTTCAGATCCAACACCCTGTCCGATGACAGTCTCTGAGAAGTTGATAGAGCATGGAAGCCATTTCTGAGCACATGAGGGGCAAGATGATAATTGGAAACAGCCAGCATAGATTCAGCAAAGACAAATTTTGTCCAAGTAATCTAATTACCTTCTATGATTAAATGACTGGTTTTAGCAGTAGCAGCCTACGTCCATTGGAGCAGATGCCATTTACCTTAAGATTTGGAAGGCTTTTGTCAGTCTCCCATGTTATAGTAGCCTATTTCAAAAGAAATATATGCATAGGTGAACATAAGATTCATAAAAACACCTGGACCACCAGGCTGAGAATTTTATAATGCACAATAAAAGGTCTAGCTGCCAAAGAGGCAACAAATATAAGTCAGCAGGGTATAGACTGGTGACCATATGCTTGCTAAAGCAGAAATGAAGCTATACAGCAGTTGGAGAATACCTTCTTCTTACCAGCATCCTTGTGATATTAACCTGCCCCGTTAGGTACACAACATGCAGTGGTCAGTTCATCATCATTAACCTAGGTGGAAAAGACGTATCCTGTATAATATCTGACTGTATTTTGCAATAATGCAGACTTCCTGCTTTTGCCTCATTCACTGGGGAATAAATGTATGCCTGAACTCAGTTGTAATGACTCATGTAATGGGTGGGTCTTTTAATTTCATGGATTTTTTTTTTGAGGGGGAGGGGAGAGGGGAAGGGATGAGTTTTGGTGCAGAGTCCTCGAAGTTCTGCAAAGCAGCATTTGATTTATATTCCTTTAATTCATTGAAACTGAAAAAAAAAAAAACCAAAAACAAAAACAAAAAACCAAAAAAAAATCAGTTTTAAAAATACAATTTCAAGCAGGTCATTTTAAGAGCATAAAAAGAATATGGTGCCTGTAGGCCTTAGAGATGATACTGGTTGCATTGAAAAATGTCTGTGATTAGTTTTGATGCAATATATTTTGAGCAAAAGATATTGAACTATTGCAGGTAAGTGCTACTTATTGTATACTCCTTTTGGCACTAATCATAGGACATATTAAAAAAAAAAGAAAGGAAAAGTGCAAACAAGAAATGCAGAAGCCTTTGGCTTCTTGTCAGGCTTTAAAATGGATATCTCATCTATTTAATTAAAGAAAGATATTTAACCCACAAAGCTGCTCTGCCTTCAGAAATTGTGCAACATTTAATGTTAAAAGTAGTGCATCAATTAGAACACTCATTACATGTTGTACCTGTAGAAAATACTAGATGATCTTGGCAATTACAGAGGGGTTATCATCATAATAGAAATATGTATCCTCAGTAGATAATATATCATCCTAAGTCCATGATTGCATCATATTTGTAAATAGCATCTGTTTTTGTAAACAAAAAATCCAAAACATATTGCATACATTTTTAGTATGTCTTTTTGACTCTATAAGGTAATTGATATTATTTGTGAAGTAATACATAATTTTATTTTTAAAAGCAGTTAGGTAATATGCAAACATTTAACCTTCCCTTCAGCAGCTTTCCCCCTTCACCATGCTATCTAATCTACCCTGAATTTAATTTCATTTTCTATTATTTCCCAAATGAACCAATCTTATCCTTAATTTCTTTCCTTTTCACTATTTGTTTTATGAACCAAAGAATTTTGCTGTTCATCATGGTAAATTGTAAGTCAACCTACTATTTAAAGAAAACTCTGATGGTTTATTTCTTTGAAAATATAAAATAAAGCAAGCAGAAAACTAACCACTCTTTCAGCTAGGGGCACTTTCTTTAAAGTTTATTAAAAAATACAGTTAACTTACATTCTTTGCTGAGAATCAGACATTTATGGGAAAAAATATTAATATCTAAACATCATGAGATGTAAAGGAAAATTCCTAGAAGATAGTGAGTTGCAAAGCAAAAGCTGGTGGGTATGTGTTTGCTTTTCGTTCTCCCCTGTTCCCCTTTTATCTAGCAGAACAAAAACTACTCAGTGTTGCTGGTGTGTCTAATAGTTTATTTTCAGTAAAATGTTTCAGTGGTGACTCCTATCCCTTTTTGCCAGTCTTTTAGAACTTATATTTGCTTTGTTTTCCTCCTAATAGTTTGTATTAGTAACCCTATTGACAACATAAACTTGTCCAAATTCCAATTGAAGATAGCTGTGGTGTCTCCAGACAAGATCTACATATAAACTCTTTCATAAATATACTGCAGTAGCAAATAACAGATTTATATGATGTTGAACATTTTCCACTTAATATATTGTTAATAACTGTCTATATATTTATCAAGCTGTCATCTCAAAATCAAATTTCACCATAGTTAGTTTCTTGCTATGGATAACCAGATCACCCTGATTCAAAATATCAAGAAGACATAGCTA
Organism: Psittacula echo; assembly: GCF_963264785.1. Classification (NCBI taxonomy): domain Eukaryota; kingdom Metazoa; phylum Chordata; class Aves; order Psittaciformes; family Psittacidae; genus Psittacula; species Psittacula echo. Next base: position 80,733,056 of record NC_137736.1, on the reverse strand, counting down.
TAATGTAACTGATGTTTGCCTCATTCTTTATTAGTGTAGTGTTTTTAGAAGTCGAATACTTAAATGCACCTAGCTCCTACACACTAATTACAACTATCTTTATCATTTTTCATTTTAACTTTGTGTGAATTCAAAGCTAGGTAGTGCCTTCAAGGTATGATTTAATATTGAAGTTACTGTAGATTGTACCATACTGAAAGACTACAAGAGTCTGTGTATATTCACAAACCTCTATAGATGTGGTACTTGAGTCACAATTTGAAATTATGTGAAGCAGACAAGAATATAGCTTTCCTTCATTCTTTAAGTTCCTAGCTTATACAGACTAAACATTCCTATATGCAAGCACAGGACTCAGCCTAGGTATAAAAATTCCTAATGAAAAATATTTAATTGGTTAGTTCATGTAAAACCTGCATGAAATTGCTAGAAATAGTAAATGAGAAAGTTAATATTTCTTGTGAATACTTGCAACAATCTGAACCTATATCTCATACTAGATTATGCTGAGTTTTTTCTTCTGGAAAAGTTAACTTCCATGTATGCCTTTCAGAATATTGTATCTGAAATCACTAGATCTGAATCTGGATTTTTTTCTTCAACATTATATGCGCTGTTAAAGAAAAATACCCTTACAGACTTTATTCATGTATTAACTATATAAATGTTTTAGAAATTTACTGAGATTTCAGGAACTAAAGTATACATTTTTTTTCAGTGTTATACTCTATATTATATCACTGTTATGCTTAATCTATTTTTTCAATGTTATAGATACTGAAATATTGACCAATATGATGAGATACTTTTAGCACTTGCTGTATCTAACAAAGCTTTGACTGAGAGATATAGAAGTAGCATTAGGTTGAGAGCTCCTAAATTTAAAAAGCCCTTTATTTTGTTGAACTAATGTAGAAAATAAGCAGCTATTACAGTAATTAGACATTGTAATAGATTTTTTAAAACCTTGTCAAATCTTGATAACCTCCAATTTAGACATCAAAATATGGACACCTAAATTTAGATTTGTTAATCTGGAGTAAAAACTCATCCCTCCTACTCCCATCTTTGTGGACCTCCACTTTTGAGAGCTCTGAAGTAGATTCATCTATAAACATTTAAAACAAACTACATACTAATTGCATCATTTCAACATAAACAAGTGTACCTTTGAATTGGTAAAGAAAACATATCTAATATTAGTATTATTTAGTATTAATTTGGCCGTGTATTTAGTAGTTTTCAAAATCAAATCCAAATAATAAGAAATAATTAGGAAATAGTGAAGTTATGATGACTCATTAGGGACTACAAAGAGGAGTATTGTGCACTGATACATAATAACATGAAGTACACAAAGCAAAGCACTAATGTAAACAACCTTAACAATGAATATTTGTGAGGCACTGGAACAGGTTGCCCAGAGAATTTGTGGATGACCCTGAATGTGTTCAGGCTGGATGCGACTTTGAGCAAGCTGGTTTGGTGGAAGGTGTCCCTTGCCCATGGTGAGGGGTTGGAACTAGATAATGTTTAAGGTCCCTTCCAACCCAAACCACTCTATGACCCTAAGAATTTTAAAGAGCATTCCAATGTTTTCCTGAAGCCAAGTTTATAAGTTGCAATCATGAGAATATTCCTCTAAAGTACAATGTTTTTTCTCTCAAAAAAATGTTATACTGTAACTGTAGTTGTGTAATTCTAAGATAACGTAGTAACAGTAATCCCTAGTAGATCTTCTGTCTTTAAATTTTCTCCATTTATTTAGAGGTGAGTTTAGCTGATACGCAAAGAAAGTGACAATTTTTTTTCTGGACTGCTGGGTGTACTTTGAATCCAGATGATTTTTTAGCAGCGTATGTTTTCCAAGTTAAACAACCCTCATTTAAGTGTAATTTTTATTACTTGGGTGCATAAATGCAAACCAAAACAAATAAGAATAATACAAACCCCTCTTCTGGGCGACTTTTTTTTTATATATATATATATTTTACTTTTTTTTTCATTATTGGATTTTTTTATCTGTTTGGCTTTATCTACCAATGACAAAGAGTGACTAACTGCACTTAGAAAACAATTCGTGGCTTGGCCATAACCATTTATGAATTTTGGTTTGGTCCTGAGATAAATTTCTGTAAGGCAACCAGAATTCACAGTACATTGTCTATCTAAACATATGAATCATAAATAAGAAATATTGCCAAGCTGGCGAGTGTGGTTTAGCCTATAATGTACCTTTCAGGAGTTCCATTTTGCATCCCTGATGTATATGATGTTCTGTTTACAGAATTGGTCTACTCTTTTCATACTAATGACACTTATTTGATATTGAATGGGCTATGCACATGGGGACAAAGGCCAAGTCTCCTTACTGTCTCAGAATTAAAGGGATTTGGCTTGAAAAAAACCCCCATATTATATTAGTTTTTCTACTGTATGGAGGTTTTGCTATCTCAACTTTAACCAAGCAAACAAACACAGAATACCCACTTTTGAGCTTTTATGTGGCATCTCCATTGGTTTCAGCCCAGTGGTCACTGGGTTTATTCACTGACCTACCCCATTGTTCATCCTGTAATAAATATAGATATGGTGACTTCACATGAATGGCTGGAGGGTGGTAGTTGATCATACTTAAAATATTACTTTGCTACTAGTGGGTTTTTTTTATATCTCACAAAATTTTTTGAGATGTTCTCAATTCTCACATTAACTACTATTATTTAAACAAAGATTCAATACACTATAGCCTCCAAATACATTGTGTATTCTTAGCAGCTTCCATGTCACTTAAAAATTTCTAATGAGCATCTGATTAATTGAAGGTGCACACATATTAATAAGCCATTGCATAGTTATGGTGTAATACTCCTTTTTGCAATAATATTAACTGAAATTATAATAATTATAATTTATTAATTGCAACTATTAAGCACATGGACAACCAGATAGTTTCTTTACGTATTTCATCAATTTAAGTTCAGCAATCAATTTAAGTTCTTTGTTGGCAAATTTGTAATTTTTTTATATACTAAGATCCTAGAAGATAATACTAAGGAATAGTCTGTTGAAGTTTATGAGATCCAACTCTGGATTCTAAGGCTCTTGCAATGTATTGTGTTAGATTACTTTCTTATTTTGGCTTTGTAATCTTATTTAAGGTATAATAGAATACTATTTTTCTCTTTTGGCAGCATTCTAGGCTGAGTTTCAAGTACCTATATTTCACCCTGGCAGTGGTCTTGGAAGATATCTAAGCACCTAAGTTATGTTTGCTTTGAAAATTCTTCTTACCATCATTAGAATTTGATTTTGAGTATTGAAATTAATTCTTTGATGCAACAAAAAAATGGCTAAAATTTGCATGAGAAAATATCTTTCTCCAAACAATTTTATCAGTATTTAACTTTTTTTGGAGGAAAGGGAATATGCAGTTGGAAAATTATTGTGGGGGATTTTCTTCAGGGCGGGTTGTTTATTTATGGTAATATCATAGGCCTCAATAGCTAATGATGAGGAAATATACTTCTGTAATTCTTGAGAAAAAGTATGAGATCCTTTCTGGGGACATTTTGGAGCTCAGGAACTGGTAATATTCATGTGTCTATAGGTGAATTATTGAAATTATAACTTACTGACATTGGAATGCAGCTTTTCTTTAAAGGCTTATTGAAGACGTAAATACAGAACAAGCTTTTCATTTTCAGACATGGAAGAATAAAGAAACCAAATTACAGCCCAGGTGAGTAAGAGTTTCTTTTCATAACACTATCATGAACGATTTTCCAGTGATGTAAAATGTAATTTGGTTCAGAAGTTTTCAGTATGGTGCAGATATCATTTGACATAATTAAACTGCACTAAACTGAAATTAATTTTAGGAAATTTGGGAGCAGGATCTCTGAGTCCCTTAGACCCCCTTTGTGAAAAACAAAAAAAACCTGCAAAGGTATCTTCAAGTTATATTAAAGGTGCACTTGAAGATAAATTGTGACAGAAACAAATCTACAGGTGCTGCTGTAAAGTGTCTCATGGTCACTCATTCTGTTTTCCTTCTGCTCGTGTATGGAGAAACCAAAAGCAAAGCTCATGTTTTACAATAATTTCTATTATTAAAATATTGAGTGCCTCCATTTGGAGCAATAAACAAACAACTCAAGCTCCTTTAATCTGCATACCACTTGCTTTAGTTTCTGCCTGTCCCTAGAAATGAAAAAAAGAAAGGTATCTATATAGCATTCTTTATTTCTTAGCCAAGTATTCATAATTTTTTCATTATACGTATATATTTTGTTCATAATATATAAATGTTATTCTCAGTCATTGTGTTCCAGATTCATCCTGTATAAGCAACTTTATGTCCATAAATGAAGATCACCGTTGTGTTTACACTGTCCGTTTACCTCAATCTATATTTCGTTTCTGGTATCTGATTATTTTTGCTGCATGAATGCCAGTTAAATTTTGTTTGAAAATCTGCCAGCTGACTCCTGCTGCAGAGAATTGGAAAGATTATTTGTTTCAGCATCAATTTTAGTATTTAAATGCACTGGAACAGGTTTTACTCTCATTATCAAGGATATATCCCAAAATTATCCCACCAGGCCTTCTAAACACTGTATGCTATTCTGTTGTAGAGACTGGCAGTGTTGTTATGAAAACACTTCCTTGCCAGTCTGCAACATTGTCCTCACATATTTCAGACACTTTATACCTAAAGTAAACAATAACAATAATAATCAGTCTATATCATTATGCAAAAAAAGTAATACTTGAACTGAGTACAACATAGATGCAACAAGCACTTTCCAAGTGATTTAGTTCAACTGGAAAAGACATAAGCCTGTCCATTCCAATTGGCTTGGAACTGGCCCCCTTTTTGGTTCACAAAGCAGATTAACCATCTTTGGAGACACAGAATTAGGCAGGTCAACATATTACACAGGCATCTAAGCTCCAACTGCAGTCAATGGAGATCAAGTAAATATTATCACCACATCCTAGAGAGCTATTCAGCTTTCCTTAATATACATATCTATGATCAACTTCCCAGACACCACTGAGATGATTAACAGGAGCTTAGATGCCTCATTCACATCTGGTCCTTTACGTTTGGAGTCTGGAGTTTTGCACTAATGCAACTATTTTTGTACTGGTAAATTAAACCAGACGAGAATGAATACAGGCACTTTTCTGCAGTCATCCATGCAGTTTCACTGTACAGCTGGTTGTCAGCTTCATTCTCTTCTGTGACAGACTTGCAATGACAGACAGACAGACAGCAATGCCAGAGTACTTCTCACTGCTCACTGGGTTATTTAAGGGAGCCACCTGTCAAGTGCATAATTCCTTTCAGTAACGCATCCCTTTACATGTTACATTTTGGGGTTTGGGGTTTAGGGTTTTGGGTTGGTTTGGTTTTGCTGTGTGTGGGGTTTTTTTGTTGTTTTTTTTTTGTTGTTGTTGTTTTGGTTTTTTTTTTGTTTGTTTGTTTGTTTTTGTTTTGGTTTTTTTTTTCTTTGTTGACTTTCTTTGTGGTTTTCAGTTTTGGTTTTGTTTTGCCTCCCTGTTCTTTGTAGTGTTTTCCATACCTTATTATCCAAGCAGGAGACTCATTTATTTTGCACCTAAACCAGGCACCCTTTTAGTCAAGGAAGAGAAATAAACATATTTTTATTCTAGGCAGAAATGTTTCTCAATTTTGAAGGTTTTCTAAAAAAAAGCTCAAATTAATTACATCCAAAAGGTGCTTATTTGTCTTTGAAGACAAGTTAGTATAACAGCAGATATAAACATTTACTATGTAAAGATCATAAATCAAGTAAGATGACTTGTCTTTTTGTATTTCACACAAAATTTACACCAAATAGTCCACAAATGACTCAGTCATCATACTTATTGCAGCTTCATTTGACTTAAAGTCCTTAGACATTGATTTATTCCCTACATCTCATCACTCAGAAATAACACAAAGCATATAAAAAAGAGGGACACAGTATGGATAAAAATGAGTAGCCCCTATCATGTAGAAATAAAAACTTAATAAAGTTTAGTATCTCTAAGAAAGCCTTATAAATTTATGGTACTCAGTGGATTATCTGTATTTCAATGAACATCCCATAATAATATTTCCAGGGTCAATACTCCAGCAGACAGCGCAATACTTCACCTCATTAGTACCAGATACTAGGAATGGTATTCTGCTCAAATGTGAGCAAAACACACAAGTACTCCCACCATGACAGTAAGCCATGGAAACTGGAGAAAGTTACCTGACACAGACCTCTTCTGTCAATAAGGTCATGCTCTGATTTTCTTGAAAAGTACACAGTTTACAGTCTTGTCTCTTCTTTCTTTACAAGAAAGCCCCAGGTACAGACCCTGTGAGTCTTAACAGAAATGTTAAAAAAGCTATTTTGACATCCTGGGATGATTCTGAATCTGGAGAACTCCCATCATCCTGCCCTTGCCATATTGGAGGACAAACTCCCTCTCTTCCATTAGTTGACAATTGTCTTTTCTCTTAACAACTTCGGTAGGCAGCTGCACTGACCTTATCTGCACCTCACTTATCACCTCCCAAAACAGTTCCATCCCAAGAAAAAATATTATTTAGCTGGACAAAGTAATTATAGCTCTTGTGCCAAATGACAAAGACTGATGCCTGTCTCAAAGATGAAGTAGAAAAGACTTACTACTTACAGCTATCCCCTTTTATGATAATTCTTTTCATAGAGAAAGCTATTCCCTAGAGAAAGTGCAGAACAGAGGCAGTGAGTGAGCTAACATCATAGGACTCCAGTGCTTGAACTGGCTCTTTACTTTCTTTTATTGATGTACTTAACACTAGAACTACCCTGTGACAAGACACAGGCACTCCTTATGTCATTGCTCCTACTGATCTGGGGAATGTCTGCAGCACAATCCACGTACCATTACTGTTTTCAGAGCACTCAACTATCACCTAAGATAGCCTTCTCAAAGAATAGATGTGATTAAAGAGCAATTTATCAGTTCTGTGTAAAATATGTTAAATCAAATGATTAAGACACAAAATCTGTAGGGGTACAGAGGAGAATGTTGACTCCTATAAGGGTACCTGGTCAAAGCAGCCATGAATCAGAACTTGCAGAGACAGATCTGACCAAGAAATTATGACAGAGGTCATAACAAGAAAAAAACCTGGTTAGTGAAATGAAGAGTGTGAAATTTTTATTCTTTTCAGTTGGAAGGATAAAGAAAGGATGGGAGAAACCAGAGGGTCTTAAAACCTGTGCAATAAACATTAATAAAGACAGTAACCAGAAACAAACCTGGTCAGTCACACTAGTTGATGGGCTATCAAGTAAGTGCAGGCAAACCAGGACTTTGCAACTGATAAGGATGCAAACCTGAGTGTCCCAGGTGTTGGAAGGGGTTGCTGGGAGTGTGCAAACTGATGAGGCAATGTCCACAGGAAGGGGGAGCAGGGAGGAGCAGAGCAGAATAGAAAAAGGAATAAAACCGGGCTGATGGAATTTTGATCAGAAGTGGTCAGTATGTTTATCTGGCTGAGCCCTGCACCTTATCACTACTGTCTGTCCTGTCTTCTCATACCTTCTTATTAAAGCTTTTCTTAACTCTTTGCCTGCATAATATCACCATCTTGTGTGTGTGTGCACTAGCAGTGCCAGCTAGCAGTGAGACTAACATTAGTGGACCAAGTGCCAGCTCCTGCAGTCAGACTGGGGATGTGGGTGCTCCTGGTCTATGTCAGCTACTAGAGCCGCTGGGGTCTCAGCATCACCTGCTGCAGCCAGTGTGGGTCATGGATGTCAGCCACTGAGGCAGGAACAGTGTGTGTTCCCAAAAACAGCTACTCAGGGGACCTATGTGTGTGAGGCTTGTGACAGGCTCAACAGCAGTGGCTGGAGCAGGACTGCAGGGAAAAAGACAAATTATAAAGGCAGCAAGATTTATTAGACAAACTTCTTGAGAAGATCTAGATGGAATTGGAAACAAAAGGCAAATTGGTGCAAAATAGTGAAGTAATTTCTGGGTCCAGGGAATGTCAGAAAACATAAAATGGAATTGGAATGCTACCAGCATACTCACAGTGCAGGTTCTATGGTAGTTTACATTGTTCATTTTGTAGGTATCATTGAGGACTACTTGATGTTTGCTATTCCCCAAAATTTTTCTCAGCATTATAAGAATGCAGGTTCATGATGTTACTAGTTTGGCACTGCCATGTCTCTGTAAATCTATGTTTTTACTCAGAACTCTATTAATTAGATTATTAGCACTGGTTTTTGGAGGAAGACGGTAATCTAGACATAACTGAATGACTCCATATTATGACATCTATAAATGCATGTTGCGGGGTTGTCCTTTCCCAGGAGATGTCTTCTCAGTATTTTAAGTCATCTGCTTTAAAATACAGGGTAGCTTTTTGTAGGCCTTGCTATTCAGTCTGAGAAATATGAAAACATACAGCATGTTCTTCAGTATGACAGTGTTTTGTATTTCTGATTTGCCTTTCCCACCATTTTCTAAACTTCTCTGGTCCCTAACACAGACCTTTCCTTATCTGTGCTTAGACTCCTGCTGTCTAACACGTTTATCTACTTCCAGTATTTTCCCCCAAGTATCTGTTAAGCCAATGCATATCAACTGTTTAAACAATCACTGTAATCTAAAATTATACCAATGGAAAATGAAACACAACTAAGCATGCCATATAGATGAGATTTATATAACCAAATATAGCAGTTTACATGGAAATGAGTAAATTTGTGGGGGCTCAAACTCCCTTCAGTGACTCATATCATGTCTATCCATGTCAGATGCAAACAGTGCAGATCTTAAGTATGTGGAAAAAAAAATATAAATAAGATGAAATAAAAGTTATGATGATTGAACACTAAACTCACCAGTAATGATCAATCACTGAAATCATTCTTAAATTTAACCTTGTTTTAGATCTTGGTCAATTGAAGTTGATGAAAAAATTCTTCATAAGGTTAGTGGTTCTTTCATTGGAATCATATGAATGGAGAAGTATAGTTAGACGTATAGTATGTATATATAGATGTATAGTATCTTAGTTTCTCACAGGTAAATAAGTGAAATCAGCATAAAATAGGCCTCATACTCTATTTCTATTTGCATAGCTGAAACACTGCTAAACAGCCGCTCATCAGCTTAAGTAATTATAGTGTAAATTGCGTATTCTAAAAGTCACAGAAGTGACTGATATAAACATCTGTCTGTGTAAAATGTTTTACTATGTACAATAGTTGTGTACTAGTTATTTATTTAATACCAGCATTAGAATATTTTCCAATACAAAGTCCTAAGCAATAAAGGAAAATAGTAACTTTTCCTTATTCATAATTTCTGTTCTGTGATATCCGAAACCAAACTGAACATATATCTTGCTCAGCAAGAAAGTCAGCTAATTGGTTGCCAAATTACCTGCTGTCTTTAGGTTTTCTTTAGTAAATTCATATAGGAATTAACTATTAAAACTTAGCTATTATATTTTCCTGCTACTGTCAGGTAAAGGTAAACAAAGATAATAGGTAAGATAACAAGGATAAGGATAAGGATAAGGATAAGGATAAGGATAAGGATAAGGATAAGGATAAGGATAAGGATAAGGATAAGGATATTTCTAGCAGATTCTAAGGAATTGTCAGCTGCCCTTGATCAAAGAGTGCCAACAGCTTTTGTTCTAGCTGACCCATTGATTAGGGAGGGTCAAAGACCCTTTCAGCCCATGCTAAGGACAGTCCTATATAAGAAGCAGCCTTTTCCTTTGTTGCTGAAGTTGGTTGCAGGATATGAAGAAAAGGTTAATGAATTTTGTCTATCCAGCATTTTTGTCTTTAGCTACAGTAGTCAGGGCACAGTCCCCATGTACTGCTGGAGGAGCTGTCCATTTATAATTAGACTCTTGCATGTGAATGGCGCTTCAGTATGAGGATGCAGCTCTGAAAAATTCAGGCCGCAAGCCTCTTGCTGAGTTTGGGGCAAATCCTATTCTAGCCTGAATAAGTGTGTGATTCTTAAGGACCTGTGCTGCCAAGGAAATGAACTGTTCGAAGAAGTCAGCAGACTGCAGCATTAGACGCAGTCCGGGTTGTCCCTGAGAGCTTCAAGAGCCGAAACCTCCACCTGTTGTGGAGGGTCAGGAAGAGCCTGTTCTTATGAAGTCTGAGAGTTGAAACTCCCACCATGATGAAGTTGGAAACTGGTGGCTCCTCATGCCGGAAGGAAGGATCCTATGCATAATTTCACTGCCCTCGTAACTGATGAAGAGCTAGTAATGCTGTCAAATGGAATGTTTCTTGTGACTGAGCCTCAGTCATTCAGGACTAGTAGAAGTAAGCAGTGATGGTGGTAGGAGACTCCCTGCTACGAGAAATGAAGGCCCTCATCTGTCAAACTGTCTCTTCTTGTAGAGAGGTTTCCTGCTTGCCAGGGGCTTGGATTTGGAATGTTATAAGAAGGAAATTCTCTTCTGTGAGTGTGGTGAGGCACTGGAGCAGGTTGCCCAAGGAAGTTGTGAATGCTCCGTCCCTGACAGTGTTCAAGGCCAGGTTGGACAGAGCCTTGGGTAACATGGTTTAGTGTGAGGTGTCCCTGCCCATGGCAGCAGGGTTGAAACTAGATGATCTTTAACGGTTGCTTTCCAACCCTAGTCATTCTGTTTCTATACTTATGCTGTTAAAGTTTGTCCACCTATCTTCACTGTTCTTCCATACTATTCTTCCATTTGGACACCAGTGATACCTCTGGGGTGATTGGGAAAGTACTGTGTGACTACCACACTTTGGAGACCTCATGGGGTTCTTGAACTAGTCTTATATCTGCTAGAAGGACAGAACAGCAGGGTATAAGCAATCAGGTTAATTTCTCGAGGGCACTGGCACCAACTTTCTCTGACTCCTTGATCATCTGTGTCAGGAAGATGCTCTGCTAGACCACATAGTGGAGGACCTCTTCCATTTAAGGAAAGACTGAGAGATCTGGGACTGTTGAGCCTGGAACAGAGAAGGCTTGGGGGAAGCAGATTTTGTCAGCATGTATGGCAAAATGGGAGATAATGAAGGTGAGGAAGCCTTCAGGCTCCTGACAGGTTAAGAGGCAATGGATACAAATTAAAGAGTATTTAAATTAATTTGATTTAAAGTGAACTCTTTTGCAATAACTTCCTGTCATACACAGGAAGAGGCTGTTCAGAGGTTGTGAAGTCCCCATGTGGGCAGACAGTCAAAACCTGACTGGACACTGTCTCAGGCATCCTGTTGTAGCTGACTGTGCTTTAATAAGGACGTTGGACTAAATGTTCTCAAGTACCTTCCAACTTCAGATTTAGTAGTTTATTGAAATACCATTTTCATTTTTTTTCAAAAGTTTTTTCAAAAGAGATGCTGTTTCCTAGGTTTCACTGGCACACTATATTAATTGCAAATCGGCTCATGGGAACATATTTCCAAAATCAGAATTACAAAATTAGAATTAGAATATGTTTTATTGGCATTAGCAATATGGAATGACTAGACTATGGGGAGTGTTAATTTGAACATATAATACATATGGATAAAGATACTGAGAAGTCAAGAGAATCCATGTTTAGTTTGAAGTATGGGTTTTTTCAGTAATACAGTTGTAATTTCAGGTTTCTGAGCTCAGTTCTAAAAGTAATATTATATCTTAGGGCCTCTTGTTTTAGTGAGAACTGATGCTGAATGCTTCACAGGAACACCATACACACAAACATCTGTGTATATATTTTCATTATATTTTAAATATCAGATCTGTCAATTCTAAAGAGTTGGCTGGTGACAACTTTGAGTTCCTGCTGAGTTCCTAATCATTAGCTGAGAAACCTCACTATCTTCTGATCCTGGGAAAACATAATTGCATTGTGGCTGCAGATCTGTCTACATCCTATATAGTTTCTTCAATTGTACACTTATACCTCTCTATAATTATTCATTTACTTCTTGGATCAGTTATGAAAGAAATGTGTGCCTGAATGCAGTTAGACACAAATAAAGAGTGCTCAGCTGACTTAGTTGGAGCGAAAAGGGTAGAAATATTTAGAAATTGTTTGTCTTTTGTACCTAGAACTTTGTTTGTAAGGTACATGTAAGGTTCTTTGTTGCTTTCTTTTCACAAAATAATGAAAAACAAAATGTAGTTCAACTGTATGAACATTGGAAAAATGCCTTGGAAATAATGAAAATTACTTGTTTTGGTTTTTGTTTGTTTGGTTGGTTTGGTTTTTTGTTTTTTTTTATATGTTACTATATTTTCAAATTAATCCCCATTCATTGTTAAAGAGACTACAGTCATTAGAATCAATACATGGACTTCCTTTTATGAAACATACAAAACTGATTTGAATTACTTTTCTGCTAGGAAATATAATTGAGATGTTTCCAACCTTATACACCTTAAAGGTTCTATACTCAACAACCTGAAATCCTGCTTAGAACACAAAAAAAACAAAAATTCTTTCTTCTGCTGTGTCAACGTGTTAAGGCAGTGGCTTGCTGTGATGTAATCAGCACCCTACCCTATTAAAGATATTCTCTTAAACCTCCTCCATTGGGAGTTTTCTATCACAGAAGTTAATGAGACAACTGGAGAAAGATACAGAAATACGCAAAGGACCTTAATAGCAACTTATACCTCTGGGAATTCTTTCTGTTACTGGAACTAAAAACTCATCTACATAGTGGAGCATTAACTATGGCAAGCTTAGATGATGCAGTTGGTGTAAGTTAATAAAAAAGCCAGCATAATGTAATCTTATTTCCAGTTTCCAATGGGTGTCAGTGTAACTTATTTAATAGATAGTTCCTGAAAATGCATGCATATAATGCATACACAGACATACACTGGATTTCTTTCAGGTCCCGTTTAATATCTTTATGAATGACTTGGAGGGGATGATATAGTTTACTCTCATCAAGTTCTCACATGACAGCAAACTGGAGGGGTCAAGTTTCTTCACTGGAAGGCAGTGAAACCATTCAGAGGTACTCTGTCTGGAGAAGTGTATCAGCTGGAACCTTATGAAATGTGGTAGGAAGAAATGCAGAGTCCTGCCTTTGGGAATTAAAATACACACCTTCTCTTAGGCCCTGATAATGACATCAGCTTGTATTGGGCAGATTCACCAGGGTGATCAGGGCTAGAGTATTTGGTCTGTGTAAAGAGTCTGAGGGACTGGAGCCTTGTTCAGATTGGAGAAGAAATGGCTTGTAGGAGGCTCAAACAGTAGCATGGGGTGTTTATGGGGTGGTTAGAAAGGAATCGGGGCTAGCGTGTGCATAGAAGGAGAATGAGAGACATTAAGTATAAATTGACAGAAGAGAGATTCAAACTGGGTACAAGGAGAGGAAAAGTCAGGCAGGGAAACAGGTTGTCCAGACAAATTGCTTGCCTATATTGGTGGTGGTTTTGAAGACCTGATTGGGCAAAGCCCTGCACAACCTGTTCAGAGCTTGACCTGCTTTGACTTCTGAGCTCCCTTCCAATCTTACTTTATGAATCAGTTTTTGCATCAGTAAACACCACAGTAAAACCTACGAGAGTAAGATCTTAAAGGAACTCAAATATTTTTAAATATATCTACCTTTTATGATGTAGCCATACTGGGTGAGATTCAGTTGCCCTTTTCTTTAGGCTGTCAAAGGGAACTCTGCTTGAGTAGCATTGAAGAATCCTGTCTCTTCTCCAGAAGAACACTCCACAAGGTCTCATAACACACCTGTGAGCCCCTACGGGAGTCTCCAATACCCAGCTGTGTCCAAAATGGAATGTAGGCAAATAAATTTTAGACATCCATGTCTGATGAGACATGGATCAAAACTTTAAGTTCACTATTTAGTTAAGAGAAATTGTCAACTCCAGACAGCAATGTATCATATATCTACTTGAAGGAAAAATGAAGCAGCATGTTCTGAAAGTACCTATTTATCTCTGTTTAATATAAGGAGAGTAATATCATATTTAGACATACAATTTTTAGAAAAATTCTTTCTATTTCCTCCTGGTGAAGTCTTCAGACATTGATGGCTTGCTGTACCCATTCCTCCTTCTTCCTCAAGAACAGGGGAGGATCAGGATTAAGACATAGGGAAATACTGAAGTAAGGAGCACAATACCAGCTTGTACTATCAGAAAATGTGTGCATAACCATTTTGACTATTATTATTACAATTTTTTTTCTAAGTAATGTTTTCTTCTTTCCTGTAACAGATTTAGACTAACAATAATTCTTTGGTTAGACTTTTTAGATTTTATTACACAAAAAAAATCTTAGTTTTGCATAAATATGTATTTTGTTATTTATTATGAGATTTTGAGTGTATGACGAAGTACCTGTCTGATGCATTCCATATGTTTGTACTACCACTGAGCAATACAAATAGAAATTTCTGAAGGGGAAAAAATAGTGGAAAAGGATAATTCCTGTGCATTTATAGTTGGAAACAAGGAGTAATAAAGTTTCTTAAGTTAAATGCAGGCACCAATAAGTCTTATGATATGAATGCTTTTCAGAAAAAGATTAAAAGAGTTTCAATATACTTGAATGGGTCAAAAGAGTAAGCGTGCAAATTTTAAATAAAGCATTTTTTATCTGGGGTCTATACCATTTAAGTTTTTATGCAGGTGAGCAAATGTTCAGCTAGTCATACTGTCAAAGCAGAGTCCATTTAAAAGGAATAATGAGAACCATTTGCCTTTGTGAGTACAAGAATGACTGTATTTTTATTTTTTTTTTTTATATCTTGAAGGCCAGATCTTCCTGTAGATTCATTGAAACAAGTTGATATTTTTATCAGCTGAGGCCAAATATCATAGATCCATTCCTGTTCACCCATATAGACTCAATGATTTAATTTTTCTATATTTCTGCCATATTTTCTGCAAAGGGATAAACTTTTCTCATACTGGGTCACAGTAAATATAACTGTGGTCATTATTTTTCAGGTTATGTAAATTGACATCTTTGCATTTTTGTTTCTAATTTTTTTCTTTAAAATAATCAAAAGTTTTTCTCTCATGTGTCATGATTAGAAGCTTTGACTAGGGAAGGGAGGAAGTGAAGGGAGGCAAAGAGAATATTTTAATGCTTTGAATATTAAAGCAATTGTTCAAAATAAAGGCCTTATTTTGATTTGCAGCTGGGAGACTGTACAGTTTGACATTGCCCTTGTCACATAAATTAGGTCATTTCTTATTAAAAATCTTAGATTTCCTAGAGGCTGCATAAAATAATATTACAGAGAAGAGATATCAGGCGTCTTGTCCAATTTCTAATAGGAAAGATTGTAGAACTGAAATTCTGACCTGATTAAAGTCAATGAAAGTTTTAGCATTGATTCAACTAGGAGAGGATTTTACTTGAGGTAATCAAAATGATCCTAGGGCAGAGGGAATATGATACGTAGCTTTAAACTAGATAGCAAATTTATATTCCTCCATTAATGCTTGCCACAAATTTTCATTCTATCTCCCACCTCCACTTCAATTTTAGACATAAATGTTCTTCAGCATATATGCCTTATGCCAAACTGAGGAGGTGAGTTGCTGTGTACAATACATTTTAATCTAAAAAAGGCACTTAATCAGGGTGCGATAAAACTCACTCTATTGGTTTCTTTTTTTTTTTTTTTTTCACTCAATAATGAGAAAGACTGAAGTTGCTATATCAACTTTGGGAACCACTGAGAAATTAATCTCACTTGATTTAAATGTTTTCAAAAATTATGGCTGTATTCAAATGCCTTGGGCTTCCTAAAAAGCTGCTCTTCATTCTGTTCCACCTTAATATTACCACTATGTTTCTAGTTCCTAGATAGGAAATTCTTCCTTGGTAAAATTATAACTACAAATTTTCGCTATGCCCAAGTACCATGGCACCAATTCAGATATACTATTCATTAGCTAACTCTTCCAAGAGAAATCTGAATTTAGATACTTGATCTGTTTTGGAAAGGAGCAATGAAGCAAATCCTTCCTAAAACATCCCAAAAGTACTTAAAAGCCTAATTATTAAAATTGAAAAGATACATAGTAATTTAATTTAAATTAAACAGTAAAAGTATAGTATTATTTTAAAACTATTATTATTTATAACATCTTACATACTGAAATTTTAATTTTTATTTTGCACTTTGTGCATTTTGTACTGTAGTATATTTGATCATTGGACTTTATCAGCACTGTGAAGGTCAACGGATTTTAAATGATAATGTTTAAAGTAACAAGACCCCCCCTAATGCAGAAACAAAGAAGGCAATGTAATAACTTGGGAGGGAAATTTCACTTGAAGAGTCAGGAGGTGATGTCAGCTAGCAGAGATTTATTAACACTTTAAAAGTCTATAACCTAAGGAACTTACAGCAGCAGAGACATAGATTTTGAGGTTTTTTGAGGTCATGTCCCTAATTAAGATCCATAAAAAATATGCTGTAGAAACTCAATTGTTCAGTAGTGATTGGCTCTTTTAACATTAAATGACATTCCAAAAAGTTAATGGTTTTCCATTAGCTGAAATAATGCTGCTAAACACCTTAATGGCTAGACCAGAATGCTTTAAATTAGGTAATCTCTGTCCTCATCACAGTTCTGGCCCTTATTTTGGTGAGGTTGAAAAGTCAACATCTCCTTTCTACTTCTTTATTTTCCAAGATTGTAAATCAAATATATTAGTTTCTACGCTTACCATGATGTTGACCTTCTCTAACTTTCTACTCTAGAGGTTCTATCTTGGAAACGGCTGGAACTGGCTTTGTCAGACACAGGGGAAGCTTCTGACATCATCTCACAGAAGCCACCCCTGTAACCCTCCTGCTACCAAAACCTTGCTGTGTAAACCCAATGCAATGGGAAAAATAACAACATAAAAGTTTTCTGGGGAGGAAAAGAGCACTAATTATTACTGCTAAAAGCACCTTCCAAACACCACATTATAATGTTATATCTATCACTGAAATGAAAGTAATTAAATTAGAATTAATGTACAATATCTAAGTAGATAGTCTATGCTGGCTAAACATCAGGTCAAGATTTATGAAAACTCCCACATGCTTTGATATACAATTTTAGGGAGTGTGTAGAAACCAGTTGTGTAATTTTTATCAGCTTTCATGATAGGGAATGTATGTTGAATTGTGTGGAAGAAGAGAGGATATAAATTGCATTCAAAGTACATCTTTTACGGTTCTGTTATGTTATTTATCTTTTTTCTTAATTGAATTTTCAGGAAAACATTGCCAAATTTACTAACTACACAACCACAGAGATGATAGAAAGGTCAATTTTTTATCTAGATATCAGTATTTAAATATGTAAATATGAATCATGGTATTATAGAGAATTGTTGTTACCTGTGTGAATTTATATCAATTTATTTTCATTGAGTTGATTGAGGATTATAAGCATTAATAATATTTGAAAAGACATTTTGAAATTAGAAAAAAAATTTTTAAAGATTCTGAGTTTAAGTAGTTATTCTTACTTCAATAATTGTGAAAAATTTACAATATTTTTTAAGTTCTTATTTGTGAAACAATTAAGCTGGGGTTCTATTAGCAATTCCTATGTGAAACATTGAAATTGTAGTATCTTTTCCTGAAGACCAGGATTTTTATAGCATTTAGATTTGTGTCTTTCAGAGGCTGTTGTTTTGGGTTTGGTTTTTTGGGGGTTTTTCCCCCTTTTAACTCTCCATAGGTTTTCTGAACATCTGTTTGAAGATGTTTTATTACAATTTTTATAAGCTTTATTTAATCTTCATTGTTTGGTACTGTATTCTGCTGTGCTTACCAGGTATACTTATTGCCTCCTGCTGCTTCAAATTCAGTTTTTCAAATTTATTTTGAACCTCCTGTTGTGTTTAAATTCCCTGGATCTATTCTTTACACTGGATTCACTGGCTGCTTGCATTCATGAATATAAATATCACACAAATAAGTATCTCAGAGAGTGGTGTAGTTTTTTAACTGACATCTGTCTTCAGTACAGCTATTAGATACAGATATTTGTTATTCAGTCTATAGACTTCTTCCAATGTGCTGACTTGAACATACTCTTCAAGTGTAACAGGAACCTGTGGTTCCTGTTATGCATAGTTCTCTAACACCTGTTTTAACTGTTTGCTTTCTGTGAAAATCTTATATTTGTGGCCTCCCTCTCCTGTCCTGATGTTACAGTGATGCTTGGATATTATCTTTCTTCACCTGGATGAAAGAAGTTTTTTTACACAGTATATGAAAAAGTTGAGTGTTTGGATATGGTTATACATATACATCTATGGATATGTCTAGCTGGCAAACATTTGCTCCTTTACCCAAAGCATGCTATTTACAGTAGTGTTGGCTTAGTATTTACTTGTCGACAGACTGATCCTTTACCTCTAGGCAAAACTATGCAATGACTAATACTTACATTTCTAAAGATTATTTCTCTTCTAGCAGAAAGGCCATATCCACCCTCCAGAACACTTGATTCTAGTTCTTTTTCTCAAAGACACGTGGTGTTTCTCTGGCCTTAAGATATTTTTGTATGTGTTTCTTTTGTTGTTTCATGGAAAAAGAAAAACTAAACAACCAAACCACTAATAAGCGTTGAATGTATTGCAGCATGGTATCTGATGATGATATTTGGGAGTTCTTGAGGGGTCCTTGAGCAGCGTAAAGCTCACTGGGATAATTCTTAAGGACTACAATGGATCCAAGCCTGGTACACTCATGATACAGTCATTCATACTGCCTCTTGTTAGAGGTCTTTCACATGAATCATCTGGAAGGTTTTTTTTTTTAACTTGCAGAAAGCTATTTGGGGTGCTAACTTAACTTCTTTACATTCCCTATCAAATAAAGACACATTGGCTGAATGCTGATATTTACATTCCCAGTGCATTAACAGATAAGGATTTTGTGAGACATTTTAGATGAACAAGACCCCAAATAAGATAATCTCTTCTAGATAATATGCAAATAAAAAAATAGTCAATTACCCAAACACTTGAAGATTTTATCTCAGTAAGTTCATCAAAAAGAGCAAAAGCTGACATTATAAATTCTGTTTCAGAGATAAACATCTGAATCACTGGAAAATAATCCTGATCTGTAATCAGCATGTACTTTAATAGCCAGTATAGAAATCCAGACCTTGTTTTAGAAAAAATTGAATCAACCAGGGTGTAGATGGGAAAAAGACAGCATTATGTCAGGACAGATGGAACACAGGTATGCATTAACTGTTAAAAAAATGTAGTTTCAAATCCAAGACTTCAGGATGCTCATTTAGTGTTTATTATTTAATTCTACCAAGCACAACAGGAAATAACAACAGCTATCCTCTTTTCTTTAATAATCTCACATTTTAAAATATACACTAGAACACTATAGAGAGATTAATTCTGTGACTAAAAAGTTATTCAGAAGCTACTGATAGGAGAACGAAATAATGAAATTAAAAAAACTATTGCATAATATACGTAAATATTATTTAGCCTGAATAATTTTTTCACTACAGGATGTTTATACTGGAGTACAGTGTCATAATTTATAAAAACTGGTTGCTCAGCTAAATTAAGCAGGAAATCATAAGCAGCATATTGTACAGCTAAATGGGATAATATAGAGCATTACATGGCAATTAGTATTTGTGCTGAAATACTCAAAGAAGTTACTCAGTACTTGTTAATTATTGTTTCTTGAACTTTTTTTAATCATCTGACACTTGCTCAATTGTCTATTGGACAATATATAGTAGCATTCTTATGGCTATGAAATAAATTTCAAGACTGGCTAGTGTCTGCAAGAAAGTTTTCTTATTGTGCTTTCCATAGCATAGGCAATTCACATAAAGCAGATGCAAAACACTGTTAGCAATTGTGGTATAAAATAGCACATGGGTGCTCTCACACACACAAGTATAAAAAGCAGCACTTTAAGTAAGTATTTAAATTTTAATTAAATATTTCAACAGTGAGTTTCTCTAAAGAGCATGGATAAGGATTTTGTTATTTATATAGCAACAAGAAAAGAAGAAAAACTCTGTCTAAAGTAATAATTAATACATAAAATCAGACTTTCTGGAACAATTAGATAACTCCACAGGCGGGAGTAAATTATGCTCTTTAGATTCAGATACACAGAAAATGTCAGTATTTATTCAAAGTCTTAAGTCAGTACTATTGGATTCTCAAAGTCTCTGAAGAATGCATTCATAAAAATGACTGTTATTTTACTTTTGAAAGAGTTGCAATTATTTCCTTTCGCAGGTTAAAAATACATGAGGTTTCACAAATATTTGTCTCTGTTAGGTCATTAAAAACACTAGAGGAATATAGACATTAGCTCAGTAATATTTACTGTTAGGCTTGCAGATAGTCACATTAAACCTTTACGAATCATGTGTCAGAATATATTGAGGAATTTTCTGTGATTTATATAATCTATACAATTGTAAAATTACCATTAGTATATAGAATATACAATTGTGTTTTACCTATTTGTGCTAAAAGAAATACATGTACATTCATTGATAACGCAGTTCAAGTCCCAGAACTAAGAAAAAAAAACTTCATGAAAGAACTGGACAATTTTATTTTTTTTTTTTTAATTTAGTTTGCTTTTGAATTAGTTCTCTGAACTGGCTTAGTCTATGACAGCATGAAAGCCAGTTACTACTCACCGGCAGAGAGGCAGGCAGAAAAGGTAATCTCAAATTAGACTGGTTTAAGCTGGCATGACACTAAACTCTAAGAAAGTGTGTGGGGATTTTGGCTTAGCTAAATGGAAGTTAATAGCAGATATGATTATTCGCTGTAACTATGAGGAGAAAATATTAAGATAAAACCAATAATTTTCAATACTAATAGGCATAAGTGGGCATAAACTGGTCATGTGTAAATTTAGGTTTAAGATAAAACCAATAATTTTCAGTACTAATAGGCATAAATGGGCATAAACTGGTCATGTGTAAATTTAGGTTTGACCTTAAATGGGGATTTTATGGTGTAGTTGCTCACAATAGCAGAGAATTAAGCTCAGCTGATTGACAACATTGCTTTAAGACCTATATTCCTGGGAAAAAAATAGAACTGGAACAAAGCAAGCCATGACTTTTCAAGTACCATGGAGACTGGCTTGGCAACTACCTCAACCAATTCCCTCAGGACTATGGGATGTGTCTTATCAAGTCTGATAGACTGATGTATGTTCAGATTCCTCAGGTGATCACGAACTTGATCTTCTATTGCAGTGGGAGGGACTTTGCTCTCCCAGACCCTGTCTTGTGGTCCATTCACTCGAGAAGTAAGGGAGAAGTGACTGTGTCAGCAAAGACTGAGGCAAAGAAGTTGTTGACTACCTCCCCCTTCTCTCGGGGAGTATGCTTTCTTTGATCTTCCTTTCCTGGCTGACATACTTGTAGAAGCCCTCCTTTTCCTGATTTTTTTTTACACATCAGGATCAAGAGCTCTTTTACTCAATGGGAAGTGTTCCTAAGGATCTGTCAACTCTTCTTGTAGTTTGTTTCTTTTAATTACTGCTTTTTTCTTTTTTTTTTTTTTCTAATTTTTTTTTCTTATCAGCACAGAGAGTTACAGCGATTGGAAAAGATTATAACCTGTGCCTGTACAGGATTCATTTGCATATCAGCATGAGCCTACATGAGGAATTATTTATATTTTGCATACTTTTTCCTTAAGTATAAAACTAATCCCAAGAACAAATAATTTGAAAAGATTATCAAGGCTGCAGCCTCAAATTCTCAGGACTACAGTGAATACTGCCTGTGGATATTTAATTCAATCCCCCTGCATGTAAAGTCGGTGAAGTGTAAAGTGAAGATTGCAGAAACAGTTTATCTGTGCAATAAATTGGTAGGCACCAACATTAAGTCAGAGCTCAGATGGATGCTATTAAAGACTGGCCTGCTCCCGACTTGGGAAAGCAGGTACTGCCCTGTATAGGAATGATTTTTAGCGTAACTTCATGTCTCCACCCATGACCAAACCATGTAGGAAATGAAGGCTAGAAAAAAATTCACACTAATCATTCAAAGGCCATTAATAAACTAACAAAAACTTGGAGTAGATGTGGATTTTGACAACATTCTTGAATTTTCCAGGCATGCAGTTGTAAGACTGGGGATAAGTGAATAAGAAAGTCTTACACACACTTATTGTTGGAAAAATATACACTAAAGAAACAATAAGAGTATGTAAAAGAAAAGATTGTATCACAATCCCCATGCACAAAAAAAGTAAAAAGGAGTTTGTCAGTTAACAGTGTTTCAAACATTTGGGAATGTCAGAAATTATTCTGATTCTATAAATTCAGTTTATGGAGAATTATGCAAATATATATGTGACAGATGATTTATGTGGAGATTTATATTTACATCTCCAGGTAAATTTGATGGATATTTCATAAATATATATAAATATATATATTCTATTGGGTTTACATTGATGAAATATAGAATAATTTAGGTAGAAAGGGACCTCCACAGATCATCTAGTCCAAACTCTTGCATAATTAGGTCAGGTTGGTCAAGGCCAAATCCAATCTAGTCTTGAACACCTTCAGCAATGGAGATTGCACAATGTCTATGAGCAAGTTTCTTCAGTATTTGACTACCCTCATAGTAGATTGATATGTATATCTAATCAAAACTTTCTAAGTTCCAACTTGTGCCTGTGGCCTTTTGTGCAGTCACTCTGCACCTCTAAGAATTCAGCTTTGTCTTCTCTGAGTTCTCTGATCAGTGAGGTGTAGACAGCTACAAGGTCTCTCAGAAGCCTTCTCTTTTCCCAGCTAACCAGGCCCAGGGCCTTTAGACTTTCCTGGGCTTCAGCTCCCTGATCACCTTGGTGGTACTTTGCTGGACTCCCTTCAGTATGTCAAAATCCTTAATGTACTGGAAAGGCCAAAACTGGCCTTGGTAGTCCATATTGTCTTGTAAAAGCTGAATGGAGAAGAATCAGCTAAATCTGTCTGATATATTGAAATATAATAGTTTATTTCAGTTAATGTGACTGGTGAATTGTTAGCAGGACCACGGCAGAAATCCATTAGGACATATTCCTATGTCTCTAATTGGATGAAGTTCTTTTTCTCGTCCTTTTACCAGTGGTCTGGAACAGTCTACAGCTCTTTGTGTTGCAATTAGTATGAGTTAGGCCTAGACAGCATAGTTGTTAGCACACACCTGTGAATTTTAAACCAATTTTTCTTTTTTAGTACAAGTAGGCAAAGTATGACCCCTCTGCCTCTTAACCAAAACAAAAGAATGAATTTTGAACAGTTTCTCTTTGCTCAAGGAAACAGATGACCAAACTATGCAAATAGTTTATTGGTCATCAAGGAGTTTAAAAGCATCCAGAACTGTCCTAAATAAGTAGATAATGAGTGCCAGCAATGCTCACAGCAATTCAAAAAGCAACATTCCTATTTAATCAGACCTCTTACCGAGGAAATGCTCTCTACCCAGTCCTGGTGCTGAGAAAAGTAAAGAATTTGGGAGGAACCCAGGGAACTGGCAAAACCTTGAGGGACCCATAACTCTACAACAGAATATAGGACCATTTTTTCAACATGCAGCAAACCTGAGGGAACCAGAGAAAAGCCCAGGGACCTCACACAGCTGGATCTGCTATGCAAAATCATCTCTCCTCCTGGACTACCTCATCTCTCACAGCACTGCGAATTAATGTCAGGAATTGCTACGCTGGCCAACCCAACTTATTTCCTGAACTGTGCCATCTTTTTCATTGAAAGCAAAGTAATGAAATTTGTAAAATTGCATACATCTGTGATTAAATTGTTTCAGTGTCCAAATCCATTTCTTCTCCATGTGTTCATTTGATCTTAAACTGTGACGCTGTTGAAATGAGAAAATCTGTTCTTTAATGTAAAAAGGAGGGGTTTATGCTAATTTTTCTGAAAAGCCTTCTGTGAATAGAAGTAATGTGAGAGAGAGCTAAACTCAGGGGTTTATTATTACATGCTGAACACAAATCCAAAGCAGGCTGAAGGCTATCTATTGTATTACAAAGAATGCCCTACCCCAGACGGGTGCTTGACTTCTTTCTGAAGGACTATTACTAGGAACTAATCAATATGATCCCCTGAACACTCATCCTACAGAGGGTTTTAAAGAGCATACCTGAAAGAAATATTTTACTTTTTTTTTTAAATAGCCTTAGAACAAAGTAATAGCAGAGTGTTAAACCTTCCAGTGATAAGCAAGATCTGTTCTGAACAGTCAGAATCACAGAATGGCTGAGGTTAGAAGGGACCTCTGGAGGTCACTGTTCAACCCCCCTGCTCAAGAAGATGTCCAGATGATTTTGAATATCTCTATGGATGGAGACATAAACAATATCCCTGCTTAATATCCAGTATCAAGCAGAGTATTTGCTTCCATTACCTTATATTTTTGTCACTCGTGCATTCAAACTGAGGCACACTGCCGCCTGTTGAAATCGGCATAGCACACAACTTCGGTAAAAGCTAAGCTTAATATGCACGTTTGTTTTGTTCGATCTAAGCACATACATCATCCCTACAAGTCTTGGATTAGAGCATAGTACTTTTACACATTCAATTTCATTGTTTAAAGTTCTTCCTCCTTTCAAATGTAGTTACTCTTCCTATGACCAGCAAACAAGCTGCAAAAGGGGGGGGAGGGGGGCGGGCCGAGAAGATGTCCGGAGTCCATGAAAGCGCAAGAGGACACAAGATTCTTAAGGCAGGTTTTCTAAGTTTTCTAGTAAATTTTAGTCAGTATCTGGTATGGTGTATTTAGTAGAACCCAATTATTTCTTGTGAAGATTAGGTACTTTCCAATAACTATACATATTCCAAGTTGGAAAATTCACTGCAATTAATGTATGCTTCCTCATAAGGACTATGTACTTCCTTATAAGTAAATAAAAATTTAAATATGTCTCACAATATGGATGAATATCTGTTTTTTTAATCAGAATAAGAGGAGGAACAATGAAGAAAGAAGGAAGAAAGAAGAAAGAAAGAAGGAAGAAAGAAGGAAAAAAGAAGAAAGAAAGAAAAAAGAAGAAAGAAAGAGGAAAAAGAAAAAAGAAGAAGAAATAAGAAAGATTTTCAGCTGCCATGGTCAGAATAAAACCTATAACACATATCAAAGATCTAAAATAGATTTCATGGAAATATAAAGCATCCAGCAAACATAGCCCATAACATTTCTAATAGATAAGCAGTAATTCTTTATTTTTGATGTAAATAACTTCATTCAATCAAGTGGAATAGGAATATAATCCATTTTTACACATTTTATGACTAAAGTCACATCTTTGAAATAGTGTCTTTGAGCTTCATGAGCTTTAAAAGCTTTATCATTACTTCCAGCACCACGCTAAATATCAACATTTTTTTAAATATTTCCACAGTGTAAATGAGGTGGTAAAATAAATTTAAAATGTCAAAAAAAAAGTTACATTTAAAAGGGGTTATTTTTGCTGTTGAATAAAGTATTTGAAGGAGAGAAAATGAGCTCTTTATGTCCAAAAAACCCATAAGAGTGAATATCTACTTTAAAATGTAAATTTGAATGCTGAATTTTTTTACTGGCAAACCAAAAGCCAAGAGCATTATATCTGGGGATTTAGCTGATCCCCCACTTTAAATGCTCATCTATGATTAAAAAACCCAAGTCAAACAGTTTCACAAGAGCACCTAGGAAAGCCTCAGGTTGTGCCTTTAGAAGTTATTTGAGCTATGGCAGAAATCAAACTCAGTGTGAAAAGGTTTCCTTTACTATTTTGAAATTACTTACAAAATGATGGCATGGGAACAAAAGTCATGATTGAGTGATCTAGACTAAAGTTGGTCATATTAGAAAGAAGTTCTGTATTTAGAAATTATAATAAAATATTAATGGTAGCATATTTTCAGAGATGACTCATTTTATTGGCTTATATCTTTACAGGGCTGTTTTTCTTATCTGTCATGGGCACCACTGTTTTTAATACTAGTAAATTTTCTTCCCTCTTGCCAGGTTGGTTTCATTTGTTTTTTGTTTTTTGTTTTTTGTTTTTTTTTTTAGTGTAAAATATTTTATTAGATTTATTCTACCTTGTTATTAAGTTTTTGGCAATTAAGGCAGCTGAAACATTAATAAGACTAAAAGGTCCAGGAGGATTTGAACACAATAACATTTAATTTAGTAATTGAAATGTCTATCTTACCTGTAATAATCAAGAATGATTTTTACAAGATAGGTACTGCAGAGAGCTGTGTTGTCACACAGGGCTATGAGGGGCAGGTGGTAGATCACCATAAAGTCAGAATAAATAACATTCTTATTTAATATGTCTAGTCAGTTATTCAGCTTCTCCTGCTTCCCTCTGTATATCCTGGATAGTACAGCTTTAGTCACTGGAGAGGTGGCAGCTGAAGCTTTTTTCCTTTTCTAGGGTGTAAGATAAGGTAAATTGTTAAATTTTCTCCTATTTTGATTAACACTTTGCAAAACTAGAACAAAAAAAAATCTTATGCATTTTATTAAAGATCCATAGGAATCTTGTGGCTATTAATTTCAAAATCTGCTATACACAGTATTTTATTATTCTTAAGGAACATACTGAGACCACACTAAACCAAGCTGCACTCAAACTCCTTAATATTGTAGGATACAAAACTCCTACTTCATATCAAAGTCAATATCTATTTTCTGAAAATAGGTTATCTTACTCTTATGTAAATTAAACAACTGTCTATAGATTTGTCAGATCTGTATCTCTTAACTCGACTTTTACACACAATGTTAGGCTAATTACTAAATGACAATACAATAGATCAGGTGATACTAAGCACCAACGTTTTCTAAGAGAGTGGTCTGCATTACTCATCAAATTTAGTCCCTTCTTTTCTGCATTGTTAAAACCCTTAGTCTTAACAACCATTGAATGGACTGATGATGATGTAATTTTCAGTTAAATAAGGTTGCTTAAATTAAGTGGCCTGCTAATTAATTCAGGAAAAGTCTTCAGAGGTCTTCAGATTATTTTCTTTCTATGGTACTGGGACACCACGGGTTCATGAATATTGTGGATTCTTTCTCTAGTCACTTAACACAAGTAGCAAGCATCTGAATTTGAACATTTTATATTCAAATTACAGCAATGGAATGCTGAATGTATATGTTATACTTTTGGTAAAAAATTGATATGGCAAATAATATCATATTGAGTTAGTTATTCCCAAATAATTGTTTAAAAATTTAATACTTATGATAATATCTTTTGCAGACAATGTATGCTTATTTACAGAGCAATTTAAAACTTTAAATTCGTTATGTCAGTAAAAGAAAGTGTTATGCGCACATACACATGCACATGACTTGTGGAGTTACTGAAAGAAAATTTACATTTAGCTATAGTTTAAATTTAGTATAGTTTACACACTCATATTGCTATCAATATTAGTGCCAGAAGCTGTCCTGGTTTAGAAGTAGCAGTCAGTTTTTCTCCTTCTTAGTAGCTGGTGCAGCGCTGTGGTTTTGACTTTCGGCCTGGGAACAGAGCTGATAACAGCGATGTTTAGACTGACCAAGGACTTTGTGAGTCTCATGCTCTGCCAGGGAGGAGGGGAAGCTGGGAGGAAGCAGGGACAGGACACCTGACCCAAACTAGCCAAGGAGGTATTCCATACCACAGCACATCATGCCCGGGATGTAGAACGGAGAGTTACCTGGAAGGGCTAGATCACTGCGGGGTGGGGGCAAGTTATTGGTTGATGAGCGGTTGTATTCTCTTCCCTTGTTATTTTCCCTTATCATTATTATTATTGGTGGTAGCAGTAGTGGTTTGTGTTATACTTTAGTTACTAAACTGTTCTTATGTCAACCCGTGAGAGTTGCATTCTTTCGATTCTCCTCCCCGTCCCTCCAGGAGTGGAGGGAAGAAAGGGTGGGGGGGAAGTGGACTGCGTTGTTCTAATTTACGCCCTGGGCTTAAACCACGACAGTTCTTTTTGGCGCTCAACGTGGGGCACAAAGGGCTGAGATAACGACAGATCTGATCAAGGCACAATGCTGATTTATTGGCTCTCAGAGTTGTTTCTCTTGATCTCACAGTTTCAGTATGCTGTAGCTTACTTAGAGCCGGTATTTGCTGTGTTTGTTTATCAAGTGTGGGCCTTGGGCTAAGGTTCTTGTTTCATTGTATTTTACAGTAATGGCTTGTAATACGGGCGGGCTCCGGCAGCAGGGTGGGGTGGACGTGGCTGTGGACTTGTACCTGGCCGTCCCGCTGCTCTTCACTGTCCTGGCCCTCGTCCTCGTCTCCATCTTTGTGAGGCTGTGGAGAGCCGAGGGGGAGCGGCCCCGGGAGCCGCCGGCTGCTAAAGCTGCCCGGGAGAGCGGCCCCGGGGACCAAGCGGCGGCGGGAGCGGGGCCGGAGGCCGCGAAGGAGGCGGCTGCCGAGCAGCAGGAGGAGGCAGCGGAGGAGCCGAGCCCCACGGCCGAGCCCAGTCCCGCGGCGGCCGAGAGCATCCCCCGGTGTATGTCTGTAATAAATGCATGTCTGTAATAAAGCCTGTCTTTTGCACATTATTTGGTTTAACCATTGTTGTGGGTTAATCGCAATAAGCAGCTAAGACCCACATGGCTGCTTGCTTGCTTCCCTTCAGTGGGGTAGGGGAAAGAGTCGGGTAAAAAGTGAGAAAACTCATGGGTTTTCTCATAAAGACAGTTTAATAGATAAAGCAGAAGCTGCATGTGCAAGCAAAGCAAAACAAGGAATTCATTCACGACTGCCATTGTCACGCAGGTGTACAACTATGATCAGGAAAGCTGGGCTCCCTCATGTGTAAGGGATACTTGGGAAGACAAACACCATAACTCCACATGTCCCCCCTTCCTTCTTTTTCCCTCAGCTTTTATTGCTGAGCATGATATCATATGGTATGGAATATCCCTTTAGTCAGTTGGGGTCTGTTTGGCTCTGTCCCCTTCAAACTTCTTGTGCACCCCCAGCCTACTCACTGATGGGGCAATGTGAGAAGCAGAGAAGGCCTTGACTCTGGGTAAGCACAGCTCAACAGTAACTGAAACATCCCCCTGTTACCAATACTGTTATGGTCACAAATCTAAAACATAGGAGCATGCAAGAGCTCCTATGAAAAAAACTAACTCCATCCCATCCAAAACCAGTACAACATACAATCTAATACAGTGGTCAGTGATCAATAGTAGATTGCTAAGTGTGCAACTTTATTAGTACATCTGTGAGAAGAAGAACACGTGTAGTTCTGAGTAGCTCCACTCTCCAAGTTGTCTTTAATCTAACAGGACAAGTCAAAGCTCATGCTCACCAGCAAGTACTGACTCTTACTTGTACAGTATGGGGGCAAATAGCCAGTTTTGCTGGAGCTTAGTGCAAGAAGGATCCTGTCTGTTTATAATGTGGAGGGTTTTGTCTTTGCTATCGGAGTAGTTTTAAGTCCATTCCATATAGCAAATGAGTTAAAAAAGAAACCTGTAGCATTTTGTCCATTTTTTCTGTGAACATGAAGACCTTAAAGAGAAAAAAAAATGAAAAGTATTCTTTCGCAGTCTTACTGAAGTCACTATAAAATTAACAAAGGACATAGTTCTACTTGTGCCCTTATTTTTAAACCTTCTAGAAAGAATGTGATTTAATGCATCAGTCAAAGGGTATTATGTTAATTTTATTATGGACATTCTAACATCAGCTTGTTTAACACACCCTTTGTGCCAAACATAATCACCCAAGAGGAAGTGCTGGTTCTGTACAGATCAAAAGCTCTTGCTTCTTGGGACTGTTTTTAATAA
This sequence comes from Psittacula echo, assembly GCF_963264785.1. Taxonomy (NCBI): domain Eukaryota; kingdom Metazoa; phylum Chordata; class Aves; order Psittaciformes; family Psittacidae; genus Psittacula; species Psittacula echo. The sequence continues at coordinate 80,703,197 of NC_137736.1, read as the reverse complement.
ACTGATATCAGAATATCTTTGAGAGGATAAGTGAAATATTTTAACTTTGCAGCATCCATTCAGTTAAAAAAAAAAAAGATATTATTCCATCTACCAAGTGAAAGGTCTTATTTTTAACTAACTAGAGAATTTGAGCCAGATTTAGAAAAACTCTTTTGCAGCTAAAACTGAAAATGTCTAGTTCTGAGCTGTACAATTAAAATATGGCAATCCAAACATCACACTCCAGTAGCTGCCTAGACATACTCTATTTTATCTGAAAGCCAGTATTCAATACTCCAAAGAGCTTAAGCTGTTATCAAAACACATGGGACACATAGAAACACTACAGCTTCACAAAACTAAATTACAATTGTGGTGTTTGTTTTGTTGCCTTTTTATTTTAATAAAAAAATGCTACTGTTTATACAGTACTACTACTAAAACCACTTACCCCATGAAATAAGAAATCTGTTCAATAAACTCCCTCAGGCTTTAGCAATGGAAAACCACATTTCCCTTGCACCGTGTGCAACCAATTGGCTAAAGTTCAGGCTAAATGATGGATAGATGAAGTGTATCTACAAAAAGCAAGGTAATTATTTAATGGGATTTTTGTTCAAGCAGAACCACTCCCAAGTCAAGGTTTTCAGGGAGCAATTTATGTGCTTAAACTTAGATGTCTACTTCTGTTTGAAGTGTCAAGTATCAAAGATAGATAGCTTGGCTGTTCTGGCAATCTGAACATAGGATATTACAGAGAATCACATAGTTCTGATGCAGCAGCTGGTGTCAGTGTAGGATATGATTGTTTCTATGATGGCAGTAGGTGCATATTTAAATGTTCAAATCATGATTCCCAAAGGACAGAGTATTTGGAAAAGCCTCATTCTGTCAATTCAGATTTTGGGCGGGTCAGCATTCAGTCAACTATGTAGAAAAGATTTTTGACATTTTTACACACTAACATTTTCAGTCTTTGAGGGCTTTGTTAAGTCTTGACATGAATTGAAATAAACATTTTTCAAAAGCATATGTTTCCATTTCATATAGCTTATGGCATGTTATAAAGACTCTGTACAATGTCTGAGTCAGATGAATCCCAGGCACAGCTACAGGTTGGGCAAAGAAGAGATTCAGAGCAGCCCAGCAAAGAAGGACTTGGGGGGGTTGGTCGATGAGAAAATGAACATGAGCCAGCAGTGTGCACTTGCAGCCCAGAAAGCCAACAGTATCCTGGGCTGCATCAAAAGGGGCATGACCAGCAGGTCGAAGGAGGTGATCCTGCCCCTCTACTCTGCTCTCGTGAGACCTCACGTGAAGTATTGTGTACAGTTCTGGTGTCCTCAACATAAAAGAGGCATGGAACTGTTGGAACAAGTCCAGAGGAGGGTCATGAGGACGTTCAGGGGACTGGAGCACCTCCCATATGAAGATAGGCTGAGAAAGCTGGGGCTGTTCAGCCTGGAGAAGAGAAGGCTGCATGGAGACCTCAGAGCAGCCTTCCAGTATCTGAAGGGGGCCTATAGTGATGCTGGGGAGAGACTTTTCACTAGGGACTCTAGTGACAGGACAAAGGGTAACGGGTTCAAACTTAAACAGGAGAAGTTTAGACTGGATATAAGCAAGAAGTTCTTTACTGTGAGGGTGGTGAGGCACTGGAATGGGTTGCCCAGTGAAGCTGTGAATGCTCCATCCTTGGCGGTGTTCAAGGCCAGGTTGGACAGAGACTTGGGTGGAATGGTTTAGTGTGAGGTGTCCCTGCCCATGGCAGGGGTGTTGGAACTAAATGATCTTAAGGTCCTTTCCAACCCTAACCATCCTATGATTCTATGATTCTATGAATGTATTATTAATGTTCATTATGCATAAATAATAAATACTACACTATTTCAAACCTAAATCAACATTATTGAATTATTAAAAGGGCATCAAAGAGGCATATTATGAGACACAATTTAAAAACCAAGCAGCATTTAACATGATGCTTTTAGATGGGCTTTTTTAATTGCGCAATGTATTTGCTCATAAAAGCCCTTATACAAAGGGATGCAGGTAAACAGAGTTTTAAGACACAGGAAAACAGATGAAAAAGTTCCAAGGGATTCCATCAAGGTCTGTGGCTCAACTTTACCTGAACAGATTTTCAAATCTAGCTTTTCTATATTTACAGATAAATCAAATGTGAGATGAAAATATGTCCCTTCAACACAGTTTTTAAACACAAACAAATTTGAATCAAAATGTAACAGCACATGATTACAGATACTGATAAAACCCCAGTATTTCTATATTGCTCATGTTTTTGGATATCCTCTCTGACAGCACAGGTTATGAATGGACTTGAATATAGATATTTGCCTGAACTTCTAGTGATGTTGTGGATTACTGATTTAATTACAAATCAGTAATTGATGGATTGTTACAGGAGCTCTCCAGGTGAGAATTTTTGCCTGTCCCAAAGACTCCCTTCACACAATTCTTGCTGTGCGTGGTGCATATCTGATCCTGGGAGGATGATTTGGCAGTTTCAGAGATTCAGTTTGGATGCTTCTGCTGAACAGATTAAACTCTTACATAAATAAGACATTTGTAAACAGTCAGTAGGAACTATTTTTGCAGATGCAGAAAATGTTATGTAGAACTGTCTTTCTTATGCAGTTAAGGTATTTAAAAGATCTGCTTTTAATGCAGTTATGTACAGCTGTTTTAAACAGAGATAGTTGGAGTAGTCCGAACCAGAGCCAGAGAATTACTTAAAAGAAACATGCACAACAAGGAATCCTGGGCTCATGCCCCACTTCTTAAGAATTTTTTAGCCTTAATGATAAATCGTGTGATGACTGGCTGACTTAAACACTTTATACCAGCAGTTCATTAATGGGTTTTCTGATGCAGTAAATTATGTTAATATTCCTTATTCTGAGCCATAATCTGGTCAGATATAAGCAGTCTATAAGCAGCTGGGAGAAGCTGCACAATCACTAGCCTTGTTCTTGTGGGGGGCTTCAACTTATCAAATGTCTGCTGGAAATACAATACAGCAAACAGATTTTTTAATTATTGGCAAAGTAAGAGGAGGGGGGTTCAGCAGAGCTCCTACCTTGGACTTCCAGAGGGCAGACTTCGACCCGTTTAGGAGACTGGTTGGCAGTGTCCCTTGGCAGGCAGTCTTGAAGAACAGAGGAATCCAGAAAAGCTGGACATTTTTCAAGAAGGAAATCTTAAAAGCACAGGAGCAGGCTCTCCTTATGCGTCAAAAAACAAGCCAGGCTGAACAGAGAGTTTTGGCTGGAACTCAGGGAGAAAAAAAGAAGAAGAAATGGGGCAGGCAACTCAGGAAGAATGCATGGATGTTGTGAGTGTATGCAGGGAGAAAATTAGAAGGGCCAAAGCCCAACCGGAACTTAATCTGGCTACTGTCATTAAAGACAATAAAAAATGTTTCTGTAAATACATTTGGAACAAAATGAGGGCTAAAGAGAATCTCCATCCTTTATTGGATGCAAAGAGAAACACAGTGACAAAAGCCAAGGAAAAGACTGAAGTACTAAATGTCTTCTCTGACTCAGTCTTCAATAGGAAGACCAGTTGTTCTCAGTGTACACAGACCCCTGAGCTGGAAGACTTTTTAATTTTAGATGTAATTATCTAGCTCCTTGTGCAATCACATCCTGAAAGCCTTCAGCAATGGGGACTCCACCATGTCCCTTGGCAGGTTGTTCCAATAATTCATTATTCTCACTTTAAAAAAATGTCTTTCTTATATCAAGATTAAAAGTCTCACAGTGTAACTTATACTCATTTTTCTTGTCTTCTCCACTGAGAGACACTGTCTTGTCACTCTCAGGTACTAGAAAACTGTGGTGAGATCCCCCTGAGCCTTCTTTTCTCTAAGAGGAAAAGACCTAACTCCTTCTGTCTTTCCTCACAGGGCAGGTTCTCCAAAAAAAAAAAAAAAAAAAAAAAAAATCACTTTTATGTCTTAAATGCACAAGGGCACCACATGAAGCACAGGGGAGACCTAACTAAGACAGTTCTGCAGAGTGAATCCAGATATTCTGCTCTATGCCAGAGTGGAATAAACCTAATCAGCATTGTTTTACTAGGGTAACACAGAGCCCCTCCTGAAAAAGAAGACTTGACTATTGTTCTGTTTTTCTAAATTGTTTGTGTTCTCTAGATACAAAGTTTTGTACAAAAAAGGTTGTCGTTTTTATCCCACTTTTTCATAAACTGCCCCCCCTCAAAAAAAAAAAAAAAATATAGCGAGGTTTTTTTGTTGATTAGTTGATTTCAGAAATATACAAATGTGTGCATATACACTGAAGCTACTGATGCATAGAAATGGATTAATACACTCATGACCCTGAAGACTGAAGATTTTATTCCTGAGTCTGCAGTTGTAATTTCATGTGTATTTGAAGGAAGCTTTTTATACCAAGTAAAGTTAATAATCTTTATCTTTGGATTAATTTTTTAATAGCAGAAGTTATATTATATTATAATGGATTATAACACCATTACAATTACAATTCTTCTGTTTCTCTACTGTCAGCTTCCGTTACAGAAAATAATTTAGATTTTTTTAATTCTAAATCTCCTCAACCAATGTCTACTCAGAATTCTTATTTTATCTTTAAATTCCTTGTGGTTGTGTCACAAGACAGCTTATTCAATGCAATAAGTTTTGTTGTTGATACCAAAATAAAAGTTCTATCTTCTTGCAAAGTTAAAGTGGTGGCTATTCTGCCAGACTGGAGATGATGGGCAGAGCCTGAGATTATAAGTCGTAAAGGAGCAAAGGTCTGCATTATCTCTGAATAACAGAGTGTTGAGATGTACTGAACTAATCACAGGGTTTATGTTAAGAATGATCTTTTGTGCTTTGCTGGGTGGAGGTCAGAGTTTAAGTTCTCTCATTGCATTAGTCAAGTAAAGATTTTGCAAGACTTATTGAAGAGACTGACAGAGCAAAGAAAAAGTGCACAAATACTAACACAGACTATGCAATACGCACAATGGATACATTAAATTAAAACAATATTTTCATTTTATTATCCTTCACCACCAGATTTAAGAATGCTCTGTATAATCATAAAAATGTACCATAGGCATAGACACATATATAATACATTTCAGGGTTATTTTAGTCTTTGGAAAGATGAACATCTTGAGCAGGATGAGCAGGAAAGGGCTGCCCCCTAATGTAGCAATACAGAATTAAAACCCAACCAACTAAACAAACAAACCCACCATCACCACAAACACCAAAAAAGACCTGCCATCAGGGGAAGATAGCTTTATTTTGACAGCAGTCAATTAATTTCAGAAAGCAATCAGGGAAGAAGGCACTTGAAATTATGTCTATTATTCAGGACTGTTGTTTGACTTCAGTCAAAAGTGAATGGCAAAACTTTACAAGCAATATGCTATCAGAACAACAGGCAGCAATGTTCACCTGAGACTCTGATAAAATAATCAGATTTTTTATAAGCTATATCATGAAAGAGGAGGTACATTAAAATTGGAGAATTTTGCATAGCAGGGACCAAAACTGAACACAGTATTCCACATGTGGACTGACAAGCACTGAGTAGAATAGGATAATGACTTCTTTATCTCTGCTAATGATGCTCTTATTGATGTAACCCAGCACCCTGTTGTCTTTCTTTGCCGCAGCTGCACACTGTTCCTTCACATTGAGCTTGTTGTCCACCTGGTTTGGTATCACTGGCATACATGATCAGGGTACACTTGATCCCATCATCCAAATCACTTATGAATACATTGAACAGCATTGGGCCCAATATCAACCCCTGGGGGACCCCACTTATTACAGGTCTCCAGTTTGAAGAGAAGCTGTTTACCACCACCCTCTGTGTGCAGCCGGTTAGCCGGTTCCCAACCCACTGCATAGATCAGTTGTCTAGACCAAAACATGTTTTCTCTAAGAAAAGTCTGTGGGAAAATGTATCAAAAGCCTTGGAGAAAGACAATGTCTGGTCTTCACCCCACATAAACTGAGCAGGTTACTTTGTTGTAGAAAGCAATTGGGTTTGCCAGGCACCATTTGCACTCGGTGAGCCCCTGCTGGCCTTTCCTAGTCACATGCTTGGTTTGACTTGTGATAGCCTTCAGGATGATTAGTTTTATAATCTTCCTAGGGACTGAAGTAAGACTGATGGGCCTATAACTTCCTGGATCCTCCTTTAAGCCCTTCTTGAAGATGGGAGTGACATTTACTTTCCTCCAGTCTTCTGAGATGTCCCCTGATCTCCACTACTTCTGAAAGGTTATGGAAAGCAGCCCCACAATAATATCAGCCAGCTCTCTTAACACCCCCAGGTGTAAAGCATCCAGGCCCATCGATCTGTAGGGGTCTGTCGTGGTTTAAGCCCAGGCTGTAAATTAGAACCACAAATTCCACTTCCCCCCCCCCACCTTTGTTCCCTCCGCTTCTGCAGGGACGGGGAGGAGAATCAAAAGAATGCAACTCCCACGGGTTGAGATAAGAACAGTTTAATAACTAAGGTATAACACAAATCACTACTGCTACCACCAATAATAATAATGATAAAGGAAATAACAAGGGAAGAGAATACAACCGCTCACCGACTGGTACCTCACCCCCACCCTGCCATGATCCAGCCCTTCCGGGAACTCTCAATTCTACCTCCCAGGCATGACGTGCTGTGGTATGGAATACCTCTTTGGCTAGTTTGGGTCAGGTGTCCTGTCTCTGCTTCCTCCGGGCTTCTCCTCCTCCCTGGCAGAGCATGAGACTCACAAAGTCCTTGGCCAGGGTAAACATTCTGACCAGCAACTGAAAACATCGGCTTTATCAGTATGTTTCCCAGGCCAAAAGTCAAAACCACAGCACTGCACCAGCTACTAAGAAGAAGAAAAACTGACTACTACTGCTGAACCCAGGACAGTATCCTCCGAGGGGAGATCAGACATAATGGTTGTGAACAAAACACATTCTTCACTGGGCCTCAGCACTGCCCAGTACAGAGGGAAGATCACTGCCCTGGCCCTGCTGGCCACACTATTTCCGATACATACCAGGATGCTGTTGGCCCCCCTGGCTGCCTGGGCACAAGCTGGGTCATGTTCAGCTGGCTGTTGACCAGCACCCCCAATATTCCTTTCAATCGCACTAATCCCCACAGACAACCATTAACGCAAGCATACTGAGAATCACTATTCCCATTTCCCATGCAGGGAACCAAAGCAGCAGGTAACATCACAGAACAGTGGCAGAAGACATCTCAGACTCTAACTCCTACTTTCTTTTTCCAGGCCAGTGACAGAGAGTCTGCCATCCTAGGAAGATGTTGTGGTTTAACACTGCGTGGTTCTGATTTACGGCCTGGGCTTAAACCACGACAGGGTCAAACTCCTGTAATAGTTCATATACTAAGTCTTTCTTCACTGATGGTGCTTGTGTTTGCATCAACCTGGAATTTTGTTCTCAATGCCTGGGGCTCAACAGTGCTTTAGAAAGAGATGAAAAATGACAAGAACCTCTGCCTTTCCAGCATTTTTGGTGACTGCAGGTCAATATTTTCCTTCTGTTTCTGCTTGGTTTTTACATAGCCAAAGAACCCTTTCTTGTCCTTTTTTGAAATCTCTGGCCCAAGCTAACCTTTTGTTTTTCTAACTGCATCTCTGCACACCTTGGCAATGCCTTTGTAGTTCTCAATGGGTATTCATCTGCTTTTTTATCTCTGGTGCACTTATCTTTTGGTTCTGAGCAGACTCAGAAGCTCGTAGTTAAGCCAAGGGGGGTCTCTTGCTCCATCTACTTCCCTTACCATTAAAGGATATGAACTATTTTCCTGCTTCCAGGAGAGCATTCTTGAAAAACTCCCAGCAGTTGCTAGCTCATTATCCTCCATGGAAGCTTCCCATAGGATCCCTCCCAGATGAGCTCTGGCTGAGCTGATGTTTGCCCTTCTAAAATCTAAAACCTTTGTCTCAGTACTAACCTTCAGCATGCTCAGTTGGATCCCAAACTCCACAATATTGTCATCACTGCAGCTAAGGCTGTCACCAACTGAGATACTACAAAGCAGGTTGTCCTGGGTTCAGCAGTAGCAGTCACTTTTCTCCTTCTTAGTAGCTGGTGCAGTGCTACGTTTTTGACTTTCAGCCTGGGAGCAATGCTGATAACACCGATGTTTTTAGTTGCTGCTAACTCATGTTTACTCTGACTCAGGACTTTGTGAGTCTCATGCTCTGCCAGGGAGGAGGGGAAGCCGGGAGGAAGCAGAAACAGGACACCTGACCCAAACTAGCAAAAGAGGTATTCCATACCACAGCACGTCATGCCCAGGATATAAAACTGGGGGCAGTTACCTGGAAGGGCTAGATCACTGCCGGGGTCGGACTGGATATCGGTCGGTGGGTGATGAGCAGTTGTATTCTCTCCCCTCGTTTTTTCCTTTATCATTATTATTATTGGTGGCAGCAGTAGTGGTTTTGTGTTATACCTCAGTACTGGACTGTTCTTATCTCAGCCCGTGGGAGTTACATTCTTTCAGTTCTCCTCCCCATCCCTCTGGGAGCTGGGAGAAGAAGGGGGTGGGAGTGAGCGAAGGGGTTGCATGACTGAGTCACCAACTGGGCTTAAACCATGACACAGGTCTTCTTGGTTTGTGAGTAGCAAGCCCAGCAATGCCTCTTTCCTGATTAGCACATCTAACATTTTGTCCTGGGTTCAGCAGCAGCAGTCAGTTTTTCTCCTTCTTAGTAGCTGGTGCAGTGCTGTGGTTTTGACTTTCGGCCTGGGAGTAATACTGATAAAGCCGATGTTTTCAGTTACTGGTCAGAATGTTTACCCTGACCAAGGACTTTGTGAGTCTCATGCTCTGCCAGGGAGGAGGAGAAGCCGGTAGGAAGCAGGGACAGGACACCTGACCCAAACTAGCCAAAGAGGTATTCCATACCACACCACGTCATGCGGGGGGATGTAACTGGGAGCTACCCGGAAGGGCACGTCCTCCTTTCGGTCGGGCTCTTTTCCGGCGGGCGGTATTGTATTCTCTTCCCTTGTTATTTCTCTTATCATTATTATTATTGGTGGTAGCAGTAGTGATCTGTGTTATACCTTAGTTACTGGACTGTTTTTATCTCAACCCGTGGGAGTTACATTCTTTCGATTCTCCTCCCCATCCCTCTGGTGGGGGGGTGGGAGTAGAAACTGCGTGGTTCTAATTTTTGGCCTGGGCTTAAACCACGACACATTTGTATGAGGAAACAGTCCTCTACATATTCCAGGAACTTGATGGATGATGTGAGCTGCTGTATTTTTTTTCCAACAAACATCTAGGTAGTGGAAGTCACCTGTAAGAACCAGGTTATGTTGATCCAAATCTTGCTAAAGTGACCCAAATATTGCTTTGTTGGCCTTATAATCTTGGTTTGGAGGTCAGTAGCAGATGCCTACAGTAAGATCCTCCTTGGAGATGACCTCTCTGATCTTGACCCGGAAGCATTTGATAGGGTTTCCACAATCGCCATAGTTAACTTCTATAGAGCATGAATCCTCCTTTTCTCTGCCTGTCTTTACAAACAGCCTATAGTCATCCATCTCAATCCTTCAGTCATGGAAATCATCCCACCATGTTTCAGTTATTCCTGTGACATCATAATGCCAAAACCCTCATGACTGCACCAGCCATGAAGCCTGTAGTTGATTTACAATAGGCATCTATTTCTGACTGCACTTTTTCCTCTAACTGGTAAAATGGAAAAAAGATAACTTGGGCACCAACGCTTTTCACTTTTATCTCCAAGGCTCTTTAGTAATTCCTGATTCTGCTGAGGTTTCAGTTTGTGATATCACTCTTGCCCTCATGAAAGGGTAGCAGTGGGTAGTAGTCTGTATTCTTGACAACTTGTGGCACCTTGTGGCAACATCTCGGGCCTTATATCCCAGGAGGGAGCATATCTTACATGACTCCCTGTCATGCTGGCAAATGAAGAACCCAATGCCCTTAATGGAGCGCCTCCCACCACAAGCACTTTTAATTTCTTTTTGTGGTAACCACTGTGTGCTTCTGGTACAGTTTTTCCTTGCAGACCTTGCTCATGGATGTCTACAGCTGTTAAAGATTCATATCTGGTTTTGGTTGTTATGCTGGAGGGTGGTGACTGAAGTAGAGTCCTACTTTTGTGGGTCACTAGGGGCCCATGTGCTTCATTCTCTGTGGTGTCTGTTACCGGAGTATGATTTCGAAACCACCTGTCTGTCTCCATCTCAGCCCTGCTAATACTGTGCAGTCTTTTAACTGTTTCCCGCAACTTGGCCCCTTGACATAACAGTTCCTCAACCTTTGCACAGTTTGTGCAGGTATTTGCCTTTTCTCCAGGAGAAGGGGCTGGGCACTCATTGCAACCTTCCATCTGTACTATATCAGTTCCATCTGAGCAGAAGTATCAGACATCCTGGGGGTCTTCTCTGTAGTTTTAACTCTAAGGTGAGTGTACATCATCCTGGCAGAGACCTAGAGAACTTCCTTGGGCTGCGGACCTACAAGCAGGGTATAGAACCCTCCCTACGTGCCTTCCTGCATGAATTGCCATGCCACACCATGGCTGACATGAAACACCTGGTTTGCTGGTTCTGGTCACTGGCACTCCCCAGATGAATTTAAATCTCCAGTGATTTCCTATGGTGTCGTGGTTTAAGCCCAGGCCGTAAATCAGAACCACGAAGTCCACTTCCCCCCCCCCCACCTTTCTTCCCTCCGCTCCTGGAGGGACGGGGAGGAGAATCAAAAGAATGCAACTCCCACGGGTTGACATATGAACAGTTTAATAACTAAGGTATAACACAAATCACTACTGCTACCACTAATAGTAATAATGATAAAGGAAATAACAAGCAAGAGAATACAACTGCTCACCAACCGGTACCTCACCCCCACCCTGCCATGATCCAGCCCTTCCAGGAACTCTCAATTCTACCTCCTGGGCATGACGTGCTATGGTATGGAATACCTCTTTGGCTAGTTTGGGTCAGGTGTCCTGTCCCTGCTTCCTCCCAGCTTCTCCTCCTCCCTGGCAGAGCATGAGACTCACAAAGTCCTTGGTCAGTCTAAACATCGGTGTTATCAGATCTGTTCCCAGGCTGAAAGTCAAAAACAGTGCTGCAACAGCTACTAAGAAGGAGAAAAACTGACTGCTACTGCTAAACCAGGACACTATGGCAATACTCAAGCCGTGTCATCCTCCCTTGCAAGTGCTGTTGGGGCTCTTGGCTCTTGCTTGGGTTTCTCTGGCTCTGGGAACCCCTGTCCACCTTGATCTAACACTTAGCCACAGAACTAACCATTGCATGCCTCGCTGAATGTTCTGTGTCTTCTGAAAATAAAGATTATTTAAAACTTTTAAGAACTTAGTTGAAAAAAAATTTTATGAAGCTGGAAAATGTCTAGTAGAACATGGCAATTTTCTCTTGTGTAGGTAAAGGTTGCTTTTTTTGCAATAACCTTTTCTTATTGTTTTAGCAGACTTTCCTTCTCCAGAGTTTTAAGCTTTTCAGAACCATCTACTAATAAAAGGTTAAAAATGACAAACTCCTGCAAAAAAGCATCAACAACAACAAAACAAAACAAAACAAAACAAAAAAAGAGGCAGCTGAAATAAGATTTGAAGATATAAGCAATCTTTTTTACATGTTTTTTCAGAATACAATGCAAACTAATAAATGAATATGCTATATGGGTCTTGCATGGCAAGGTGAAAAGCAGAGCCAATGCAGCCAGCTCCAGCATGGACCCGTTGCTGTCCAGAGCCAAGTTCATCAATGATAGTAGTAGCACCTCTGGGATAACATATTTGAGAAGGGGAAAAAGTTACTGTGCAAGAGCAATTGTAACTGGAGAAAGGAGTGAAAACATGTGAGAGCAAAAACTCTGCAGACACTGAGGTCAGTGAAGAAGGAGAGGAAGGAGGTGCATCAGGCACCTTAGCAAAATTATTCCTGCAGACTGTGGTGATGACTATGGCAAGGCAGGCTATGCCACTGCATCCTGTGGAGGCCCACGGTGGAGCAGGTGGATGCCCAGAAGGGTCCTTGGCTCCATGGGAACCCCGTGTTTGGAACAGGTGTTTGGCAGGACCTGTGGCCCTGTGGAGAGAGGAGCCCACAATGGTTTAGGTTTGCTGGCAGGACTTGTGATCATGCAGGGGACCCACACTGGAGCAGTCTGTTCCTGAAGGACTACACCCCATGGAAGTGTTCCCCATTGCTCCACCCATGCTGGAGCAGTTTGTGAAGAACTGCAGGCCATGGGAATGATTCACACTGGAAAAGTTCATGGAGAATTGTCTCCCATGGTAAGGACCCCATGCTGGAGCAGGGGAAGAGTGAAGAGTCCTCCCTCTGAGGAGGAAGGAATGGCAGAGACAACATGCAATGAGCTGACCACAACCCCCATTTCATGCCGAACCCCGCCCCCCTCTCCCCCCCAACCCCCACCCCCCCCGTGCTGATGTGGGGGAAGAAGTAGAAGATTTAGGAGTAAAGTTAAGCCTGGGAAGAAGGGACAGGTGGGGAGAAGGTTTTTGCAATTTGGTTTTATTTCTCATTATGCTACTTTGATTTGATTGGTAATAAATTAAACTAATTTTCCCAAGTCAAAACTTGTTTGCCTCTGACTTTAATGGGTGAGGGATCTCTCCCTGTCCTTACCTCAACACATGAACCTTTAATGATATTTTCTCTTCTCTATCCAGTTGAGTAGGCAGAATGATATAGTGGCTTTGGTGGGCACCTGGCATACAGCTAAGGTCAACTCATCACACATGCATTCAAAGTCAGAAGATCTTCCTGTAATACATAAAAATTAGAAGTTTTTCTAAAATTATTTTTGAGCATTATATTAATGTTTTGACTGCTGGAACTCTTACATATGAAAAGACTGACAACTCACTATGAATACTGAACTAGCAGAAAATTAATGAACGTCATTATCCTATCAAGTCTTCAAATGGAATTTTAGAAGTTTTAAAATAAGCAATATCCCTGAAAATTGACTAATTTCACATATGTTGTTCATGTGTACAAACATCATGATTGTGATTACACAGTAAAAGCAAGGTGGTAATTCCTCATTAATATTTCCTTCTCTAGCAGTTTTTCAACTGAAAATTAAGCAAGGCCTTTTTCTTAGCAGTGTAAATCCGTACAATAGTTAATGTGGGGATGTATCTCAGGAGGCTTCTAATCCAACCTCCTGCTCAAAGTAGGGGCAGCTCTGAGATCAGACTAAGTTGCTCAGGGTTTTGTCTAGTTGGATTTTGAAAGTTGCCAGGTTTTTACAGCTTCTCAGGGCAACCTGCTCCACCCCTTGACTCCTTTCAAGGTGGAATAGATTTCCCATTCTCTGCCCATGCATCAGTGTGAAAAGTCTGGCTCTGTCTCCTTGCTGACCTTTAATGTCAGGAAATATAAAATTTATAAATACATAACAATGGTGTTTGTATATTGGCTCAACCATCAATTAGTACTGTAGACTCATTTCCCTTTAAGGTTTTGAGTTTCTGACTCTCAATATTTGTATCTAGTACAGGTATTCAGGTAACTTCTTGGAAGTTTAAAATAGTTTTCCAAAACTGTAACTGCAACCATATTAAATACCTTTCACTTCTAAAGCCAAGACTGGGTTTGTTTGTTTGTTTGTTTTTTGTTTGTTGCAGTTTTTTGTTGTTTTGGGTTTTTTTTAGTTTAGACGGAGATTTCAGTTTTAACATTGACAACGCTAGTTTGTTTATTTATTTTTTGAGAAATAATGACGAACTATTAAACTTATTAAACTCTTAAATTCTTAATATCAAGGTTACTTGATGTGGCCAAAGCCCTACAACTCTGACAGGAATAAGAATCAGTATAGTATCTTGTTGATTTTTTGCTTTCTAATTCCAACCTAGTTACTAAGTTGAAATTATTTAACACCTAAAACACTTTTCTTTACGGATGAACATGATCTCTTTCTAGTTAGTTTCAGAAATAATGCTAAAAAGAAACTGCAGACTTTTGTTGTGCCTTGCCTTCAAAAACATGTTAAAGTGTATCATTAATATATAACAGAATTTGAAGGAATATGTTAGCAATAAATGGCTTTTCTTATTGAATAGGCTTACAGATTAAAAATACATTATCCACAGATAGTCTCAGTCATTTTCAGGTATTCAAGTGAACCAAAATAGTAAGTGTATTTCTCTCCTGAAAGGCTGCAAAACAATCCCAGGCTATACTGGTACAAGCAATACCGCTGTCTTGCCAATTTGAACTAGTCTAAAGACAAAAAATAGTAATTGTTTCTTTATAACTTTTCTACTATCAGTAGGCCATTTTAGAGAGTGAGATGGATCATCCTGTTCAAATGTGTCAGTATGCTGACGTATGAAAGAAACCTATTCCAGAGCCGTTCCCTTGCTAATTCAGGGAGGTCATTATTATCCATTTCTATTTCTGTTACTAGATGAGCTTCTGTGAAGGCTCTGTGACTGCAGTGAGTATGCTCTGTGAATATCAATATTGGCTTGATCTTGAAGTTTGCTACTGGGTACAGTTAATGTCAGAAATATTTTACATATATCTCCATGTCAGCCATACTGCTTAATAGGCTCTTATTTCATAGTTGTTCAGCTTTACTTGTACATGTTTTGATTTTGAATAATACACCACATAGCTATTTTTCTGTTTAATGAATTACATCACAAAAGAAAGTAACTCACTAAATACAATGCAGTATCCTCTTAAACAACTGTTTTGTGACTGTAAGAGAAATAAATGCTTTTTAGTTATTTCACACCAATGCATGAAACCAGACTTAGAGTTCTGAGATTAAAGTGCTGGAATTTGTCACACATAAACAGATATCTAAGTTTGAAATAGTGTTTATAGACTCCCATTATGGCCAAAGTAGAGAGGAAATAGGCACATCTAGGGTGAAATTAATCAGGTCTGCTACAATAGTAACATTACATTGAGACTATCCTCTTTAAAAAGGATGTGGACTGAGATGATTCTCAGATGCAAATGGCTCTATAGTGAGTATCTACACTTGGCCAGATGAAAACTGGAATGTCCAAATAATCTAAAACCCGCTGCTATATCTTTTCCTTTGAAGCGCTGCTACATCTTTTCCTTTTTTAAAAGTTGAAGCTCATTTTACATAAAAAATACCCCAAACCAGCAAAACAAAGCAAGCCCACCCCCCTCTCCCCCCCCCCCAAAAAAAACCAACCCAAAAAAATCACCAAAGAAACCCCTACCCCCAAGGCAGAGCTTTGACTGCTTTTGGTTACTTAAACCCAAGTTAAAGGGAAAATATATATATTGCCAAAATCGGCTATTTTTAAACAAGGGTAGTGCTTGACACATGAGCTTACCTCTGAATGCTTTGTGGTGATACAGTATGCTTGCTTCCCTATACACTCCAGTGGTAAAAAACAACACAGCTGCTTTAATATTGAGCTGAGAGGGTAAAACAAAGGCAACCAAAACAAAAATTTAGTGTACAAATTTATAAGTACATGCAGCTGCAACAGAAATTTAAGTCCATTTAGATGTACATTTGCCTTTCTATAAACTGGTCTTGTATTATCTTTTAAGAATTCTTTCGTGTTCAAACCTGATGGTAAATTGCACTATAGGCCTGCTGTGCTGAACAGGAGATAATATTCAGGTGGACTGCCTGCTGTGTCCTGGAGCATTTTAAAGTGCAAACAAGGCTTCAGTATTCTATGCCTGACCCTGTCAAATCCATTAGTATCATTCAGGTCTGTGACATATCATGAGCCCAATATGGACAGACAAGGTATTTCTACTGATGTCACCTGCTGCTGGAGTAGATAAAATTTGTAAATAGCTCTACTTAAAGTTTCCTATAAAAGCAATACAGATGTGTGCAGCCAAGTGTTTTTAGCTGACCACGCTTCAGATTTCTGTCAAGATGGGCCAGTTAAATGATGAAAGAGGCAGACTACATCATGTTACTTTATCACTAAAACCAGAAAATATCATAAATTAAAAAAATAACTTTCTTTTCTAAATATAATTGATTTTATGATATGGGAAAATTAAACATCTGTGTGGAAACAAAGAAAATGAAAAAAATCATAAATCAGTAATGATATTAACGATGAAGGCTGAGAAGAAAGAGACAAGCAGAGTCTGGTAGTATGGTAAAGATTACTCTTTTCTGTTCTTCACTATCTATATAAGTATCCATATATAATTTCTGTAAAGAGAAAGCCAGCTATCTTCACACATGGTAAGGAACATAATAAAGATCATTATTATATTAGAGCTTTTGGGGAACAGAACATTTTAGAAGAATGAAACATTCTTTTGCAACTATTATCAGGTACCTAGGTCATTTGCAGTTAAGGAACTGGTCTTACAGCTATGCTAGTGGCTTTCTTTTGTGAACCAGTAAAGATAATAGATGGGAGCTTTTGAATGAACATCAGTTCATAGACAAAAGCAAAGGCCCTAATGTTTTCTTAGGTTTCTAGAGGCTTACCTAATTTGTATATACAAATAGTACAATATACAACATGCATCAGTTATTTAAAAAAAATTGAAAACATGTACCAGAAAGAGACAAGGGTTCACTCCCACAGATCACCTGTGACATCACTGGTATTTAAAGTCTTTTGTGTTATATATAGTCTTTTTTATGATACCCAGTGGTAGTCTATTCAAATGCTTTTTAGCTATGCTTAGTCATCTTTATTTTCTGTTTTTATTGTCGAAACAAACAGCCTCAGGATTAACCTGATTTAGGGGAAAAAAGAACAACCAAACAAACAAGCAAACAAAAATCATCTGGAAGTCTTTTGAGAAATTAAGCTACCAGACTGAAGATATATAGAAACAGCCATCAGTTTTGATAGAGAACTATCAAAACCTGTCAATATCTATCCAAAATACCAAGAACTAAAAAAAAATTATCCACAAGAGAAACTGCAAAAAGCATGAAAGCAAGATGGCTCAAAGAAAAGGGAATCTGAGCCTTTAACCTAATAGTTAGATGAGGTAAACAGATGTTACTATTTTTAGCCACAGCCATTCAATTAGATACTCATTAAAAATCCAGTTAAATGGTGAAAATAAACAAACAGCTGAATGTCCGTAGGCAGGATCTTCTAGCTAAGTTATACTGAATATGTTTCTGTATTTTACTCCAAGGTATTAGTCAGTGTTGAAAATAAATACCTTCAAAATCACTAATTCTGAAAATTCCCCTATGAGTTATAAGTTCTTTCTAGAAGATATAAGCTGGTGTATTGCTAACATACACCAGCTGTTGATAAACATAAAAGGTGGCTGAAACAGTTTTTGAACTGTTTAAGAAGACTGCTTGGCGATATGTCTGCTGCTTTTACTCTCAGCATGTAGTAATAGCTATTTGCCATGTATGGAAGAGTGGTAATGGTCCTTTGTTCAAAACACATGTTCCTTTTGTTCCGGAACAAAGCTTTCTGTGCTTGTGATGGCTTTGTCATGAAACTGGACAGAGCAGACACAGAATAAGGTGTAAGTTGTTCACTAAATGAGTGTTCCTTTTGAAAGGGTTGGGGTTTTGTTGTTTCAGGGTTGTTTGTTTGTCTTTTTGGGGTGTGTGTTTTGATGTTTTTGTTTGGTTGTTTTTTTCCCTTTGAAATCAGACAGATATCCTGTGGGGTACATTCTTTTCTCCACTCCATCCTCCACCAGTATGATGTTGCTGATAGATTTGTTCCTGTACTGTATTTCACTATAGAGGTTAAATAGGTATAGAAAATAGCTTCATGTAGAAAAAGAATGTTTTTACACTGGGTCTGATGAATTAGAATACAATTTCAGGGAAAGTATGGAAATTTATTATGCTATTTTCCTGGTTTCATGTTACTATGTAGTAGTGAGGAGATGATTACCTATTCTTCCTCTTTACCTTCGTCCCAGGATGGACTATTTATACTGTCTGGTATGGCATGAGAAAACGCCTTCTCTTGACATATTTGTAGATGGTAAGCTTCACAGGTGTTAAAAACAGAAAGAAACCATGACATACATCTCAGAAGAGGTTGGTTGTACTGGGAATAAATGTTGAAGATGAATCTCTTCCTCTTTTACCTTTATACACAAAAGGGCATACGTGAGAAGATTTTTAAAATTTGTATTATTTAATACACATGTAGGAATATATTACAGAAAATAATCCTGCAATATTTAACATGTCACAATATTTTGCATATTGTGCATGCAAAACATACACAGACTCATAATCAACAAAGACTCATTAATATTAATAGTAAAGTTGCTGTGCATATTTTTGTTTATTATTCTGATTTTTTAATTTCATATCTTTTTTACTGTATTTTTTTGGCAAATAGTAAATTTTGCATGAATGTTCATCATTGTTGAATCCTGATATACAACTGCAAGAACCAGGCTTTAATAAAGTTATTGATGAGTTCGAATTTTGAGTAAATAATTAAAAAGCATGTTAAGAGAAATCAAGATGTGTTCCCTGGCATAAAAAATATATTTTTCTTAGCAGCAGGGGGGAAAAAACTGTTAGCCTGGTGAGAAAAATTGCTGTCAGAGCACAAACTACATCTAACTGTGAAAGGAAATAATTGTGTGAGATTTTTTTTCCTCAGAAAGCAGAAACCATTGTAGGAAGATGATATAGGAGGTCTATGAAACAATCCTTTTTCCTTGTCATAAATGCCAACCTATCTGTCCTTCAAGTAGTCGAGACCCATAAGTGTTTATTCTCCTGATGCTGGAAAAAATCCTATTCAGTGCTAGGTAAAAAACAAACAAACAAACCAACCCGTTAAAGGCAGTTTTGAAGACAGTGATGGAGAGCAAACGAATTTACACAGCAGGGATTACATGAGTTTCAGTAAATGGTAACTGCTGTACTTGGTCAAATCCTTCAGCAGAATGAAAAATATCTTGCAGTACAGACGATAAAAGCAAATCATTTTCCAAGTATTGTTGCAGAACACAGGGGTAAAAATAAAATAAAAAACAAACAAAACTTTAACATTGTACTGAGATATTAAAGATCTCTCTGTAAATAGGAGCAGTACAGACATTTTACTTGTGCATGACTATGACAGATAACAACCGTTTAACAGATTATAAAAGGAGTAGAACTTTTTGACATGTAGATTGTTACCTTGCTGAATAGCAGCAAATTGCCAAGACTCCTTTCAATGTAAAAGAATTTACTTTCTAGCAAGTTTCTAAATTCAAAGTAACCTTTGGTTATCCAAACAACTGATTAAATACATATAGAGATAATAAAATTCTTCAGCAGTTTGAGAAAGAAGGTAAAATAAAAATGAAAAGTGTAATTATTAAGGTTGTTCTAATCAAACCCTGCAGAAATTCTAAACTTTAAAACTAAACTTCTAAACTTTACTATTTCAAGAAATTACTTGTAACAGGGAGGTCACTTCTGCGTTAAGGGTATATAATAATCCAATTGTTCATGGTAGTTCTGACTCTCATGGTAAATGTAGAAATAATATTTGGGCTTTGTCTCTCCAGTTTTTTAATCCAATATTTAATTCATATGTTCTGAAAAAGTTTCAAATTATGTAAATGTTTATAAAAAATTATATCTAATATGAGCAACTGAAGAGACACCTCTTTGCACCAGATAATTCAATAATTTTTAAAAGGTGAATATGTCAATATAAGACTATGGTTTGAATAGGAACTGAATAAGGAGCTGTGTTATATTAACAACAGTGGTCTGTAGGGAGACAGAGAGATATCCTGAATCTTACAGAGTTCAAGCAGCCGATATAGATCTTTTTTCTCAATTGCTTGGGATAAAAAGTAAACTATATTTATAGTAGAGCTTTTAACCCACTAGCGATAGCTCTGTAGTAGCCAAGTTCAAGGATATTTTTGTTGTGTAATTAGTAAAAGCATATTCTTGGAAGAAATAGAGGGTGTATGACTTTTCTGAGGGTTGTCAGGAACCAAACTACTTAGAAAAGCAATGCAACCACACAGATACACTTTTAAGGACTGTTTAGAACTAACACTGTTCATGCAGCCTTCCTGTGTGCCTATACCTGGTGTCACAAGCAGGCTTTCCAAAGGAACTGTGTAAGATTGTGCTACCAGCATGACTACAGAAGATTCAGAAAAGAGGTAAACAATAAGATTAAAAAAAACCCCTAAAACCAAGTGCTTCAAACTTATTCAGCATGGTCAAATCCAAAACTGACTGCCAAGAGTTTCAGAAAACTCTCATGGTTAATGGTAGGCAATGAAAAATGATAAAACTTTTTACAAATTAGTGATATGGTAGATGATGTGCATATGGATAAATAATATTCACTATAAGTATATAGTGCTGAATTTCAAATAACCTAACACAAATGAAGGAAGTGATTTTGAAGTCACGATTCTTCTGATAACACTAATTCAATAGTTATTACGAGGGGAGACTTAGAAAGTAGTTGGAAGGGAACAGAGACCAAAACCGAAACATCACTACCAAATATATCTACATTTTGATCACTGTTAGGGACATCCCACTTTAAAGAGCATCACAGAATCAGAGAAGGAAGGTAAGACAAAGGTAATAAATTTCTTCCCTTTGACAAGACTGGCACTCCTCTTCCTGAAGCATAATACTGAGCTTGATAGAGCTCTGCTCTGATTCCATGTGGCAATCTTTATGCCTGAAACTACTGAAGTCCTGGGTGTTTGAAACTAGTTCAAAATTTGTATCTCATTTTTTATTGGAAACAGCTAAATTAAGCATATAAACATCGTTAGAAAAGAATCATTCTAATTAAGAAGCAGCTTAAATAAACTTGAAGATAATTTTGATGAAAAGGATTTTGCCTTGAAAGAAAATTATATATGCAAGACTGCCATGCTTATAACATGAAAGCTGTAGTTTTAAATAATCTCTTGAAAATGTCTGCATCAAGTCTAGACAAAATGAAAATGGTTTGTCCTGCTTTTTTACTTAGATGTCTGGACCATCAATGGACTCTGGGCCGAGCAGACTGATGACTGGGAAGCTCTGATAAAATATTAAAATGATGTCTTATATATCCTCTGTATATGCACTTCAGGTGCAATTGGAAATACCTTCATTTCATGGGTGATTACTTTTCCTGGCCGCAAATCTTTAAATTCATTAAATGTAAGAATGTAGCCTGATTGCTCATGCAACATGCCAACCCACAAATTATAAAACATTTACTTTTCTGGTGATTTGGTATTCAAGTTCTTTGACAGACACTGAAAAAAAAAAAGTAAGAGAAGAAGCAGAAAAAGAGCTTTAGTTAACATTAACAGAAAAATTAAATGGAAAGAACTTTTGAGTGCAAAACAAACAGATGAAACTGCAGTGAAGCCTAATCAGGCTCTTTAAAGGCTTCTAAATTGCAGTTTCCTAATTGTAGCCCTCCTGCTTTCAGGGCCCTGAGTGGACCAACAGGCTTTAATTGCTTATAACCATCCTTCTCTATAAACCTCCTCTGCACCAGAGCCCACCTTGGGCTTCAGTCACCTGCATTTAACATTAGTACTGACAAGGTTCAGCTGTGCAACTTTGAGTTATACTTAAGTGAAAACATCGAAGCTGTGAGAAGCCTCATCTAGGTCTTCCATGTATATGTAATCAGCCATATTGGTTGGAGGGGGGCATTTTAGCTCAGGCCCCTGCCCTGAGTAATATTTTTGGCATGCTCTGTTCAGCCTTTTATTTCACTGACCCTGATTTTTCTTTCTGGCTTAGCCTTAGACTCTCTGCTTACCCTCATTTCCTCATCTCTATTCCAGCCTTGCTCTCCTAATCGGGTACCATGGGACTATGCTCCTGGGTGAGTCCCTGCTTTGCTGGCCTCCCTTCACACTCTGCTTCTCGTCTCTTGCAGACAGTTTAATCCCACTGGTCCTTTTAACTTTCCTTCAAATATGTTCTGATAGAGTTTCTGCTTTTTTTATTGACTAGACATTGCACACATCGTAACAACAAGAGTAAAATCTGAAAAGAAGCTAACTGATTGATTTTTTCTGGGCAGCAGTCATAATTTAGAAAAGAGAGATACAATCTTTTTGTTGTCAGTGCCTGAATAAATTATCAAGTGAATATGCTTGAAGTCTGACAAGAATAATATTTTGTCACTGAATTAAATAAAGAGAATACAAAGACTTGCTACACTTCAAATAATTTTGCAGTAAAAAAATGACCCATAAACCTTTGCTTCAGACAGAGAAATTAAGGAAATGTCATGGTTTAAGCCCAGCCAGCAACCCAGAACCATGCAGCTTCTCTCTCCCTCCTCCCTTTCCCCCCCTGGCCCACTCCTGGAGGGATGGGAATGAGAATCTAAAGAATGTAACTCCCATGGGTTGACATAAGAACAGTCCAGTAACTAAGGTATAACACAAACCACTACTGCTACCACCAATAATAATAACGATAAGGGAAATAACAAGGGAAGAGAATACAACCACTCACCACTTGCCAACCAATACCCAGCCTGACCCGAGCACTGATGTAGCCCTTCCAGGTAACTGCCCCCAGTTTATATACTGGGTATGACATGCTGTGCTATGGAATACCCCTTTGGCTAGTTTGGATCAGGTGTCCTGTCTCTGCTTCCTTCCGGCTTCCCCTCCTCCCTGGCAGAGCATGAGACTCACAAAGTCCTTGGTCAGAGTAGACATTACTGAGCAAGAACTAAAAACATTGGTGTTATCAGTATTGTTCCCAGGCTGAAAGTCAAAAACATAGCACTGCACAAGCTACTGAGGAGGAGAAAACTGACTGCTTCTGCTGAACCCAGGACAAGAAAGAAGGAAAGGGAAAGAGAGAAACAAACAAAGGAAGGCAAGGAAGCATGAGGGGAGAGGGAAAGACAGAGAGCAGAAGGGTAAAAGAAAGACTGAATGAATGAGCAGAAGAAATAAAGGGGATGGAGGGAAGGAAGGAGGAAGGAAGGCGACTCTGCGTTAGACTGTAGTATTCTAATGCAGGAATTTAAACCTCTAGCTGTGAAGTGGCTGTACTCTATCTATCTATCTATCTATCTATCTATCTATCTATCTATCTATCTACTGTAGGACTGAGTTGCCTTAACATGTATGTCCAATCAAAATATCTCAGCTCGTCAAAGGTACCTCTGTGCTTAGTAAAAAAAACCACAAGACATATAATACACTGGCATGTTTTTGGACCTTCAGCTAGAGGATATTGGGGAGTCCCTGGGGCATCACAAATGATAATGGACCCCTAAGTGTAAGGAACTAAATAACGTCCCAGGTCAATACAGCAAATGAAGTCTAGGCTGTTCATCTAGGCAAACACTTAGGGCTCGACTCAGTGTTGAAACAGTCCCTTGATTCCACTTGATATATGAAATGACGACGTTCCAAAGTAACCAGATGAGCAATACATGATACATGAACTGTGGAGACCTGCGCCCTTCTACAGCAATAACTGGAGACCAGGCAAAATAGTCTAAGAAACATTAAATCACACTGTGCCTTTGGGGTCAGGAAACAGAACAAGACACCAAGACCAGTATGACTATAAGCCAAGAAAACAGGACAAAAAGGACAGAACTGAGAATAACTTTTTTAAGTGATGTTTTGTCCTGTCTTCTGCCTTCAACTCCTTAAATGCAATAATTCCTTTAATCTCTTAAAATTTATACAACTATTTAAGTGATAGGTTCAGGTTGATTATATGAATGGTCCCACTGTAAGCAACTCTAGCGTTATTATTTCTGCATGCCCATAAAAAAAAAATAGAGAATGAAACTTCATTTCAATATTTCAGAGGATGAAATGAATGACTTTGAGTGGTTTTCCATAATCTCTAATTGAAATAATATTTCTGTGTACTTAACCATGACCACTAGCAGAAATGTCTATAGGTTATACATAGGAATTTTTGAGTGTGTATGTGCTGTAGGACTAACATCTTGGAAAGGACAGATGAAAAATTAATGTTCTGCGCTTTCCAGACCATATCAGCACGGAGCATTTGCAGTAGAACTATCTTGTTCGAGACATACGTCTCATTCACTGGCTTCACTTAAGCAATTGATATGTTTGGGATTTATAAATAGCCAGAAATTCTAGACATTTTACATAATGAGCAAATCAGAACTGGTTAAAGTATATCTAGTAATCTTGGATAAAGGTGCAGTGTCATTAAATTTTACCTCTGTCTAATTTCTGGACATAAATAATGCTAAGTGACATTAATCTTGAATTGAATTTTCCTTCAGTCTTTTTCTAGCTGAATCTGGTGTTAGGAACTTTTAAAGTCCCAGTGAACACAGTAAGAAAAGATATCACTGGGATCCTGATGTCACTAATTGCTCTTTTTCCAGTATATACGTTTGTGTTTTGGTTTTGTTTGTTTGTGTTTTGGGTTTTATTGTTGTGTCTTGGTTTGCTGTTTGGTTTTTTGGTGGTGGTGGTGGGGTTTTTTTGTTTTGTTGTGTTTTGGTTTTTTTGTTTGGGTTTTTTTTTTTTTTTTCCTTCTTTCAAAGGCCTTTATCTTCCTTTATCTTCCTGCCTTCTAAGGACACAAATCCCTTTCCTTTACTACCTCTGCTCCCTTGACTACATTCTCCTTCCAGAAAGCACTTGCATGTACCATTATAGATTTTTTGAAGCTACTTTAATCAGCCTCCAGATTATTTGTACTATTTCAATTTTGTTGACAAATATAACACATTCTCCCCTTCCCGCATCCTATCCCAAACAACTACAGGCTGTAGTGCCATGTAATAATGTCAGCTATGGGTTTCTTTGAAAAATCTGTTTGACTATCGGTGTTTGTGTGAAGCTTATGTTCAACAGTTACTGCCCCTTTCTTTGGAGTCTCTTAGGCTATGTGAGAGCAAGTAAACTAAAATTCCTTTTCCTCTTTGTGATTGGTTTGTCACATTAGCATTAGGCCCAGAAGCAATGTTGGAACAAGGCATGACCCTCTCCTGAAAGTAGAGGTAGGTTAGAGGCATTCAGATCTATGTGTGTTCTGAGTTCTTTCTCATCCTACTTACAATGAAAAACAAATAAGTATGATGTTTCTGATTATGAAATGTACTTGTTTGAAACAGCATTTAATTTACAGGAATCCTTTTTATTCCACTATCTGAAACTGAAATCAATACCTTTACCCTGGAGATCCTTAAGACCTAACATTTTTCAGAACATATAAAGAAAACTGGTTGCTAATAGAGATTCAAGGCTCGTCTACCTTGTCAGACTCTTTAGGAAACTTATTACTCTGGGTTGCAGCTTCACTATCACGATGATGAAGTTTCCAGAACAGGCTTGGCTTTCTTCCAAATAATGCGGAGAAGACACAACGCTTTCTGCATCTGATCCTGCAGACAGATCTTCGTTTAGATAGAAATGCTCTCTTAAACTTATTTCTTACAGAGCTGGGTCACAGTTATTAGAAATAGAAGGAAGTCTGTTTCTGACCAAAAGTATTTTTCCTTACAGTAGTATTTGAAATAGGTTGAGAATAAGACTTTAAAAACATGACCACATATATGTTGTTGAAATATTATATATGCTCTTATACAGTATATATATAGTACCTTTAAATAGTATATACAGTCTTCCTGATCCATATTCAACAGTCTATGTGATCCTGTAAAATTGTGCATTGTTGCTTCTGAGATAGGCTCTGTTACACCTATTATGTGATGCATTTATTAGATCATAGAATCATAGAATAGTTAGGGTTGGGAAGGACATTGAGATCATCTAGTTCCAACCCCCCTGCCATGGTCAGGGACACCCCACACTAAACCATGTCACCCAAGGAATCATCCAACCTGGCCTTGAACACTGCCAAGGATGGAGCATTCACAGCCTCCCTGGGCAACCCATTCCAGTGCCTCACCACCCTCTCAGTAAAGAATTTCTTCCTTATATCCAATCTAAACTTCCCCTGTTTAAGTTTGAACCCGTTACCCCTTGTCCTGTCACTACAGTCCCTGATGAAGGGTCCATCCCCAGCATCCTTGTAGGCCCCCTTCAGATACTGGAAGGCTGCTATGAGGTCTCCACGCAGCCTTCTCTTCTCCAGGCTGAACAGCCCCAGCTTTCTCAGCCTATCTTCATACGGGAGGTGCTCCAGTCCCCTCATCATCCTCGTGGCCCTCCGCTGGACTTGTTCCAACAGTTCCATGTCCTTTTTATGTTGAGGACACCAGAACTGCACACAATACTCCAAGTGAGGTCTCGCGAGAGCAGAGTAGCGGTGGCAGGATCACCTCCTTCGACCTGCTAGTCACACTCCTTTTGATGCAGCCCAGGACACGGTTGGCTTTCTGGGCTGCGAGCGCACACTGCCGCCTCATGTTCATTTTTCCATCAACCAACACCCCCAAGTCCTTCTCTGCAGGGCTGCTCTGAATCTCTTCTTTGCCCAACCTGTAGCTGTGCCTGGGATTGCTCCCACCCAGGTGTAGGACCTTGCACTTGGCATGGTTAAACTTCATGAGGTTGGGACTGACTGGTCTGTAATTCCCCGGGTCATCCATTTTCCCCTTCTTGAAAATGAGGGTCATATTTCCCTTTTTCCAGTCTTCGGGAACTTCACCTGACTGCCACGATTTTTCAAATATGATGGCCAGTGGCTTAGCAACTTCATTCACCAGCTCCTTCAGGACCCGTGGATGGATTTCATCAGGTCCCATGGACTTGTGTACGTTTAGGTTTTTAAGATGGTCTGTAACCAGATCCTCTCCTACAGTGGGCCTAAGGTCTTATTTCTTTACATTGTTACCCTTCAAGTTTGGATTATGCTTTTTTTTTTTTCCACATATTCTCCTACAGAAAAGTCCTATACTAAGATTATTTTTATTTGTTCTATCCTTAGCCATTTTCAAGATTTCCCTTGTAAATAATTACAGTAATACACTATAAGCAAAGTTTACATCTAGTTCAATACTTGTCAATAGAAAGTAACTAGTTCTAGAAAAAGAAAAAATTTGCTTCTTTTTTTCTTTGCCTGCCATGGTCCTCTCCATAGGCTGCAGGAAAACTGATGCTTCAGCCTGGTCTTTCCATGGACTGCAAGAGAATCTCAGCTGTCTGGAGCACCGCTTCCTCCTCCTTCTCTGACCTTAGTGTCTGGGCGGTTAGTTGTTTTGATTGTGTCCTGGTTTAGCAGTAGCAGTTATTTTTTCTACTGGTGCAGTGCTGTGTTTTGACTTTTGACCTGGGAATAACACTGATAAAGCCGATGTTTTCAGTTGTGGGTCAGAATGTTTACCCTGACCAAGGACTTTGTGAGCCTCATGCTCTGCCAGGGAGGAGGAGAAGCTGGGAGGAAGCAGGGACAGGACACCTGACCCAAACTAGCCAAAGAGGTATTCCATACCACAGCACGTCATGCCCAGGAGGTAGAACTGAGAGTTCCCAGAAGGGCTAGATCACTGCGGGGTGGGGGCGAGGTACTAGTTGGTGAGTGGTTGTATTCTCTTCCTTGTTATTTCCTTTATCATTATTACTATTAGTGGTAGCAGTAGTGATTTGTGTTATACCTTAGTTATTAAACTGTTCTTATCTCAACCCGTGGGAGTTGCATTCTTTTGATTCTCCTCCCCGTCCCTCCAGGAGCGGAGGGAAGAAAGGTGGGGGGGGGGGAAGTGGACTGCGTGGTTCTGATTTACGGCCTGGGCTTAAACCACAACAGTTCTTTTTGGCGCCCAACGTGGGGCTCGAAGGGTTGAGATAGCAACAGATCTGACCAAGGCACAATGCTGATTTATTGGCTCTCAAGGTTGTTTCTCTTGATCTCACAGTTTCAGTATGCTGTAGCTTACTTAGAGCCGGTATTTGCTGTGTTAGTGCTTATCAAGTGTGGGCCTTGGGCTAGGGTTCTTGTTTCATTGTATTTTATGGTAATGGCTTGTAACGCGGGCGGGCTCCGGCAGCAGGGCGGGATGGACGTGGCCGTGGACTTGTACCTGGCAGTCCCGCTGCTCTTCACTGTCCTGGCCTTTGTCCTCGCCTCCGTCTTCGTGAGGCTGTGGGGAGCTGAGGGGGAGCGGCCCCGGGAGCCGGCGGCGGCCGAAGCGGCCCGGGAGAGGGGCCCTGGGGACCAAGCGGCGGCGGGAGCTGGGCCGGAGGCCGGGAAGGAGGCAGCTGCCGAGGAGGGGAAGGAGGCGGCTGCCGAGCAGCGGGAGGAGGCGGCGGCGGAGCCGAGCCCCACAGCCGAGCCCAGCCCTGCGGCCAACGAGAGCATTCCCCAGCAGCCGTCTGCCGAGCCCAGTGAGCCTGAGCCGCAGGAGGATGCAGGAGACCACGCAGCACTTTCCAGCAAGGCAGAGGAGGAAGATCTGGACTCAGAAAAAGAGAAGCTGGTGGTGAGAGAGTCTTCAAGCACAACAGCTACAGCCCCAGTGACAAGTACAGCAGCAGCATTTGAGAGTCCTGAAGGTTTTGAATGGCCTTTGGGTACCCTTGGGACCTGCCTGCTGATTGTGATGGGGATCACCATGTTGGCACACACACAGAGTGTGTTCTACCCACGACCATTTTGTCTGATCCCGAGAGTTAAGCAGAGTCAGGTTTGCGTCTTGTCTGGATTTAGACAATACAGGGGGACCAAGAGTTTTTCCCCAAGGCTGGACAGTCATGAGTGTCATGGTGTGTGGGACAGTATGGGCGAGTATCTAATCCACTGGGCCCCTCCAGTGCTTTGGAAGCGTCGGAGATGGAAGGCAGCTGTGTGGAGTCCCCGAGAAGTTGCAGGGACTGCTGCAGGGGAGGGTGAATTATTTTAAGCCTGATGGGCCCATCCATCAGGGCAGAGATGCAACATAGAGATGGACTCATGATCGAGGGGTGGACTTTGCAATGGGCCTCTCCTGCTCTGAAAGACTGTTACAAGAGATGGAGCCCACCATCATGGACCGAATGGACTCAGCAGCTTTATAGGGATTGGTCTGTGCACTAAGATAACAGTGCACTGAGATGAGAGTGAGGGTATATTGAAAATGTGGGATCTGAGCATGACGTGAATGGTATGGGATAAGGGGTGGATACTGTCCTGGGTTTAGCAGTAGCAGTTATTTTTTCTACTGTTGCAGTGCTGTGTTTTGACTTTTGACCTGGGAATAATACTGATAAAGCCGATGTTTTCAGTTGTGGGTCAGAATGTTTACCCTGACCAAGGACTTTGTGAGCCTCATGCTCTGCCAGGGAGGAGGAGAAGCTGGGAGGAAGCAGGGACAGGACACCTGACCCAAACTAGCCAAAGAGGTATTCCATACCACAGCACGTCATGCCCAGGATGTAGAACTGAGAGTTCCCGGAAGGGCTGGATCACTGCGGGGTGGGGGCGAGGTACCAGTTGCTGAGCGGTTGTATTCTCTTCCTTTTATTTCCTTTATCATTATTACTATTAGTGGTAGCAGTAGTGATTTGTGTTATACCTTAGTTATTAAACTGTTCTTATCTCAACCCGTGGGAGTTGCATTCTTTTGATTCTCCTCCCCGTCCCTCCAGGAGCGGAGGGAAGAAAGGTGGGGGGGCGGGGAAGTGGACTGCGTGGTTCTGATTTACGGCCTGGGCTTAAACCACGACAGATTGGTTGGTTGATTGATTGATTGATTGATTGATTGTTGGGTATTTACACACTCCTCTCTCTCACACAGTGCTACTCAGAATTTTTCTCCTCTTGATTGTTTTTCACAAATGTACCACCAGTTTTGCTGACTGAGTTAGCTTTGGCCATAAACAGCACTGTTGCTAAGCTGGCTGAAACCATGTGTCCCACTCCAGGCAACCCCTGGACTTTTCTCACATAGTCCACTCTGCAGCATACACACCCCTTTCCCACCCCACAAAACCTTGTCATATACGCCTAATTCTGTCAGGACCTTTATTACCTCTGCTGCAGTCAGTTCACCCTCACTTCACATCACTTCCTATCTGTCTTTAAACTTTCTCCGTCTAGTTTGCATCAGAACTAAGTTGGGCTAAATGCAAGTAATGTATTCTTTGTCACAAAGTAAACTTTTTCTAAATTTCTTGCTTGCTAACTTAGCTACACATCTAAGCTTTGGGACCTACCATACCGTCTGCACAGCTGTACTTCCCAATGATTCAATAAAGTGTGTTCATTGTAGTCAGTTGAAAAATTCATATTTAATGAACAAGTTTCCTCATCATCACGATCATTAGCTGTTTTTTCATCATGCACCTAGTAATATAAAATCTAACCCCAAGTGGCAAATATTCAAGTTATTATTAAGTTTTTCCATCACCCCACCCCACACCCCCACACCACAGTATCACAGTATCACAGTATGTTAGAGATTGGAAGGGACCTCAAAAGATCATCTAGTCCAATCCCCCTGCCAGAGCAGGAACACCTAGATAAGGTTACACAGGAATGTGTCCAGGCGGGTTTTGAATGTCTCCAGAGAAGGAGACTCCACAACCTCCCTGGGCAGCCTGTTCCAGTGTTCTGTCACCCTCACTGAGAAGAAGTTTCTTCTCAAGTTTAAGTGGAACCTCTTGTGTTCTAGTTTATACCCATTACCCCTTGTCCTATCATTGTTTGCCATTGAGAAGAGCCTGGCTCCATCCTCATGACACTCCCCCTTTATATATTTATATACACTAATAAGGTCCCCCCGCAGTCTCCTCTTCTCCAAACTATAGAGACCCAGCTCCCTCAGCCTTTCCTCATAAGGGAGATGCTCCACTCCCTTAATCATCTTAGTCGCCCTGCGCTGGACTCTCTCCAGCAGGTCCCTGTCCTTCTTGAACTGAGGGGCCCAGAACTGGACACAATATTCCAGATGCGGTCTCACCAGGGCCGAGTAGAGGGGAAGGAGGACCTCTCTCGACCTACTGACCACCCCCCTTCTAATACACCCCAGGATGCCATTGGCCTTCTTGGCCACAAGGGCACAGTGTTGGCTCATGGTCATCCTGCCATCCACTAGGACCCCCAGGTCCCTCTCCCCTACACTACTCTCTAACAGGTCGTTCCCCAACCTATATTGGAACCTGGGGTTGTTCCTGCCCAGATGCAGGACTCTACACTTTCCCTTGTTATATTTCATCAAGTTTCTCCCTGCCCAACTCTCCAGCCTGTCCAGGTCTCGCTGGATGGCAGCACAGCCTTCTGGCGTGTCAGCCACTCCTCCCAGCTTAGTGTCATCAGCAAACTTGCTGACAGTACACTCAATTCCCTCATCTAAATCATTGATGAATATATTAAATAATACTGGTCCCAATACTGACCCTTGAGGCACTCCACTAGATACAGGCCTCCAACTGGACTCCGCCCCATAGACTACAACTCTCTGGCTTCTGTCCTTCAGCCAGTTCGCAGTCCATCTCACTACCTGATCATCCAGGCCACACTTCCTCAGTTTAGCTATGAGGATGCTGTGGGAGACTGTGTCAAATGCTTTGCTGAAGTCAAGGTAGACCACATCCACCGCTCTGCCATCATCCATCCACAATGTTATTTCCTCATAAAAGGCTATGAGGTTGGTCAAGCATGACTTCCCCTTGGTAAAGCCATGTTGACTGCCCCTCATAACCCTCTTATCCTTGACATGCCTTAAGATGGCATAAAGGATAAGGTGTTCCATCACTTTCCCAGGGATGGAGGTGAGGCCACCCAGTGTAGTGGTATTATTTTAACACTTCCATTATAGAAGCAACCTACTTCTATGTAATGCCAAGAAAAGCTGTAGTTTCTCGCTACTCGTGTGGTGAGGGACGGAAGCACTAGTTCCCTCCGAACTAGGGCTGAGACATAGAGCATTCACGGAATGCGGGTCAACAACGATTTATTGCGCAGTTACAATTCCTTATATCTTCTGCCTAAGCACCTCCCCAGAGTCAGCTGGTTCCTGTCCCTCCTGACAACCTCCCGTCCATGTACCAATCCCTACATCTCCCCCGCCTCAAGACTAGAAAACTCAGGGTTTTAACAGCTATTCCAGATAAGCAACTTATAACTCTAATTAACTAAGTAAGAAAGGTTTGTGCCACTAAGTATTCAAACACAGTGTGCATTACATAATCAAACAAGAAGGAAACAAACATCCTAATACTAATAAACACAGAGCATCAGCCTAAAGGGACCTAGACGCAGGTGTTTCCGGCCTGAGTGATGTCGTATTCAACAGCCGGCCACAAAGTTCGTAAGGCACGTCGTGACTGGATCCGTGAGTGAAGTCATCTGGACACACAAGGGCCAGGGATGTCATTTCACACCTCTTTCCATCACTCTCTCCCAGATACAGCCGAGCGCCAATCACCACCTGTGAAATATAGCTCAAATACAAACTTACAGACACAGCTACAAATATGGTAATAACCATTTTGCCGGTGCTCAGCTTAGCCCAGTCTCACCCTCTACACAGGCGTAGCCTCACCCGTGAGCACGTAGGGCAAATGGACCTATCTTGCCCTTTTCCAGATCTTTCACCCGTACCTGTGGATACGAGGGTTTGTCTAGAGGTGAGGCAAAGTGCGAGCTCATCGGGGATTGTTCACTTGATCCATGCGAGAATTGATTTAAACGAGTCAGAGCAGAAAGTAAAAGTCAGCGCACACAGTCTGCGGGAGCTCTTCCGGGTACGGTCTCCCCCGCCTCAAGACACCCGAGGCGAGCTTTCAGAGTCCGGTGCGTGCACTCGACGATAGCTGGGCCAGTGCTGTTATAAGGACAACCGGTCTTATGTTCAATGCCCCACTGTCATAAAAATGAAGCCACCAGTTGACTTGAATATGCTGGACCATTGTCGGTCTTGATCTGGCTAGGGACTCCCAAAATCGCCATGACGTCGCGCCAATGCAAAATGGCTGCTTTGGCGTCTTGCTTGCGTTGTGCCGTAGCCAAAATGACACTGCTACAGGTATCAACCGTGACATGTAAATAGCGCATAAAAACTGGAGCACAACAGTCAGGAACTGGCAGACCTTGTGCAACACGGTCTGCACTACTGTTACCTTCAGTTAGGAGTCCAGGGATGTGCGAATGACTATTACAGTGATTTGGGCAAATTTCAGCAGCTCGCTCAGACAAAGCCTGAAAAAGGACTTGCGCACACTCCATCGTAGTCTCAATGGCCAATGGGGTCCACAGACCACTGTTGTAGCACAGTAGCTACAGTAGCTACAGTATATGCTTCCAGAAATTGAACTGCTATTGGCTAGACGTAACCAATATAGATTGTGATTGGCTCAGAAGTGCAGTCCACACATTTTTGAAGCAGATAACAAGCTAGCTAAAATTATCCATTCGCTACCTTTCTCACATAACTTGCAGTTTCACCATCCCGCTCCCACATCTTGTTAGCCTTGAGCAAATGCCAAGTTCCTTATTCTACTGCACGTAACTGTCCTTTAGTAACCAAAGGCTAGGCCTTGCAGCCTGGGTAACTTGAATTCAGGCCTTGCAACTTAACTCAGAGTCTGGCTAAGACCAAACAGCTGGGATTGCTCACATGTCCATTGTTCAGTTGTATTCTTCATAACCACCATCTCCTAAGGCTGACATCTGGGTTGGTCACGAAATGTCCACCGTCCCTCAGCCACTCCATAATTCTCTCTTTTTGTCTTTGAGCAAACCAGACAGATGTTACATTTTTCTTAACTATAGACATCATACACCACAACATATAACTTGCTGCTAATACAAATAAAACTAACACACATAATATAGTTACTCCATCCATCATCTTTCATTAGCCGTTTAACCCTCTCTTTCAATTGTTGTACACTCTTATAAATTGATTCCAAATGATCTGACAAATTCATGCAGCACATCCCCTCAAATTCAGCACAACCATGCCCCTGTGCCAACAATAAAAAGTCGATTGCTGCCCTATTTGTAAGGTGGCATGACAAACACTATCAACATCAGTCAAGAGCCCACTTAGTGCAAGCATAGTAGCATTTGTCAGTTCCTTCTTATCTTGCTGTGATTCCTTCAGCTTTTGTTGACCCTTGGTTCATGTCCGACTCCACGTAGGCACTTGCTGATCTGGATACATGGCCGTTCTTTGCTAGAAAGTCATCCACATCTCCCCCTTTTTCTTTCTATACAAGCCAAACATGCTTTGTAGCACTCATAATCATTCTTTGGATACATTAAAGATACACAGCAACAAAATCAAAATCGTTAAAATGACAATAAACACCATTAGTCCACCTTTTACTAGAGCAACCAGCTAACCTGTCAGTCCCCATTCACCTAACAAATTGTCCAGCCAAAAGGCTTGCCCATCCTCATATACCATGTGTAAGATCTTAGCATGTTTCCATATTTCTTCAACACAGGTCAGTCACAGGCTGCTGGGTCTGCCCTTTTTCTCCTGGATGGCTCTCTGATAACAGGGGAGGCCATCCCCTCACATCAAGGTCTGGCATGGCATGTGTCCCCACCGCTCCACACCTGCCGGGTTGCAGCCAACAGCAGGGCTAAAGGTTCTTCTTGGTGGCAAACACAGAGGCCAACCCAGTCTTGCCCTTGACTGTGGCAGCAGGCATTTGGTCAACCTCAGTTCTTGTACCTCGTTGTCAATGCAGAGTTTCACCTGCTTCATCCAGTAACAAGTTGGTATTGTGGCAAAGCATACACAGATTTACATTACCAGATAACTATTACAGGTTACAACAGCATGTTGAAAATGCTGATGGCAGCAAGAAACTAGCCAAAGAATTTTCTTATCAGTGGAGTTCTTCCACCCTCTTAATTTGTTCCATTACCTGGTTTATAACACTACCATCGTACTAGAATCTTTCTAGCTTTTGCCTTATCATTTTCTAGCAGCTGCTGCAAATTTGCATGCTCTAACATCTTTTACAAGTAACAAATGCACACAATACAAAGTATAGTTTCTCATTAGCAACTGGCTAGTAAATACAAGTGGGTTTTATACACAAAATCACAGCCTCTAGTAACAGCTACGTTACAAGCACACATATTCAAGTTGTTACTTTTCAGTTGCCCCCAAGTGATGTCCTGTAATCATTTATTTTTCTCCTCCTCTATCTCATTCTGCTCGGGGTATTCACTGTCAGCTCCTGTAGCTGAGGCATCGGGTTCCTCCACTTGTCTGTCCAGCTCATGGCAAGGCTTTGCAAACTTTGCAGGCAGCTGCCATGGACCTGTAGGTAGGAGAACACAAACATACCCCCTCTCCCACGCTATCAGCTCCTGAGAAGGAGGCCCGTTAAAGTGATTCAAAGGCATTCTGATGGGAAAGAAATGTGAAGCTACAGCTGCCTGCCTGCTTATCAGCAGCAGTAAATACCTACCAGCAACGGCACTTTGCATTAACCCTTTCTTGTCCAAAATGTTAATCTGCTACCCATTAAAACTTTTACACAAACCCAACAACAAAAAATACACAGAACACTGTCCGCCCTCAGCACACACACACGCACACACGCATGGGATCCCACAAGCACACTCCATACAATTACAATATTTGAAAACACAAAACCTAGACAATCATTATTACCACTATATGGTCCCTCATACAGAACGTAGCATAAGGACCCTGTGAAGACAATTAAAAATCAGCTCCAAGCAGCATCATCGCAGTGTAAGGTGGCAGGCTCAACTTTAGCGGGCGTCCCCGCAGAGGCTCTGCCCCCCCACATCGCACAAACCTTGGGCTTTTACACTGACCAAAATGCACACTCATTCCGATGCAAGTGGCCAGCCTACATTGGAAGAAGTGGTCAGCAATATCCATAAAAATTCTCCAAGGGCTAACAGAAACATGGATATACATGGATATATATTTCCCATCTTCTAGTACATGTGGATAACAAAGAGACTATCAAATGAGTTGTATATGGGGTTTCAAGTCCACAGCCCACCACGGCACTCACACAACGTGTTCAAAAGGCTGTAAGGGTACCTTTTTTTTTTTTTTTTTTTTTTAAATCAAAACCAAACTGAACACTCCAGCCTGGTAGCCAAGGATAAAGACAGTGTCGTTAGTAGGGAGGATTCCCCCAGGGTAGTCTTTGAGGGTTGCTGTCGCTCGGTGTAGGGAACCCCCCTGTCCCCTCGCCCTGTCGCACAAAGGGGAGTGTTGCCAGGGATCACAAGACTCCGCTTCCCGGTTTTTTGCTGTTGCCACGGCCGCAATTTCTGGCAGTCTCGCTGCAGCCCCGGCGCTGCCGCTCGGCCGCGCGGCTCGGGGGCTCCGGCCGCGCCTCCAGGGGCACCTTCCTCCACAGCTCCTGCGCTTGCACCCGCGGCCCCTCCACTCGCAGCGCCTCCGTGTCCCGCAGCCTCTCCAGCAGCTCCTGTCCTGGAGCCAACTTTTCTCGATGGCACCCCACGTCTCCCCTATATCTCCTGCTTTCTTTTCTCCAGCCAAGACCGCTTCCAAAAGCTCTTGGCAGGTCCGTCCCCATCGGGAGGTATCTAATACGTCCACGGGGGCCTCCACCGCCCCCCGGCCTCGCAACCATTGGATGCAGTGGCCCGCTGGCTCCGAGTTTATCGCCTTCGGCAACCCAGCTTGCTGCACGAGGGCCTCCAGTACCTGTACCACGTGGCTCACATCCATCGCTATCACGTCGGGGTCACCACTTGTAGTTTCTCGCTACTCGTGTGGTGAGGGACGGAAGCACTAGTTCCCTCCGAACTAGGGCTGAGACATAGAGCATTCACGGAATGCGGGTCAACAACGATTTATTGCGCAGTTACAATTCCTTATATCTGCTGCCTAAGCACCTCCCCAGAGTCAGCTGGTTCCTGTCCCTCCTGACAACCTCCCGTCCATGTACCAATCCCTACAAAAGCAAATTCTGATTTTGTCTTACAATTTCCATGGTGTCCTGGGTTCAGCAGTGGCAGTCAGTTTTTTGGCTTTTTTTCCTTCTTAGTAGCTGTTGCAGTACTGTGTTTTTGACTTTTGGCTTGGGAACAAAAAAAACTGATAACACCGATGTTTAGACTGACCAAGGATTTTGTGAGTCTCATGCTCTGCCAGGGAGGAGGAGGGGCCGGGAGGAAGCGGGGACAGGACACCTGACCCAGACTGGCCAAGGAGGTGTTCCATACCACAGCACGTCATGCCAGGGGATGGAACTGGGAGCTACCCGGAAGGGCACGGCCCCTGGTCGGGCGGGCTGTCTTTTCCGGCGGGCGGTATCGTATTCTCTTCCCTTGTTATTTCTCTTGTCGTTGTTATTGTTGGTGGCGGCAGTGGTGATTTGTGTTATACCTTAGTTATTAAACTGTTCTTATCTCAACCCGTGGGAGCTGCATTCTTTTGATTCTCCTCCCCGTCCCTCCAGAAGCGGAGGGAAGAAAGGTGGGGGGGGGCAGTAGACTGCGTGGTTCTGATTTACAGCTTGGGCTTAAACCACGACAGTTCTTTTGGCGCCCAACGTGGGGCACGAAGGGTTGAGATAACAACAGATCTGACCGGAGTGTGTCTAATCGTATTTGTGATAAGCATTCAGTGTTTTGGATTGATAGTCACTTGTCACAATGCTGATTTATTGGCTCTCAAAGTTGTTGTTTTTGATCTCACAGTCTCAATATGTCGCAGGTTACTTAGAGCCGGTATTTGCTGTGTTAGTGTTTTTCAAGTGTGGGGCTTGGGCTAAGGTTATTGTCTCATTATATTTTATGGTAATGACTTGTAATACAATACAAAAATTGATCATGAAACTGATCTGGCTTATGTTCCCAGTGTGGTCACCACCTTTATACTTTGGGAGGTATATAATACAAATGCTTAGCAACTATACATCTTTTTTCTCCTTCCTGGGTGGTCAACCTATGAAGGAGACATTCTTTTACCCTCCCAGTGCCCCTTCCAGACCGTTTACAGCATCGTTTGAGAGTTTTGAAGTTTTTGAGTGGCCTTTTAATATTGTTGAGACCTGTTTGCTGATTGTGATGGGGGTCACCATGTTGGCACGCATACAGAGTGTGTTTTGTCCACAACCATTACGTCTGATCTCAAGAGTTAAGCAGAGTTGGGTTTGGGCCTTGTCTGGGGTTAGACGACAAAATAGGGGGACCGAGAGATTTTCCCCGAGGCTGGACAGCCATGAGTGGCAGGGTGTGTGGGATAGTATGGGCAAGTATCTAGGTCAGTGGGCCCCTCCAGTGTTTTGGAACTTCACCACCGAACAAGTGCAAAATCCAGAAGAATTAGTAAAACACTTAAATGAGGTGTGCTGTCATCCTGGTCATACCAGAGAGGGACAAATCATGTCAACGTGCTGGGGCTTGGCCTATGCTTACCGGGCCTTGTTCAACACTATCCAGCACCTTCAAAAGGAAGGAAATGTCCTTGGATCTGAGGGCGAAGCAACAGACAGCGCAGCTACTCCAGCTCCGAGCACAGCAGCTACACCACCCCTAGCGACAAGTACAGCCACTACTCAAACTTCGACTGCAACAGACAGTGCAGCTACCCCAGCGACAAGTACAGCCACTACTCAAACTTCAACTGCAACAGACAGCGAAGCTACCCCAGCTTCAACCACAGCAGCTACACCACTCCCAGCGACAAGTACAGCCACTACTCAAACTTCAACTGCAACAGATAGCGAAGCTACCCCAGCCCCAACCACAGCAGCTACACCACCCCCCGCGACAAGTACTGTTGCTACTCAAAGCACAGTGATAATGACTGCAGCTAAACCAGAGGACCAATTCGTACCAATATCGATTGCCCCCATAAGCAAGAGAAAAAGCAGAAAAGAGGCAAGAAGGGTGAAGCAAGATGAAGAAACAATGTATTCACCACCCAGGCCACCACCTGATCAGGAGTCATCATCCCATGATGAAGAAGAAGAAGAAGAGGTGACTTCTCGACCTCGGACCTCAACCGAGCTACGAAATATGCGAAAAGATTTTACCCGTCAACCAGGGGAGCACATCATCACCTGGTTGCTCCGATGCTGGGACAATGGGGCCGATGGTCACAAACTAGGAGGTACGGAAGCCAAGCAGCTGGGATCACTTGCTAGAGAAGGGGGAATTGACAAAGCAATTGCAAGAGAGAAAAAGTCCCTCAGTCTTTGGAGGCGGCTCTTGGCAGCTGTGAAAGAAAGGTTTCCATACAAGGATGATGTTACGAGTCGTTCGGCCAAGTGGACTACTTTAGACAAAGGCATCCAGTCTCTGAGGGAATCAGCCATCGTAGAGATGATCTATCACACCAAACCGAATAACGGAGATATACCCATAGACCCAGATGAAGTCGAATGTACACGACCCATGTGGCGAAAACTTACACGGAATACACTGTCATCATATGCCCATTCATTGGCAACGGTAACCTGGGGTGACATAGTAACACCAACAGTGGATGAAATGATTCACAAACTCCGAGAGTTCGAAGACAATCTCACCCCTTCCATCATCTCAGCTGTGGAAAAACTGTCCCAGGATGTCAAACAATTGAGGGACGATCTATCTGATTTATCCAGCTCCTCACGTGTACCAACATACGTCTCAGCTGTTAACAAAAGACGTCCTATTGTTCAAGACAGAAGATATAGAAGGCAAACACCACGGGCCACCCTATGGTTTTACCTGCGGGATCATGGAGAAGACATGACGAAGTGGGATGGAAAACCTACTTCAGCTTTGGAGGAACGGGTGCATGAATTGAAAATAGGAACAAGGGTCAAGACTTATCATCCCATGAGAGCTGCGGCTTCAGTTTCTGGTGAGCAGGTTCCCAGATGGAGCGGAAGAGCTGATTTTACTCCAGCTCCTGTGATAACGAAGAATAATCCCTTTCAACACGACTTAGGTGTCCAACGTTGTGATGACTGTTAGAGGGGCCCTGCCTCCAGCCAGGTGGAGGTAGGGGATAATCGGATTTACTGGACTGTGTGGGTCAGATGGCCTGGCACATCAGTCCCGCAGAAGTATAAAGCTCTCGTAGATACCGGTGCACAGTGTACCCTGATGCCGTCAAGCTGTCAAGGGGTGGAACCCATCTATATCTCTGGAGTGACAGGAGGATCCCAAGAGTTGACTGTACTGGAGGCTGAGATCAGCCTGACTGGAAGGAAATGGCAAAAGCACTCCATTGTGACTGGTCCAGAGGCTCCATGCATCCTCGGCATAGATTACCTCAGGAGAGGGTACTTCAAAGACCCAAAAGGGTACCGATGGGCTTTTGGTATTGCTGCTTTGGAGACTGAGGAAAATGAGCAGCTGTCCACCTTGCCTGGTCTCTCAGAGGATCCTTCTGTTGTGGGGTTGCTGAAGGTCGAAGAACAACAAGTGCCAATCGCAACCGCAACAGTGCACCGGCGGCAGTATCGCACCAACCGAGATTCCCTGATTCCCATCCATAAACTGATCCGTAGTCTGGAGAGTCAGGGGGTGATCAGCAGGACCCGCTCACCCTTTAATAGTCCCATATGGCCAGTGCGAAAGTCTAATGGAGAGTGGAGACTAACAGTAGACTATCGTGGCCTGAATGAAGTCACACCACCATTGAGTGCTGCTGTACCGGACATGCTAGAAATTCAGTATGAACTGGAGTCAAAGGCAGCCAAGTGGTATGCCACGACTGATATTGCCAATGCATTCTTCTCAATTCCTTTGGCAGCAGAATGCAGGCCACAGTTTGCTTTTACTTGGAGGGGCGTCCAGTACACTTGGAACCGACTGCCCCAGGGGTGGAAACACAGCCCTACCATCTGCCATGGACTGATCCAGAATGCACTGGAACAGGGGCAAGCTCCAGAACACCTGCAGTACATTGATGACATTATTGTGTGGGGTGATACAGCGGAAGAAGTCTTTGAGAAAGGGAGGAAAATAATCCAAATCCTGCTGAAAGCTGGTTTTGCCATAAAACGGAGTAAGGTCAAGGGACCTGCACAGGAGATTCAATTTTTGGGAATAAAATGGCAAGATGGACGTCGCCAGATCCCTACAGATGTGATCAACAAAATAATAGCAATGTCTCCACCAACTAATAAGAAAGAAACACAAGCTTTCTTGGGTGCTGTGGGGTTCTGGAGAATGCACATCCCGAATTACAGTTCGATTGTAAGCCCTCTCTATCATGTAACCCAGAAGAAGAACAATTTTAAATGGGGCCCTGAGCAACAACAAGCCTTTGAGCAAACTAAACGTGAGATAGTTCATGCAGTAGCCCTTGGACCAGTCCGGAATGGGCCAGATGTAAAAAATGTACTGCACACCGCAGCTGGGGAGAATGGTCCTAACTGGAGTCTCTGGCAGAAAGCTCCAGGGGAGACTCGAGGTCGACCCCTCGGCTTTTGGAGTCAGGGATACAAAGGATCTGAGGCCAGCTATACCCCAAATGAGAAAGAGATACTGGCAGCCTATGAAGGGGTTCGAGCTGCTTCGGAGGTGATTGGCACTGAAGCACAGCTCCTCCTGGCACCCAGGTTGCCCGTTCTGGGCTGGATGTTCAAAGGCAGGGTCTCCTCTACACATCATGCAACCGATGCAACATGGAGTAAATGGGCTGCACTAATTACACAACGAGCTCGAATAGGAAATCCCAGTCGTCCAGGCATTCTAGAAGTCATCATGGACTGGCCAGAGGGCAAAGATTTTGGAATGTCACCAGAGGAGGAGGTGATGCGTGCTGAAGAGGCCCCACCATATAATAAACTGTCAGAAAGTGAAAGGCAGTATGCCTTGTTTACTGATGGGTCCTGCCGTATTGTGGGAAAACATCGGAGATGGAAGGCAGCTGTATGGAATCCTCAACGACAAGTTGCAGAAACTGCTGAAGGGGAGGGTGAATCGAGTCAGTTTGCCGAGGTGAAAGCCATCCAGCTGGCCCTGGACATTGCTGAACGAGAAAAGTGGCCAGTACTTTATCTCTATACTGACTCATGGATGGTGGCAAATGCCCTGTGGGGGTGGTTGCAGCAATGGAAGCAGAGCAACTGGCAACGCAGAGGTAAACCCATCTGGGCTGC
The DNA here is from genome assembly GCF_963264785.1 of Psittacula echo. Taxonomy (NCBI): domain Eukaryota; kingdom Metazoa; phylum Chordata; class Aves; order Psittaciformes; family Psittacidae; genus Psittacula; species Psittacula echo. The sequence goes on along the minus strand of NC_137736.1, from coordinate 80,661,229 downwards.
TGCACTGTGGCAAGATATCGCTGCCCGGGTGCAGAACCTGGTGGTGAAGGTACGCCATGTAGACGCCCATGTACCCAAGAGTCAGGCCACTGAGGAACACCAGAACAACCAACAAGTGGACAAAGCTGCTAAGATTGAAGTGGCTCAGATGGACTTAGATTGGCAACATAAAGGTGAATTATTTTTGGCCCGGTGGGCCCATGACACTTCAGGCCATCAGGGCAGAGATGCAACATATAGATGGGCCCGTGATCGAGGGGTGGACTTAACAATGGACACTATTGCCCGGGTTATTCACGAGTGTGAAACATGTGCTGCAATTAAACAAGCCAAACGGTTAAAGCCTCTTTGGTATGGAGGACGATGGCTGAAGTATAAATATGGGGAGGCCTGGCAAATTGATTATATCACACTCCCACCAACCCGCCAAGGCAAGCGCCATGTGCTTACCATGGTGGAAGCAACCACCGGATGGCTGGAAACATACGCTGTGCCCCACGCCACTGCCCGGAACACTATCCTGGGCCTTGAGAACCAGATTTTGTGGCGACATGGCACCCCAGAAAGAATTGAATCAGACAATGGGACTCATTTCCGGAATAACCTTATAGACACTTGGGCCAAAGAGCATGGCATTGAGTGGGTATATCACATCCCCTACCATGCACCAGCTTCTGGGAAAATCGAACGGTACAATGGGCTGTTAAAAACTACACTGAGAGCAATGGGTGGGGGAACTTTCAAGCATTGGGATACACACTTACCAAAGGCCACCTGGTTGGTCAACACCAGAGGATCTGCCAACAGGGCTGGCCCAGCCCAGTCAGAACTTTTACATATTGTAGAGGGGGACAAAGTTCCTGTGGTGCACATGAAGAATTTGCTGGGGAAGACAGTCTGGGTTATTCCTGCTTCAGGTACAGGCAAACCCACTCGTGGGATTGCTTTTGCTCAGGGACCTGGATATACTTGGTGGGTAATGCGGGAAGATGGGGGAGTCCGATGCGTACCTCAAGGGGATTTGATTTTAGGGGAAAACAGACAATGAACTCAATTGTACGCTGTTGCCTGCTATAGCCCATCAACTAGAAGTCTGCAGGGCACCAGCGACTGGCCCTGACTTCCCTCCGACCATCATCCCAACAGAGAATGAACTTTGATAGAACCGGATGAGTTCTACAGTAAAGGAATGATCAGCATCAGCAGGCAACGATCCAACACTGCATACAGTTTCTTCTGCCCTGAAAGACTGTTCCAAGAGATGGAGCCCAACATCATGAACCGAATGGACTCAGTAGCTTTATAGGAATTGGTCCGTGCACTAAGATAACAGTGCACCGAGATGAGAGTGAGGGTATATGGAAAATGTGGGATCTGAGCATGACGTGAATGGTATGGAACAAGGGGTGGATACTGTCCTGGGTTCAGCAGTGGCAGTCAGTTTTTTGTTTTTTTTTTCCTTCTTAGTAGCTGTTGCAGCACTGTGTTTTTGACTTTTGGCTTGGGAACAAAAAAAAACTGATAACACCGATGTTTAGACTGACCAAGGATTTTCTGAGTCTCATGCTCTGCCAGGGAGGAGGAGAGGCTGGGAGGAAGCGGGGACAGGACACCTGACCCAGACTGGCCAAGGAGGTGTTCCATACCACAGCACGTCATGCCAGGGGATGGAACTGGGAGCTACCCGGAAGGGCACGGCCCCTGGTCGGGCGGGCTGTCTTTTCCGGCGGGCGGTATCGTATTCTCTTCCCTTGTTATTTCTCTTGTCGTTGTTATTGTTGGTGGCGGCAGTGGTGATTTGTGTTATACCTTAGTTATTAAACTGTTCTTATCTCAACCCGTGGGAGCTGCATTCTTTTGATTCTCCTCCCCGTCCCTCCAGAAGCGGAGGGAAGAAAGGTGGGGGGGGGGCAGTAGACTGCGTGGTTCTGATTTACAGCTTGGGCTTAAACCACGACACATGGAATAGAATTTTTAGTAGGAAATAAAAAAAAAAAGTTACTGTATATAATGGTTTTGGACTAAATGGTTTGAAAATTTTCTCTTCAGAACTGAAATATAAAAGTAGCAGTCTTTCTCCTTTGAGATTCCAAATTTGAGTGGTTTCACATTGTTCAGGAAAAGATGTATGTTCAATTGGTTTATCTAAAATTCCAATATTAAAGTATTTGGAAAGTGACAGAGCAAAATTTTTATTTTTAGATTTTTATATATCAATTTGATTTATTGATCACATCTTCAGGATTATTTTCCTACAGTAATTCTCAAAACTTTTATTTCTGACATGAAAAAAAAGACTTTTAAAACTGGACGACTCCGCTCAGATGTGTTTCCTTTCCCAGTCAATGGGCACTTTAAAAGTTATTTTGGAAATAACAAGAATTAATTAGTGTAGAGTACATATTTTATTATAAAATTCCAAGCAGAGATTATGTACAAAGGAAAACATCTGCTTTGCAATGCACTATTTCCTGTAGAGAAAAAAAATCACAAAAAACCAGCAGTGCTCTGTTGTTGCCACTGAATAGTCTTTTTCCCTCTTTCATTATTTCTTCCATATTATCACTTAAAGCTTAAAGCTTAAACTCAGCAGTTGTATTTTACCTGACTTTGGATTTATTTGGGTTTTTTTTTATTTCATAGTAATGCAAATTTCCATGTCAAGTCAAATTTTAATGATGTATCAAAGCTATGAATTACCCTGTTATCAAGGTCTTTTTTAATCCCAGCTAATGACTGTATTTTCCCAAGGAAGGATAACAGATTATATTCTGTTTATTAGGTATTACATCCAATACTAAAGAAGAAGTGATAATGCTTCATTAGTTTTATGTGACTGATTAAACTGAGCTACATATTCTTCAGAAAATATACATCTATGGTTTCAAACTATTTTGTGCTTTTACTATCCTCACAAACTACTAACACAAAATCTGTTGCTCTAAAACATTTCTTAAGAGCATCTTTTTTTTCCCCTATAAAAATAATGCTTACTACACACTGAAATTTGTTTAAGTGGTACAAATCAATGCAATAAGAAACTTCAATTTGCTCAAAATGCTTAAACTATGTTTTATTCACATAACATTACACCTTTTCTTAATAGAAAATGCTAAATATAAAATATGTCTAAATTGCAGTATTTTGAACAAAGAAAATGAAAGCGAGGTTTGGAGATAAGTGTTTAATTTATCTTTGTACTTCCTGTAACCATCTCAAAGATCTTCAGGAAACAGGAAATTTAGCATATTAAACAATAACATTTTAAAGTGCAAATAGTTGTACATTGGTATAAAAATATTTGGTTATTTTTAGTTTGCAAAATCACTTCAGAGACTTTTGGCAGTTGAGTGGATTAATGGACTGTATCACAGCTTAGTGGATGAACTGGTAGTGTAATTGTTTTTTCCTAAGTCATCCACACTATGGGGGGAGTGAATACACATTTCAGATCAGCACATAATAAAAAAAGTACACAATTAACAAAATCATTCAGGAGAATGCAATGAGCTTGAGCTGGCTTTGACCTACATGTTCCATCCTGGTGACTAGGGACATCCAGCGTCATAGAATCATAGAATCATTTAGGTTGGACAAGACCTTTAAGACCATTAGTCCAACTATAAACCTAACACTTCCAAGTCCATCACTAAACCATATTCCTAAATGCCGCATCTACACATCCGTAAATACCTCCAGGGATGGGGACTCAATCACGTCCCTGGGCAGCCTGTTCCAATGCTTGGCAAGCCTTTCAGTGAAGAAATTTTTTCTAATATTCAATCTAAACCTCCCCTGGTACAACTTGAGGCCGCTTCCTCTTGTCCCTGTTAATTGGGCAGAGATCAACAGCCACCTTACTACAACTTCCTTTCTAGCAGTTCAGGTCTCCCCCTAGCTTCAGCGAGCATGTTACAAAGACTGGTAATGGGAATCACGTTGACATTATATTGTAATTGAACTGTGCATTGCAATTTCTGTGTTTTGCTATGTGACACGTTCATATAATGCTTTCAGTGAGATATATGGAAGTATCTTATTAACGTACACATGCACAGCAAGTGTGCGTGTGTGTTTGTGTGTGTGTGTTTATATGTGCATATAACTTTTTCAGAGATAATCAAATTAAATTCTCCATTCCTAATATGATTAGCAGCTGATCAGCAAATACAGTTCACACGGAATATTTATAAACCAATTTTCTCTGTGACAGAGTTTTAGCATGAAGATAAACATTGAACAGACTTGTGCAGGACTGAAATAAGGCAAAATAATTCACCTTGGAAATGACAGTCAAAACCCCTTAAAATACTAATATATATTCTTTTACTATATTAAGAATTGCTCCCTTGTTCCTTTAGGTGGACATTGGTAAAGCTGCTCTACAATAACATACCTCATCAGTGTTCAGACAATCCTGTCTAAATCTTAGTAAAGAGTTTGTTCAGATAAATGCTCAAGAGAGAAAAACAAAACCCTTATGTGCACATTCACTCTTTGCTTTTGTAACATCCATTGCAGTAAGATTTGAGCACTATATTAGAGATATCTTTTAGTCACTGTACCTTCCTTTCACTTCTTAGCAGTGTTACTAAAAACTGCAAAAGAGTAATACAACACCTCTTTAAGGGCTGCAGTCATTCCACTGGTTAGCCCTTAAGAAGGGATAGTGTAGCAGGACAACTACTCCTCTCCCAAGTTGTGTGATATTGTTCCTTTCTGGTCATCTGGAAGCAGACTGGCAGCTGGCTAGACATGGAAAGACCTAAAGCAATTAAACAAATATTGGAGAAGATAAAAAAATGCCAGATCAAATGTACTCCTGATAATTTTTAGCTGATTTAAAAAAGAAAAAAAAAAAGTAAAAAAAGAAAATAGAAAATTATTCTCTCCCAAGATACTTTTTTTTTTTTTTTTTTTTTTCTTTAAAACAAGCTAATAGCATTTGGAAAAAAAATATTTCAGATTCACATATAGCCACTGCTAGAAATACTTCTGTACTCTATTGTACAAAAAGAAAGTGTGTGATAGGGAATGAATGCAGGGACTGTTTTGAATACTGCATTATCATGCTGTCCTGGGTTCAGCAGCAGCAGTTAGTTTTTCTCATTCTTAGTAGCTGGTGCAGTGCTGTGGTTTTGACTTTCGGCCTGGGAATAATACTGATAAAGCCGATGTTTCCAGTTGCTGGTCAGAATGTTTACCCTGATCAAGGACTTTGTGAGTCTCATGCTCTGCCAGGGAGGAGGAGAAGCCGGGAGGAAGCAGGGACAGGACATCTGACCCAAACTAGCCAAAGAGGTATTCCATACCACAGCACGTCATGCCCAGGGATGTAGAACTGGGAGCTACCCGGAAGAGCACGTCCTCTTTTCTGGCGGGCTCTTTTCTGGCAGGCGGTATCGTATTCTCTTCCCTTGTTATTTCCCTTATCATTATTATTATTGGTGGTAGCAGTAGTGATTTGTGTTATGCCTTAGTTACTGGACTGTTCTGATCTCAACCCGTGGGAGTTACATTCTTTCAATTCTCCTCCCCATCCCTGGGTGGGTGGGGGGGGGGAGTAGAAACTGCATGGATCTGATTTACGACCTGGGCTTAAACCACAACACATGGGATCAGAGGAGATGAGCATAATGTTCTCTCCTGAAGTGTGACTTCAGTTTGAATACTGCTTGGTAGCTATAGACAACTTACTATTACCAACTGTAATGTCTACCATGATTGACAAGCGCTGTAACACAGTGTGATAGAATCATAGAATCATAGAATAGTTACAGTTGGAAAGGACCTTAAGATCATCTAATTCCAACACTCCTGGCATGGGCAGGGACACCTCACACTAAACCACATCACCCAAGGCTCTGTCCAACCTGGCCTTGAACACCGTCAGGACTGGAGCATTCACAACTTCCCTGGGCAACCCATTCCAGTGCCTCACCACCCTCACAGTAAAGAACTTCTTCCTTATATCCAATCTAAACTTCCCCTGTTTAAGTTTTAATCCGTTACCCCTTGTCCTATCGCTATAGTCCCTAAGGAAGAGTCCATCCCCAGCATCCTTGTAGGCCCCCTTCAGATACTGGAAGGCTGCTATGAGGTCTCCACACAGCCTTCTCTTCTCCAGGCTGAACAGCCCCAGCTTTCTCAGCCTCTCTTCATACGGGAGGTGCTCCAGCCCCTACATCATCCTCATGGCCCTCCTCTGGACTTGTTCCAACAGTTCCATGTCCTTTTTATGTTGAGGACACCAGAACTGCACACAATACTCCAAGTGAGGTTTCACAAGAGCAGAGGGGCAGGATCACCTCCTTCGACCTGCTGGTCACACTCCTTTTGATGCAGCCCAGGATACAGTTGGCTTTCTGGGCTGCGAGCGCACACTGAAGCTGGCTCATGTTCATTTTCTCATCAACCAACACCCCTAAGTCCTTCTCTGCAGGGCTGCTCTGAATCTGTTCTCTGCCCAGCCTGTAGCTGTGCCTGTTATTGCTTCGACCTGAGTCTCAAGAGGGTCATCTTCAATTTTTGCTGAGGTGGGGCATGAAAATAATCACTACCTTTCTCTTACTGTCATTTCTGGGGAAAAATACTGGTAGTGAGGAAATTAATATACTAAATCCCAATATACGCACACACTCCAATAGAGACAATATAGACTTTGTTGCTAAGCATAAGGCGTACTTTGCTTGGATAGAATTTCCTTTCACAAGTCAGTTAAGAAATGATTCCTGGGAAGGAATAGAAACCAGCCAAGTTGTTTTCTCTCTTTACATCAGCTTCAGACTGCTGACTTATATCCAAAAGATTAAACTGTGCCTCACCTTTTACTAAAAGCAACTGTAGCAAGAATACGTACTTGGAAAAAACTCAGGTGCCTGAATGGGTCTGCAGCAAATACCCACTCTTTGTTTTCTGTGCTGTGTGCCACAAAGGCTGCTTGCTTTGTCCCACATGAATCACTTGGAACTTTGTAGTGATTCAACTGTAATTGGTCTCAGGTTACAGTGGACCTCATTCAATTTATGAGTACTTCTGCCTAACAGGATTTCTATTGCAGTTCTATCACTTCTTAGTGAATGGAGGAAGTAAAAAAATACTTTTCCTTGTGAGGTTTCTGGCCTTGAGATTTAATTTACTATGAGAGGGGGCTGTATGCATAAAAATTCTGGTACAATTTTAAATATATATTGTAGATTTCATGACTTGTTTTTCTGATTAAAAATGTTTTGATCATCAGAGATAAAAATAATCTTTCTGAATGACTGACAATATAATTGAACACAGAAATTTCCTTTTATATTTTTTAAGAAAGATTGCTCTTTGTATGTTTAGCCTCTATTAATGAGTATTTAATGAACAGATCACACCACAAATTAAGAAATGTATTTGTATTTTTGCAATTAAATATTAATTATAAGAACATACATAGGCTGTAAAAAGATAAAATGCAACTGTTTGCTTTTTAGTTCTTCTAAATTCCACAAGCAATGCAAAAGTAATTGAACTGCTATTAATAGACTAATATAAAGTATAATAAAGCATTTTATTGGTGTTTAGCAAGATAATTAGAGCAAGTAAATTAGATATTAACAAAGTTAGTAAAAGACAATATTTACAGACTGATACCATATTTATTTACTTAACATTAGTTATTATTAGTGTTAGTATTACTAACATTAATTAAATGCTTAATTAGCAGAAATAATATATACATGTGGGCCACTGAGCAGAATCACCAGGCTAAGAAAATTAACAGTGTAATTCTCAATAGAAGACTCTCTTGGCTGGGATTTCTATTACATATTTTTACATTTTAATGTTCTAAATCTACTGGAACTGTTAGTCCTAACTGGCACTTTTACTAGCAAACCTTTTTAAGCTGAAGTAGTCATAGCTATAAATGTCTTAGTTCTAGGTTGCAATTTGCAGAAGTTTGTGCATTGAAGTAGAAGTAATTTGGTATATTTGAAAGTTCCAACTGGCTTTAGCTGAGAGAATTAAAAAATTGATAAAATGTAAAAGATATATTCATCCACTATGATTTTTCACATATTTTTTAAAAAATAAAAAAGCTAGGACAAAAAAAATTTGTGAATTCACAGTATATGCACTAGTGAGAAGTAGTTACAGCCTTCAAAGCAGCTTTGTATTTATAGATAATGTTTAAGCATCAGCTTGCTTACTGATACTTACATGATGAGCCACTAGCAAAAAAACCCAAGTTCTACTCAGATATTTTTTTAATGGAATCCCTCTCATGTTCTGCAAGCTTTCATTTTTTTTCTGTCAAAATGCTTTTTTTTCTCCTTTATTTCACCTTATTGCATTGTCCCCTTGCTTATCTTTGCTGATTAATCACTTACATTGCATTTAGAGAAAAGGGCTTTCTGTTATTGTTTGAAAAGTACTTAGCAGAAGAAAGATGCGGCATTTTACTCAACTCTTCAAAAGCATATTATTATACAGTAAGAACTTTGGATCATCATAGGGTTTCCAAGATCTAAAATTTTTTTCTCAAAGAGAATTTCTTCCCAAAGCATTACCAAATTTTTACCTCTAAAATGGAAAGAGATGGATAGCTTATTAAAGGGATAAACAATTGGTTGAATGGCCATGGTCAAAGAATTACAGTCACTGTCACAGCGTCCAAGTAAAAACCAGCAATGAATGGTGTCCCTCAAGCACCTGCACTGGGACTGGTACTGTTCAGTGTCTTCATCAATGACATGAACAGTGGGATTGAGTGAACTCTCGGCAAATCTGCTGACATCATCAAGCTGTGTGATAAAGTTGACATGCTCAAGAGAAGGGATGCCATCCAGAGGGACCTTGACAGCCTTGAGGAGTGGACCCATGCAAACCTCGTGAGATTTAACAAGGCCAAGTGCAAGCTCTTGCACTTGGGCTGAGGAAAACTTTGGTGTCAATGCAGTCTGGTGTCTCAAGTCACAAAATCTGAATGAAAGTTTTTTTCTAGTAGTATGTCATGTATGTCATGTCAGTAAGAAAGATAATGCTTAGAATTAATCTACACATTCAAAGCTATTGTAAAGGTTGTAACTGTATTTTAATGGTGTTTCCTCCACATTCCCCGCTACCAACAATAGTCAATATTGAGGCTACCTTTCAGAATGTCAAAGGTGTTCAGAAAAATATAAAATAATTAATACTTTAATAATGTATATGATGATTTATATTATTCTTTCTTTCCAGTTATTAGGTGTTATGAAATACCACTATACAGTTCAGTTTGTCAAGTATTCTAGATCTGTTCTCTTTGAATAAGAAACATGCTATAGTCAGATTTGTTCTTTTCCAGAAACTTCAGTTTGTTAGACCCTGTAAGTGTATGTATTGATGATTGTGACACATGTTGCACTGGACTAATTTAAATTCACTTCACACTTTTTAATACACATAGAAAAAAATCAGGCATATTTATACCTGTCTTGAAAATGTGCAGTTTTCTCATAGCTGACTTGAAGAGCTGATTACTTTTGTAACAGTGGAGTCATCTCTGTGTTACAATTTTGTTCCATCATCTACACAGCTATAAGATTTCCTTTAGGTTGACTTATGGTTATACCTTTGAGTAACTCATTGGCTTTTAAATTAAAGTGTATGGAAGGTTAAGAAAGTGTCTGAGGGGAAGGTTAAGAAGCTCCTAAGGGTTTTTTTTTCCTCATTTTGTTTGTTGGGTGTTGATCCTTAAGCAATCCTGAATCTACATCTAAGCTAATGAAAACACACATGGGAAAAATCTGATGGGTTTTGTTAATTGTTGAAGGTTCTGACATCTCAGAAAGCTGTAAAACCACATTGATACCACTGGTTTAGAACTTCATCTGTTTCCTTTTTTTATCCACATAAAGTTGTGGTTAAATATTTTTCTTTTCTAAAAATTAGCAATTAATGAGATGTTTTCAGAAAATTAGCTTTTATATTCATAAAAAAATCTGCAACAATTGCCTTTAAAAATATTTATGAGTCATGCAGATACCTCAGTTCATATTTTATTAATTTCAGCTGCATATTTCATTAATGAACAACACTACTAGGCAGATTTTCAATGTCCTATCCAGCTGCAAGAAGTAAGATTTAAAGATATGAATAAATTATAAAATAGATTCAGAATATGAACTGCTCCAGTTTTTCCTGTATTTCCAGCATCCTTGGGAGAATCTAAAATTTCAGTAGCTATTCTGCAATTCAGTGTTTATCAGAAGCTACATTTCAGTCCCTTAATTACTTTTTTGCCCTTCGCTGGATTTGTTCCAGTATGCCAACATCACAGCACTCCAGGTGTGGCCTCACCAATGCTGAGCAGAGGGGAAATTTCACCTCCCCTGACCTGCTGGTGATGCTCTGCTTGAATGCTGGCACCCAGCGGCTGTTAGTTGTCTTTACTGCAAGGACACATGGCTGACATGATCAAATTTTGGTCTACTGGGACTCCTAGTTGCTGAAAAGTTACTTTCCAGCGACTGGAAAAAAAATTTCTTCTTTTCCATGTTAAGAAATTTGCATTTACCCTTATTGAACTTCGTGTAGTTTTTCTCCAGCCTGTCCAGGTCCTTTGAATGGTAAGACACACATCTAGTGTATAAGCCACTTCTCTCAGTTTTGTATTGTCTATGAGCTTACCAATTCTGGAGGTTTCTAAGATATCTGCAGCTACTTGACATTTCTCTTTCTTATTTTGTGAATGTTATCACACTACTATGGCCATTAATATCTTTAAATACTAATAAAGTTCAGTAATTAAAAAAAAACCCAATACACCACAATGGTGTCGAAAATTGACTCCACATCATTCCACTGTTATTACATTAAAAAAAAAAAACCTCTTAACTTCAGACATTTCTGGTGTAGACATCGATACAGAACATGGCAGTCTAGACACTGTTCCTAACCACCAGAAGGAAGCAAGTGTAAGTCGTCTCAATTTGGAGTAAGCTTTTAAAATAGGATATGTTAACTGCAGCCAGAAAGTGTCAATTTCTCTCCCTTTACAGTAAAGGTAGACTGGAATGTCTAGCAGAGATGCTTACAGTTGAATGATATTGATATCCACACACAGGGTTTTTCACCTTCAGGATCATTCATATCCTTCAGTTGTTCATCCTCTTTACATAAAAGGGAGTGCACCCCTTTGCAGCCCAGCTAATCAATAAGACATTCCACAGTCCCTTTCAAAAGAAAATGGTTAGGATGTTTCAGAAACCAAGTATCTCAAACCCTGCAGTCATGTCATAGTTTAAGTCCAGCTGGTAATTCAGAACCATGCAGCTGCATGCTCATTCCCCTTACTTCTTCCTCCCCACACTCCTGGAGGGATGAGGGGGAGAATCTAAAGCATGTAACTCCCACAGGTTGACATAAGAACAGTCCAGTAACTAAGGTATAACACAAAACCACTACTTCTACCACCAGTAATAATAATGATAAGTGAAATAACAAGGGGAAATAATACAATCGCTCACCACCCACCGACAGATATCCAGTCCAACCTGAGCAGTGATCTATCCTTTCCAGGTAACTCCCCCAGTTTCTATACTGGGCATGACGTGCTGTGGCATGGAATACTCTTTGGCTAGTTTGGATCAGGTGTCCTGTCTCTGCTTTCTCCCGGCTTCCCCTCCTCCCTGGCAGAGCATGAGACTCAGAAAGTTCTTGGTTGGAGTAAACATCACTTAGCAACAACTAAAAATATTATCAGCACTGTTCCCAGGCTGGAAGTCAAAACTACAGCACTGCACCAGCTACTAAGAATGAGAAAAATGACTGCTATAGCTGAACCCAGGACAGGTCATTAGAATGTTTTATGTCCACATACTATTCATGTTTACACAAAATCATACATGTGTAAGCATATCTGTAAGTATACACATATATGTGCTCTTCAAGTCCTTCAGAGTTAAAGGAGCATCTGGATGACACTTTTAGCTATATAGTTTAGTTTTAGGTATTCCTGAGAGGAGCAGGGAATTGGATTCAATGATTCTTATGGGTGCCTTGCAACTTGAGATATTCTATGATTATATTCTATGCACACACATGTATAAAATAATGTGTGCACAAAAGTTATCCAGATGATTACAGTGCATGACCCAAAGAATACTGGATTTTAATTCCTGGTAGTTTTTGTACGCAGGATTTTTCCAAGTTTCCAGCTCACAGGGTTGGGGAAAAAAAAAAAGGGGGGGGTGGTGGAAAGAAAGATAAAAAAAGATTGTTGTACCACATACTGTAATGAAAATAAGATCATTACGAATTGCAGTTCCAACCCCAGAGGATTTAGGAATACATCTAGGGAAGTTAGCATTTTGCATTCCTATTTCTAACAGCTTCAATCTCAAAGCATCCCAAATGGTTCACAAGCTATTAAGACAATCAAAAGACAGGTCCCAAATTCAAAACAAAACCAGGCCTCTGCAAAGCTATTGCTTTAGTCTAAGATCACAGCAGATTTTTTAATGAAGTTAAAAGCAATAGCAGTTCTTCAAATGTTAGTTTAGGCCATTCATCAGATTTCGTAATGCATTTCTTTACTACCTTGTCTTCATAAGGTTCATAGGATGGCAAAGCTTTCAGCCTTATCTTAAATCTTACTTTTCACAGTGAAAATATATATATCAAATGTTATTTTATAGCTTGCTGTTTAGTACCTTTTACATGACAGGATCTGGAAAACCTCATGTAGCATATATAAAATATGTGAAGATGTTACCTTGTGTCTCTCAGAGTGGTCAAACTGTCTTTGTTGTTATTTATTGGGTAATATTAAAAGAATATCTGTGAGCAGTTGTTCCATATTTAGAGGATATTTGCAATAAAAATGTCTTTATTTGGATATTATCCAAATCCACTTTATGCTACAGGTATTCTCATTATATGCTTCTAATTGGTGTCTTTTAATGGTTATTTTTCCTCTTCTTTTTTATTTTTCTTTTAATTTTGTTTTTTTACTTACTACACCAACGGAGTACCAGAAGTGAAATGTCTCTCCTCTTGCTAATAAGTAACTGTACAGATGAATCTGTTTCTTAGAACTCAGCTACTCCAGCTATTCTCAGATGTGGGACTGTTATAGCTTACACTGGTTTTCCTGGCAGAACTTCAGCAGAACTTCAGGGAAGTCTGCAAGTTCTGTTAAAAATCTTTAAAAAAAAAAAAGAGTATTCAATTAAATTATGGGTCATGCAATAGAAATAAATAAAGGAGAGATACAACCACAAGTGAAAAATCACTCATATTTACATAGAATATATTTGGTAACATTTCACACAAGTTGCAAGGTCAAGTACATAAGAATGACAGAAATCAGAATGTATGCAAATTCCATATGTCTGTGTTCTTGACACAAATATGATGTTGAATTTAATTACTTGATCAAATAATCTCTTACTAAAGCTTTTTGTTACTGTTGCATCCATGACTTCGTGCTTTATATACTGCACTTTACACCCTGCTTCAGAAATGGAAGTTTCTTCTGCTTGTATATTTTGTGTTACTGTGACAGTATGCATATGCTTCACAATTTTTTTTTCAAAACTGTTTTGTGAATAGAGAAAAACTATTATCCCCATTTTATAAATAAAAAAAAAAATAGGAGAGATTAATATAAAAATATTTGGCTAACCTTGATTCTCAATGTGAAAGTGTTTCAGGTTATTTAGTTCATAGCATCATAGTTGTATACAACATCTCCATTTCCCATTTGCCTTATTCATTTTACTCCACAAGTTTCCAAATTCAGCTTACCATTTCACACTTCCTCTGTATCCTCAGTACTTCTCTCCACACCTTCCAATTTTTTAATTACTTTTCTCATTGATCAGTATATAAAACCAAGTTGTGAACAGCATGAAATTAACTCTAATTTTGTCCTTTGTTAGTTCGATAACTAATCAGTCATAATTAATGAAGAGAGATGGAACTCACCAGAGGGAGATTTGAACTGTCTTTTTTAAACATTTTTGTTAGAACAACGTGAATTATGTTATAGAAGCACCTGACTCTAATGGACCTTAAAGGAAACTTGGAAAGCTTGGTTAAATTAGCCATAAATATAGTATACCAGCTTTAACTTTATTAGAAATCACGGAAATTTTCAGACTTACTTACCAGAATTATTCAGACTTACCAGAATGCATTCAGTCATACATTTAAAAAAATAAAAAAAAAAAATATTTAGAACGTAAAATGGTAAGTTCGGTAGTTTTACTAACACAGTGTTTTCCCATTTCATAAAATTTATATTAAAAAAAAAAAAAAAAAGACCAGAAAAAAGAGCATGTTATATTTATTGTCATAGTGCATTTTTTTTTTAAATATACTTCCAGAAAGTTCTTGTTACTTTTTTCTGCTGTATGCATGAAACTGATGTGATTTTGTTCAATTCTTCTAATCCTGTAAAACTGTCATTATCCCATTTAATAGAGGCTTAGATTGTATTAGTTCAATAAATGTTTTACATGTCATTAAAAATCTCCATGTTCTCGCTGGCATACCAATGTACAAATGAGCAACTCAGTATTTGCAATTAAAATGTGGAAATAAGCAGTAAAATTACTATGAAGTTGTAATATATTATTCTGTGGTGGCTCACATCTTTTAAATGAACACATATTCAGTAATGAAAGCAAATACCAAGAACAAAAAAATAAAATTAAGAGGACAATGAGTTTGGGGAAATAAACCTAATTGCATTTGCAAACAAATCTATGAAAAGCAGCTATAATGATTATGACATTTATTGGAAATGAAGTGCTTTGCTAAATCTCAGGACACCGTTGACAACTTGAAATGTGAGCAACCATGCCAAGTTAATTTAGCAAAACCATTTCCTTTCTAATCTTAAAAAAAAGAACATTAATCCCTAATAAGCACAGAAAGCATCAAATATGCAAAAGCAAATTATAAAAGTTAAATGAGACCCTTAACATATGCAGTCAGCGCCATCTAAACAGTTGCAAAACCTTACACAGGAAAAAAAAGAAAAAATATAGGTCTGTATAACAAAGTTTCTGTTTCAAGGTTTCCATCCCAGAAATATTGTTAATCTGTCCCAATATTCACATTCCAAGTGTGATATACTATAAGATGAAAGTTTTATGAAAAGCTTATTAGAAAAGGAAATACAGTCTCACAGCAAAATGCTACTCTGAAATACTGGATCACCTGCAGATGACAGACAGGTAGGACTATTTCTCACATAGTGAAAGAGACATCCATAGTATTCTTTACCCACCAAGAGATGCCTATGTCTCTTCAGTCTTTCTCCATTCTCTTTAGACAAACAACATAAGATTAATTTTGACCATGAATTAAAGAATTAGTTGGATAATTAATTCAAACTTCCCAAGTGTGGTCTAATAAAATATAATGATCTAGTCTTAAACACTACATTTGTGTAACACAGCCATCTATTTCTTCTAAGCATGAGAAAACAGAAGAAAACTGGTATAAAATTTACAATTTTATGCAACTTAGCAATATCTTTAATTTTGAATAGTGATTTATGCTTTTCTCTTTGGTTAATTGATTGCTGTATTGTAAAAATTATTAGCTGTTTACTCAGGAAT
Source organism: Psittacula echo (assembly GCF_963264785.1). Taxonomy (NCBI): domain Eukaryota; kingdom Metazoa; phylum Chordata; class Aves; order Psittaciformes; family Psittacidae; genus Psittacula; species Psittacula echo. Next base: position 80,645,639 of record NC_137736.1, on the reverse strand, counting down.
AGCTATCCAGTAGCTTTGTGGCTGAAGTAATTATGCTTTCAGCAGCAGGTCACAGAATAGTTTACAATGGAGGTTGACCTAGCACTTACAGATAAAGAAAGTGGAATACATTTTTCTCAATGTGACATTGCACTATAGTGGGAGGGCCTGGAAGTTCTCCTGAATTCCCTGAAAGAGATCACTGATCTCAATATATGAAAGTAAGTATGCTTCCAGAGTAGCATTTGAACAGGATAAATAAAAAAAAAGTGTGCTACTATGATAAAATTTGGCTACATAGCTTGTCTTAATTCTGCCTTTTCCCAGTTTATCAGCATTTTACTTTTTAATCTGAACACTCCTCCCACATAAAATCAGCTACACATTCATTTATTGACTCACATGTTGATTTACTAAGAAAACTTACATTATTTGCTTGTGAATGGGCTAAAACCACTAAGTACATGTCAAAAGAACTGAAGTATGTATGCTTAGCATACTCTCTAGATCAATAAGGCATGAGTAAAAAGTGTGAATAATATACAGAAGTAGTAAGCGAGAAGTTATAACAACAGAACTGGTTAAGACTGCAGTGAAGCTAGAAGAAATTGTTTCTTGAGTGAGAAGTAGAAGGCCACAAGAGAGAAATAATTATGGATCTTTCTCTCCATCTTCATCCCCCTGTACTCAACACCGATGAGGCTGCACCTCAAGTACTGTGTTCAGTTTTGGGCCCCTCATTACAAGAAATATATTGAGGTGCTGGAACGTGTCCAGGGAAAAGCAACAAAGCTGGTGCAGCATCTGAAGCACAAGTCTTATGAGGAATGGCTGAGGGAACTGGAATTGCTTAGTCTGGAGAAAGGGAGGTTCAGGAAAGAGACCTTATCACTCTCTACCTGAGCCTCTTGAAAGGAATCATAGAATACTTATGGCTTGAAGGGACCTTAAAGATCATCTAGTTCTAACTCCCTGCCATGGGCAGGGACACCTTCCACTAAACCAGATTACTCAAAGCTCCATCCAAACTGGACTTGAATACTTCCAGGGATGGGACATCCACAACTTCTTTGGCAACCTGTTCCAGTTTCTCAACACCCTCATAGAAAAGAGCTTCTTCCTAATATATAATAGAAATCTACACTCTTTCAGCTTAAAGCTGAAAACCTTTCCTAACACTACAAGCCCTTGCAAAAAGCCCCTCTCCAGATTTCTTGTACGCCCCCTTTAGATACTCGATGTCTGCTCTAAAGTCTTCCCAGAGCCTTCTCTTTTCCAGCATGAACAATTTTCGTGGTTTAAGCTCAGCTGGTAACTCAGAACCACACAGCCGCATGCTCACTCCCCCCACTTCTTCCTCCCCGCACTCCTGGAGGGATGGGGAGGAGAATCACAAGAATGTAGCTCCCACGAGTTGACATAAGAACAGCCCAGTAACTAAGGTATAACACAAAACCACTGCTGCTACCACCAATAATAATAATGATAAGGGAAATAACAAGGGAAGAGAATACAACCACTCACCATCTGCCAACCGGCACCCAGCCTGATCTGAGCAGCAATCTATCCTTTCCAGGTAACTCCCCCCAGTTTATATACTGGTCATGCTGTGCTGTGGTATGGAATACCTCTTTGGCTAGTTTGGGTCAGGTGTCCTGTCTCTGCTTCCTCCTGGCTTCTCCTCCTCCCTGGCAGAGCATGAGACTCAAAAAGTCCTTGATCGGAGTAAACATTGCTTAGCGACAACTAAAAACATCAGTGTTATTAACATTGTTCCCAGGCCGAAAGTCAAAACCACAGCACTGCACCAGCTACTAAGAAGGAGAAAAAAATTACTGCCGCTGCTGAATAACAACCCAGCTCCCCCAGCCTGTCTTCATAGGGAAGGTGTTGCAGCCCTTGGAGCTTTGTGACTGTAGTGAGGTGAGTATTGGTCTCTTCTCCAACTAACAAGCAAGAAGACAAGAGGAAATAGTATCGAGAAGCACCAGGTGAGGTTTAGCTAGGATGTTAAGAAAAACATCTTTACCAAAAGACTTGCCAAGCATTGGAACAGACTGCCTAGGGAAGTGGTTGAGTCCCTATCCCTGGAGGTATTTAAAAGATGTGTAGATGTGTCATTTAGGGATATGGTTTAGTGGTGGACTTGGCAGTGTTAGGTTTACAATTAGACTCAGTGGTCTTAATGGTAGTTTCCAACCTAAATGATTCTATGATTCTATGTTTATTAGTGATCATCTCTTTGCCCTTCATCTGCTACCATTCTTTCAATGACAAGTAATTTCTATCTCTACTTATTCACTTATTACGAATATTACCTGTACCTCTGACATAACTGGGAGATTTTAAAACATTTTAAATGTGGTTTTATTTGCCTAAATTAATTATACATCTGCTTTTGATTATGCAAGCTGTAGAAAGATGTTGCCTGATTACTGCTAATATAATGATTTTGCTTTTGTTTCAATAGCAGATGCTAATATTACTTTTTTTTCTGTGACAGTTGTGATGAGTGACTAATTGCTAACACCTGGCTCATAAGCCATAGAGTACTGATTAAAAAGATCATCATATTGAAAGAAAGTTACCAGTGTCAAAACTTTAAGAATATGAAGGAATTTAAGTGAGTTGAAATGGCAGTATTTCACGTAAGAATTGCTTGCATTATGGCATTTGTTATTTATGAACTCATACCTATTTTTAAAATTTTAATTAGGATGACCAGTTCCAGACATTTCTTTCCATCCATCCTTTGGGGCTTTCAGACCTAAGCTTTCCTTCCATCCTGTTGGACTGTCAAGATTCAAGTAACTAATCATTATGTTGTTGATTTATGCTACATGTTTCTAGAAATTCTATTAGGAAAAGGTTGATTTCTCTTCCAAGATTAGATTCTCTCCACTATTGTTATCACTACTTTGGTTATTATTGCTAGCACATACTGAAGTGGTGGACAAGACGGTTCCAAAATCAGGCATGCTCTGCTAGAACTACATAAGTGCAAAGTGCTACAGGGGTCTATAAATAATTTGATGAAGATGTCTCATAGCAAAATTAAACTTCTTTGTCTTTAATATGTGTTAAACATTGGTCCAAGGTCTACAGTATGAAAAGGAAAAAAAAAAAAAAAAGAAAGAAAGAAAACTTTATATAGTTAGATGGATAGATAGATAGATAAACTTTAGCTACCTAGCTAGCTAGATAAGGCTATTATGTGTTACTTTTGTACTCCCCAGTACAAGAAACATGGAACTCCTATAGAAAGTCCAGCAAAGGGCTACTAAAATGATTAAGGATCTGGAACAACTCTCATATGAGGAAAGGCTGAGGGAGCTGGGCCTGTTCATCCTAGAGAAGAGAAAGCTCAGAAGGGATCTGATCAGAGTGTGTGAATATCTGAATGGATGGTCTCAAGTGTATGGAACCAGACTATTCTTGACGGTGACATGATAGGATGAGAGACAATAGGTGTAAATTTAAACACAGAAAGTTCTACATGAACATGAGGAAGAGGGGGACTGACCATTCGAATAGGTTGCCCAAATTGGTTGTGGAGTCTCCTTCCCTGGAGATATTTCAAAGCCAACAGGACAGAGTCCTGAGCTATGTGCTCCAGGTGATCCTGTTTGATCAGGGAGGTTGGACCAGATGACCTCTGTTGGTCCCTTCCACCCTCAACCATTTCGTGATTCTGTGATTAAGTACCTATGAAATGAAGTGCCAGACTAACAATTAGTGTGAGCACTTTTATACACCTCTGATAGTCCCGTTTCACTATTTCTTTTGAGTTACATTATTGTAGTAATACAAAAGGTTGTCTTTATGCAATAATTTTGTCTACATTGAAGCTTAATTAAAGGAGGAATAATTCCATCACCCTTTTATTTAGGTTTAAATGCTTTACCACTCCCAGGCTTTCAAAAGTGAGCATACATTCTGACAGAGTCATGCTCCTCTGTTTCAGAAGTTGCTGTTTAACCAAACACCAATAAATCAAACTTTAAAATTATTTTCTGCTAAATTTCACTTTAAGTATTAGAGGAAATTATGTGAAGATAATATCTGCACTTTATAGTTTGATTTATTGCTTCACATTACCTTTCATTAAGGGAATCCAAAAACTGAGGTCAGCATAAAATATTTAAAACTGAACAGCGCTATTTGCTTGCAATGCTTTTCTGAACTTTTTAAGACTGTGAAAGAAACAAGTGCAAAAGACTTCCACTTCCCACAAGACAGAGATTTCAAGTCAAATTGTTCTTATTACAGATATCATAAAGACAATGCATTTGTACGTTACTGAAGGTATTTCTTAAGAGCTGGAATTGAGCTCTTAGTCAGTCCAAAGGGTGGATCGTGGTTAATTAGCACTCCAGGTGTTTCCAGTACTCTTGGAGTACATGAATTCTAAGCGTCTGGAGCATGTTTCTTTTGATGAAGGCTGAGAGACCTGGGGCTGTTCAACCTGCAGGAGGGAAGCCTTAGGGGATATTTTATCAATGTGTACAAATACCTGAAAAGAGGGTGAAAAAATTATGGAACCGGGCTCTTTTCAGTGGTGCCCAATGACAAGACCAGATGAAATGGGCACAATGTGAAGCACAGTATGTGTCATCTGAACATAAGGAAATACTTATTTACTGTTAGGGTGACAAACCACAGGCACAGATTGTCAGGAGGGGTTGTTTAGTCTCTCTTCTTGTAGATCTTCAGAATAGTTCTGCATGTGGTTGTGGGCAACTGGCCCTAGGTGGACCTGCTTGAGCCAGAAGTCCCTTGGAACCTCAGACATTTTGTGATTATCTGATTCTGTGGTTCTGTGCATTCAGTACAAAACTTATGAATGTAGAAATTGTGCAATTTTCAGTTATCTTAGCTGTACCTGACTTTATACTAGGCCCAGTGTATAAGATGGTATGGTAAAGAGGAAAAATACAGAGTACTCTTTGTAAAGAGTTTAATCCCATGTCAGTTAGAAATGAAGTGGCAATAGCTGACTTTTCTTATAGAAAAGTAGAGTAAGATCTGGAGAATATCCAACTTAAAAACAGAATCTCACTCTTCTGCACTAATTATTCAGACATGATTAAATCTTTGTATGCAGTAGTAGCCCAGCATTTACACAATGCCAGAGTTCAAGCCTTGCATCTTGGTTCTCAAAATTTTACGCATTTTTTGCAATTCTACATGACAGGTAAGCAATCTGACATAGTCACATAGTTTCCTTTTTTCAGGTTTTGGTTGTCTGGTTGTTTGGGGTTTTTTTGTTTTCTTTTTTTTTTTAAGGGAGAAAAAACAGTTTAATAATTCGGTGAAATCATTTTGGAACGCAAACCCTTGCCAGATAATGGCTTTGCCTGCTTGCATTCCACTATTTTTCCTTTTCTCTGCACTGAAAGTTGTAGCACATGCAAGAGAAAAAATCTGTTTGTCTGTTTTCTTCTATAATATGAAGAAATCAGAAACACTAAACATGTATTCAGGAAAAATTAACCATTATTCTTCTTGGACAATCTAATGACTATTTTATAGCTATATATTTCAAAAAAGTCATCTTGAAAACGTGCAAAAATAAGATGAGTGTTCAGTCTGTGCAAGAATATCTGCCATGACAATAATAGTAATACTTCATTGCATATTTACAATTCACACAGCCACAGGATTTGAACAAAAGCAGGTTTTTACTGTAAAAGTAGAAAATATTTCCAGCTGGTTTTGTACAAATGCTCTTCGAGTATTATCAAAAAAAGATCCAAGGTCATTCAGATGCTTTTTAGATACCATTGAACAAAAGTTTATCATATTATGTCCTGTCCTTATCTAGCAGAGTCCTTCATCATAAATTCCTCTTTACCCACACATTTCTCTGCTCTAGCTATATGTTTTCCTGAGAACAAATCTAATCTGAAGATCAGATGGAAGATCTGAAGAGGTTGTACCTCTACATAGTTAATTTCTTTCAGAAGTGTAAAATTTTGTGCTATGCTGGAACTGAAGGTTCATTTCCTCCTAAAGCCAAATAAAAGCACTCTGAAGTGAAACACCTGAACTTGGGCCAAGGGGGACATATCTGCCATAGGCACCCCACTCCTTCCAGTAGGGTCCCCAGGCACTGCTCACTCAGTGTAATCCCCTCTTTTCTTGATAAAGGCCAAACCTTCTCATTCAGCATTAGAAGGCTAAAGACAACACCAAAGAGAAACAGCAGATGATAGAAAGATTATATATAGAAGATCATATTGTCCTGGGTTCAGCAGTAACAGTCAGTTTTTCTCCTTCTTAGTAGTAGACTCGAGGTCGACCCCTCGGCTTTTGGAGTCGGGGATACAAAGGATCTGAGGCCAGCTATACCCCAAATGAGAAAGAGATACTGGCAGCCTATGAAGGGGTTCGAGCTGCTTCGGAGGTGATTGGCACTGAAGCGCAGCTCCTCCTGGCACCCCGGTTGCCCGTTCTGGGCTGGATGTTCAAAGGCAGGGTCTCCTCTACACATCATGCAACCGATGCAACATGGAGTAAATGGGCTGCACTAATTACACAATGAGCTCGAATAGGAAATCCCAGTCGTCCAGGCATTCTAGAAGTCATCATGGACTGGCCAGAGGGCAAAGATTTTGGAATGTCACCAGAGGAGGACATGATGCGTGCTGAAGAGGCCCCACCATATAATAAACTGTCAGAAAGTGAAAGGCAGTACGCCTTGTTTACTGATGGGTCCTGCCGTATTGTGGGAAAGCATCAGAGATGGAAGGCAGCCGTATGGAGTCCTCAACGACAAGTTGCAGAAACTGCTGAAGGGGAGGGTGAATCGAGTCAGTTTGCCGAGGTGAAAGCCATCCAGCTGGCCCTGGACATCACTGAACAAGAAAAGTGGCCAGTACTTTATACTGACTCATGGATGGTGGCAAATGCCCTGTGGGGGTGGTTGCAGCAATGGAAGCAGAGCAACTGGCAACGCAGAGGTAAACCCATCTGGGCTGCTGCACTGTGGCAAGATATCGCTGCCCGGGTGCAGAACCTGGTGGTGAAGGTACGCCATGTAGACGCCCATGTACCCAAGAGTCAGGCCACTGAGGAACACCAGAACAACCAACAAGTGGATAAAGCTGCTAAGATTGAAGTGGCTCAGATGGACTTAGATTGGCAACATAAGGGTGAATTATTTTTGGCCCGGTGGGCCCATGACACTTCAGGCCATCAGGGCAGAGATGCAACATATAGATGGGCCCGTGATCGAGGGGTGGACTTAACAATGGACACTATTGCCCGGGTTATTCATGAGTGTGAAACGTGCTGCAATTAAACAAGCCAAACGGTTAAAGCCTCTTTGGTATGGAGGACGATGGCTGAAGTATAAATATGGGGAGGCCTGGCAGATTGATTATATCATACTCCCACCAACCCGCCAAGGCAAGCGCCATGTGCTTACCATGGTGGAAGCAACCACCAGATGGCTGGAAACATACGCTGTGCCCCACACCACTGCCCGGAACACTATCCTGGGCCTTGAGAACCAGATTTTGTGGCGACATGGCACCCCAGAAAGAATTGAATCCGATAATGGGACTCATTTCCGGAATAACCTTATAGACACTTGGGCCAAAGAGCATGGCATTGAGTGGGTATATCACATCCCCTACCATGCACCAGCTTCTGGGAAAATCGAACGGTACAATGGGCTGTTAAAAACTACATTGAGAGCAATGGGTGGGGGAACTTTCAAGCATTGGGATGCACACTTACCAAAGGCCACCTGGATGGTCAACACCAGAGGATCTGCCAACAGGGCTGGCCCAGCCCAGTCAGAACTTTTACATATTGTAGAGGGGGACAAAGTTCCTGTGGTGCACATGAAGAATTTGCTGGGGAAGACAGTCTGGGTTATTCCTGCTTCAGGTACAGGCAAACCCACTCGTGGGATTGCTTTTGCTCAGGGACCTGGATATACTTGGTGGGTAATGCGGGAAGATGGGGGAGTCCGATGCGTACCTCAAGGGGATTTGATTTTAGGGGAAAACAGACAATGAACTCAATTGTACGCTGTTGCCTGCTATAGCCCATCAACTAGAAGTCTGCAGGGCACCAGCGACTGGCCCTGACTTCCCTCCGACCATCATCCCAACAGAGAATGAACTTTGATAGAACCGGACGAGTTCTACAGTAAAGGAATGATCAGCATCAGCAGGCAACGATCCAACATTGCACACAGCCTCTCCTGCCCTGAAAGACTGTTCCAAGAGATGGAGCCCAACATCATGAACTGAATGGACTCAGTAGCTTTATAGGGATTGGTCCGTGCACTAAGATAACAGTGCACTGAGATGAGAGTGAGGGTATATGGAAAATGTGGGATCTGAGCATGACGTGAATGGTATGGAATAAGGGGTGGATACTGTCCTGGGTTCAGCAGTAGCAGTCAGTTTTTCTCTTTCTTAGTAGCTGTTGCAGCACTGTGTTTTTGACTTTTGGCCTAGAAACAAAGCTGATAACACCGATGTTTAGACTGACCAAGGACTTTGTGAGTCTCATGCTCTGCCAGGGAGGAGGAGAGGCTGGGAGGGAGCGGGGACAAGACACCTGACCCAAACTAGCCAAAGAGGTATTCCATACCACACCACGTCATGCCCGGGGATGTAACTGGGAGCTACCCGGAAGGGCACGTCCTCTTTCTGTCGGGCTCTCTTTTCCGGCGGACGGTATCATATTCTCTTCCCTTGTTATTTCTCTTATCATTATTATTATTGGTGGCAGCAGTAGTGATTTGTGTTATACCTTAGTTATTAAACTGTTCTTATCTCAAACCGTGGGAGTTACATTCTTTTGATTCTCCTCCCCGTCCCTCCAGGAGCGGACGGAAGAAAGGTGGGGGGGGAAGTGGACTTCGTGGCTCTGATTTACGGCCTGGGCTTAAACCACGACACATATATAGCAATTTAAAGGGTATTATTGATTAAGCCTTTCTATATTACTTAGATATTTTTTCACATGAAATTGCTATTACTTACAGTGAATAAATTTTAACTCCATACAGATTGTCCCAATATATTTCAGGGCAATACAACCTTATGAAAAAGAAAATGCTTAATTGATAGGCTCTCTCTCTGTAAGAGGTTGTCTGAGGATTCTTTTGCTGTCAATATTGGTTTCCATCTGACCGTACATCCTGGCAAGTGGAAGGATGTAATAAGATTATGGAAGTAGTTAAAAAAATGCTAGCTGGCTTGCTCTTTTCTCTTACCTTTGATAAAGGTTGCGGGTGTGCTTGTTTTTGTTTTCCCCTTTTCTCTAATCTTATTCCTGGAATTATTAGGGTTATTCCTTTAATGAATTAGGACTTATAAGCTTGGTCCTTTTGCCAAATTGCCTTAAATCTGGGTCTTTCATAGGGCAGACTTGAGCAATGATTTTTCATTGGAAATGTCGTCACTCTAGGAGGCCATTGCATTGGATAGTTGTTGCTCTAAAAGAATAATTATGCTGAAGCAGTAATTTCAGACTGATTGCTATGAAGCTTACATTCAGAAAAACAGTCTGTGTTTAAAAAATAAACCTCCTGAATATACCTGTGCTGTTACCTGCTGTGTTTAGCAAGTTGAGTATTAAAAATTAATGAGGGAAAAGGAAAAATTATCAACTGGTGTTCAGTGAAGAAAACTCATTAGCTGAAGATCGGCTTAGTGTAGCTTTTCTGAGGAAGTAAAGTAATTGCAAAGTGCATCTTTGTCACCTTTTCTGTGAAACGTATCTCCCTAAAAGTGGAAACATATGCTTGTCTTATTAATAAGTGATGAGGCTATAAAGTGAGATGGTGCAGTGAACACTGACTGATAATTCATCCCATTATAATGTGAATTATTTTTCTGCAGGTATTTTCTCTGAAATTATGTGATTAAATATATTTATATTACATTATAGTACTACATATGATCCAAATTGTTTGCCTTTCTTGATACTGTGGGTGTGGTTCAATAGACTAAAACCAGATATTTACTGATATTGAAATACTTTATTTTGGCAATGATACATCTGTGCTGCTATGTCTTTGCCTCCTCCCGCACCAACACACTAACTCCTGGATTGTACAGAGGCAGTATTTATTTGTTCTTCCATAGTGAGCATATCATCTTAGAAGATACATGTATTGCCTGTCTTGCACAAGCACAAGGAATCCAGCACACAGAATATAGGCATCTTGTAGCTGGTACAAGGCATCCCACTACTGATCTGTGCTGAGATTTTGCTGCCTACCTGTCAGATGTTCTTAGTTACGATATAGCCATGACTACAGAAAAAGTCCACCTACAGCATAAGGATTCTGAAAGGAGGATAAAGAATTAACCTCAAATGAAAAAAAGAAATGTTGATCCCATACTTGCTCAGGCTGGTTATGAAACTGTCGTGATTTAAGCCCAGGCCATAAATTAGAACCGTGCAATCTACTTCCCTCCCCCTACCTTTCTTCCCCCCACTCCTGGAGGGACGGGGAGGAGAATCGAAAGAATGCAACTCCCATGGGTTGACACAAGAACAGTCCAGTAACTAAGGTATAACACAAACCACTGCTGCTACCACCAATAATAATAATGATCAAGGAAATAACAAGGGAAGAGAATGCAACACCTCACTACCCGCCGACCGATACCGACACCTCGCCTCCCACCCAGCAGTGTGCCAGCCCTTCTGGGGTAACTTTCAGTTACCTCCTGGCCTTAATGTGCTGTGGTATGGAATACCTCTTTGGCTAGTTTGGGTCAAGTGTCCTTTCTCTGCTTCCTCCCGGCTTCCCCTCCTCCCTGAAAGAGCATGAGACTCACAAAGTCCTTGGTCAGACCACACAACAATGTTATCAGCTCTGTTCCCACGCCGAAAGTCAAAACCACAGCGCTGCACCAGCTACTAAGAAGGAGAAAAATGACTGCTACTGATAAACCAGGACAGTGTCCATCCCTTATTCCATACCATTCACATCATGCTCAGATCCCACATTTTCAATATATCATCACTGTCATCTCAGTGCACTCTTATCTTAGTCCACGGACCAATCCCTGTAAAGCTGCTGAGTCCATTCGGTCCATGATGTTGGGCTCCATCTCTTGTAACAGTCTTTCAGAGCAGGAGAGGCTGTGTGCAGTGTTCACACTCGTGAATAACCTGGGCAATAGTGTCCACTGCTAAGTCCACCCCTCGATCATGAGTCCATCTCTGTGTTGCATCTCTGCCCTGATGGCCTGAAGTGTCACGGGCCCACCAGGCTCAAAATAATTCACCCTCCCCTGCAGCAGTTTCTGCAACTTGTCGTCGGGGACTCCATACAGCTGTCTTCCATCTCCGATGCTTCCAAAGTACTGGAGGGGCCCAGTGGATTAGATACTCACCCACACTGTCCCACACACCATGACACTCATGACTGTCCAGCCTTGGGGAAAAACTCTTGGTCCTCCTATATCGTCGTCTAACCTCAGACAAGACCCAAACCTGACTCTGCTTAACGCTCGGGATCAGACAAAATGGCCGTGGGTAAAACACACTCTGTGTGTGTGCCAACATGATGATGGCCATCACAATCAGCAGGCAAGTCCCAAGGGTACCCAAAGGCCATTCAAAACCTTCAGGACTCTCAAATGATGCTGCTGTACTTGTCACTGAGGCTGGTGTAGCTGCTGTGCTTGCCGGCTCTCTCACCACCAGCTTCTCTTTTTCTAAGTCCAGATCTTCCTCCTCTGCCTTGATGGGAAATGCTGTGTGGTTTCCTTCATCCTCCACTTGCCCTGGGTGCCCGAGGCTGGACCCAGCTGAGATTCCCAAAGGTGGTATCTTGCTCTCCTCATCCTTCGGGGGCTCAGGCTTGCAGGGCTCGGCTCCGCCGCCGCCTCCTCCCGCTGCTCGGCAGCCGCCTCCTATTCGCTCTCCCGCCCCACTCCCGCCGCCGCTTGGTCCCCGGGGCCGCTCTCCCGGGCCGCTTCGGCCACCACCGGCTCCCAGGGCCGCTGCCCCTCAGCTCCCCGCAGCCTCACGAAGACGGAGGCAAGGATGAGGGCCAGGGCGTTGAAGAGCAGCGGGACGGCCAGGTACAAGTCCATGGCCACGTCCATCCCGCCCTGCTGCCGGAGCCCGCCCGTATTACAAGCCATTTCCATAAAATACAATGAAACAAGAACCTTAGCCCAAGGCCCACACTTGATAAACACTAACACAGCAAATACCGGCTCTAAGTAAGCTATGCCATACTGAAACTGTGAGATCAAGAGAAACAACTTTGAGAGCCAATAAATCAGCATTGTGCCTTGATCAGATCTGTTGTTATCTCAACCCTTCATGCCTCACTTTGGGCACCAAAAAGAACTGTTGTGGTTTAAGCCCAGGCCATAAATTAAAACCACACAGTCTACTTCCCCCCCCCCCCCCCCCCAGAACCTAACCATCTGCCAACCAATACTGATAACTCACCTGCCACCCAACAGTGTGCCAGCCCTTCTGGGATAACTCTCAGTTACATCCCAGGCATGATGTGCTGTAGTATGGAATACCTCTTTGGCTAGTTTGGGTCAGGTGTCCTGTCCCTGCTTCCTCCCGGCTTCCCCTCCTCCCTGGCAGAGCATGAGACTCTGAAAGTCCTTGGTCAGACCAAACATCAGTGTTATCAGCTCTGTTCCCAGGCCGAAAGTCAAAAACACAACACTGCACCAGCTACTAAGGAGAAAAAATGACTGCTACTGCTAAACCAGGACAGAGACTATAAACAACATGGGCACAAAATTTAAGAAGGAATTTTTGCTTACAATAATGATCACCTGTTCTGTTTCTCCTGGTTGCCTAGAATGACAGTTTTCCTCTTAGAGCAAACATAGTGTTTTGAAGCGTGAGACACACAGCAGTTTTATAGCTATGTATTGTCCATCCTGTGAATGGGTGTCCTGGTGTCCTGGGTTCATCAGCAGCGGTCAGTTTTTTTCCTTCTTAGTAGCTGGTGCAGCGCTGTGGTTTTGACTTTCAGCCTGGGAATAATGCTGATAAAGCCGATGTTTTCAGTTGCTGGTCAGAATGTTTACTCTGACCAGGCACTTCATGAGTCTCATGCTCTGCCAGGGAGGAGGGGAAGCCGGAAGGAAGCAGGGACAGGACACCTGACCCAAACTAGCCAAAGAGGTATTCCATGCCACAGCACGTCATTCCCAGGATGTAACTGGAGTTTCCCGGAAGGGCACGCTGTCTGCTCTGTCGGGCTTGTTTTTCGGCAGGTGGTATCGTATTCTCTTCCCTTGTTATTCCTCTTATCATTATTATTATTGGTGGTAGCAGCAGTGGTTTGTGTTATACCTTAGTTACTGGACTGTTTTTATCTCAATCTGTGGGAGTTACGTTCTTTCGATTCTCCTCCCCATCCCTCTGGGGGGGGCGGTGGGAGTCGGGGGGGGGGTGGGGGTGGCGGAGGGGGTGGGGAGTGGAGTCGAAACTATGTGGCTGACTTGCCGACTGGCTTAAACCACAACACCTGGGTTCAGCAGTAGCAGTCATTTTTTTTCTTCCTTCTTAGTAGCCGGAGCAGTGCTGTGTTTTTGACTTTCGGCCTGGGAACAGCGCTGATAAAACCAATGTTTTTTGTTGCTAGTGAGAATATTTAGTCTGACCAAGGACTTTCTGAGCCTCATGCTCTGTCAGGGAGAAGGGGAAGCCGGGAGGAAGCAGAGACAGGACACCCGACCCAAACTAACCAAAGAGGTATTTCATACCACAGCACGTCATGCCCAGGATGTAGCAGGCAGTTACCTGGAAGGGCTAGCTCACTGGTGGTTGGGGGCGAGGTATCGGTTGATGGGTCATGAGGTGTTGTATTCTCTTCCCTTGTTATTTCCTTTATCATTATTATTATTGGTGGTAGCAGTAGCGATTTGTGTTATACCTTAGTTATTAAATGGTTCTTATCTCAACCCATGGGAGTTACATTCTTTTGATTCTCCTTCCCATCCCTCTGGGAGTAGGGGGAGGGAAGAAAAGGGGGGAGGGGAGTGAGAGAGAGACTGCATGGCTGACTGGGTTTAAACCACGACAATGGGGATATGTTGAGAAGCCATGAGGAAGTGCTGAGTGCCTTCCTTCTACCTGCTGCAGGTCATCCAGCGTCTATCTGCTGTTTAGCTGACTGGCTACAGTCTCCACTAGGGAAGAGAAGCTGACTGTAGTAATGACCTTGTGGGGGTAGTATATTTAGCAGAGATGTGGAATTGTTCTTCTGGAAAAGTCGAGGCAACAATGTAGAAATCTACTATCGTGATATTGCATAAAAGTACAATTAGATATTGTCCTGATATTACATACAAAATACGATTTTCCATAAGCATGGGCACAAGTGTATCAGTCACTACAAGAAATAGTAGTGTTCATGAACTTACCTCTTGAAATAAGGTAATTTTCTTATCTACAGACATAAGTGGTGGCCATTGACAAGTTGGGGCAGCCTGTGTGGTACAAAGATGTCTTTATGTAATTCAGGATGCAGCTGAGAAGAGTGATCATGGCACTTGAGCTAGTGAAGAACATAGAGTTCAGGGAAATACGAACAACTTTTATCCAGACACACTGAACACTTTTACATCCTTGCCTTTCCCTTGGCAGGCTTTAAAATACCTCTAATTTTATTTCTCTTTTCTTTCCTTTTCAATTTCTTTTTGCTGGCTTTTTTTTTTCTCCCCTTCTATTTCACTTGTGAGGAACCCCCTCCGTTAAGTTATGCAGGCTATGATACACTTATAGCAAGGACCTGAAATATTTTGATTCAACAGGTGAAGTTTTCAGATCTGTTGTGGTGTGCTATGTGTGACTCACTGTAACTAGGTATTGAGCACATTTAAGAAATACATTGAAAATGCATTGCGCAGTATAATACTCATACAAATACATTTAGAAAACAAACCACAGGTTTTTAAAATCTTTTTTGGTTTTGTTGTTTGTTTATGTTTTTAATCCCTTGTTCACATTTTTATTTCATTTTTATTGTTTGTTTGTCCTAAATCCAGATTGCTGTTTTTAGTAAAACTAGTTATCAGCTTCTGGTAGCCTCTAAAGAATTCTGTAGCCAGCTGTATAATTCATGATTGGAAAAAGTCCTGCACATTCAGATGTTTTTATTCATTCTTGATCTGTGAGTATCATGCTTCAGATCATCTGTGGGAGTACAGAATCAGGAAAGAGACTTGTATGTGACAGGACACAACGTGAGATGACATGGCATATACTTGTTTACCTGGTAAATTGCACATTAGATGAGACTAAATATTTAGCAGGTTATTTTTGTGCAGCATGGTTTGCAAAGGAAGCCCAGAAATTTTGCTACCAACAGCAAGAGAGTAATTTCTTGGTATTTCAGACTCTTCACCACAGATGTTGCTTGGGAGGAAGAATGGTACCATCCAGGCTTTGGGCTGCAGGGGCAGCCTGTTGACTACTTGGATGAAGGACCGTTATTTGGCTGAGAGTCATGGCCAAGAGTGTTACCCAGTCTGTTAGTGTGTAAGAGATTGCATTTGTGGGTTTGTAGGATTCTGTAATACACAAAGACACAGAGGCTTTATCTTCTAAATTTCTCTATTACAGATTAGTACAAATATCCCCCAAATCACCACTAATAAGAATACCTATGATTAATAAAGTAAGTATATATGTGTGTGTATATATATATTAAGCTATTAAAAATTGTTGTCAGCAATTGGTAATTTAATATCAATCAATAGTATGGCAGCAGTCAATAATAGCAGAAATCAATAATATAGCAACAACCAATAGCAGCAACAACCAGGTGAGTATATACCATTCCAGGTTACTATAAACTTACCAGTAGTGAAGCTACTTATGAAGAATATAACAGCAGATATAATATTACTTGTATGGGTGTATATAATATTGTTATTAAGAAATTTCACAGATTTCAGAAGTGGACAAACCATCCTGAATCAGAAGACAAACCCATTCCAGAAAGGTACTCAACCATTCTAAAGATAGGACAAGAAGCTGAATCAAGCCCAGAAGCAGAATCAAAGATGGGACCAGTAAAGTAGGAGACAGAATTTCACTTCAAAGATGGTGCATGTCACAGAGTCTGGAGTCAGGCAGGTATGCCTGGTGAAGGTCCAAGATCTCATAAAAGATTGTATGGTGAATTCAGCCTGTTTAAGGTATGTTTTCACCTGTAACAGCCAATAGATGATGATGTTTTCTTTCAGAACAGTTTTACTTTCCCAGATTGTTTCCATGTTTTCAGATGATAAACTGCCATTACAGTTCCTCGGTTTTATGCATATCAATGTGTTGTGGTTCAAACCCTGTCGTCAAGTTAGCCACGCAGTCCACTCTCCCCCCACCCCCGCCCTTTCTTCCTCCCCACCCCCACCTCCTGGAGGGACGGGGAAGAGAATAGAAAGAACTAACTCCCACGGGTTGAGATAAGAACAGCCCAGTAACTAAGGTATAACACAAACCACTACTGCTACCACCAATAATAGTAATGATAAAGGAAATAACAAGGAAGAGAATACAATACCACCTGTCAAAAACCAGCCCGGCCCAGCAGTGAGCCAGCCCTTTTGGGTAACTCCCAGTCACATCCCGGGCATGATGTGCTGTGGTATGGAATACCTCTTTGGCTAGTTTGGGTCAGGTGTCCTGTCTCTGCTTCCTCCCGGCTTCTCCTCCTCCCTGGCAGAGCATGAGACTCACAAAGTCCTTGGTCAGACTAAACATTTGAGCAGTAACTAAAAACATCAGTGTTATCAGCGCTGTTCCCAGACCAAAAGTCAAAACCACAGCTCTGCACCAGCTACTATGAAGGAATAAAAATGACTGCTACTGCTGAACCTAGGACACAACAGTATTTCAGGATGTCTCCAGTTTTTCGGTACCCAGCTGTACTTCAAAGACAGCAGCTGCGCTTTTCACGGATGGTCTTGGTTCCCAGCCCTAGCTCCCAAGTTCACAGTTCCCAGGCTGACAGGCAGTTTTTCTCACAGTATTTTCAGCAGACTTTTTTTTTTTTTTATGTTCAGTAATTTTCCTCTTCTATCCAGGCTGATTTTATGGCTGCTCATATCACTGGGAAGTGGTTAATCTGGTAAACCTTAGGCTCCAGTCTATTTTTCCTATAGGTTTGTTTGCTCCTGCTCCTGCTTGTAGATCAGAGTATACCCACACATAAAATACGACAGAGAGTGGTGATCAGTCACAGGGCTCGAGCCAGACAGATCAGTCTTTTGCTTATGCGAAACCAGACCCTTTTATTCTCCTTCACACCGTGTTGGTTCCTCCTACATCAACCTTGATTCTTTTCTTTCTCTGCCTTTGTTTCCTCCAAGTAAACATACCCAGAACTGGTGGATTCAAACACCTTTACCTGGATCATCTCTTCCTTAAATGGTATCACACGTGGTTACTAAAGCAAGCACTATTGGCCTTTCAAAGTTCGTGTATGCTTCCCTTCAGCTGCCTGTATCATTTGGCCATTTTGAGCAACTCCTCTTTAACCATCTCTGACATCCACCCATCTCTAGCGGAGTTCTGTGTAACTTTTGTCAGCTTCCCGCTCTCTTATGTATCATGTCCAGCAGTTTCTTCATGTCAAATCAAGCAACTTCTCATGAGATGTTCAGTTAGTTACTTAAACTTCAGACTAAGGTGTAGTCATTTCCCTTCACATCTCACACTGGTGCTCAGAGAGAGGTAACTCAAAACCCATTGTAGAGAGATAAAATATAATAATCCACAATAATCCTATAATAATCCACAAAATTCACTGGTTTCTATAAAATGAATACTGTGTTGAAGATATTCTACCTCACTTTCTGCATGACTTTATTTTGCAAATTTTAGTTTTCTGTGATAGAATATTGGAAGGCTTCACAGATAATATCATAGCAGATTTATTAACAAGTGAAGTGTACTTAGTGTTTCAGAGATAAGTATTGCATAAAATCAGCTAACATTTTTTTCTTACAATTTGAAGAGCATATTGAGTTACTTCCATAAGGCAGCCACAAGCATTTTTTTGCTGGTCTTCCTTAAACCTTTCTTCCTCTCAGGATATTATTGTTAAAAAGAAGTTGATTAGTTAAACCTAGAAGTTTTACAGACACTGAACAAGAACTATCTAATTTACCATCTGCTGTATAGAGCATTAATTCCTGTTTCCAATTAGTTTTCATTTATGTGGTTAATGGATACAAGAAGGGCTTCAACCATCTGCACTTTTCCCCAGACAAATATATTCATCAGATGACAAGTAGTTGCAGAAATCTTGTGATCTTGACCGTGTTTCTGCATAAGAACTGTCAGAAGCAAGACCCTGTATAGAATCACAGAATCGTAGAATAGTTTGGGTTGGAAGGAACCTTCAAAGGTCATCCAGTCCAACCTCTCTGCCATGGGTAGGGACACCCTTCACTGGACCAGGCTGCTCAAAGCCCTGTCCAACTTGGCCTTGAACACTTCCAGGTATGGAGCATCCACAACTTTTTAGAGCAACCTGTTTCAATAATTTACTACACTCATTGTAAAAAATTTCTTCCTCACATCCAGCTCTCAATCCTTTCTTACCCAAGCCTGTATTGATACCAGGGGTTGCCCCTACCCAGGTGCCCTGATGTTCATGATGTTCATGAGCCCACTTCTCGAGCTTGTCCAAGTCCCTCTGGATGGTATTCCATCCCTCAGGTGTGTCAACTGCACAACTCAGCTTGATATCATCTGCAAACTTACTGATGATGCACTCAATCCCACTGTATATGTTATTGATGAAGATATTAAACAGTACTGGTCCCAGTATGGACCCCTGAGGGATGTCACTTGTCACTGGTGTCCATGCAGAAATTAAGCTATTGACTACTACCCTTTAGATGCAATCATCCAGCCAATTCCTCATCCACTGAACAGTCCAGCTATCAAAGCGATATCCTCCAACTTAGAGAGAAGGATGTTGTGGGGGACCATGTCAAAGGCATTACAGAAGTTGAGATAGGCAACATGCATAGACCTTCCTTTGTCCACTGATGCAGTAATCCCATGATCGAAGGCCACTAGGTTGGTTAGGCAGGACTTGCCCTTGGTGAAGCCATGCTGGCTGTCTTGAATCACATCCTGACCCACATGTGCGTTAGCATGGCTCCTAGAGTGACCTGTTCCATGATCTTCCCAGGCACAGAGGTGACACTGGCAGGTTGGTAGTTCTAAGGTTCTCCTTTTTAACCTCTTAAAAATGGTGCAATGTTTCCCATTTTCCAGTCACCAGAGACTTCACCTGACTGCCATGACTTTTCAAATATCGTGGAGAATGGCTTGGCAACTACCTCAGCCAATTCCCTCATGACTCTGGGATGCATCTCATCATGTCCCACAGATTTTTGTATGTTCAGGGTCCTCAAATAGTCATGAACGTGATCATGAACTCTCTGCTTATAGTGGGAGGGTCTTTGCTCTGCCAGTCCCTGCCTTGCATTTCATCCACTCTTACATCAAATTGGGCAGTTGCTGATTCCTTGGAGCACAGGGCTACTATTCAGATCAGTCTTGACCAGATGACTGCCAAAGGTTCTTCCCAACCTAAATTATTTTTTCATTCTATAATTTAGGTGGACTGCACTGAATATGAAGTGTTAGAAGTAGGCACTTTGCATATTAAAATGTGATATTCTTCAATACTGATTAGATATTGGACTTCATTTGCCTCCTAAATCTGTTAATTATGGAGCTCCTCAAAGGACGAGTGTTTCACTGATTCCATTTTATGTTTATACATAGCCTTGGGATCATAATTATTCCAAACATTTTTGGCATTTACATAGTCCAGCAGTGGAGAGAGCCAATTCACACAAAATGATTCAGTTTTTAAAACATGGTAGTTTAGAGCTATGTTAGTTGATCTAAGTTTTTATATCCTTTTTTAGCCATTACTCCTAAAAGGTACATGTCCTATCTGCCATCCCTTTATTGAATAGCTTTTGAACATGCTAAAAGCCTGTGGTGGGTTGACCCCAGCTGGATGCTGGGTGCCCACCAAAGCCACTCTATCACTCTCATCCTCAGCTGGAAAGGGGAGAGAAATTATAATGAAAGGCTCAAGGGCTGAGAGGACAGGAAGATCACTCAGCAATTACTATCATGGGCAAAACAAACTTAGGTAATTAATTTATTACCAATCAAATCAGAATAGGATATTGAAAAATAAAAACCAACTCTTAAAACAACTTCCTCCCACCCTTCCCTTCTTCCTAGGCATAATTTTACTCCCAAAAACTCTCCCTCCTCATCACCAGCAGCATAGGGAGATGGGGAATGGGGGTCATGGTCAATTCCTCACACTTTTTTCTGCCTCTCATTTTTCCATTTTTTTCTCCAGGAAAAAAAATCAAGCCTTCAGATGCAGCAAAAATGTAGGTATACTTTACTTCAAAAATATACATTGAAGATTAAAAAGTTCAATGTTTCTATAATCAAAGTAGGGGCTTAACACTCTGAGGCAATCTGTCTACAATAATTTGGATAATTTGTATTAAATAAAGATCCCTCCTCCTGTACATTAAACTAGCTCTTTTATTTCAAAATAATCTGGTTTTCATTTTACAGTAGTGGCAAATATGAAAATATATTAATATTTATTTTATAGGGGGGGGGTTGTTTGTTTGTTTTCAGGAAAAATTGAAGTTGTATCAACATTACTTACTAAATATTTCTGCAAAAGTATCTGGTTTTTTTTTTCTTTACTTCTAACCATTTTTTAAATATATTTTTCTCATAAACCCAATATAACATTTCAACCTTATTTTGCTACAGCCATATGTCAGAGGACTTGTTCATTTTTCAGCAAAGGCAACAAGTTCATTTCCTCAAGGAAAACTTGCTTTGACAAAAATAACAGAAAAAAAGAGACTATTATTGGTCAAAAAAAGGATAGGTTTAGAAGCTATCCCGTTAGCTGAAGCAGATCCATCAGGTAGGCACATAAATAGGTTTTCCATGTACCTAAAGTAGCTAGTTATAATTCTCTCAGTGAAAAATCAGAAGACTTTTCTTTGTCACGAAACATCAATTACAGATTTATTAATAGTAGGGGTTTTTTTAAAAAAAAAAAACACCAACAACTTTTGTTTTTCTTCTTCAGCTTCAGCAACACCTTATGTATTTCCAAAATATTTTTCAGACTGCTTACTGGCTGAACAAAGGAGTTATTAAAAGCTGGAGAAGAAAAATACAAATTAGCCAGTGAAAAGAAGGACATATTTCAAGCTCACTCCATCTTCCCATTCCTAGTTATCTTGCGCTTCTCAAATCAGTTACCTTTTGGTATTTGTTTTTTTTTTAACACTGGCTTACTTATACTCACATGAAATTATGACATAAAAGTTTGCGTTTGCTTTGCAATACCTCTCATGATTCAAAATCTAGTGAACAAAACTAGAAACTTTAAAAGGCTTTTCTGCTGTCCTGACTTAATTTTTTCCTCCAGAGTTTGTTTGGGGAAAATGATGTTATTCACAACATAATGATCACCAGAAGTCATACTCATTTTCCTGAGTACTTCTAACAAGCATGCTAGCCAGATTTCATATTTTCCAAACTTCGCTATTTTCAGAACTTAAATGCTTCTGTGGCACATTCTTTAAAGACGTTTTAAAATGTCTGATAGCTGAAGACAAGCCCAGCATATACAGCAGACATTTACTTTTTCTACAAGAGTATTTATCATTCACACATTCTAAAGTAAACTAGACAATTTTACCTGACATTTCAACTGACAGTGAACTTGTCAGAGTTTTGTAAAAGCTGGCAGAGAGTATTTCTAACAGCATATGCATAATGAAAGATGTTTCATTGGGAAACAGAAAGTTTTAACTAGCAATTGCAGTACATCAGAGATGTGATATAGAGTGAAAGATAGCACTTCCAAATAATTGTACTTTCCACCTGTTTTAGGCAACATCTGAACGGTAGCGAGCCTTTCCATTTCTTTATCAATACAGAGCAAGATTGCTTCAGAACAGAACAGCTTTTCTTTAAAAACATATGCTTTGAGAGTCAGTATTCTTATCGCTGAATAATGAGTTCTTGGGATCTGCGATTTAAGACTTCTGAGGGGGGCCTTGGTCACTGAGAAACTGAACATGAGCTGGCAGTGTGTGCTCGCAGCCCGGAAAGCCAGCCGTAACCTGGGCTTCATCAAAAGGAGTGTGACCAGCAGGTCGAAGCAGTTGATCCTGCCCCTCTGCTCTGCCCTCCTGAGACCTCATTTGGAGTAATGCATACAGTCCGCAATATAAGAAGGACATGGATGTGTTGGGTCCAGTCCAGACAAGGGCCATGAGGGTAATAAGGGGGCTGGAGCAACTCACATATGAAGAGAGGCTGAGAAAGTTGGGGCTGCTCAGCCTGGAGAAGAGATGGCTGCGTGAAGACTTCACATCAGCCTTCCAGGATCTAAAGGGGGCCTACAAGGATGCTGGAGAGGGACTCTTCATCAAGGACTGTAGCGATATGACAAGGGGTAATGGGTTCAGATTTAAACAGAGGAAGTTCAGGTTAGATATAAGGAAGAAGTTGCTTACTGCGAGGGTCGGAGGCCAGGTTGGACACAGCCTGGTCTAGTGGGAGGTGCCTGTGCCGATGGCAGGGTGGGTGGAACTAGATGATCAAAGTCATTTCAAACCAGATCTATTCTATGATTCTATGTTTCTGTGATTTTTCCGTATTCTGTATTAGAGATAGCTAGCATCCATAAGAAATAAGTTTGTGTCTAGGGACTTGATATAGCTTGAGTAACCAGTTCTGAATTGCAACCCGGTAACAAGAAAAGTTTCAGAATAGCCAGTAATTTGCCGATTTGCCTCCCACAGCTACTGGCACAGCCAGTGGAGGAGAGAGGTTGTGCCTCCTTTGTTTTCATGGACTTTAACAGTTTCTGGCTAATCCTTGTTTGTTCTGTGGTAGACATGAAATGAGACTCATAGGTAGCATTTATAAATAAGTAACACAAGTACAAAAAAAACCCAAAACCCCACATCAAAACCAACGAAAAAAACCTCCTCATCTATTAACCTTCTATCCTATGACATTTCTTGTTTCATCTTGTAATTATGCTGAAGTGCACTTCTAGTTATCATTGCTTAATTACAGAATAAGTGTTAATTTTCCAGTTAGAAGCAAATACTTAATTGCATCATTCATTTATTTTTACTAAAGAACTTTCTCAAGTTTCTTCACTATAAAACTTACCACTAAAATAAAATACAGGGATACAACTTTCTTTTCCTTAACTCTGGATTTCATGAGAAATCAGGAATCGTATGCTCATATATCTCTCCACGTTCTTCAATTACATGGAGTTTACTGAGAGTTTGATGAAGTTCTGCTATACCTAGTTATTAGATTTTTGATCGTGATGTGAGTGCACACATTAATTAGCATTGGAGTTTTCCTCAAGAATGAAAAATGCCTCAGTTATGGAAAATCGTTCTTCGAGAGCCTGAAAACTCTCACCATCAGCTGCAAGTCCCACCATCAGTTATCCAGAAGAAGCACAGCTATGGGAAATCAGGCGTCACTAAATTTCTGCATACATAATACAGTGTGCTTCTAGCTATAGACATGATTTTGGTAACTTCTCTGTAACAAACCTCTGATTTTTTTTTACCTTTCTGCAAAGCCAATGTTAACTTCTGAATACTTTCATTCATATTTAAATATTCTCTTATTTTATTGGCCATTTTCAATGTACTATTTAACACCTTATCTAAATAATTCTTTAATTCTGTAATTTTCCTGACCTGAAAACACCACTGCTCTTCATATTTAAACCTCTATAGACATTCTATATTCAGTGCCACATTTTTAAAAGACTACATAGTTACTTTCCCAAATAACTATACTTTCACTTTTAAAAACTAGCTTTCAGAGGAAAACCTGCCATAATTGCTATTTACCACTGGGTTCCAAGTACCTAGAATACTGAAGTAGCAAAAGCATCTCAGATAAAAATATTCTTGCTACTAAAAGCTATAGATGGCAATGGCTTGCGCAATTCTGTTACCAAATTTGTCAGTCCACTGCCCACCCTAAAATTTGAAGCTGTCTTTTTGTTTTCATAAACTTGGGTTTAAGTCTTCCAGATATTAAATAGGTGGCAGGCACCTGCTAAATATAATAAACTTTATTTACTTTCAGTAAGTTTTTGGCAAGCACTGGGAGGCAGATCTCTTTCCGCCTTGCTCTTCTGTCAGACATTTAAAGGAAAAAAAGCATAATCTAATTTGTCATGTATTTCATATCAGATTTATTTATATACATTAGACTCTCACCTCCATGAAATTTCTCCCTGAAGTGTTGTAAGATTATTTTTACTAAAGAACTGTGTGAAATGATTTAAACATTTGGCCGATAAATTTTTAGCAATAAAAAAAGACCTATATTTCATCATTTTGAATACTACTTTAAGCAGAATGTAAGCTGTTCATCCTCACTGCTGTAGCCTATTAAAACATACTGGAAGTATCGCTTTACTTTTTCTTTTTTTGCAGTCTTTGAAGAGGTTGTGTCAGCAGTTTGAAAACTGAATAAAGTACAAATTAGTTTATTTTCTTAAGGAAACTCAGCTTCCTCCAAAAGAAGGATGGAATTCGGCTGCCTAGCAGTAAACATTTAGTGTGCTTTGATATGCCCTAAGGGGTGTTGCTTAGCTATATATCTACCGCTCTTCTAGATGAACAGAGGTTTCTGTAGGTCCCTCCCCTCATCTGCCACCCTATGTAGCTGTCTCTCATATGTCAGAGCACCTTGAATGAATCAGATGCCAATGTCTGGGGAACTCAGCTAGAGCTCTAGGTACATGCTGTTTGACAGGTATGCTGGATATATTATTTCATATACACCATTCAGACTTATAATCTGTGTTAGCAAGAAACTAGAAAAATAATAGATGATATACCATTTGTTATTGTCCCACACTGAAAGAACAGATATCAAAAGAAGAAAAAAGAAAGAGCTTCATATTTGAAGGCTTTAAAATCCCAACAGGTTATATGGCTTACAGAAGATTTGTGGTATGCTCTGTTTTAACTAGCGCTAAAAAAAAAAACCAATTTTTTTTTTTTTGCTTTATTATGCGTAACAACTTTATGTCTCTTTGAACAGAATAAAAACAAATGATGATGTTTCCATGGAAAATTTCTGAAATAATTTGAATTGAGGAATTTGTTTTTCAAGAAACATTGGCTGGGACCTTCTCTCCCAAGTAGTTTGTAATAAATTCAAGAATTTAAGAAGAAAAAGAACATAAAGTTCCTACTGAAGGAAGAAATCAAGAATGTAAGGGCCAGAGGAACTGTGTGCTAATGTTTGAGTCTTCAAGTTTATTTAACTGTGTGATTTCGTGTGAACTGAATGACAAAAGAATTTATGTGACACACCAAACCACAGTGGCCTGAAATTCTATTCTTAAGTAAACGAAGCACATAGTCTTATTAGAAGAATAGTATTTTACCTTCAAATATGTTTTAAATTGGCATGCAGGTATTAGAAATATAGATCAGATGTGCTATGCAGATGACAGAAGAAGTTGTGGAAAATTCTTGAATTGTTGAACATGTGTGAAAGATAAGTTTATTGTTATGTAATCTCTTCAATCTAAACAGACAAGATAGGCAAAAATTTAGGAAAAAACAGAAAGAAGTTGTCGTGGTTTAAGCCCAGGCTGTAAATTAGAACCACGCAGTCTACTTCCCCCCCACACACACCTTTCTTCCCCCCACTCCTGGAGGGAGGGGGAGGAGAATCAAAAGAATGCAACTCCCACGGGTTGAGATAAGAACAGTTTAATAACTAAGGTATAACACAAACCACTACTGCTACCACCAATAATAATAATGATAAAGGAAATAACAAGGAAGAGAATACAACCGCTCACCGACCGGTACCTTGCCCCCACCCCGCAGTTATCCAGCCCTTCCGGGAACTCTCAGTTCTACATCCTGGGCATGACGTGCTATGGTATGGAATACCTCTTTGGCTAGTTTGGGTCAGGTATCCTGTCCCTGCTTCCTCCCAGCTTCTCCTCCTCCCTGGCAGAGCATGAGACTCACAAAGTCCTTGGTCAGGGTAAACATTCTGACCAGCAACTGA
The DNA here is from genome assembly GCF_963264785.1 of Psittacula echo. Lineage (NCBI taxonomy): Eukaryota > Metazoa > Chordata > Aves > Psittaciformes > Psittacidae > Psittacula > Psittacula echo. Next base: position 80,619,512 of record NC_137736.1, on the reverse strand, counting down.
AAACATCGGCTTTATCAGTATTATTCCCAGGCTGAAAGTCAAAACCACAGCACTACACCAGCTACTAAGAAGGAGAAAAACTGACTGCTGCTGCTGAACGCTGGACAGAAGTGTAGACATTTCCTAAGCTTCCTTGCAAACTTCTGAATATCTTTTCATGCTGCAGTGTGCCAGTATGTTTTATTCTCTTCTTACATCTTTACTTGTGTTATATTAGAACAATAATGACGGTGAGATTATAACAATATATAATAAATTATTATAACAATTGAACAATAATTGACAGTGGGATTGAGTGTGCCCTCAGCAAGTTTGCTGATGGCACCAAGCTATGTGGTTCAGTTGATATGCTGGAGGGAAGGAATGCCATCCAGAGGGAATTTGACAAGCTTGTGAGGTGGGCTGATGCCAACCTGATGAAGTTTAACCATGCCAAGTGCAAGGTCCTACACCTGAGTCGGAGCAATCCCAGGCACAGCTACAGGTTGGGCAGAGAAGAGATTCAGAGCAGCCCTGTGGAGGAGGACTTGGGGTTGCTGGTCAATGAGAAACTAAACATGAGCCAGCAGTGTGTGCTCACAGCCCAAAAAGCCAGCCGTATCCTGGGCTGCATCAAAAGGAGTGTGACCAGCATGTCGAAAGAGGTGATCCTGCCGCTCTACTCTGCTCTCATGAGACCTCACGTGAAGTATTGTGTGCAGTTCTGGTGTCCTCAACATAAAAAGGACATGGAACTGTTGGAACAAGTCGAGAGGAGGGCCATGAGGATGATGCAGGGACTGGAGCACCCCCTGTCTGAAGACAGGCTGAGAAAGCTGGGGCTGTTCAGCCTGGAGAAGAGAAGGCTGCGCAGAAACCTCATAGCAGCATTCCAGTATTTGAAGGGGGCCTATAGGGATGCTGGGGAGGGACTATTCATTAGGGACTGTAGTGATAGGACAAGGAGTAATGGCTTAAAACTTACACAGGGGAAGTTTAGATTGGATATAAGGAAGAAGTTTTTTACTGTGAGGGTGGTGAGGCACTGGAATGGGTTGCTCAAGGAAGTTGTAAATGCTCCATCCCTGGCGGGAACCTTGGGTGACATGATTTAGTGTGAGGGGTCCCTGCCCATGGCAGGGGGGTTGGAAGTAAATGATCTTAAGGTCCTTTCAAACCCTAACCATTCTATGGTTCTATGATTCTATGATAGCCATTTACTTTTCTTGGCCTTATAGAACAGGAAAGTGATAGGCATAGGAAAATGACAATTAATGAACTGAGATTACAGGGTAATATTCTGCTTTGAATCAGTGAAGGACTCCATTTCTTTTACCTTCTTTGCTTTTGTGCAGCTTCAGTGGAGATAACTGCAAAGACAGCTCAAATTATGTATTAATGAAAGGTGTTACAAACCCACTTGAAATACAATAAATATAATGGCATGACAGTATTTTAAGGGATTTTTTTTAGGTTAGTATCTATATCTTGTTTAGGTCTTTAGGTCTTTTACTCTTTATTTCTCACTTTTAAATGTTCCAGTCTACAGGGTTTGGTTTTGGTTTTGCTTTTTTTTTTTTTTTTTATTCTACCACAGGGGAAATAGTTATATTTCACAATGCAACAAAATAGCTATCTATTATTTTCAAATGAATAGACCAAACTATTATAAATAAAAAGCATTCCAGTGTAATCTTTCATTTGATGGAATGTTATCTTGATACTGTGATATCTTTTTTTATATATATATATATATATAGTTATTCTTTATTATGATTCTTCTGAAAAACATGATAGTGAAACACTGGAATGAGTTTCCAAGAAAGACAGTGTAATTTTGGTTCTTGAGCATGTTTAGAGCTCAGCTGGAAAAAGCCGGAACTGATCTAGTTTTGACCTGCTTTTAGGAATAGGTTGAACAAAATGACCTCGGAGGTCCCTTCCAGCCTGCATGATTCTGATTCTATAAACACCATTGATGTTATGATACTACTATTACTGTTTATTCCTACTGGTAGTATTTTGCTATTAAATACCAATACTGACAGTAATTTACTAGTTAGTGCTACTACTACTAAAATGCTAGTAACCTATAGCTGTGGAAAAGATTATTGATTAGGCACTGTGCAAACAGGGAGGACCATCTTCTGCATAAAAAATTTATGCCTTAATAAGAATACAAATGAAAAGGGAATTGTAAGGAAGAAAGAGAACCACATCATCAACAAATAAAAAAATGGTAAAGCTCGATGTTAAGCTCACTGTAGGTCTAACTATTTCTTACATTTGATATTTGCATTACGTCACACTGTACTTTTTTTTTTTTTATTGCTGACATTATTTTGTGATTGCAAGAAGGAATGAGTGAAGTTTTTTGAAGTCTCTAATTGGAAAAACAATGTACATGAGTTTCTAACCTATCAGATGGGTCATACTACATAAAGTGGTCAGAGGCTCGGGTTATTCCAGTAGTTACGTGACAGCATTTGATATTGCAGTCTTGAACTGGATAACTCTGTTTGCTTGTATACATCTATCGACTCTCAGTAAGCAAGGAGAAAAGCTTTATACAGATTTTGGCCTTGGGGATATATGCACAAAGGTATCTTGACATTTCTCTATTCGTTATATAATATAATATTCAGAAACACTTTCTATTGTCATTTGTATTCAATAGATGTCATCTGTAGTACACATGTAAAGCCTATTGATATAACGCTAAGCTAACAAACTGTTTAGAGCTTACTTAGATTGTCAGGAAAGACTGAAACTAGACAGACTATTTTCTTGTTCTCAGGGTCTTGCATTATGGATGTTCAGAGAAAAAAAAAATTAGTAATGAAAACCTACAAAAATCATCCACATAGAAAAGCTTCTAAGATGTAGTTCTTCAATAATGGAAGTATTATAGAAGGTTCTAGAAATCCTTGGATTAAATTTATTACAATTCCAAATTGTAATTTCCTAACTGAGCATTTTCACTGAGAGGAAGATGCTACCTGTTTTAAAACTATCTCTTTCAGTCCCTCCTAATCTAGCCATTTGATTTGATACAAAAAAATTAATGACAAGGTCTCTGAACCTCACTCACATTATAGACATAACTTACTAATAAAGTTAGTGTTCTTTCTCAAGTGGCATACTTTCAGGTAGTTCTTCCGACCTTTCCTTTTCCTCTCTAGAATAGAAATCTCTTTTAAATGCAGAAACCATCTATATAATTCATGGCAGCCATCATCCTTGTTTTACAGTTGTTTTAATTGTGTTACTAGAGAATTAGAACTGTGTTTGATATAGTATGTGGCGTTTAATATATGTAGTGCATTCACAACGACACAAAATATTTACACAATATGTATTCCAAATAGTGTTCTAGTCAGTAAAAATATGATACCATCATAATTCTTAATGCTCTTTGAAAAGGTGACCTTTTCTTATTGGCTTAGCCAATTCCAGATTGTTTGTAGATGCATTTAGAAGAAACCATTAATTTCTTTACTGCATAATATCTGAGGTAGCAATACATCTAAATAGACATCTGTGAAGCATTAGTTTTACAACATTATGTCCACTTGATTTGACTTTTATTTGATTTGACTTGATTTGGTACTTTTATAATTAAAATAAAGTCTCTTTCTGAATAAATATGTATTAAACTCAGGGAAACATGGTTATCATGCATTTGAAACTCTTTTCATTTTAGTATCTTCAAATGTTTCACTGCCTCCCTTTAGTTTTAGTTATCTATTATTAAAGTAGTTGCCAACATGACTAAATGTTCTTTCATTGTATTTTCCTTTCCTTTGGCTCTTGTCAGGGAAAGGAGAGAAGAAAGGAGAGGAGAGGGGAGGGGAGGAGAGGAGAGGAGAGGAGAGGAGAGAGGAAGAGAGGAAGAGAGGGGAGGGAAGGAGAGGAGGGGAGGGGAGGGGAAGGCAGGAGAGGAGGGGAGGAGAGGAGGGGAGGGGAGGGGAGGAGAGGAGGGGAGGGGAGGGGAGGAGGGGAGGGGAGGGGAGGGGAGGAGGGGAGGGGAGGGGAAGGGGGGAGGGGAGGGGAGGGAAGGGGAGGGAAGCGGAGGGGAGGGAAGGGAAGGGGAAGGTAGCGAAGGGTAGGGAAGGGAAGGGGAGGGTAGGGGAGGGTAGGCAAGGTTAGGGAAGGTTAGGAGAAGGTAGGAAAGGGTAGGGAAGGGGAGGGGAGGGGAGGGGACGGGAGGGGAGGGCAGGGGAGGGGAGGGGAGAGGAGGGGAGAGGAGGGGAGGGGAGGGAAGGGAAGGGAAAGGAAGGGAAGGGTAGGGAAGTGGAGGGAAGGGGAGGGGAGGGGAGGGGAGGAGAGGAGAAAACACAGGACAAGACAGGACAGGAGTAAGAAATGTAAAACTAATGAGATAATTTAGATTTTTCAGGTTTATAGAGCATTTCATCTAACAATCTGTACTTAAATGTACAGTATGTGTGACAAATCAGTGCAGGCTGTTTAATAGCAGGGAGAATTTTTTCTCACATGTACTCTCAGTAAGGACTTCTCAATGCACAAAACAATTGCATTAATTGCCTTTCTTTGTAAACACAGCCAAGCGAAACAGCAGAAATCATAAACAAACAAACAAACAAACAAAACAAAACCCAAACCTGCATAAAATATTTTCTAGTACAGTGTACCAAGATTACACAGCATATAACTGTTGTGTATATACATATATGTATTTTATTTTTAATCTATGTGCTTGGAATGAAGTCCAGTGAGATTCCATCACTTACAGCATGGCAATGAATGTATCAATGTGAAGAACTGATTGTGGCAACATAATAAGCAGTGCCAAACAATAGCTGTTACATAGCAACTGAACTACTGAATCATACTAGTGTTTCAAATAATTCAATATTCTGCCTCTCCAAATAAACAACTGCAGATACTTACAGGTATATACAAAAAATTCAGCCACCTATCATGAGATCTTCAGCCTCCCAGGAAAAGTGTCCTTCTAAATCCTTTCAGTTAAATGAAGGTTTAAGAAATAAATGATGATGTGTGTAGATGTACTATATACTCTAGTGCACTTACAATTGTAGTAAGTAGCTATGGTGACAGTATATAGCTTCTAGACAAATCAAATCAGTATTGTCTGTGAAGCTGTTCAGCTGACAAGATAATGCACAATGCGTGAATTTCTCAGATTGGGTTTTGTAGCCCTCAGTATTGATTTGGAAATTCATTCAGGTGCCTCAATGTTGGAGTTTGGTGCCATGTGAGACATACAGATCAACCAAAGCATCCTTGGACTAAAGGAAATCCTGATGGTTTTGCAGTGGCAACTGGAAGGTAATCAGATTACATTCAGTCAACACATACATTATTAGGTGTCTATATTGACGTATCTGTATTAAGCTGCAGAATTTCATTAACGAGAAAGGGAGCTTGGACTTGCAGCTGCCTTACAGCAAATTTATGCATCTGCAAATATAGAGCTGAATCCTGTCCTGTTTGTAGTCATGATTTATTCACCTGTTCTTAGGCATTTACAGCCATCCAAGGTCCAAGTCATCCTAAACATGCACCTGAGTTCTTATTTTCTCAACTTAGTCTTTCTTCTGGTATGGCTTCTGAAATGGCAGACAGTGTTTTTCTCAGGCTGATGATATCCTTCTAGAGTATAGTATTTTCAATATGTTGTTAGAGCACAGAGTGGTCCTGCAGCATTCTGGAAGTCAGGGAGTATGGCATCACAGGGAACCTAAGGTCAGCTGAGCTCTCCTTGACAGCACTAGGCAAACCTGGTGGCCCACCAACAGTCCACAGCAGTTTGTTGAGTTTCGGGCTGAGGGTGGAGTTTGGCCATCGACAGTGGATGAAGACAGATTGGAGATGAGTTGCAGTGCAGGCTTGATAGGCCCATCCAGGAGATGAGATACCGACAGTGCTGGGCATAAGGCTGCTAGAAATAGGAACAGAGATGGTGCTGGGCACAAGCACTGATGCCCATCAGCGAACTAAGGCCAGGTGATGTCTTCAGGTCCCTGACACACATTCAGTGCTTGGCTTACTGATCTTTTCACTAACAAAAGAAGGTAGCTTTATTGAGTTACCTGGAACAAAATAAGTATGACTGATAGAGGCATCATTTTCCCCAAAAGGTTACCTGGATAAGTCTTACAATATGGATGCAGTTTCACCATTACAAAAATGTATTATATGGGTATGCTTTACTCTTCACTATTTGGAGACAGCTGTATCAATGTAAGGAAATCTTATATGTAAGATTTATCTAAGATTATTACTGTGTCCAGCCACAGGCTTATAAGGATATGGAAGGAATAAAACACATGGAAGTAAGAAAGCTGAATACTTTTCAGTTAATATGACCATGTAAAACCTAAAGGGTTACCCAGCCTGCAGGTGTGTAGAGATTGTGACCTTAGGTTCACAGGCTTCCATGATAACACCAGGGCATGGAGACTTTATTCTTTCAAATTCTGTACTTTACTACAAAAATCACTACACTAGCAAGCAAGCTACCACAAACCCTACCTCCAGAAGTATAACTATGATTAATGAAGTACATACATATACAAATCAAGATATTAAAATTATCAGCAGTCAGTAATACAGTACCAACTAATAGTATAGCAATAATGACAAAAAAAAATAACAGCATCAACCAAGTAGGTAGATACTGTTACAAGTTACTGCAAAATTATCAACAACATAACAGCACATATAGATTACTTGTATATAACTCTTCTATAAAGCAAATGAGATAGATATCAGAAGTGGCCAAATCATCCCTAAGGGGAGGACAAAACAATCCCTGAAGTGTACCCAATCATGCCACAGGTGGGACAACAAACAGAAGCAACTCCAGAAGTGAGCCCAAAAGGGGAACAACAAAATAAAAGGAAGAGTCTCACTCTGAAGATGATCCACATCAGGAAGTTTGGAGTTAACCAGGTGTGCCTATTGAGAGTCCAAGAGCTCACAGAGAGCTTGTGTAGAGTATTCAACCTGTTTAGGTGTGGTAGGTTGACCTTGGCTGGACACCAGGTGGAACACCAAGCCACTCTATCCTTCCCTTACTCAACTGGACAGAGGGAGAAAAAAATACAATGAAAGGCTCACGGGTCAAGATAAGGACAGGGAGAGATTACTCACCAAGTACCATGATGGGCAAAAAAATCATCTTGGGAAGTTAATTTAACTTATTACCAGTTAAATAACAGTAGGATAATGAGAAATAAACCCAAATCTTTAAAAATCTTCTCCCCATCCTTCCATTCTTCACAGGCTCAACTTCACTCCTGATTTCTCTATCTCCTTCACTCATAGGATGGGGAATGGGGGCTGTGGTCAGTTCACCACATTGCCTCTGTTGCTCCTTTCTCCTCATGCACTTGCCCTGCTCCAGTGTGGGGTGCCTTCATGAACTTCTCCAGAAAGGGTCCTTCCCATGGGTTGCAGCTCTTCACAAACAGCTCTGGCGTGGGTGCCTTCCACAAGGTGCAGTTTTTCAAGTCTCAGCCTACCTCACCATGGTCAGCACCATAGTCTGCAGGGGAATCTCTGCTCCAGCACCCTGAACAGCTCTTCCCCTCCTTCTTCACCGACCTTGGTGTCTGCAGAGCTCTTTCTCTCATATATTCTCACTCCTCTAATTTGCTGCTGCGCATGGCAGGTTTTTTCCCTTTTAAAATATGTTGTCACATATTTTGTCAAATATTTTGACAAATATGTTGTCACAGTGGCACTACCAATGTTGCTGGTGGGCTTGGCCTTGGCCAGCAACGAGTCTGTTGGAGCTGGCTGGCATCGGCTCTACTGGATGCAGTGGAAGCTTCTAGCAGCCAAGAGATAATGATGTTTTCTGTTCTTTCAGACCAATTTTTGATTTTGTTTCCACAAACTATTTTCCTTTTTTTTTTTCTTTCCCCGTCCCCCCCTCCCCACTCCCCCCGACTGTTTTTCACCTTTTCAGATGATCAGTTCTCACTACAGTTCTTACTTCACTTACTGGTGGCATCTCAGGAGGCCTTTGGTTTCTAGGTACCCAGCTGCACTTCAGAGAGGCTAGATACACTTTTCAAGGATGCTTCTGGTTCCCAGACTTACTTCTCAGGATCACAATTCTGAGGCTGGCAAGCGTTTTCTCCTGTTTAGTAATTTTTCTTTTCAAACCAGGTCACCTTTACGGCTGTTCGCACATCACCATGGTGATAAATACTTCATGCTAATGAAATTCCTCTATTTCCATCCATCAAAATCAAAGCTATATTGAAACATGGCTTTCACAAAGCAGATTATATATTTTACCTACAGAAAAAAGTTGTGAGATCTACCTGTACAGAGAAAACTTACATCTTATTCTTAGTGATTATAAGATTGTTGATGCATAACTGAAATTAGAAGGGTATTTTTAGCCAGCTTCTCAGACTCTTTAATTTTGAGCTGCACTATTATCCCAACAATTTACACTGTAGTCTCATAACATAATTCATCTATTGTATTTGTCTCTAATGATGAAATCTTTAATTATTTCATAATTCTGGTCTCATTTTTACGTATACCCATGTTCTATTCCTACCTTCTTCACTATCAACCTCAGTTTGCATATACCTGTAGTGCGCTACGTGTAATAATTAAACCTGGTTACTAAATGATGTGGCAGTATTCCAGAGATAATAAACTGGGACTGAGACAGGGAATAAAAATCAGATTTAATCAGATTTCCACTTAAAGTAGTACCTTGTCCCTTCTTACTGTCTTGAAGACAATGGCAAAAATGTTTATTTCAATGGCAGTAGGATTGTGCTTTATGCGAAACATATATAAAGAAAAAAAACAAAACAAAAGGTATGCCTTCAGGGATAGTATTTTAGACAATGTTAGCAGTGTAATTTTATTGACATGAAGATTTTTTTAGCAATGGGTAGTAAGAAGATGATAGGACTTTCCATTATTTATTAATTATTGCTATAAAATTTTCCTTAATGAGTAAATGCATGATAATTCAATGATATATTTTATATGTGAATTTTAGTAATCATTTTATATGTGTATTATTATAATTTTATATGTGAGTGTTAGTAATCATTTTCAGGCATGAAAATAAACTGAATTATAAAAATATTTACATCTGATGAATATTATAAAGTAAAAACGGCTCAGAATCATGAATAGAAAGTAAATGTGGAAAAGCTATGTTATGTGATATTTTAATGAACCTCAGCTCTGCAGGTAAGCTACTTTAAAAATGCTCATAGGAGTAGTGTGGGTGTATTGAAACATTTCTCCCAAACATATTTATTGAAGACTTAGTTTATGCATATTATAGCTCATGTAGTCCTCTTCAGTGATTTTGAAACCTTTGTAAATAGATGAATTTAAAATCCACTTTGAATTAAAGTAAGTACTTTTGAAATCTTTGAACAAGAGAAATATTGCATCCATAATATAAAACTAAAGCAGAGGTCTACTGCATCCATGAAGACAGTAGCGTACCAAGCAGATTTCAATATTTGGTTGTTATGAACCCAAACATAAGCATACTAATAAGCTGCAACTGTATAAACCCTTCCCGTACTTGGTGTTCACTGGAAAGAGGGTTGCTTCTGGGAGTTGTACTAGCTGTGCCTTATGCTTGCTGTGCAACATCTCCATCTTGGTCCCTTGTCATCAGCTTATTATGGGAACTGGCTGTGGAAACACAAACTTGAGAGCTGGGAAAAAACTATGTTTCCTTTAATGAACGTAGCAATAGCTAAGCAAGGAGAAAACAAACCAAACCAAACAACAACTGAAAAAAAACCCCAAACAACAAGCCAAGACAATAGCCAAACTACAGGATGAGGTTCCTGCCTGTAACTTCACCCTCTCATTTGTCACGTCCCTTCTCTGTTGTCTCTAACAGAGACTAAGAGGTGGAATTGTTTAAAACTCAGGTGTCTTATAAGAGAATATGGTCCCAAAATTGCAGTGGCAAAGAGGGGACAAACCTACTTTGTTCTGAGCTCTTCTTTCTGAAGAGCTCCAAAGTCTGTTTACCTCAGCCCCAGCAGTAAAGACTATCACAGACCATAGTTATCAGAGTTAACTGCTCAGAACTTTGGTGTGCTCACAACTAATATGTGATGTGATTCCTACGGACTGACCACTCTGAATACATACTTTTGTTTTAAATTTTGAAACTGGACTGATTTGTTAATCTAAACAACCTGAGCACACTGATCTTGGATTCACAAATGGAAATATATCATACCTATACACACACACATTCAATTCATTTGGAGCAAACGCCATAAGGCAAAGAGCATGGGGTGGGATTAAATTTTAGGTAAAATAATGAAGAACAACATATTAACTTCTTTACAGAAACAAGCAATTATTATTCCTGTAGTACTTAGAGAAATGCACTGTAAATTATAGAGACCATGATGGAATTGTGTGAAAGCATAAACTGATCAAACCAAGAAATGACAAATTAGGGTATAGGAAAAGGAACCTGGAATCTTTTTATACAATTGGAAAACAGGGCTGAGGCAGAATATCAGTGAGAAAGCTTGTCCTGGTTTAGCAGTAGCAGTCATTTTTTCTCCTTCTTAGTAGCTGGTGCAGTGCTATGTTTTTGACTTTTGGCCTGGGAACAGAGCTGATAACACCAATGGTTTTAGTTACTGTCCAGATGTTTAGCCTGACCAAGGACTTTGTGAGTCTCATGCTCTGCCAGGGAGGAGGGGAAGCTGGGAGGAAGCAGAGACAGGACAGCTGACCCACACTAGCCAAAGAGGTATTCCATATCACAGCACATCATGCCCAGGATGTAACAGAGAGTTACCCGGAAGGGCTGGAACACTGCTGGATGGGGGGCGAGGTATTGGGATCGGTCAGCGGGTGGTGAGGTGTTGTATTCTCTTGCCTTGTTATTTCCTTTATCATTATTATTATTGGTGGTAGCAGTGATTTGTGTTATACCTTAGTTATTAAACTGTTGTTATCTCAACCCGTGGGAGTTGCATTTTTTCGATTCTCCTCCCTGTCTCTCCAGGAGCGGAGGGAAGAAAGGTGGTGGGGGGGAAGTAGACTGCGTGGTTGTAATTTATGGCCTGGGCTTAAACCATGACAAAGCTGAAGAGCATATTTCACTCCATGATCACACAATGCGTAGTATAGACAACACCATGCAGTCTTTTCTCTTATCTGCTGCCAGGGCAGCAGCTGTATTTGCTTGTACCTGATCTTGGGAAATATCCAGGAAAAAGGTTTTGCTCTTTGATACACCTGGATCAGGATTTCACCACTTGGGTATATCTCTATGGCAATGATATCACTGAGGCTGAATAACTGAAGTTATTTAATTAAAAATAGCGATTGTTCTAGAAAACATTTTATTTCTGACTCTCCTTCAATAAAGACTGCAAAAGCAGGCTCCTTATATGTCAATTCTCAAGTTTGTCTCAAGTGATACAGGATTCTACTTGGCTTTCTTCCTGCTTAACATTGGCATTTAAATGGAATGAGTCACCCCAATTTTCCCAGTACTCCATTGCTTAGAAATGAAGTTAGTGCTGAGAAATAAAGATTTATGTATCATAATTTGATTTTGGCTTTCTAATACAGTCTCCATGCTTTCATGCCCAGATTCACCATAGAAACTGAGACATCCCTAAAGTGCTAAAGTCAAACAGAATATGACAGGTGGTGCTGAGTCCAAAGTGATTCCAACCTTTGTTATCACAGAGCTGTTGAATATGATACAGACAGCTTTGGCACAAAGTGCACTTTGTGAACAAGTCAGAATTTTGTGTCAGTGGGGCAATACTGAATACACTTTGGAGAGATGATCTGAAAATATTTTCAAGCTCAAAATGCAAAAAATAAATAAGAAACTGAGAGATTAAATGGAGCAGAATATACTCTGACACTACAATTCTGTAATCCTTCCCTCCCAAAACCACTTAGTACCAGGATGAAAGTGGATTCCCCTTTACTGCGCCCTCTAAGACCAAGGTATAAGTCTGATGGAGAGTCTAGCAGACTATCGAAGAGGCTCCCCCAGAGTCTCATTGGGCTTGTATCTGCAGGTCAATTTCATTACTGACCATAGGCACTCCTCCCATTGGATGTTCATCCTCTTTGCCTGACTTTACACCGTCTTCTTTCCCCATTTTCTACTTTTGGTTATATCTTCTCTGTCCCTAGTTACTTCTTCCTCACTGGTTTCAATTCTGCTATACACATACCTAAATATGGAATTTCCAGTGTTGTTGCTAAGGCAAACTTAGCCTTATGTGTTATTTCTGACACTGGTGTTGAGGCGGATGACATTGGTGCCCAGCAGCTATCAAGTTTATACTTGCAACACGATCTCTACCTTAGACAATCTTTAAGACAAAATGTTCAGCTTTAGCCTTGATACCTCTACGTACTTCTAATTAATCACAAGCACTTCCTTACCTTATGTGCAGTCTGCATACCAGAGCAACAGATTGTCATGTTTTTCAGACCCTGTTTTTGTGCTCATACAAAATTCTTACTTTTGAATTGTTTTAAGTACTTTCCTGGCTCCCTGTAGACACCTTAGCTAGTTAAGAGTTACTCAAGTGGGACCTCTTGTTAACAAATACAAAACAAGTGAGCATTTCTGTAGGAATGACTAGAATTAAATGATCATTTTGTCTACAGAGAAAACATCTTAATCAGTGCATTGTGCACTGTGATCAAGGTCCACTTTTCCTACAGTCTTTTTCTCCTGGGAACATACAACTTGCATGAGCAATTCCTACCTCAACCAACACAAATCTTGCTGCATAGAAATCCCTATTTAGCAGGAAGGGAAGACAACTGTTTCTCTTCCTCTCCTTTCCATTTCCCACATCGTATCCAATGGCCTAATACTCAAGACTATCTTCTGGGTTCAAAAGCCTCTGCAGGCTGAGGAAGGAATTATTCTAGCATCTCCTGCTTTGGCCAAGTGATTTAATTACTTAGCTCCCTTTATTTTTTTTCTTCTTTGATGTATGCACAATCTGAAATCTTTTTCAATCAGGCACCAACACAAGAATTTCTTCTGTCCCATCCCTAACAGAACTTACTTTTCTAACAAATGATGAAATTGTAATAGTAGATTTTATGTTGTGATGAGCTGTAGATACCGAGTCCTAAATAGGGGTACAAACAGTCAAAATAGAGATTACTACTAATCAGAGTCTATTGTTTTTGAAGGTAGACCTTTCAAATGACCCCTCACTTAATTCATTAAATCCTGTAGCTGAAATCTACTGGGATGTTTGCAAAATTATAAGAACTAAGATTCTGTGTCTGAAACTGTATCATGTGTTTCTTGCGTATAAGGTCTTACCTCAGAGCCTAATATGTAATTGAATCAAAACTAAAGAAAGATTAAACTACTTGTAAAATATTATATGATTATAATATTGTGTAATGCCTTCCTGGCAGACTTACCTTTGTACATATTGGTAGGTATCTGATGAAAGCCAACAAATGGATTTTGTAGTAATAAATGTATAATCATTATTGGGATAACTCTCTTCAGCCCTTAAAATAAACCTGATACTAACTAATAAAACTTCACATTTTCCATCAGTTTCAGAAGTACTGAAACAAATGTAGATACCAACAAATCATAAGCATTTGGTTGCATAGAAAAAAGGTATTTATGAAAATTTGACCTCTAATAAGCTATTTAATTCAAATATTTCCTCAAATATTTGATGAAAATGGGTCTATATTATTAAAGTCTAGTTAGTCATGTCCATGTAAATCTAAACCAATCCTGAAGATATTCTGTATATGACCAAGCAGTAAGATGCTGTCATACATTGACTCATATACCCCCTAATATATAAACTGCTGAGACATGAACATTGGGTTACTTTTTGAAATATCACAATTTAACCAGGTCAGGAGAAAAACATCATTATCTTTTTGGGAGTGGTAAACAAACAGATTTGTCTTATTATTGTAGAACATGTTGCTTGGTTTTGTTTTTGGTTTTGTTTTTTTTCTTTTCCAGACAAAAAATGCTGATATATTTGTGATTTTTTTTTTTTTTTCTACAGAATCTGAGTGTTTTCTTGTGTACGCTGTCCTTGTGAAATAACAAAGAGAAGTTTCATCCAGATCTATTCCGTTGCTCAATTGTCTTTTGATAATTGTCCCTTAAGCAACTTGGGAAATCAGGTGAGTTTGAGAGCAAGACTACATGTGAGTCTCTTATATCAAGTGTGTGGAGTCACAAAGTATAGTTGTATAAATTCTGTGCATTGAAGAGACCATCTGTCAAGGCAATGATATCTTATTCTTTTTTACAGATGAGAATTAAGTCTACAGTTCTTCAACTGGGAAAAATTATTTTACATTGTATTGCTTTGTAAAGGATTTCTTTGAGAATAAAGGAAAATGAACAGCCTAAATCTGTACTGCTGAAAGAAAACTACAAACAATTGCTTTCTGGTTTTAAAATATTTTATGATTTTCCATTCTACAAGATAGCTCCTGCAGCCTTACTGATTCATTAGGAGAAAATCCACCTCCACCTTTTTCCACTAAACATGTGAATTTATTTATCTTTGCACCTTGAAAATAAAAGCAAAATATATTCACAGGAAATTTGGAGTAGTCTATATAATTATGTTACTAGTATAAAATACACTAACATTTTCTTTTTATATAGATATTTTTGTCTTATAAAAACATCAGGATATTTCTGAGAAAATGCAGTTGCCATGGGAAACAAAAAAGGCATGCTTGTGGTATTCAACTTAGGGAGTTTTTTGTGCTTGGAGGTGTTTTGTTTAGGTAAGAGCAGTTGCTCTATATATTTATATATTATATATTACTATATAGTTATATACTACTGTTGCTTCAAGAATAGAAAGCCATGTTTTGATCCCAGAATTCATGTAAAGATCACACCTTACTCCAGGTGTAGCCCAAATGAAACAAGGGAATAGATCTGTAGTTGACTCTAATTAGGCTATTTACTTCACTATGAATTTTCCTTTGCAGCTGAAAACAGTGACCAATGTGGTTTATACAATAAGCCTGGTTTTCTGAACTCTCTACATACATCTTTGTGCACTTCCTCTTACTCAATTTTCTCATACAAGAGTACTCCTTGACTATTGTGAGGAGTACTGTGAGTATATTGTGTGATATATGTGATACGACACTGTACTAGACTAATAACATAAGAACAGAACAGAATAGATATAAAAAATGTTGCAATCCTTCATTCATAACTGTTACTTGGGAAAAAAAAAAATGTCATAACTCCAAACTTTCCCATTCCTCTTTCTTCATCTGTTCAAGACATATATTCTAATTGAAGTTAATGACTCCATTTAATATAAATTTAATTTTTGGCATGGATCTTTCCGAATTTCAACTGATTTCCCAGAAAAGCTTGATAAAATAGGTATCCATGGATTTTTAGAAACTGACTTCTGTGGAAAGGTATGACTCTCTTCCACTAAGATGCCTCTGAACAGAATGACTTCACTCACTGTTTCTGTGGCTTTTTTTACTTTCAGAGTTTTTACCAGATTCTGAAAACACCTAGTATACACTGGCACAAGGATGTCCAGGGTCAAATGGGAGTAAGAAAATCTGCACATAACTATGATATCCAAATTACAATATTAGAGAAAGGAAGATATCACTTCTATTGGAAAATGTATGGTCTTAAGTTCCTCATTTTATTTATTTGTATTGGTCTCAAGTCTGGAGCACAGTAATGTTGCAAATGTCTAAACTGAGATTAAAAGAGTCAAGGGAAGGATGATATAAAAGATGACAGCCTAAAAGACAGCATGGCAGAATAAGATCAAAACACTGAGGCATAGAAAGTAGAAGACAAACATAGGGAGCAAAAAAATCAAAAAAAACAAAACCCAACATTACTGATTACAAACTATGTTAAAGAAATAAAGCCTCTAAGTCATGTCATAAGATGCGCATGATGGACCACAATGATCTTAAGAAAAAAAACTGTCTTCAGAAAAGAATTTATTTAAACGAAATAGTTTATTTGTTTTAGAAGCATAGGATGGAAAAAGAAGGAAAGTTCAAAGCTTCCTGCCATAACTGCAAGCTTTGATTTTCATAAGATGTTCTGTTGGTTTCCATTTTAAATTTTTCCAACAATGTTGAGCTCTGATTTAGTCTGAATCTGCTCCAAATAAAAGAATACTGAGTCTGTGAGAGCTATCAAATCATTCTGTAATACTGCTGCTCCTCATTCTTTCTTTTGTTAAAAGAAGCAAAGCTCTTGTAAAAATTTTGCAGATACAGTGTATCCTGAAGTTCTTGGCATTCTTTTTCTCTTCAGCTTGAGCCTATTCAGTGTTGCCCAGGCTCCTGTTGTGAAGGAAGTGAGATGGGAAAATGGCAGTTAAGGTACATTGAAATATTGAAATAGAATGATTTGTTCAGTGCAGTTTTCATATTGTGAAACAGCTTGCTGCAACTCTGGCTTATTAGGAATGCAAGCTTATCTCTCAGAGTACTGAAATGATTTGTGCAAGGTGTGTGCCTTGAAAGACTGGAGTAACAGACTGTCAATTTTGTGTAAGGTAGAATTTAGAATAGTGTCTTAAATGAAAAAGCATTGCATCAAAGTGAAGCTGACATTTTATTTTTTCCTCTTATATTACTTTCCAGCATGCTTTCAAACCAAGCAATGAGAAAATTGTTTAAATGGGCCTAAGTTACCAAACTCAGTCCTTGTTGGGCTTGTTGGGAATCAGCAATTGTCCCTTGCTGGGAATCAGCAATGGATTCCCATAAAAGAACTAAGTTCCTCAATTTTCTTTAGAAAGCCATTTCTAAATAGTAGAGATTTAATTAATGAAATGTAACAGATAAAAACTTTGGAAGAATTAAAGAAATTACTAATTTTGCAGCCTATTTACAGAAATTTCTGGATAAAACCTCACATTCCTTTTGTCTTTTCAATTTAATAAAAAGACGATATTAATTTTCTGTCTCAATTCTGGAAGAACCCTCTTCAAAGCAGTTATTAGAAGTTTAAAATAAAATTAAGACACATTATAGGTAAAAATGTAGAACTACGAACTCCTGAAATCTAAGGCTTGACTAACAAAATGCGCCCTAATTTGAATATAGTTGGAATAGGGTTGTCGCAATCTGTGCTCAAGACGTCTTTTCAGTAGTGTACCATTACCTAAATTTGGGTTCAGCATTGCTTTGTTTGGACTTAATTTCTTGAAACAAACATTGAAGACCAAGATTACAGGTACACTCATTCACTCAAAGGTGATCATGCATAAGCAAACTTATTAAATTAAAAACATCAGTGGAAAACACAGTTGTGGAATCCTTAAGAACATCTTAACTCATTATACCAAATCTCAAGAGAATTAGAGATTCTGTTCCAGATTTTTCTCTGTTTGAACTTGCTTAACACTATGATATCAGTATCTGAAACTAATCTGAATCATGAAGCATAAAAACAGTGAGAGGGACTTAGGATATCTAAACAGCTATTTCTTTAAGCTATTTCTTTTTAATTTAAAAATTTCCAAGCAATTTTTTTAACTGAAGGGTATTAAATATATGGGTGTGGACACCTCAGTCCACATTTATCCAATCCACAAAAGATTTTTCTAGTATTATCTCATTTTTTGGATGAGAGATGGAACAGATGAAAGACACAATGAGTAAGGAAAAAAGCAGGTTTTACTTAATGAGAAATGAAAAGTTTTCATATTTCAGAAGCTACAGAAAGCAAAATATAACGATTTTATGGTAGTATTATCAATGACTCCTTGAAATAATATAGAAGGTTCAATGTGCCTATCTCATTTTTAAACTGTTGGAAATTTGAAGGGAGTCAGATATATGCTAAAGAAAATTCATTAAATATTCAAATGATAGAAAACAATTGCACATAGGAAATTCAAAAACATTTATTTGTGCAAAAATTATGTTAAAATCTCTGATGGGTAAAGTTGGCTTCAGTATCATATAACATGCATTTTCAGGGTATCTGTCTCTAATAAAAAGAAATCTTTACATAATTTACATGTATGTATCTTTTAGGATCATTCAGCTTTGCTATCTCTCCTTTGCTTTTATGCTCGCTGTACTGAAAAGATTATGTCTAAATTATAGCGGTTAGCACATTTCATGTAGGGGATGCATCTACCTTAGTGCATGGTGGAGATTTTGTGCAGACATGAATGTGTGTTTTGTCTATGCCTGTTGTTATGAATTACACACTACACCTGGACTTGGGACATGCTTGAAAGTGTGAGACCAAGCTGAAGTCATGCTCTGGGGCACCATGTAAGACTGCTCTGCTTGAAATTTCTTTTTCTTTAGGAGGAAGGTGCATTTTTTCTGAGGTCACCCAGTAGTTTCCTAAGTATGAGCATACTGGATCCCATTTGTCAAGGAAGTGATCTGTCACAGCTATGAAAATATCTGCTTCACATTGTCTATTAGGTGCACAGTGCACACATATAGCTGGAAATTGAATTAAGCTTCATTGCCAAAACCACGCACTGTGGAAACTGTGGACCTAATGATCCTAGAATCAAAATTTAATCCTGGGCCTTTTCTGTTTGCACTGCAGCTGTCAGGATATTAGTACAGAGTTCAACTGTTATTCCTGATTGATCATTTATTCAGACTGAAGGACGCTTGTCCTATGCAGCAAAACCACCCAAGCATTGCTCTGTGTATCTCAGAACATGGTCACTGAGAAGAAGGAAACAGAAAAACAGACACCTAAGGGAGCAGGCTCTGTTCATAGTAAGTTCATAAGGAGAAGACTTTTTTTTTTTTTTTTTTTTGGTGGGGCCAAGCATAATTAAGCATATCTAGCCCACCTCCATTGTAGAACATAATTATTTCAAGATATTGCTATATCTGTTCAAAATATTTAAGCAACACCATTGCTAGATACATACATACATTTATATAAAAAAATGCATAATTGAAAAGTGATATTACAAGTTTTGAAAGAAAGCTTCAATGAGAGAGGTAAGGTTGAGAGCTGAGGGCGAGGGAGGGCCATCAAGGCAGTGAATCACCAAGAGGCTCAGTCTCACAGCAGACAACCAGGAGAGCAGAGATGGGATAGGGACAGTGACTGGGGTCAGCTAGGAGCCTGGTAATTTCCAGGCAAGTCCTCAGTAACCAGGCAGGCCAAAGGGCAAATGAGAAGTTATGCCTGGCAGGAGGCTCTGTCTAAGAGTGCAGTTGTAACATTATACAAAGACATTAATAGTTGCAAAGGGATCTCTCACCACTTTTCTGCCTACCTTTTTGATTAAATACATTCCATTGCTTGGTGATCTGAAGTGAGATAAATTATTCTAATTTGTATTTCACATATCAGAAGAAAATCTTTACATGACTAATCAATTTTAAGCAGCAAAGATATTCATATATTCCACATCCTAAATGTTTTGCAAAGCTTTGTTTTATTATACAATGTGGGTACATTATAGATGGCATATATATAAGCCATGGTATAATACATGCTGCATAAAAAGGAGTTACAGAAGCAAATTCCAAATTCCACGTAAAAATACGAAGGGAAAGCAATGAGGGAAGGAGGCTGAGGTCTGTCTAATACTGTTTGATATAAGGAATGCTTCATATGTAGAAATATTACTCAAATAATTGCTGAACACCTCATGTCCTCTCAGAAACACCTTGGGTAGAATGAATGACAAATGAAGTGATCAGTTTTAAAAGAAGTAAAAGCAACATTTTATGTTAAACATCAAATGTGAGATGTCTAGGGATGAAACAAAACCATCTCCGGAAACACAAGGGAAAAGACTGAACATAGTAGGCACATCTGTCAAAAAATTGTACTAACATTTTTGAAAATATGTCCTCAATTAGAAAACACTTTAATGAAAAATAAGGTGAAGTTCTGAATTCTCCTTTGGGTGTTTTATTATTGGAATAGAAGAAGGCAAAGATAATTTTTCCTGGGTTTTGCATAATGTCAGTTGAAATTTTCTGCCGAGTTTTGTAATTGGTCATATAATTTAATTGGTGAAAAATGAACTCAGAGCTCTAATACCTAGAAACCAATTCTGCCTCTGAAAATCCCTGAGTTAAATCACATAAAAAATACTGAAGACTGAAAATGTATTCCAGGGCACAATATATACTTGTTTTGCTATTGGCTACTGTCAGAGATAGAGGCAGAACTAGAAGGTTCTTTGAGATAAACCAGAAGGCTAGTTTCCCATTGCTCCCCATACCCCCACCGTCCCCCTGAGAATAACTGTCCTTCAAGATCTATTCTCTGTTTTATTCATGATATGGTAGGCAGTGTGAAATCATAATCTCTTGCCAGCTCCTTCTTACTCAGAAGCTGTCACAGTTTAACCCTCTCCAGTAACTAAAATACCACACAGCTGCTTGCTCACGTCCCACACTAAGGGATGGGGGAGAGTATCAGAAGGGTAAAAGTGAGAAAGGTTGTGGGTGGAGATGAAGACAGTTTGATAAGTAAAGCAAAAGCAAAGTAAGAAATTCATTCACTGCTTCCCATCAGCAGGCAGGTGTTCACTTTCTCCAGGAAAGCAGGGCTCCATCATAACCATTACTTAGGAAGACAAACAGTGTAATTCTGAATGTCCCCCCTTCCTTCTTCTTCTCCCAGCTTTACGCTCTCAGCATGATGTCATTTGGCATGAAATATCCCTTGGGTCAGTTGGGGTCAGCTTTCTAAGCTGTGACCCCTCCCAACTCCTTGTGCACTTCCTGCCTACTCACTGGTGGGTGGGATGAGAAGTAGAAAATGCCTTGGCTCTGCGTAAGCAAAGCTCAGGAGTAACAAAAACATCCCTGTGTTACCAACATTGTTTTCAGCACAAATACAAAACATAGCATTTTTCTAGCTACTATAAAGACAATTAACTCTATGTCAGCCAAAACAAGTTCAGAAACATAGAGGAAGATGCCTTCCAGTTTGCTGTCCATAGGAAAACATCAAATAACCTAAGCTTCACAAACCACCTGTCGTGGTTTAAGCCCAGGCCGTAAATCAGAACCACGCAGTCCACTTCCACCCCCACCTGTCTTCCCTCCGCTTCTGGAGGGATGGGGAGGAGAATCAAAAGAATGCAACTCCCACGGGTTGACATAAGAACAGTTTAATAACTAAGGTATAACACAAATCACTACTGCTACCACTAATAGTAATAATGATAAAGGAAATAACAAGGAAGAGAATACAACCGCTTACCAACCGGTACCTTGCCCCCACCCCACAGTGTTCCAGCCCTTCTGGGAACTCTCAGTTCTACATCCTGGGCATGACGTGCTGTGGTATGGAATACCTCTTTGGCTAGTTTGGGTCAGGTGTCCTGTCCCTGCTTCCTCCTGGCTTCTCCTCCTCCCTGACAGAGCATGAGACTCTCAAAGTCCTTGGTCAGTCTAAACATCTGTGTTATCAGCTCTGTTCCCAGGCCGAAAGTCAAAAACACAGTGCTGCAGCAGCTACTAAGAAGAAGAAAAAATGACTGCTGCTGCTGAACGCAGGACACCACCTTACGGAAACATCATTAATATGATCAAGCAGGTCCAGAGAATTTCATTGCCAGCGACGTATGCTTAAGTTTCAACTCTCTAGATGTCTGGTTCTTCATTAGACTCATATGTTATATACACTTAAATTTATCTATCTCTATGTGGAGCTGAACCTCACTCTGTAGGTAATTCAGGCTCTGAAACACAACTACTCAGTTTAGTTCTATTTTTGGTACATTTGTAACCTGTGTCTGACTTGTTGCTGTCACTTTAGAGGTGACCTTTGAAGCATCTGAAAATGCATGGGATATCTATTCTCATGTGCTAGGGTACTAGATACCACTATGATTTAAGATAAGGTCATTCTGACCTCTCACTCTTAAATGCAGAGCTGGATGGCTACCTAGCAGGCAGTCTTGGTTTTTTATTTATCCACAGCAAATGAAAGTAAGAAAATGATACGTGTCCTGTTTTAGCAGTAGCAGTCATTTTTTATCTCCTTCTTAGTAGCTGGTGCAGCGCTGTGTTTTTGACTTTCGGCTTGGGAACAGAGCTGATAACACCAATGTTTTTAGTTACTGCTCAAATGTTTAGCCTGACCAAGGACTTTGTGAGTCTCATGCTCTGCCAGGGAGGGGAGGGAAGCTGGGAAGAAGCAGGGACAGGACACCTGACCCAAACTAGCCAAAGAGGTATTCCATACTGGCAGTCTACTTCCCACCCCCCCAGAGGGACGGGGAGGAGAATCGAAAGAATGTAACTCCCACGGGTTGAGATAAAAACAGTCCAGTAACTAAGGTATAACACAAACCACTACTGCTACCACCAATAATAATAATGATGAAGGAAATAACAACGCAAGAGAATACAATACCGCCCGCCGGAAATGAGCCCGACAGAAAAGAGGACATGCCCTTCCGGGTAACTCTCAATTACATCCCTGGGCATGACGTGCTGTGGTATAGAATACCTCTTTGGCTAGTTTGGGTCAGATGTCCTGTCCCTGCTTCCCTTCTCCTCCCTGGCAGAGCATGAGACTCACAAAGTCCTTGGTCAGGGTAAACATTCTGACCAGCAATTGAACCTCAGCTAATCATCAGCTTTATCAGTATTATTCCCAGGCCGAAAGTCAAAACCACAGCACTGCACCAGCTACTAAGAAGGAGAAAAACTGACTGCTGCTGCTGAACCCAGAACACTCTTTCATCGCAAGAAAAGGTTTCTAGCTAAATATACTATCTTGTATAGTAAACAATAAAAAACAAAATCATCCTCAAGACGTCTACTTTCCACCTTTTATCAAAGTAGAAAGTCACAGTTTTCTGTGACAAAAAGTAGTGTATAATTTTTCCAGGTATGTTTTCTGATTTAATATAGAGTGTTACCTCTACTTAAAACTTTGTCTTTTCTTAACAATAACATTCGAACCTTCTACCTCCCTGTCTGCAGCAATGTTCCTTTTGTAAATAAAGTTTTAGGCTAATATATCTTAGTATGATCTTTAAAGATGACATTACACTATATTCTGAGGAACTTCTCAGTGAAGAAAATTACTTAAAACTCAACATGTAAAAATAAAAATTAATAATAACCCCACCACTGATAGTACTGTATTAATTGAATTAGGAGCATGAGAAAAATACTGATGTTAGATTTTCTGGTGGTAGTACGACAGTTAAACATTCCTCTATATTTTGTTTACAAGGAATTTTAACTGGGATCCTCCCTTGTAATTTTGAGACTAATTTTAATTCACTTGAGAAGGGAGAGAAAAATGAGTATTTTGTGCTGCATTGATTATAGTTTAACATCATTAGTTGGTTTATATGTAATGAAATATTCTGTTCACTTACAGCATATGGCAGATTTTATTAGGATCATAATATCATTGTTAATAATAATAATAAAAAAGCAACAACAACAGAGCCATATTATCCTTCAAGTGACCTAGATAAAAATCCAAAATCACTCAATGATCATCAGCTGGAAAACTTTCATTTATTGTACACTGAGGATTTTAGATTTATCCTACTTACTGATATCAGATATAAACATCTGTAGGTCAGAGATCCCAGCAAAATTTTTCCAGTTTTTGGATTGGGAAAAAAGAAAGAAAACAAGTTGTTAGCAAATCCAAATAGGAAAACATAATGTGTTTTTAAGGTATTGTAAGTAAAAGACAGATTGACTAAAAATGTTTGAATATTTCAAAAGAATTGATATGGTCTCTGAATTTACAGTATCTTTTGAAGTAAAAATATCTCAAATTAATTATGTACAGCTTAATGAAAGAGTTTCACCATTGTGCAGTTGCAGTTATGAAGTAATTAGAGTGCCTAAGTGAATAAAAATAATATGAAATGCATTGCAAATACTTTGAACTAGGTCCCTATGCAAATGGATTCCATTAGGTTTAACTTAACATTTCCACCACAGAGAGAGAATTATTATATTCCACTTGCACTCTTATGCTTAACCACATACGAAAGCTGAGATTGAAAGAACACAAAGATAATAAAGGTGAATAAAAACAGGAAAACACAACAAAACAAAAACCACCAAAGCAAAGCTGTGTTCTCCTTGAAGAATGGATGTAGTGATGAGCTTATTAAAAGTACAAAACACCTTTGTTCAGTCTACTGGCATTTATAGTAGAAAAACAGGAAGAAAAAAAATACCTTCTCTAGCAACAAGTAGCCAGTGCATTGAAAACATTACTTAAACAAATTGTAGATATGGGGTTTCTACCCTAACTTGTTTTAAAATAAAAGTTAATAGATATATATAACCAGTGACATTGACCTTTATGTTTCAGGCTTCCAATTGGCTGATTTTTTTTTCATACCACTATTCATTCTTCCCTATCTACTTCTCTCTATATTGGCCAGCATCCATTTTCTTTCTAACTTCTTTTTTTCAGGATCTTAACCTTCTGTAACAGCCATTTTGGCAAAGGCCTTTGAACTACCAATAATTAAAGTCAGAACAGCAAACTTCTGCTTTGAACACATTTTCATGTTACACAATCTACTTAAATTCGTACTTATAATACAGTAAGTATATATTATTCTCTCTTTCCCTGCCCCCCTCATATTCTCTGCAAAAACTACTCTCATAGCTCTCACAGCCTTTCTTTCCCTCCATTATTTACGCTGCAAAGTCAGAAATTTTTATACTGTTTTACAAAGGTTTTGTTAGTATTTGAACACTTGCGATATCAGAAGTAGACTGTAAGCCTGATGTAATATATAGAATAAACTGTACATAAGAAAGAGATTAAAATAAATTAATAATGTTGGTGATACTAAGAGTTTTATCTTTGTCAGTTCTTTAACTTTTCCCTGTAATGAGAAATCTGGTAGGACAGCAACAATGTTTGCACTCATGAAAATCCACATTCACAGCGTCATTCAAAATCTTAAGTCAGTGAATCTAGGCCTAGACACTTCCCTGTCCCCTAATTGCTATTGACATGTTGACAGAAAAAACCCAATTTTCAAAACATTTTCTTCTGCACACCTTTAAAATCTCTGTCAGTATTAGACTGTTTCTAAAACTGTTTTTATGCCTCAGAAAGGATCCTTCTAGCATAACTGGCAAACAATACAGTAAAATGTAATTAAATATGGAAGTCAGTGACTGTTGGAACAGTTTCTGTTTATCGGTATTAAAACACTGCTAATCCAAACCACAAATGTTCTCAGTGTGTGTTTGTCAGATAAGAATTTTGTATAATTAGTACTCTTAGGATTAACAAAGGAAGTCTAGAGGTATGCTATGCACATACATACATATGTGTGCAGCCTTCCTAAGGAAGCAAACAGGAGACAACCAGCCTGAATCTATAAAGAAATAAGGAAAAAATGCAGTGAAATGAGAGAAAGGAGGAAGGGAGGAAAATTTAACTTAGTGTAATTAAGGCAATTTAAACTTTAGCTTTTCATTTTGCTATTTCTGACACTTCAATGTACCATTACAGAAAAAAGGAAACAAGAAACAAGAAAAAAGAAAAGAAACAAGAAAAAAGAAAAGAAACAAGAAAAAGAAACAAGAAAAAAGAAACAAGGTTCCTTACTTCCTCACTGGAAATTTCCATTGCTTCTGCCAGACAAAGAAGTTCTTTGTACAGCAAGCATTGGTCATTTTCTTCCTAACTATTTAGAACCTACATCTATTTTTCATATTCATTCTCAGTTCTTGACAGCTGCAGAAATAGGAAGAGTTCAAGATAAGTCAGTAATAATTGGATCCAACTATATTAGCATCATTATACTAGGCACAAATTGCTATCTTTTTCTTCATTAACTATGATAAAATATTTATGTTTTTTCAGAAAAACAAGTAGGAGTTTTGTTAAAAAATACTTTTACTGTTACAGACTTTTGACAGTTACCTTCATACATTTGAAAATCAAGAAACTGGATTAAAAACAAGGACTTGTGTTATTTTTGTGTGTTTACTTTTTGGTAGAAGAAAAGCTGACCTTTAGCTTTCTAAGCCCTCAGGAGATACTCATTTGGGATATTACAAACCTTCTCTGCAATCAAGACATAGTAAAACCACTTCTTCCAGATTGTTCTGTTTTAAACATGAAAAAAGAAACTTTTTATTTTTAATTCAAGGATTATATATTTTTAAAGGATATGTGATCTTTTTTTAATATATTGTTGTATATTAGTCTTTCTGTGGATAAATAGTTATTTTTTTTTTTAATTATGTAATGCACTGTTCTTTGGAAACAGCTCTCCCAAAACGAATTTTATTCTGGTACCAATATTTGTGAAGATTATTTTTGCACATATTTAACGATAAAAGTGTCAGAAATTATTTTATTTTATATTCATAAAAAAATTAAGTAAGGCAATGAATGCTGCCTATAAACAGCTATTTACTCCCCAGCATTTAATCAGAACCATCTGCTTGAAGCAAGTAAAACTATTTTTATGTTCTAATACAGGCTGCTTTATTTCTCATGAAGAACATAATTTCCTCTCTCATTTTCTGTAAGGCTTTGCAATTCTGATAACAAATTCATTTAATTATTTGTGTTTCACATATCCGTAACTTAAGAAACTTCACTTTCGGAATTGCCATTTTTACAGATTAATACAGGTTTTGAGATGAAAAATTAGTTATCAAGTTACAGACAGAGCTTTTTAATAACTTTACTTCAGCAACATTGGTGCAAAGGCTGTCTCCCAGTGCTGTAGGGCAGCTGTGGCACTGATGTGCTGGGGTTAGTTCATGTCTTTCAGCAGCTTTAACATCTGTTCCAACACTGTACAGCAAATGCTTCACAGCTGTGATGTCTTCTTACATCAGGGTAGTCATGCTCCCACACACCTGTCCTCACAGGCAGTTGTACTCAGATTAGCTCAAACCTGTGTTAAGACTGGGTCCATGTTGACCCTATCCAGGGCATGAAATAGAAGGTATAGTCCCAGAACTTTGCTCTGTGTGGCTCCAGTGCCCTTGCTGTAGTCAGGATTGTCGGCATCTATGTCTCTGGGGTCTTGGTTGAGTTGTACCTCAGGCTTGCATTGCTATGGTGGATTACGGCACCACTCTCCCTGTCTAAGGGCTACATGGACTGTGACATTGAACATTTTTTGATGATTTTGTCCAGTCTGTCTATTCTGCCTTTTCCTTTCTTCCTTCCTTTTTTCCTCTCTTCCCTTTTTCCCTTCTCTCCTCTAATCAACTCTAACCTTGAACATTGTCATATCCAAATTGTTAGAATTATCTAACTGAAAAATACAGAAACTGCTCAAGATATCATTAATTACCTCTTTCTAAATTATAATTAAAGGACTATCCTGTTTTAGTAGAATATCCTTACTCAATATGTGTGTTTCTATGTAATTCCCTTAGAAATCACTAAAATTCAAACTTCCTTACTGTTTTTTGTGTTGTAACCTTTACTTCAGTGGAGTTATTTCAGAATTTTTGAAGAACAGTGTAGGAGTCTGTACATCAACAGTGTAAGGATCAAAGAGATCTGAAGAAATTAAATCTGCTTTGTGTCAACATGCAGTCCTGCTCAGTGTATTGATCACATATGACTTTCTGCTACAGTTATATAGGCCACTGGTTCTACCATAGCAATTCTTAAATTAAACAGACATTAGACAAGTACTTGTGGTGACATAAAGTATAATTTCCTTAATACTGCATCTTCTATTAATTAAACCTACATTAACTGGCTTGTAGATATGCTTTATGTTCCAACTAAAAATGCCTTTGTTTGAAAAGACAAAAGATACTATGAAAGATATTGCTAATCTTGATTTATTCTTCTCTGTATAATCTAGTAGATGGTTCAGGAGGTCCAACACAGAGTAATAATGATCATCATTGTCCTGTCACCACAAAAGCTGGCTGGAGAAACTCTCTAAGACTCACTTTGGAGTTTTAGAAAACAGGCATTCTTTATTGCAGCGCTGGGTGCACACGTGAATAGTTTTGCACAGGTAAGTGCACCGTTACTTGCTGGCTGCAGCTATATATTTAGTATAATCATGAATATCTATAGCTTTTTAAGGAAACTATTTGCATATTCATGAGATTTCTGGGCACTAATTATAATATTTATATTCTAATTACACATGCTCTTTCTTGTTGAGTGGCAGTCTCTGGTGGTTGCCAATAGTCTTCCTCATGGTGTTTACTGAGTGACCTCAGTGCTTGGGCATGCTCGCAAGGTCCTAGTGCTGAGTTAGCAGTCGGTATGTCCTTGGTTCTGTTCTGTTCCAATCTCTCTCCACTTTGGGCACCACTCTGTTATCTTAAAGGCTAGCGTTCTTGGTCTTAATTCCTGACTTCTCACTTGTTACCAGTCCCGTGATGTTCCTTTCCCTGTCAGCCGAACACTCCTTGCTTTCTACATGTTAGCAAGTTAGAACAGTACTGTATTTTACTATGTTAGTTTAAAGCCACACATACTATTGTTAGCTTAAACCTATTATTTAAACCTACGGTTCTATTGGCATAGGGGTTGCTTATATATCATATGATGATACAGCTAAGACTTCTAATTACTTTTCTCTTGCATAATAGAACAGAAAGGAGCAGAACATTTTTCTTACTACTTAAATGGATGTATGAAAAAAACCAACAAAACATCACAAGTTGAAGAATCTGTCTACACAATTTATAAATCATGGCTGAGGTTATAGACTGTGTTCCTCCGTCAAATCACCTTTTCCATTTTCTAACTGACATGCCATGTTGTCAGCACCATTTGTCCCTCTCTGTTGTCTATCTCAATATTTAGCTGAAATCCTTAAAAAGTTAACACAGACCTCAAAATAGATGATTGCTAAATGAATACTACCTCTATTCAAATAAAATATACCAGAAAATAAGCAAGTTCATATTGATAATAACCAACTTCTGCACTGCAAAGATACTTTAACAATAAAGTTACTTGAGAAGAGTTCATGTTTCTCTGAGGAGACTGATTTAGGAATGAAATCACAAAAGCACTGAAGAGCTGTAAAAAGGAAAAAGATAAGCCATTTATTGTCTTCAGTTTCACTAGTTCAGAGAAGTGACTGATGAGGCAGAAGAAGACATCCAACAGCCCAAAGACAAAAGAGGGTAAAGACAAGAGCCAGCAAGCCTGCTACCTTGGTGGAGAGATTCCTAAACTAAGAAGAAAAAAAGAGAGAGCTACAGTCAAATGTGGAAATGGTGAACACAGCTGGAAAATCAAAGATCCATCAGGTTCTTTGGCAACAGGAAAAGTGATCTAAGAAACAAGGTGGAACAACTCCTCCTTAAAGGGTACATACAAAAATGTTTGCAAGGAAACAAGCAGGAGGAAACAGAATGCCACACATTGTTGCACATCTGCAGTGCTGCAATGTTGTTGAATAAACTAAAACATGATGGAGCTGTGGTGGTGCAATGGGCAAATACAGGCTCTTCAGGAAATACACACAGGGAAGGTGATGAGGTCTGTTTTGTCATCAGTATGAAGGAGAAGCTTGCCTGTAGGAAGCTCCCATATGTGATAGACAACAGGCTGGCTGAAAGTTTGAGAGTTAACGTCAGAGAGGAGACCACTTTGTGGGAGGAGTGTGCTACAGGACACCTGGTCAAGATGAGGAAGTGGACAGTGGGTTAGCATGAAAGCATAAAGTAAATATTTTGCTATGTATTGTACCAACCACACACATCATTAGCACTCAAAGCTTTGTTCACGTGTACAAAATAAAGGAAACAACAAATAATTAATAAAAGTGAACCTTCCTATCTTCTGATTAAAGATATTACCAGTGTTAAACAAGTTTTCTCTCTTTTTCTGTATACTAGCTTTTCAAAATAAAGCCAGAATCAGGTGTTTTGCCTTTCTGCTACAATGGTATGCTATTCCTATTTACATACTATTCAGGTTCTTTTCCCATATTTCAGAGTATGCTTCTTTCTTCTTATTTCCTGCTGTGGTTTTCTTACTGTTATAAATCCCTTACTAGATTCCTTTGCCAAGAATAATGGACACTTCTAGTTTATATTTATAGATATATTTTTTATATAGATATAGATTATTTATAGATAATTTGCCTCTAAGCAATTCTTGAACCCTAGACTTCTTCTCTGAGTTTATCAAGGAACTGTATTAAGTAAACATACTCTTCTAGTAACATAGAAAGAGATACAGGTATGAGAAAGTAAGTGTCTTTTTACTGAACTAACTTTCTGGTTCCAGTGGTATCACATGATTTGGAAAGAAAGGAAGATAAGTGAAAGAGTATTAGGAGAAGTTTGCACAACAATAAATCCCATACCCAAAACTGTAGGTAGGCATGAACATAAGATTAATTCTGTCTTATGTTAAGGGTAGTGTTCATGACCACATTGCACACACTTCAGTTTAGGTATCTAAATGCGATAAACTGCACCTTAATTTGTGATTGAAGCTTCTAATAGATTTGGCTAAACAGAAGCATTTGCATTCATTTGAGATGCCTTAGTGAATCCAAGGCAAACATGATGATGGTAGATACAATATATGATCAGTGGAAAACCTGTGTCCTATTGACAAATGGCAGGTTGCGGAAAACCTAAGGCATCTTATATGGCATCAGACACCTTGTGGACAGCTAAACTGAAGCTTCTGGCAGCTTCTCACAGAAGCCACACCTGTAGTCACCTGCTTTGCTACCAAAACCTTACCACACAAACCCAATAAAGCATCTACTTTCCAGCATCTCCATGGAAAATAGGGAGAATTTATGAAGAACACTTTTAAACTCCATAAGAGACACACAGACAAGCCAAAGCATGCCTACAGTTTAGCTAAGTCAAAGTCTGAAAGTAAGGGCCTGAGGTTAAACATACTTGAAAGAGAAATGAACTGGGAGGGTGTGGGGGAAGATTGCTTGTGAGGTCTCTCCTGACCTTGTCTTCTAAGCAGTCTAAACAAAAATTATGCACCTATGCTATGCCAGGGTAATGACACTGAGTACACAGAGGCAGGCTCTTGGAGAAGAGACAGGATGTCCCAGGTTCTGACAAAAGAAGAGCCGAACTAGCACAGGTGAAAGTGATGACAGGTCAAAAATAATAAGGATTGATAATGATTCTGTGATTATGATAAAATATGGTCATAACAGTCTTTAGAAAGATAATTTCAGTGAGTGATGATTTCACTCATTATTTCATTTATACTTTCACGGAAGCTAAATCTGTGTCCAGTGAAGAGGGGAAAAGAGCTCCAAATAGTTCTTTAGAGTCTCTTTCTCAGATTGTTTAGAATTAAGTCACTTGCTACTGAAAGATATTTCCAAGATATATTTTTCTCCTTTCATTTTCTCCTTCTGTTTCATTGGTATTGATACTGCATACATCTTGTCAAAGGTAGAATTTAAGTTATTTTTGGGGTGGAAAAAGTCTGATTGTGATTCCATATAATTGGTTAAACTATTCTCTCACTATAGCAGGTTTTTCCAGTGCCTTCTATAATTTCTGTGAAAAAATGGAAAGAAGTAGAACATCAAAGAGCCTCTATACCTGAAAGCTGTAAGTTCTTTCAGTTTAACTTTTCTGTATTTCCTGTATTTCCTGTATTTTTCTGTATTTTTTTTTTTTTTAAGTTTCTGAATTTAAAACTTTTCAGAATGTAAAATGCAGGAGGTGTTCTTACTTTGCCAAAAACTAATGTCTCTTCTGTATCTCGAAGACATTAGTACCACTGAGTTACAGATTACAGAAATGTACGCATATTTAGGATTGATTATATATAGCTTGTTGTGGTTTAAACCCAGCTGGTAACTCAGAACCATGCAGCAGCTCACTCACTCCCCCTCTTATTCCTCCCCCAGCTCCTGGAGGGATGGGAAGGAGAATCAAAGGATGTAACTCCCATGGGTTAAGATAAGAACAATCCAGTAACTAAGGTATAACACAAACCACTGCTGTTACCACCAATAATAAGGCGAATAACAAGGGAAGAGAATACAACCGCTCACCACCCGCTGACTGATATCCAGACCGACCCGAGCCCTTTCAGGTAACTTCCCCCAGTTTATATCCTGGGCATGACGTGCTGTGGTGTGGAATGCCCCTTTGGCTAGTTTGGGTCAGGTGTCCTGTCTCTGCTTCCTCCCGGCTTCCCCTCCTCACTGGCAGAACATGAGACTCAGAAAGTCCTTGGTCAGAATAAACATGACTTAGCAACAATTAAAAACATCGGTGTTATCAGTGTTGTTCCCAGGCTGAAATTCAAAACCACAGCACTGCACCAGCTACTAAGAAGGAAAAAAATGACTACTACTGCTGAACCAGGACAAGCTACAGTACAGCTGAATTTTAGAATTGTCTATTAAAAAAAAAAATAAAATGAAATATGTGCTGTTGAAGGATTTTGTGAAAGCATGTTTCAGATCTTTTCCCCCAAATGGTGAACTTTGAGTTTGACACTTTCTGACAGATATGAACATTCTGAGCTTTGAGTCTTACTGAACACTATGGAAACATTTCACCTTCTTGTCACCTTTCCATATAAACACCAGTAAAAGTGTCAGTATGAGAAAGGTGACAGAGAGTAACACACAAAAAGACGGCAAAGAAAACATGAACCTAGTATTTCTTTTGTCATGTCTTTATAGCAATCTCTTTCCCCTGTACATCTTGTCCTTCTATTTCATTACTATATATTCTATATATGTGTACATAACCATAGAATTATAGAACTGGTTTGAGTTGGAAGAGACCTTAAAGATCATCTGGCTCCAACCCCCTTGACATGGGCAGGGATACTTTCCACTAGAGAAGGGTGCTCAAAGCCCCATCCAACTTGTCCTTGAACACTTCCAGGGATGGGACATCCACAGCTTCTCTGGGCAACCTGTGCCAGTGTTTCCACACCCTCTCAGAAAATACTTTCTTCCTAAAATCTAATAAAAATCTACCCTGTTTCTGTTTAAAGCCATTCCCCCTTGTACTATCACTACATGCCCTTGTAAAAAATCCCTCTCCAATTTTCCTTAACGCTCCCATTACGTACTGGAAGGCTGCTATGAGGTGTTCCCAGACCTCTCTCTTCTCTAGGCTGAACAAACCACAATTCCTCAGCCTGTCTTTGTAAGACAGGTGCTCCAGCCCTCTGATCATCCTTGGAATTCTCTTCTGGATTCACTCCAACAGACCCACATCCTTCTTATGTTGGTAGCCCCAGAGCTGAATGCAGTACTCCAGGTGGGGTCTCACAAGAGTGGAGTAGAGGGAGAGAATCACTTCCCTCACCTTCCTGGTCATGCCTTTCTTGATCCAGGAAACCACTGTCTTTCTGGGTTTCAAG
Organism: Psittacula echo; assembly: GCF_963264785.1. NCBI lineage: Eukaryota > Metazoa > Chordata > Aves > Psittaciformes > Psittacidae > Psittacula > Psittacula echo. Next base: position 80,586,205 of record NC_137736.1, on the reverse strand, counting down.
TATACATTGCTGGGTTATGTTGAACTTCTCATCAACCAATGTCCCAATCATATCAATCCATTCTCTGCCCAGCTGATATTTGTACTTGGGATTGCCACAACCCAGGTGTAGGACCTTGCACTTGTCCTTGTTTATTGTCATGAAGTTTGCACAGATCCACCTCTCAGATGGCATCCCTTCGCTCCAGCACCACACAATTTGGTGTCATCGGCAAACCTGCGGAGATTGCACTCGATCCCACTGTCCATGTCACTGACAAAGGTGTCTAACAACACTAGTCCCGATACTGACCTCTGCTGAACGCCACTCATCACTGGTTTCCACTTGGACATTGAGCCATTGACTACAACCCTCTGAGATGCACATACACAAGTGTGTGTCCATATACATACACACACGCATAATCTTTAGTCTAAAGTAAGGCACATAACCAAAGTTTTAAATGAGGATCTGATTCTAAATTATAAACCCTTATAAGCATCTTTTGTATATGTATGAGTGGTGGGGGCTCTTCCAGAAGATATCGTACATCTGAGATGAGATGAGGGTATTTGCTCCTAATGCATACCTCTTTTTTTCAACTGTCTTCTTTCAGTTAAGGGTTTAATGTGGTGCAGGCTTAGTCCAGGTGACAGAACATGTCTCTACCACACAAAAAATTCAGACCAAACAGATGAACGAGATAACGTCTCAGATCCCTTTAGGCATATTTATGGTGCTAAAGTAATAGGTGTAGGGAGCTAATTTGAACATTAGGTCCATGATCATCCTTGCTGTTTAATTGTTGTTCTTTGGCTCTGTTTTGGAGGACCCTGAGTGAGTCACCCGTAAGCAAAACACAGGTTCCAGGTTCAGAAAAGCATATAGTCCTAAAGGTATCTTATTCTGGAGACAGATGTTTAAAGGGGGTATGAATAATACGATTGTGGTATGTTTTATGTGGTCTACATCATACCTGTGTCTGCATATCCTCAGATTTTCCACATACTCACCCACCCATACAGTAATGTTACACATACTTTGGGCCACTAGGGCATGCCATGAATTTCAGAAGACATCCAAAGTCAGGTTCTATGTAGTGTGAACATACTTACTTTGCTTTGGAGGAATTAGCTCTACAAGTGCAAAAATTAAGTTACCTTTTGTTCTGTGGGTTAGGAAGCATTTCCTCTGTGCAGGCAGCATTGACAATTACAAGTATTCTCCCTGCAGCATGATACAGGAGCAGGATTTATGTTACCTAGCTTTAGATATCTATAATGTAGAAGTCTGAGCTGGTACTCTAATAATTCTTTATTAACATTTGACAAAACAGACTATTGGAGTGTAATTGAGTGTTTCTAAGCATCTGATAACATTTGGACAACTTCTGAAGTTACATGGTCATGCTTGCCGATAGTAAGCATCTGGACCTGGTTAAATTACCCATGTATATCTATCTCGATGCCATATGGTCTGTAGCTGACACTTCAAAAGAGCTTGTGAGCTCTTGTGTCCTTCTGTGTCGTCATTGCTGGTCTGAAAAGGGTATCTCCCAACATCCAGCAAGTCTCAAATAGCACTAAATGTCTGTGTAGAACATACAGCTAACTGAACCAACATCAGGAAGAGATGAGTAACTGTCTTCTTTCCTAGGCTAAAAAGTGTATTCAGAATCACTAGTGTAGATTTAGGGAAAAGTTCCGATTCCCATCACTTTCTTGTTTTCTTAACTTCCCAGATGCTCAGACTTGCTATGTCTTCCTGGTCTTCTGCTAGCACATACCCTACCTGTTCCTCATCTGTTCAGGATGCCATCAAACCTCTTTGCTCTTCTAATCTTTCCGTCCTTGCAGATGACCTTTGCTTCTGCTTCATTAATCTCAGTCTTGGGCTCTAGAGTTACTCTTTCACCACTGGGAAGCCCCCACTCCTGTTCATTCCAAAGTGCTGTTACCAGGACCACTTTTAACTGTTTATCATTTTTAACGTGATGAAGGACATGTTGTAACAGTCCTCCAAAACTTTGCTGTGGCTTCCTCATCTTCCAGTGTATAAGATCAGTTTCATCTGCAGAGTCCTAACCACCCCTACTCCAGTCCTTTTCACTCCTGTGCTGCTGTCTCCTTCGTGTCCACTTGCCTTCTGTTCAAATCTCAGTTCTTCTAAGGAAGCTTTGAGAGCTTCCTGCACATGAATCCGAAAAACTGTAAGGTGCGGCACAGGGTATTATTTCATTTGGTTTATTATTTAACAAGATCTAATTGTAAGATTATTTCATAACTTGATCTTGTTGACACACAGACTTTTAGTCAATGGCAAATGATGGCATTTATTACTTAGCTGCAAATGAAACATAACATCTAGGAAGACTAGATTGATCTAAAATAGCCAATGCATCACAAACTAGCTTTTATGGTAAGGACAAATTTAGTGTGCTTTATCCCTTCATTGGTGAATTTAAAGACAGAGCAGCCAAAGGAATATGTAGTATGCTTATAAAAAAGGCAGAAAAAAAGAAAAAAGTACTATTTAGTGCTTTTATTCAGCTTTTTAATACATTGTGGAAAACAATGGATAGAACGATTCATATATCTATTAAAATGCTGGTTTTATATCCTAGCAGCTGACCAAATTATTTCAGGTGTAATTCATCTGAAATCAAGCCTTGCAGCCTGATGTATTAAGCTTCTGATATGAAATGTTTTCCACCAAGTGCATCAAAATATATTTTTAAAACACAGTAATTTAGCTCAGTAATTGAATGTGGATATTAAAATTTCTTTACGAAAAGCAAGGCAGTTAATATTTTTGTGGTTTAGTTGTCATTTTTTATCATGTTTTACCCTTATTTTTCACTTAGAATGAGCTGCTTTCACAATAGATCTTAAGTATATATTACACACACTTTCTAATACAGTCTATTAGCATAGTTAGGCTGCAGCTATGCAACTAGATCTGTTGATAAAAACGAAGACTGGCTCCTAATAGTAAGAAATATTTCATTAGTTTCAATTTCCAATGTACAGAAAGAGGCATCTGTATTGTATATGGGATATTTCTACCACAAATTAAAGAACAATTATGTGACAAATCCAGCAGCTGATTTTGTTGCCTCATCCAGGAGAATTTCACTCTTCCAAAACAAATTATAACAACTGAACAGAACACCCTATTTCCTTACCCAAAACTAATTTGAATTAATATTCTCTGCATACTCTGAAATTAGACAGACTAGTCTCTAGTTTTCTTTCTTTTTTTACATCTTCTTCACTTCGAGTCTTCTATTGCTAGTCATCTAACTTGCAAAGAGCATTCATTTCAAAAATCCTTTAACAAAGCTTTAGGTAAGTAAAAATATTTAAAGGAAAACTTTAAGTACGTGTTCAAGGAAATGGTACCCATCAAGAGCCATCAGCCTTCTGCATCTTTCAGTCTCTTACCTTCTCTCCTATTCTGTCCTGTATTGGTGAACTGTATTTGAGTTTTGAATCACTCTGCAATGCTAGTGTTTTCAGGATTAATTTGAAGTAAAAAGGATGTGAGTCACAGTAAGAAATCTGCATCCAAAAGACATTTTGTCTAAGCAAAGATGAAAACAAAGCTACAGAGTGATGTGGGAGCAACAATTTTGATAATACTAACTCTGAGCTAATGTTTGCAAGTGATGCTCACACAAGATGCTTTCAAATACAGAATCAGTTTTAATTCTTTGCTTCCTATGTTTTCACTGCTACCACCAAAAAACCTCAAAACAAACCCATCAAATTTCCCCCTCTCCCACCACAATTAAGCTTAGATTTTTCTGGACCTATTTTTCTGACAGTTACTACTCATCCACTGAGCAATTTCATTCCAGTGAAATATATTTTCAGCAATGTACTTATTTACCTACTGTATGAATATACAAGAAGATACAGCTATGCCCTGAAGTAACTGCACTATAAGAAGAATAAATTGTTCCCAGTTTGTAGACAGAACTATCAATAAATATTTGGTAAGCCAGAGAATGACCCCTTTAGTGAATACTTAACGATTTTTCATAGAATCAGAATCATAGAATAGTTGGGGTTGGAAAGGAACTTCAGATCATCTAGTTCCAACCCCCTGCCATAAGCAGGGACACCTCACACTAAACCATTCCACCCAAGGCCTCATCCAACCTGGCCTTGAACACCGCCAAGGATGGAGCATTCACAACCTCCCTGGGCAACCCATTCCAGTGCCTCACCACCCTCTCAGTAAAGAATTTCTTCCTTATATCCAATCTAAACTTCCCCTGTTTGAGTTTGAACCCCTTACCCTTTGTCCTATCACTACAGTCTCTGATGAATAGTCCATCCCCAGCATCCCTATAGGCCCCCTTCAGATACTGGAAGGCTGCTATGAGGTCTCCACACAGCCTTCTCTTCTCCAGGCTGAACAGTCCCAACTTTCTCAGCCTCTCTTCATACAGGAGGTGCTCCAGTCCCCTCATCATCCTTGTGGCCCTCCTCTCGACTTGTTCCAACAGTTCCATGTCCTTTTTATGTTGAGGACACCAGAACTGTACACAATACTTCACGTGAGGTCTCATGAGAGCAGAGTGGCAGGATCACCTCTTTCGACATGCTGGTCACACTCCTTTTGATGCAGCCCAGGATACGGCTGGCTTTTTGGGCTGTGAGCACACACTGCTGGCTCATGTTTAGTTTCTCATTGACCAGCAACCCCAAGTCCTCCTCCACAGGGCTGCTCTGAATCTCTTCTCTGCCCAACCTGTAGCTGTGCCTGGGATTGCTCCAACTCAGGTGTAGGACCTTGCACTTGGCATGGTTAAACTTCAGAAGGTTGGCATCAGCCCACCTCACAAGCGTGTCAAGGTCCCTCTGGATGGCATTCCTTCCCTCCAGCATATCAACTGAACCACATAGCTTGGTGTCATCTGCAAACTTGCTGAGGGCGCACTCAATCCCACTGTCCATGTCACTGGCAAAGATGTTGAACAAGACCAGTCCCAACACTGATCCCTGAGGGACACCACTCATTGCTGGTCTCCAGCCAGACAGTGAGCCATTGACCACAACTCTTCGCATGCAGCCATCCAGTCAGTTCTTTTACAGTACCAAAGGGAGAAGACTGAACACAGTTTGTAGGTTTTCAATACAATCAGGTGAGATCTGAAACTCCTATTAAGTGCATTTATATTTATTTTTTGATTGCACAATAAATATTCCTGGACCCAATTTTATTTTGAGAGGAAAATAAAACACTTCTGCTAGATAACACCAAATTTAGTATCAAAAATCAGTACCATATCAAACTAACCAAATTATGTTTTCATATGGCACGATTTTTTTCATAGTTCTGTTGTCTGCTCACCTGTGAAACAAACAGAAAAAGGACTATATTCTGAGGAGCTCATTGAGCTATATTGGAAAGAAGTGGATAAATTTCCAAAAAGTAGCATATATAAATTGGTAAAATTGCAGATGTTCAAATCAAAGATTTTTCATTATCCTGTTGTTATCAAAAGCTCCTTCTTGATTAAAGTTTATTATAACCTGAATAAAATAACCACTTTTGAGGCAAGAAAAGTATCAGTGATGAACAGTGAGAATACTGCTTGCAGAAAGTTCTGAAAATGGAAGCACATAAACTAAGAAAATGATTTTTAAAATGCTAGCTTTTGTTATAAGGAGATAGAATTATCGAATGAAGATGGCTGCTTTTAACAAAAGTAAGAAGAACAAACTTATTCATGCAAGTGATCATGAAAATTAAAACAAACATACAAACCCTTATTGTAACAGTGTACTCAGGTTGCCTCTGAGAGTGTTTCCTAAAGAAATTATTGAAATTCCTGTCACTGTTCCTAGTGAGGACATGATCATGGGTCACATTGTAATGATCCACATATACAAACATATTTGACGTTGCCAAAACTACAGCAGATGACTTTTAAGCATCAGTTCTTCTAATTTTAAAATGTCTATTATCTTTCATGTCATCTAAAATAGTGATTGTCTTTTGAAAATGGCTGTTGTATATCTGTCAATGATCTGTCCACATAGAGGACACTGGACCTAAAATGTGCCAGTGCAGTCCACAAGGGGCTTTTCTTACCTGTGTTCTATTTAGCACCTTTTAGTGTTTTAGCATTTGCTTTCTGCATGAAAATTTTTCAACAAAGCAGAAGACCCAGACTACTCTTAGTCCTACTTGAGTAGGCAGCTCTTCCATCTTCTCAATGTTGTGATGCTTAGGCTCTTGAATACAGATCTTCCAATTCCCTGATGCTTATATTTTATTAAGTATTATGACTTGTGCTAAGTGTGGATTTGTCAGCCATTCCCCTGATTACACTAAATATGAGATACGACTGAGACTTCAGTCTGCTTGCATCGATACTGGCTTGCATCAGTACTGGCACTGCAAGCAGTATGATTCTGATGCAATTCTCCATTACCACAGATGCAGAAAATGAAATTCTCTATATGACTGGGACTTTCTTGGTTATTCCCAAATTTAGCCAGGATGTTTTGTACTTCTACTGATTTCTATTTATGATTTAAAGAAGATATCTAATCCTGTAATTAGAATATTCTCCTTTCTTTCTATTTCCTGTGTTGCAATGTGTCTTAAGCACCTTAAGCTTTGTAATCCTAAGGGAGTCCACCTGGATACTTAGAGGTCCTCACTTTCAGCCGATCCTGTACTCTGCCTTTCACTTGCAACTGGAAAACCTTTCTAATAAGTTGCTGTATTAGGGGTTTTTTGGTTTTTAGTTGTTTGGGGTTTTTTTGTTTGTTTGGGGTTTTTTTTGCTATTAGTCTCATGCAGTTTTTCTTTTGCTGTTATTTTTATGGACTTACACTTGCAAAAGTTGGTATTCCTATTATGGGTGGGTTTTCATGGGAAGTGATTGCCACTGGGATGAGGAATCCTCTCCCTGTCCCTTACTTTTCTATTTGTTTTTGTAGATTTTAGTTTGTATTGGAGAAAAATCAAGACTCAGTGGATGACAAAGAAGATAATTGTCATCTAAATATGATAAGCCTATCGGTAACATATATGCACAGAGTTTAGCATCACATCAGAATGCGATTTTTGCACCTCAGCAAAGCATCCTCCAGTCATCACCAAAAGCATCATAATGGGGAAAAAAAACATAGAGACTTTCGGCAGGATCCTGTAAAAACTACATAATTACTATAAGAAAGGTATTATGAGGCAATCACCTTCTGCACTTGAGAGGACCTCCAGAGGACTACACTCATATGGGAGAGAATCCTGCCACTTCAATTCCTTGATGGCTGTTGAGGACAGTTTTTCCTTTTCCTTTTATTTTGTCCCTTTCCTTTTCTTTTTACTTTTCTCTTTGTCCTTTTCCTTTCCTTTTTCCCCTTTCCGTGTTCTCTGCAACATGAAACGTTGGAGTGAAGGGGGTATAAAGGTGAGAAGAGAGGATACATCCACACACCCCAGACAGAGGTAGAGTATAAAGGTCCAACAAAGAAACTGTAATAGTTATATACATTTAGAGACCATCCTAAAAGAGAAGGGGAAGGGACCTTGGAGCTCCACAAACAGACTGGGAGGTATTCACGTACCTGGACACAGGTGTCTAGAGCTATATGAAATGCAAGCATCCTGACTGACTGCTAGAAAGTGAAGGAAGCTGTTGTAGACTTTGCCAAGCTTACCCTGTGTGATGTCTTAGATAACTAATGGCCTCCAGCATAACATTAGATGTATGTATTTAATTCTGTGAAGCTCTCCTCATGTGATGTAGATACATGACCCATATCAGCCAGGGGTACTGGGAGGGAGTAAAATTCCACTAAGCAGCTGAATTTCTTGCAACCCTTAAGTTATGAGTCTTTGTAGCTTCTTAACAAAGCCCTTAATAAAGCTCAAGACAATTTCCCTGTGTGGTCCTTCCAAGACCAAGTCAAAACACGGTTTACTTTCAAGATGAAGCTGATGTCACGAAAAATTTTAACAAATAAGTTACAAGTTGAAAAGCTTTCAGGATATATTGTTGCTGTTCAATGAGTAATAGTGGTTATAAATATACTCAAGGCAGGTGGGTTCCCACTTCTTTTCTGCACTTTCATGTTTCATTTTAAATTACATATTTGTGTAATCAATAGTGTAAGAACAGGAAACTTTAAATTCATGTCTGTTAATGAATTTCATAATGATTAGAAATATATCATCCTGATGAAACCTGGAAGTTAAGTTTGGCAATAGAAATGTAGATAATTTATTAGGAAAGAAAATGATATTATTAAAGAAAAAGGGAGAGCATCATTAGCAGGTAGTGGTGTCTATCAGGAATGGCATCACTTGTTTGCACAGCAGTTCATGCAGAAAGGCACATGGGAACGGTTGCCCACTCTGCTCACCCATGGGCTTAGGCTGCAGCTCTGATGGTCAGCCCTGCTAGCTGGTGGCTGTGCAAGCTTACCAGCAACTTGAGGTTTCCAGGTAGTTAGAAGGGCTTATCAGGCAGGGCTCTGAGTTTGTTGAAAGCATGGACCAGGCAAGGGCTGTACTCTGCAGCTGCCAGGAATCAGCCATCTGGTAGACTGGAAGAGTACACACCCCTGTGCTGGGTGGAGAAGAGTGGGAGCTCTACCTGCACAAGGTGTGCTTTGGTGGAGTCACTCAAGAAAAAGGCGAAGGACCCGCAGAACAGACTAGCAGGCTATGCTGTATTGGGGGATGAGGGGTTGGTGAAAAAGAATTTGAGTATTATCCAAGATTTTGCTACAGGGCCCTGTAGCAACGACCTCCAAGAACTATCAAAATGCTTCAACAGCAAACAGACAGTACCCTGGAGAATGAGGGGTCCTGGTAGATTACAAGCTGAAGGCTGCATCCAAGGGCATTACTAGCAGAGACAGGGACAGGTTCATCCCGCTCTACTCAGCATTTGTCAGGCCACACCTGAAGTACTGTGTGCAGTTCTGGTTCCCACAATTGAATCTGTGTAAAGAATGCATTCTGCCTATCCGTAATAAAAGAAGTTTTGCTTTACAATCTCTTGTACTAAAAGCTGGTTGTCTCCTGTAACAGAAGTGCTCACTGATAGCAATTTCTATCCAGTTCTGCAAAGCTTTTTCTTTATGAGCTTTTTAATTTTGATCTCTTGAATTCATTGTAATGCTGAGAAATAATGAGTTTCAGTTGTTATGTTCTTATTTGCCATCTGGTTTGTCTTTCTGACATTATTTTTTGAGGTATAAATTTATGCTAAATAAAATAATATCACTGAAGTGTGAATTTTTTGTCCCCAGATGTAGGTCAAAACTTTATCCAGAATAGATTTTCTATATTAATTTACTCTTTTTATTTGTAATTCAGTTTTGCTTTTTTTTTTTTAGACCTCTTTTTAACAAACATACCATTTATTTGGACTATTGTTTGATATATTATTAGTATCCAAACTGCTTTCTTGGAGTTAAAACTTACCTCCTGATAAACACTGATGTAGCAGTATTTGCAGTAAGCTAGCCATGAAAGCCTATGCCACTAAACACAGCCTCCATGTCTTTTGTGGTACCAGGTCATAGAATCACTGTACTACAGTGTAAAAATAAATTCAACCTACTGCTTGCAAAGCTTGATTCATACTGCCATAGATGTAAAGGAGCAGTTTGCTTTCTGAAGATTCCACTGGGCAAGTTAAACACTCACTTTATACTCACACAGTTTACTCACTGTTATTCAGGCACTCCCTTTTAAAGCAAAGTAATACGTGTTGTGTTACCAAAGACAAAAAAATGCACCCCCAAACCAACAGCTGCCTTTGCCCCAGGATTTCAGAGTTTCCTAAATATCCTGTTGAATGCCTGTCAGAAGTTGAAAAATGAAATTATGAAAATCTGTTCTTAATCTGCAGCATAGCAGAAAGCACTGGAATCTAGATTTCTTGTTTTTGGTTTATGCTGCTACCTTTTGAAATACTGGCAAAGTGATAAAAACCATCACTAGTATCACTGCATATGCCATTAAGCTGGGGGTATCTAAGATAGTGAAAAATCTGTGAAGGGCAGTTTAGCTTTCTCAGGATCAAAAGACATGTCTCAGAGACTGAGGAAAACATTCAGCTTCCTATAGAAATCAATACAGAGTGATTAAACTGTTACGGATATAAAGCCTTTGTTAAATTTAGGCCTGAAAAAATACATCCCAAAAGGTAACTGAAAGCTAGTAGCTTTAGGATCTGTTTCGCAGAGCTAATGTCCCCCATTGAATCTAATAAAGGGGGAAACTAATATTGTAAATGTTGTTTTCCAATGCATAAATAAAATCAATTCTGCAGATTCTTTTTCGTTATGAATACACTAAAAGAGAACACAGTCAATAGTTGAAACAGTGATATTTCAATCGGTCAGTCTCTTTATAGTGATACATAAGAGTCTAATGAGCAAACACGCCATGTTTTATTAACATTTAACTGGTTAATGCACATAAAAGTCACTGGCTAATTGCCACATCATAGATACCAAAGGAAAACTTTGTGAAAAATGTGTCTGAGAGTTTTAAGAATATCACAGTATCACAGTATGTTAGAGATTGGAAGGGACCTCAAAAGATCATCTAGTCCAATCCCCCTGCCAGAGCAGGAACACCTAGATAAGGTTACATAGGAATGTGTCCAGGCGGGTTTTGAATGTCTCCAGAGAAGGAGACTCCACAACCTCCCTGGGCAGCCTGTTCCAATGTTCTGTCACCCTCACTGAGAAGAAGTTTCTTCTCAAGTTTAAGTGAAACCTCTTGTGTTCCAGTTTATACCCATTACCCCTTGTCCTATCATTGTTTGCCACTGAGAAGAGCCTGACTCCATCCTCGTGACACTCCCCCTTTATATATTTATATACACTAATAAGGTCACCCCTCAGTCTCCTCTTCTCCAAACTATAGAGACCCAGCTCCCTCAGCCTTTCCTCATAAGGGAGATGCTCCACTCCCTTAATCATCTTAGTTGCCCTGCGCTGGACTCTCTCCAGCAGGTCCCTGTGCTATTTTAAATCTGTTTGATTTACTGAGGAAATTTTTGTCAATATAAACAGCTTTTTTTCTTTTGGCAAAGCATGTAGAATGTTATTAAAATCTTTCAAATTTTCCCTGGTCCATTTCTGCCATATTTGTATAACTCAGAGAATGGGGAGAAAAAAATTGAACATTAAATCACCAGCGAGTCCGCAGAACAATTGCTACTTTGCAGTACTTTAGACAGGCAGATGGATGAAAATGTTGCATAGGTCTGACAACGAAATATACCTTCCACTCGAGCTGAAAATCATTAAGATCCATATAATATTTCCTTTTGTGCTTAGTACAGTTATGAGTATTTACCCTTTCATTCCAATTCAAATTTATAGTTTTGCACCGTGGCATTAATAACCCTCATCATTATGGAATACAGAAAATAAAGTAAAATTCATAATATAATCATTTTAAAATTATCAGCATCTTTTAATTAATGTTTGCATTCAGCTTTCTTAAAAATTCCATCGGAAGTTCCAAATCAAAGACCTATATGCATGCAGTGGTTTATAGATGTGCATGCAGTGGTTTGTAGATGTATGTGCAGGTAACATGGACACTGAGTAAGTATTAAGGCAGATAGCTAGAGTAAAGATCTTTGACAGATAGGTAGACCAATTTTTCATCATGAACCATTTTTTTAATGAATACCCAATACTGAGTCCCAGTTTATTCAGCATTGAATTCAGTGTGATTAATTACTTTAACCAGTGTTTCAGTTAATTAGTTAATTAGAAAGAATTAGTCTAATGCATGCTTTTTCTTCCTTTTTGATTTTTTTTTCCCAGAGAACAATACACTGTAATGTAGAGATTACTGTGTCATTACAAGGCATAATAAAAGTGTATCTTTGTAAAGGTTTGAAATATATGTTCCCTCATCTTCCTTTTGCTCCCAAATATTCATAACAAAAATCAGTTTGCATGCTACCTTAAAAAAAACATGGATTCAGCTGAATTGCTTAACAATAGGTGTTTAGTGCAATTTCAGATGATTAGGATGTTCATGACCTCTATGTAAGGCTGGAAGATAAAACACAGGACCCACAGCTACACAGGATCAGTTCCCATTTCAGCTGACATCTGAATGCCAGGTAAGATTCCTCTGAAAATCTCAACTAGCACAGAAGGTACAGTTATGCAATTAATATGAACCCTTGGAGTCACATATCTCACTTCCAAATTGCAAATAAATTTAGGTATCTAAGTATATGTATCTACTTGGTAACTAGCCATTTAAACTCCCATTACAGTCAATAGAGATCTAGTTAATAATTCTTGTATAACCCAGAGGCAATGACTGTCCTTAAATACTCAGGTAGTATCAATAGCTTCCTTAAGGCAAGCCAGTTCATGGGAAGGAGACATTAAGTTGCAAGCTAGGCAATTTTTTCACTGAGAATCTGAAACAACAGTAGAGACAAGTTGCTGTTAATTATAATCTATTGCTTTGAATAATTTTCCCTCTTGTAAATTGTTTTCAGTTCCCATTACCACAAAATTAAATGCTTTCAGAATAAATATTGTTCTCACTTTGATATTCTGCAGTATTTAAAGTAAGCAGAGTATATCTCCTAACTTGGTCATGTTCTTACTTCTCTGCACAAATTGCAAGGATTTTCTGGATGAAGTTTGAGAATTTAAATTTGCTACCGAACTACAGTTCAGAAAGTGTGCTATCATTATCAAATGTCAGGACTGAAAGGAGCCTTCTGCTTATCTGTTCCCAGTTTTGCATTCACATTTGTTCTGTGGAAGATGACTGGTGGACAGCCCACAGCTTTGTACTTTGCACTATTTTTTCTAACAGTCTAACTGAAACTGATCATTATACCAAGTTAAAGTTATATAGAAAACCTGGGACAGAACAGGAGGAGATACTCATACCATAATAATCGGTCAAACCTGTAAAATCATTTTCTATGGATCATACATGGCAGTTTAGCAGATACAGTCAGAGATAGTCTTCACCAACAGTACATTTTCTGCATTAAAAATAGAACAAGCTGCAGAAACATTAATCATGCACTGTCTTTTTCATATTCCCATCACTATCACATAAGATGAATGCAATGCTTCCACTGTATGAATCTGTAATCTCTGCTTTTCTGCTAATTTGTTTTCATAGTAACTTTGACAGGAGAAAGAACATGTTTAGTTTTAAAAACATCATGTCTGTAGGTATACTCTACATGAGTAGAACATAGAAAGTACATATGAATATGCATGATTTTTGTTTATCTTTGATTTCTAGAAGTTAACTAGAAAGAAAAAATCTTGATCTGTAATTCCTGTGGCCAAGTTTATAGCAATTGTCCTCTTGGTAAAACATGATATTACAGTCAAGGCTGTGTTTCCCATGATCCATCTGTTTTTTTCTCTACAGGTATCGTTGCTCTCAGCATGTATGGGAGCACTTCTTTCATGTTCTCTTCTCCTACCTCTTTCTATATGTTACAAATCAAAAAGAAGAAAGGTACTTTATCTAGGCAGTGCTAATGTTCTTGCCATCTTTCCTAATACGTTCAATTGAATGATTAGTCCAGAACTATGCTGATACTGAACTTTTCCATTCACTACACTATCTCCATGTGAATGCTACCATATACAATAATACAGAGGTATATATGTAGGCAGGCTATATATATATCTTTGGCTGTGAGTTTGATCAAGTATCATTTACAAAATGACAACAGCAAAATGGATGTTTAGCTTTACCCCTTTTTTCATGCCTGACTGATATATCTCCATACAGCCTACAGAGTGATGGAAAGTTAATGTGTTATTTACCTCTCAGCACTGAACCTTTGCTAGGCTAACACATCACAGTGCTGCTGCACAGCTGCCATTCTTGACATACTGATGACTTATGTGCTCAAAGGTATGAAATTCTTGAGTTGCTACAAAACTATTACTGAACCACTGCTGCTACAACTTGATTCTGGATTGATAACTTGCCAAAAAATTCCATGATATTCAACAAAAATATTTTCTTTTTAAGGCAAACGAATGGTATAATATTATTTAACAAATCTGTCCACAATGTAACATACTCTTGGCTTAAATATTTAAGATAATATTTCACTGAAAGGAAGCATTAATGAAAGAAGAATGTGGCAGTGCAATTTGTTTAAGAGGCCTCTGAAGATATGAGTTATCTCTTGTCATACCATACTGGATGACAATAATAGTAATAACAAACAATAAAAATAACAACAATATCATTCCAAATAACTAAAATGTTACTTATAAGTAAAATATTGAAAATATGAAAATAATATATATCCACAAATGATAGCTCTTGCTCTAACAATGCAAGAAAAGAAAAATTGGATGTTTCCTGGTATGAAAACATTCCTTTATACTCATCTCCCATCCTTAAAGGATAAGATCATATATCAACTTCATGTTCTCTCAAGTGAGTTTCTGGCTTTTTTTGTTTTGTTGCTTCCCTCCTCTCTCCAAACCCCAGGCAAATCATCATTTAGCCTCAGTTAAGTCCATCACACTTGGCTGTCTTGTGCCATTTGAGATGCTGCTATTTTGAACAATACATGCATGGATCCATTAATTATATAAAACTGGAGGGTCACTGAAGTGGTACTATTCCATGTAGTATCTGTCAATTAAATATCAATATATCAGATATTCTTGATTATCTTCAATTACAAAAGATGTCTATATGTAGGCAACTGCTGCCTACCACATCCTGCAAAATCAGGAACTGAATCTCATTCTTGAAGTCCAAGCAAGGTAAGTATCGCTTCTGACACCTGGTAACTTCTTAAATCATAGTAATTCAAACATCATGGAACATAGGAATTATGAGTACAGAAAGGTCAGTTACTTTTCACAAGAGAAATGGAGCATAAAGTACTAGACAGAGGACATTTTTGGACACCAGCATAACAAACACAAATTAGAACACATACATAATACATGTGATCAAATACATGTGCTGTCAAAAGCATGAACTGATGTGTACTTTTTCTGTTTCTGATGCATTCTATTTCTATGCCTATTTTATACATGGTGAAAACAGACTGGGTAACAAGAAGGTATAACAAACAGTCACAGACAGTCTAAGAATGGAAACAAAAGAGCAGAGATTTGTTTCAGTCTACCACGACTAAGGACACTTCAGGTGATTGATGTTAATATTTAAATTCTATCATGTACACCTCCCCTCCAGTAGATGAGGAAGCCTACTTTTTATTCACTACTCACCACATTTCTCTGGTGCAGAAACAGCAGTCATACATAAAACATTATGAATGACAATATAATTAGGTTAAGTAAATTAGAATTCTGAAACTCAGTGTATGTTGTGTTTCTGTTCCAGTCTTCCCACAACAAGATAATTGATACCACAATAGAGAGTCAGAGTAAACTTTACTGAAAAACTCGCAGTTGTGTTGCAAGCATTGTTTCTCGATGTAATCCATTTTTTTCCATGTGCATATTATACTTTGTCATTTCAATTCTTCAAGTTGTTCAGCTTCCATTTTAAGTCTAGATAACTGCATTCAGAAGTCCAACAGTTCCCTCTCAAATGCTGTACACAGAAATGAGAAATTACATGCATTTCTTTCTCACCCTTCCTCTATATATTATGTGCATGGATTACAATAGCCTTTCTGACCACAGCATTGCACTGGCAGCATGGCCTCACTGTGCTCCTTAGAAATGTTCCATAAGGCCATAGAACATAGAATCATAGAATGGTTTGGGTTGGAAAGTATCATCTATTTCCAACCCCCCCTGCCATGGGCAAGGATGCCTCACACTAGACCATGTCGCCCAAGGCTTTGTCCAACCTGGCCTTGAATACTGGCAGTGATGGAGCATTTACCACTTCTTTGGACAACCTGCTCCAGTGCCTCACCACCCTCACTGTAAAGAACTTCCTTATATCTAACCTGAACTTCCCCTGTTTAAGTCTGAACCCATTGTCTCCTGTCCTACCACTACAATCCTGATGAACAGTTCTTCTCCAGCATTCTTGTAGGCCCCCTTCAGGTATTCTGTTGGTTTCCATTATTGTATGAAACAGAATTTTTCTTGTATGTTTTTGTGTCCAAGAAACATGTATTCAGACTGAAACAAGTACAGACAAGAATGATGAGTGATGAGAACTGGAGAGCTCTTTTTTTACAATAGAAGACTACAAAAGCTTTTCTTATTTAGTCTAGTAAAACAAAATCTGAAAGGAAAATGACAGCTTTATATAAATATCTCAGGGACACAAACATCAGGAAAGGTAAAGAGATATGTAAAATAAAGAAAATGATGGCACGATAAAGAACAGATACAAACTGGTCCTGAATAAATTTAGAAGAAAAATATTCTTGGGGATAATTCTTGGAGATATTCTCAGAGCAGAAACAACACCAATCTGATGGTAGTTGATAGGGCTCCATAGCTACAGATTTTCCTAGTGATAAAACAAAGATCCAAGATAGTAGTGAACTCATATGTAGGAAGATTGGAGAGGATTTAAGAAGTTAAGATCCGTAAAAACCACAGAAAACAAGCAAACCATCTAGAAACCAATATGCTAGGGAAAGAAGTCATAAAAGCCAGAACTCCTGGGAAAAATTCTTTGCACTGTCAAACCACTCCCTGCTGACCTGGTACATTAGAACCAGCATTTCAACCAAGCAGACTTCAAGGCAGCTTCAGGTTGTCAAAGGCAATCTAAAAGTAAAAAAAACCCAAACAACTTGTAGCTAAGATCATGCGTGATCGTTGTTAGTTATAATCAAAACAGAGTAAAATTGCTGTGTTCAGCAGAGTAGGGCAGGTAGAGACTCTCAAGAGTATATGTCTAGTAAGATGGATACCTGCGTTCAAGGCCTTCTGCAGTAGTTTAAATTCATATTTCTCACATGCCAGGAGAAGCATCCTATCTGCTGCCGTAGGGCACTCTGCAGAGCACTTGCTCTCTTTATTGAAACCAGGACATGATACATGAGCTCTGAAGCTGAAAAGAGCAAGCAAGAAAGTAACAATCCTCTTGCTTGTGCTTGCAAAAGTCAGAATGGAAGGGGAGTACTGAAGTTTAAATAACCTGCTTAATATGTTAGTTCTGTATCTAACGGCTCCCTAACGTAAAATACATGATCAGCAGTCTCTGGCTGACAAATTGCTGCAACTTATAAATCAGTATAAATATAAGAGCCTTGAGACCTTAAGTTAACATTTCATCCTTTACATTTTTCTTCAAGTGCAATTTAGAACAATTTAAAAATCAGAGCTTGCATTTCCCTTCAGAAATTTTTAAGATGGCTGCCAGAAATGAAAAGGGTATAATATTTTGAAATGTTCTTTAGTTTCTTTAGACAAGCTTTTAGTTATTTCAACATTGCGAAATCACAGTTCAATTTTTCATTGACAGTATAAACTCTAGTACAAAAATAAGCATATAAAGTTCTCTGATAAAAAAAAATCTGTACTTTTTTTGTTGCCACCATTTTTGTATCACTTGTGTCTTTATATGTAAAAAAGTAACAAATTATCTTGTTATCCATGACAGAATTATACCCTGAGGACTCTCTGTGTTTCCTGCATTTGTAAACCAGTATTAAAGCTTTTCATTAGTGGCACATCTGTCTAAGACTTAGTTGGATTTTGTTCCATAAGCATGTTAAGTAGTGCTTGTTGTTTAGCCTAGTAGAAACTTCCCATCCTTTGTGTCTTACAGAATATTTCTTCTGTTAGTTCTACTGCATCTAAAAGCTTAACTGTCTCAACACCGTTGTTTACAGTAAGAAAAAAGTTTCAGATGTCATTCTGAATGAAAGAACAAACTTCCAGTTTTGACGTCAGAAGCTTGATATACTGCCTACTACCAAGTCCTACTCAGAACCAAAATTTAGAAAAAAGATAGACCATATTCTCATTTTTATATTATAACTAGAGGGGAAAAAAGAGAAATAGAGGAGTACCTCTGACTGCTTTTTGGGTTTATGTGTGTCTGAGCAAACTAAATATTTTGCTATTGATTTCAATAATACTCTTCTTATAGCATAACTATTTGAGTTAAATAATCTGTGCCTTTGCTGTGGAATTTTTTAAACTTCCATTTTTGTTCTCTGCTTGATGAGAAAACTCTTTCACAATACTTTTTTACTCCACTAACGCTGTACTACATGATTTAGTGCATTAAGAGATCTTTTCATCAACAATTAGACTGCTGCTGCTTAGAAAGTTGTCATTTTCTTTAAACACCACATGAGAAAAAAAGTATTTGATTATTCATCTATTCTCAGAATGTATTTTTTGTTTAAAAAATGGATGTCTGGAAAATATCTTGACACTTGATCAGCTGGGAAGAGAGTCTTGCTAAGAAACCAAGTAAAAAAAGCTACGCAAATAAGGAAGTCTTGCTGAACAGAAGTAAATTGAGTGATAAACCAAGGACATTGTCGTGGTTTAAACTCAACCAGGCAGCTCGTTCACTCACTCCCCCCCTTCCTCCCTCCACTCCTGGAGAGATGGGAAGGAGAATTGAAAGAATGTAACTCCCAAAGGTTGAGATAAAAACAGTTCGGTAACTAAAATATAACACAAATCATTACTGCTACCAACAATAATAATAATAATGATAAAGGAAATAACAAGGGAAGAGAATACACCACCTCACGACCCGTTGGCCAATACCTCGCTCCCACCCCGCAGCGAACTCCCCTTCCGGGTAACTCCCAATTATATCCTGGGCATGACGTGCTGTGGTATGGAATACCTCTTCGGCTAGTTTGAGTCAGGTGTCCTGTCTCTGCTTCCTTCTGGCTTCCCCTCCTCCCTGGTAGAGCATGAGGGTCAGAACGTCCTTGGTCACAGTAAACATTCTGACCAGCAACTAAAAACATCGGTTTTATCAGCGCTGTTCCCAGGCTGAAAGTCAAAAACACAGTGCTGCAACAGCTACTAAGAAGGCGAAAAAATGACTGCTATTGCTGAACCCAGGACAGACATATAAAACTAAACACCTAAAATGAAATGGAAACATCACAGTACTTTGTTAATTGTGTTCAATGAGAAACTGATCATAGTTCTTATAAATCACCTCCTTATATTAATGGCTTTGATTCTAGTAGGAAAATACAAACTTCCCAAAACATTAACACTTGTGACTGAAAGTTATGAGAATTCTCTACTGTTTTGACCTTCTTTGTGTTCTCACTGCCTGAATACATGTAATTTGTCTTTACTTCCTGAATACATGTAGTTGATGCATGCCAGCAAGTGCCAGGAGAGGCATTCCACTGGTTCAGTGGAGAGACTTGAAGTTTACATAACAACAGCACACTGCAGTTTCTACAGGACAGTGAAATTTTCCACAGATTATATTTTAGTGTATAAACTGTATAAACAAATATTGTATAATTTCTCTGAACGCAGAGAAATTATCTTCATAGGACAAGGAACCCACAGCTGGGAGATTAACCATCACCTACTGCACACTGAGATCTACACAAGTTCTTACATTTCTCTCCAACTCATTTAAAATACAGAAAGGTACCACCCTTGACATCAGAAATTGAACGATTCACTTAGTGAGATCACAAGAGTTCCAGTACCTACCAACTTTATTGGTATAGGTAAGCATGAAAGTAAATTATACAGCCAAATGACTTGATTATGTTGTGACTTGATTATGACTATTATGCTGTGAAGCCAAGATTTGCTTTCAGCTACATTACCAGAGGTCAGTAGTAACACTTTTGGCTTAACAACCCTACAGATGTGACATATAAAAGGTGATATAACTGGGAACCCTGTGTATTCTGCACATTTATGACCTTATTTTACTTGAATCTTATTTAAAAAAAGAAAAAAAGGTTCAGATAATTCTTCAAATTCAGTTCATTTTACTGAAGGTCAAAATTGCCCTTGTGTAATGCTTGCTTTTCACAATTTTTCTTGCACACTTACACAGTTTTAAAGAAAAAAATCTCAAATGCTTCTCCATTTGTTAAGTACAGAAATTAAAAAAAAATTAGTATCTTTATATCAGTCCATAAATGTGTTGACAAAACTGTTATGTATTTTCAGTGTACTCCACTCAGGTCATGTCATGAACATAACAAAACTATAAATAGAAATAGTTACTGATTATAAGGATTTTGGTAATTTTTGTTAAGCCTAAAATAATAATGATTCAAAAGTTGCTGTCCAATGGACTAGAAATTCTAAGGAACAAACCAGAGCGCAAAATAACTGCATAATTGATATACAAATACGCAGCATGTGTTTTGGCATTTTTCAAAATGAAATTCATTTCACTGTGGTGCTCCTGGGTATTGTAGATTTTCAAAGAAATAAAAGATTAGTTTTTACATGCTAATGTAGTTCGTATTGGAGAATTGTTCGTCTTGACTTCTGGGAACATTTAGTACTTTGGCATAGATATTATTACATCTTTGCTTTAGTTACTGTTAACATTGTTCAGAGAAAGAAGAAAGTTGAATTACAGAGGCTATTATCATTTGACTGAGAAGAGAGAATTATTACTGTGCTTTAGAATAACATGTTAATCTAAATTTTCTGTGTATCACCCTCTCAAAATGATTTCATGAGGAACTTAAGGAGAAGGAACAAAACATTCAGCTTTAAATCCTTTACAAGACTTCAGCTTGAGAGCTCCTGCTTCTTGGAAAACCTACTTGTTAAGGGATTTCAGTTATTATGCTGCATCTAATGGAAAAGGGCAGCCACTCAGTGGACCAGGTAATAAAAATTTAAGATAGATCAGGCTAGTAATCATCTTCTTCTAGCTCCCATAATCTTTCTGTTAAGCTCTACAAAGCTCATTGACTTCATATCACAAGAAACTATATAGTGTTTTTTTTATTTTTTTATATGCTTCAAATAAATAAAAATTATATAGTAGATCAGAGTTCCTGTTGTCTATATGGTTCCCCAGCACCTAGATTAGAGACTACAAGAAAAGTTTAAAGATGTACACGTAAGTTACCTACAGAGTTCGTGGTCAAATACAAACAGCAGTTATGATTCAGAGCATAACAGCTAGGAAACGCTAGTGTAAAAGTACATTACCTTTTTCCAGATTTTATCCAGTAATGTGAAAAAGAGTTGTAAAAGAGGCCTTTAGCATGAGGACATACTTTTTCTTAAATCACAGAAAAAAAGATAAATACTGCAGAAGAGTAATGGAAAGGCAAAATAAATGCTATGTAACAAAAATAGAGCAGAACCAGTAAACTATGTCTAGGTTTATTATAACAGCAGGAGGGAATAGAAGCAGATGAATCCTGAATTTTGCATTGGAAGGCACACTGTATGACATTCACATCAGACTGCAAGTTTCCTTAATATGATCACAATGATCAGATTTAGACTTCTGATAATAACAGAAGCTCATTTTGTTGCTGAAAATATCCCATGACTATTCACCACAAATACAACAGGGTTTTTTTTAATTGAAAGTGTGATAAGCATATGTAATAAATCAAAACCTGCACATTCTACATGAAAATAATAACTGAGAACACAACTGATATATTCCCTTGCATAAGAGAATCCTGTTCAGCAATTCCTTAGAGCCATATACAGCAATGTGGGAAGCCTATCACCTTGCTCTTGGGAAACACACAAGTATCATAATTTAATTAGTAGTTCTGGGAGAGGATTGATTCCTGTGTCACAGCACCCTTTGAGAAATACAGAGACTTCACAGCATTTTCATGGGCTAGCTGCTGCTGAAGTGATTGTAGATTGGCTCAAACCCAAAATCTCATTAGCTATAATGATCTTCCTGCTCTAAACAGGACAATGAATGCACATTATATAATACTAATTAATTTTACATTATTTGTATAGCATTGTTAATTTAAAAAATAATTAAATTCATGAGACTAGCATTTGTCCTTTCAAGGTTATTAAGGTTATTTATAACATTTTGTTTATATCATCTATTTTTTTGAAAGACTGTAGAAATTTTAAAAGAATTGTGGTCATTGAAGTTTCTTAATATAGTTTCTCAAACAATTTATGAACAGACTTTGGCTTCTTCAAACCCTAAATATAAGAAAGAAGTATACAGAAGGTGGAAGCAGGAACATGTAACCTGCAAGGAATGCAGAGACGCTGTCCAACCATGCAGACATGAACTGAAAAGGACTTCTGTAAGTACATAGAAGACAAAATGAAGACTAGGGAAAAGTAGGCTTGCTACTAAATGGGGCAGAGGCCTTAGTGACACATGACATGGAAAAGGTGGAAGGACTTCTTTGCCTTAGTCTTTATTGGCAAGACTGTGCTTCTTTAATCCCAGGCACCAGAGACCAAGGGTAAAGTCTTGAGCAAGGCAGATGTATGCTTGAAGGAAGGAAATTAGATCAGGGAACACTTAAGCAAACTGGACATACATAACGCCATTGGCCCTGGTCGGATCTACCTAAATGTACTGAAGGACCTGTCTGGTCTTAATCTTGGATATTTTTTTATTCTCCCACCCTTCCCCTCCCCCCTTATTTTCTTTTAAATGTTATTATGGATATTGAATATCATTATTATTTATTGTCATACAGGCCTATGTCTAAACAACGAAAACTGTCTTTACCTGTTGTATCTAGACCACATAAATACCAAAGAATATATATTGAAGGTAAGGAAGTTGTTTCATGTGATATGCCTTGTGCTCCCTCTTAATGGATACATACACAGGTCACCTTGAGGATCTGGTCAAAAGCAATGACATTTGAGGAGGAATTTGGAGAACATGAATGGGACCTGCAGGCAATTTTGGCATGGATATTTGAGGATTAAATGCTTTAAGCATTTTGTTTTCTTTTACAAGCAGTGTTAGGTGATTGGTTTAATAGCAAAGATAGAGGGGGGCAGAAACTACTTATCACCTTTTTGTTTTCTTTAATTCTACCTTGAAAGTTTTCATGTAAGCTTAATGCCAATAAATCAGTCCCAAGTTGAATCGCTGACCAGAGAATATCAGAGGTTTTAGAGACCTTTCAGTGTTCAGAAAATACATAAAGAAGTGTTGAAGTATTGCTGGAAGGAAACAAATTAAAAACATCAAAAAAGCAAGACTAGTGTTAAATGTGAGATACTGTCATGAGCACAGATCCGAGCAATAAAAAGAGTGAACTGAAATATGAAGCTGAAGGAAAGAATTATGATTGTGGGAAGAATATGCTGGTGGATCAGAGACATGAGGAGTTGATTGGAATATTCTTTTTAGTGGCCTGATACTTAGAAATAGAAATCAGAATAAAATATACATGAGTTGCAAGGTTTAATTCTCTAAGCAAGATTTTAGATGATTTTATATATATTTTTCACCATTCGAAACATTAATAAAAAAGAAATAATTAATGTTTACTTTTGTATACACACTTAGGGCAGCTGAACCCTTAATTCCATGGGGAAAAATGAAGCCACATGTAAAAATATTGTAAAAGCATATGTTGCCAATATTTTAACAGAGTCCCATTAAAATACTTCTTGATAAAACCTCAAAATTTCTATGAGCTACAGAATATATTCTTCAATTTTAAGTGCATCAAATGTGGGTTTTGACAGGAAATAAAATGGCAAAATAAAAATGCATTCACTGAAAATATTTATTCTTAATTTTAAAAGAAAAAAAAAAACAGGTTCCAAATCAATAAAATACAATTATCTAAAATGTGATTTTTTTTTTTTTTTTTGCGTACTTAACAGGTAGTAAACTCACTTTTACAAATAGGTGTTTTCACTGTAAGCTCCTAGAACACTTGCAGTGGCCTGCATTTTTTCTATGTAGTTATACAATACAGGAATCATCTGAATGCATGTAGCTGTCTGTGTCTCACCTAGACTCCCTAAACTCCCTTTGCAAACAACTGAGATAAACAGGCATTTCTAGGGCATGGATCATCACACTTTAAAGCAGATTCTTAAAATAGGTCAGATTAATAGTACTTTAAAATAAAACTCACAAAACCTTCCATTTTATTTCTGTTGAAACACACTTAATTGATGAGTTTCATATCTTCAATTTTCCGTGCAACTTCTCTAATTTTAATGAAGAATTAAAGTATATAGTGTATATAATATAGTCTTTTACCACTGGTCTCAGGGAGAAGTATGGATACAAAATTACTCCTTGACAGCATATAGTGCTTACTACAAACCAGTATGTTTCAAAGTTATACTTAAAAAAAGTAATAATTTCAGGGGTTTAAAATATGCCCTATTGTCGTGGTTTAAGCCCAGTCAGCAACCCAGAACCATGCAGCCGCTCGCTCACTCCCCCCTCTTCCTCCTCCCGCTCCCGGAGGGATGGAAAGGAGAAATGAAAGAATATAACTCCCATGGGTTGAGATAAGAGCAGTCCAGTAACTAAGGTATAACACAAAACCACTACTGCTACCACCAATAGTAATAATGATGAGGGAAATAACAAGGGAAGAGAATACAACCACTCACCACCCACTGACGGATACCCAGTCTGATCCGAGCAGCGATCTAGCCCTTCTAGGTAACTGACCCCAGTTTATATAGTGGGCATGACGCGCTGTGGTATGGAATACCTCTTTGCCTAGTTTGGGTCAGGTGTCCTGTTTCTGCTTCCTCCTGGCTTCACCTTCTCGCTGTCAGAGCGTGAGACTCAGAAAGTCCTTGGGCAGAGTAAATATGACTTAACAACAACTAAAAACATCGGTGTTAACAGCGTTGCTCCCAGGCTAAAATTCAAAAACACAGCACTGCACCAGCTACTAAGAAAGAGCAAAATGACTGCTACTGCTGAACCCAGGACACCTACGTAGCTGTCAGAATATCTGTCAGGAGTGATTTGGTATATTTAAGATGGAGATAGATCAAATGGAAAAAAAAAAAAAGAAAGAAAAAAAATCACTTCACTTTCTCCTTTCAGATTTGTGGCTGTAATCATAAATTGCTTGTAGCCCAATAATACTCTATGCTCCATCTAACTATTCTTAACTATTGGTTTTGAGCTACCATAATCTGCCATTAGCAACTGGAAAAGTTTATCAGAAATTGGCATTTATGTAGTCAGTGTTTCATATTGGAAAGCATGTATCATTTAAGAAACGTGACATGCTTTTCTCTTAACCACTGTGGCAATGCTATCTAATGTCATGTAACAGTACACACACTGTTCAGAACATATCAGACAGCACTCTTTGTGTTGTCTTTTTACATAAGCGGTTTCGCAAGAGTTAAATGAAATTAAGGCTACTTTCCTAACTTAGGTTAGTAATTTTATTTCATCTTGTGTCCTGGGTTCAGCAGCAGTAGTCAGTTTTTCTCCTTCTTGGTAGCTGGTGCAGCGCTGTGTTTTTGACTTTCGGCCTGGGAATAGTACTGATAAAGCTGATGTTTTCAGTTGCTGGTCAGAATGTTTTCCCTGACCAAGGACTCTGTGAGTCTCATGCTCTGCCAGGGAGGAGGAGAAGCCCGGAGGAAGCAGGGGCGGGACACCTGACCCAAACTAGCCAAGGAAGTATTCCATACCATAGCACGTCATGCCCAGGATGTAGAACTGAGAGTTCCCGGAAGGGCTAGATCACTGCTGGGTGGGGGAGTTATCGGTCCGCAGGTGGTGAGATGTTGTATTCTCTTCCCTTGTTATTTCTCTTATCATTATTATTATTGGTGGTAGCAGTAGTGAATTATGTTATACCTTAGTTACTAAATTGTTCTTATCTCAACCCGTGGGAGTTGCATTCTTTCGATTCTCCTCCCCGTCCCTCCAGGAGCATAGGGAAGAAAGGTGGGGGGGGAAGTAGACTGCGTGGTTCTAATTTACAGCCTGGGCTTAAACCACGACACCTTCTCTGGGTTGTGATGTACTTCAAAAGCTTTACCCGCAGTTTATCCATCAAATGTTTTGAAAACTTTGCAAATAATGGAATGCTGGTACCTTACTGGCTCAGGTATTCAGAACTCCCTGTTCTAAGTCATTAAGTGCTATTTTTTTCATCTGAATGTGCAGACTAGTTAGAAGAGGTGTTAAAACAGAGCCTGGTTAAGAGCTCTTCATCACTTATATTTCTGAGGAGAGTCCAGACCCATGTTAAAATAAAAAGATAATATATGCATATATTTAAATCCCCTGAGTTTTTCCTTGTTTATTCTGTCCTCATGCTGTGTTTTAGCAAGTGTAGTGCAAGTCCTATAGCATTTATTAATTAACAACAATTCAAATTTTACCTGATAATTTCATCTAGATTTGTACAGTATCTTGTTAATGCCATCTATCTAAAATATCCATATACATTCAACATATACATATGTGTGTGCGCACATATTTATTTGTGAGGAGGAAAAGAAGAAAAAGTGTGTTTACTTTTTGTATAAATCCTTTTTCAACAAAAGTCTTTGTTACAGGACACAAATACTGCCCAGATAAGAACACGTTTATTTGCTTAATTCTGCCTTGAAAACAACAAATGTTATCACTATTTACATAGAAACTGCTTAAGTAAAAAGAAGAGGAAAAAAAATCTGCTAAATATATTAAATTCTTGTGTGCAGCACTGCTTACTTTTCAATTGTCACAAGTGAAACAGCATCCCACAGAAAAAAAAAATCAATATCTTTATTCTCCACTCTATAATTACCAGTTTATCATATGTACTAAATGGAAAAATGGCAATCCTATAATAAGAGTAAGAATGTAATAGAGGAGATTTTGTGATGTGAGAAATGTGCCTCATTTTATTCTGCATCAATTCAGTGCATTAGTATAAAGCAATGCTCATAATAACAAACATTTCTTTATCACCCATTGAACACTGCATGCAATTGTCTGGAAATGTGGATTAGCAAAATGCAAACATAACCAACAATCCAGAATCCTTCTACAGAACAATCATAAACCATACGTGAAAGCAAACATGCAATTAATTTCCACAAAATATTATGTAGTCCATTCTTAATGAATTAATTTGGTCAGCCAAGATAAAGTTTCAGATTTTTGGAAGCAAGGTGATATGATACCTGTTATTAATAGTATATTAATGATTTTATTTGCTGCAGTCAGACTTGGCCTAGTAGTCTTTTTCTATTCTTCATTTGGTTAGTTAGTTCACTGCTCACTGTTCTTCTACGTTATATATATTTAAACTCATGAGATTCCTGGTTTTTATCCTGATATCTCTCACCATGTCCAAACACAGATTCAAATCATAGTAGTAATGGTTTCACAGGTTGTTATAGAAATAAGAAAACTGTAAAGTACTGTATGTTGTTTTATATTTTCTATGTTTCTTCTTGTCTTCTTGAAGACCCATCGTTTGTATTATTAGAAGATATTTTTGGAAAACATGAAAATTGCTTTCAAGAAATTACATGAAATGACATGAAATGACATGAAATTAAGCTCTGTTTTGATGAAGAAAGACAATTAAAACTCATAGTAAGGTGGGTTTATCTTCCTGAACACTTGTAAATTAGCTTGTCTTCAGGCTGTGAGCTGGAATTCATTTAGCTATGTTCAGTAGAAGAACTAATTTCTATCTTCTTTTAAACCTACAAAACAAACTAACAAAAGGGTTTGCATAGGTGGGGTGATTTTTACTGTTTTTTTCAGGGATTTGATTTTTTTTTTTTTTTTGTCCCCTGATCCCTCCAGAAACAGACGCCTAATATGAATTAGGTCAATAAGCCTTAGAAATGCCTGTGCCTCTTTGTGGTTATGGAAGAACCCAAAATACTTGAATCTCACTGTTAATACAAAGAAAATTTAATTCTGTGGTTTGTCTTCATCAAGTAAGAGCTGTCATTCTGGATAAATTTATTGTTAGTTATTTTAGCAAACTAGTTCTTTCAATCCCAACATCCATACCCTGAAGTTGTGCTTTAGAAGACAAATTACTGGTACTTGGATCCAGAAGTTTCAGATTCAACAGGTTTGCAGTGTTCCAACAAAAAGGAAGTCCTTGAAAAATCCCGTATTTTACTTAGCACTGTTTCTGTGTGCGTACATACACATACATATCAGTTTCTTAATTTCCATAAATACATGATATTATGAATTTTGGCTCAGAAAAGGTAAGACTAAAGAACTGTACTGACACTTGTAACAAAAACTAATGGGGTTTAATATCCCATTATCCTGGGCTGCATCAAAAAGAGCATGACCAGCAGGTTGAAGGAGGTGATCCTGCCCCTCTACTCTGCTCTCGTGAGACCTCACTTGGAGTATTGTGTGCAGTTCTGGTGTCCTCAACATAAAAAGGACATGGAACTGTTGGAACAAGTCCAGAGGAGGGCCACGAGTATGATCAGGGGACTAGAGCACCTCCCGCATGAAGATAGGCTGAGAAAGCTGGGGCTGTTCAGCCTGGAGAAGAGAAGGCTGCGTGGAGACTTTCCAGTATCTGAAGGGGGCCTATAGGAATGCTGGGGATGGGCTATTCATTAGGGACAGTAGTGACACAACAAGTGGTAATGGGTGAAAACTTACACAGGGGAAGTTTAGATTGGATATAAGGAAGAAATTCTTTACTGAGAGGGTGGTGAGGCACTGGAATGGGTTGCCCAGGGAGGCTGTGAATGCTTCATCCCTGGTGGTGTTCAAGGCCAGGTTGGACAGAACCTTGTGTGGCATGGTTTAGTGTGAGGTATCCCTGCCCATGGCAGGGAGTTGGAACTTGATGATCTGAAGTTCCTTTCCAACCCTAACTATTCTATGATTCTGAAATGGATTTATTTTCCTAGTTTTTTTGTTCCAACCCCATCCTCCACTTTCATTTTTTCTTTCTTGACATTGAGGACTTGTCATCTTTTGAAATGCTCATTTACTGTTATTCACCACTCAGTATAAAGCATAATGTTTTAAGTTTACCTTATTCCTGTTTAAAAGACAAAACAAGGAAACAATTGTATTGTAACTGTGGAAAACCGTTTATTTGGTGATAAGCATTAACTTCTGTCATGTTTCAATTCATTGTGACACTTTGAAAGGCAACTCTACAATTACGAATGAATTTAGGTAATGTACTATTAGATAATGTCATCTAACCCTCAGTAATTATTCCTGTAGTTCTCTGAAATAAATTATCTCAAACACCACTTTTTATATATTTTCTACTATTTTGTAAAGATGTAGAACCTTAATAGATTCTTTGTACAGCTGAGCTGCCTTTACATTTTGCAAGTGTATAATACAGTGAAACCATTTTGTTCTCATCAGTTAAAACAACCTTTGCCACCTTATTTATAACTTGGCTTTTTAAACACTTGACAGGATACCAGAAAACATTTTTAAAGCATGTCTGGAAGCAATCTATTTGTTCTCCTTAACTGAAATCCATTCACCTTGACAATATAAGCTCATGAAGGACAAATCGCCCAGAAGATAAGATCATTCCTATTAGGAAATACTGTAACTGGACTCACAAAGATTTAAATTACAGTGAAAGCATGTTTATTGTCTTAACTCATCCAAGTAAATACAAAAATCAAATTATTTGTCTCCTCTGTGTACGTGTATTTGCTTACATTTCACCAAATCACATTTTGTGGCCGTTTATTTGTTAATGTTTAACTCTTATTTGTTCCTTACCACACAAATACAGAATTCTGCTTTTTGCTATACACAGGCAGTTTTAATTGAAATAGAAAAGGAGCTATGCATAAATTTAAGTAAGATAATTCTAGTTCCAAAGAATTTTTGTGCATTTTCTCTAGTTGCTTGCTACTTCAGTACAGCAAAGGACAGCTTTCCTTCTTCTCCTGAGCTTCTAGTTTCCAGGAAAGATGTGGATAAACAGTTTCTCCTCTCTATCTGCTATGTACATATAATGAATTTCTCTTCATATGCGCCTTTAATCTTGTTTCTTTTACTTTAACTTGTCTTTCTAAATGTATATCTTGTTTCTATGTGTTTCTTATTTTTCTTTTGTTTTTTTCATTTTTCTGCTGGCTTATAAATTATTCTTACCATTACTCCTTTTTGTGCAAATGACCCAAGTCTTAATAATCCCCTAAAGATCTCTTCCTCCTTCCATACATCCATCAGAAGAGGATTACTCAGAGCTAAAACTCTTTTCTCAAGGGGGAAAACTGCCATTCTCTAAGAGTGCCTATCTTTCTTGTCTGCATAGAAAAAGCAAACTAGATGGCTAGCTGATTAGATGAACTGATTTTCAGGGTTAGTGTAATTTTCCTTACATCCCTGACCTGTACAGATAGTAATGAAAACAAAAAAAAGGCAGAAGAAATATTGCAGCTTCTAAAATCTGAGACTGTCAATACAGTGAAAACTGATGAAAAAAACATTCAGTCATAAAGGTACACCAGCATGGTGTACTGACATCATACAACATGATGGCAACCCTTTGGAAAAACGGAATGTCCTGGGTTCAGCAGTAGCAGTAATTTTGCTTCTTCTTAGCAGCTGGTGCAGTGCTGTGTTTTTGACTTTCAGCCTGGGAGCAACGCTGATAACACCGATGTTTTTAGTTGTTGCTAAGTCATGCTTACTCTGCCCAAGGACTTTCTGAGTCTCACGCTCTGACAGCGAGAAGGTGAAGCCAGGAGGAAGCAGAAACAGGACACCTGACCCAAACTAGGCAAAGAGGTATTCCATACCACAGCACGTCATGCCCACTATATAAATTGGGGTCAGTTACCTGGAAGGGCTAGATCGCTGCTCGGGTCAGGCTGGGTATCCGTCAGTGGGTGGTGAGTGGTTGTATTCTCTTCCCTTGTTATTTCCCTCATCATTATTACTATTGGTGGTAGCAGTAGTGGTTTTGTGTTACACCTTAGTTACTGGACTGTTCTTATCTCAGCCCATGGGAGTTACATTCTTTCAGTTCTCGTCCCCATCCCTCTGGGAGCGTGGGGAGGAAGGGGGGGAGTGAGTGAGTGGCTGCATGGTTCTGGGTTGCTGACTGGGCTTAAACCATAACAGGTCTTTTTGGTGCCCAACATGAGGCAGAAAGGGTTGAGATAATGACAGATCTGACTGGAGTGTGTTTAATTATATTTTTGATAAGCATTCATTGTTTCAGATTAATAGTCACTCTTCACAATGCTGATTTATTGTCTCTCAAAGTTGTTGCTCTTGATCTCAGAGTTTCAGCATGTCGTACCTTACTTATAGCCTGTATTTGCTGTGTTAGTGTTTATTGGCTGGGGGGGCTGGGCTAAGTTTCTTGTTTCACTGTACTTTATGGTAATGACTTGTAATACAATAGACTCATTGATCATGAAACTGAGCTGGCTTGCGTTCCCAGTGTAGTCACCACCTTTATACTTTGGGAGGTATATAATAGAAGTGTTTAGCAATTACACATCTTTTTTACCTCCTCGGGTGGTCAGCCCATGAGGGAGACATTCCCACACACCCTAGTGACAAGTACAGCAGCTACTCAAAGTCTGACTACAACAGATAACACAGCTACTCCAACTCCAAACACAGCAGCTACACCAACCCCAGCGACAAGCACAGCAGCTACTCAAGCTCCAACCCCAGAAGACATCGCAGCTACTCCAGCTCCAAGCACAGCAGCTACACCAGCTACACCAGCCCCAGTGACAAGTACAACAGCATCATTTGAGAGTTCTGAAGGTTTTGAATGGCTTTTGGGTACCCTTGAGACCTACCTACCGATTGTGATGGGGATCAAAATGTTGGCACACATACAGAGTGTGTTTTACCCACGACCATTTTGTTTGATTTCTAAAGCTAAGCAGAGTTGGTTTTGGGTCATGTCTAGGATTAGATGACAATATAGGAGGACCACCAAGAGATTTTCCCTGAGGCTGGACAGTCATGAGTGGCAGGGTGTGTGGGACATTATGGGCAATGTCCTGGGTTCAGCAGTAGCAGTCAGTTTTTCTCCTTCTTAGTAGCTGTTGCAGGACTGTGTTTTTGACTTTTGGCCTGGGAAGAGCTGATAACACTGATGTTTAGACTGACCAAGGACTTTGTGAGTCTCATGCTCTGCCAGGGAGGAGGAGGGGCCGGGAGGAAGCAGGGACAGGACGCCTGACCCAAACTAGCCAAAGAGGTATTCCATACCACAGCACGTCATGCCCGGGGATGTAACTGGGAGCTACCCAGAAGGGCACGTCCTCTTTTCAGTCGGGCTCTTTTCCGGCGAGCAGTATCATATTTTCTTCCCTTCTTATTTCTCTTATCATTATTATTATTGGTGGCAGCAGTAGTGATTTGTGTTATACCTGAGTTACTGGACTGTTCTTATCTCAACCCGTGGGAGTTACATTCTTTCGATTCTCCTCCCCATCCCTCTGGGGAGTGTGGGGGGGGGGGAAGTAGACTGCGTGGTTCTAATTTACAGCCGGGGCTTAAACCACGACAGTTCTTTTTGGCGCCCAACGTGGGGCATGAAGGGTTGAGATAACAACAAATCATGTCAACGTGCTGGGGCTTGGCCTATGCTTACCGGGCCTTGTTCAACGCTATCCAGCACCTTCAAAAGGGAAAAAATGTCCCTGGATCTGAGGGCGAAGCAACAGACAGCGCAGCTACTCCAGCTCCGAGCACAGCAGCTACACGACCCCCAGCGACAAGTACAGCCACTACTCAAACTTTGACTACAACAGACAGTGCAGCTACCCCAGTGACAAGTACAACCACTACTCAAACTTCGACTGCAACAGACAGTGCAGCTACCCCAGCGACAAGTACAGCCGCTACTCAAACTTCAACTGCAACAGACAGCGAAGCTACCCCAGCTCCAACCACAGCAGCTACACCACCCCCAGCCACAAGTACTGTTGCTACTCAAACCACAGTGATGACTGCAGCTAAAGCAGAGGACCAATTCGTACCAATATCAATTGCCCCTGTACGCAAGAGAAAAAGCAAAAAAGAGGCAAGAAGGGTGAAGCAAGATGAAGAAACAATGTATTCACCACTCAGGACAGCATCTGGTCAGGAGTCATCATCACATGACGAAGAAGAAGAAGAGGTGACTTCTCGACCTCGGACCTCAACCGAGCTACGGAATATGCACAAAGATTTTACCCGTCAACCAGGGGAGCACATCATCACCTGGTTGCTCCGATGCTGAGACAATGGGGCCGATGGTCACGAACTAGGAGGTATGGAAGCCAAGCAGCTGGGATCACTTGCTAGAGAAGGGGGAATTGACAAAGCAATTGCAAGAGAGAAAAAGTCCCTCAGTCTTTGGAGGCGGCTCTTGGCAGCTGTGAAAGAAAGATTTCCATACAAGGACGATGTTATGAGTCGTTCAGCCAAGTGGACTACTTTAGACAAAGGCATCCAGTCTCTGAGGGAATCAGCCATCGTAGAGATGATCTATCACACCAAACCAAATAACGGAGATATACCCATAGACCCAGATGAAGTCGAATGTACACGACCCATGTGGCGAAAACTTACACGGAATGCACCGTCATCATATGCCCATTCATTGGCAACAGTAACCTGGAATGACGTAATACCACTAACAGTGGATGAAATGATTCATAAACTCCAAGAGTTCAAAGACAATCTCACCCCTTCCATCATCTCAGCTGTGGAAAAACTGTCCCAGGATGTCAAACAATTGAGGGACGATCTATCTGATTTATCCAGCTCCTCACGTGTACCAACACACGTCTCAGCTGTTAACAAAAGACGTCCTATTGTTCGAGACAGAAGATATAGAAGGCAAACACCATGGGCCACCCTATGGTTTTACCTGCGGGATCATGGAGAAGACATGACGAAATGGGATGGAAAACCTACTTCAGCTTTGGAGGAACGGGTGGATGAATTGAAAATAGGAACAAGGGTCAAGACTAATCATCCCATGAGAGCTGCGGCTTCAGTCTCTGGTGAGCAGGTTCCCAGGTGGAGCGGAAGAGCTGATTTTACTCCAGCTTCTGTGATAACGAAGAATAATCTCTTTCAACACGACTTAGGTGTCCAACGTTGTGATGACTGTTAGAGGGGCCCTGCCTCCAGCCAGGTGGAGGTAGGGGACAATCGGATTTACTGGACTGTGTGGGTCAGATGGCCTGGCACATCAGTCCCACAGAAGTATAAAGCTCTCGTAGATACCGGTGCACAGTGTACCCTGATGCCGTCAAGCTGTCAAGGGGTGGAACCCATCTATATCTCTGGAGTGACAAGAGGATCCCAAGAGTTGACTGTACTGGAGGCTGAGATCAGCCTGACTGGGAGGAAATGGCAAAAGCACCCCATTGTGACTGGTCCAGAGGCTCCATGCATCCTCGGCATAGATTACCTCAGGAGAGGGTACTTCAAAGACCCAAAAGGGTACCGATGGGCTTTTGGTATTGCTGCTTTGGAGACTGAGGAAAATGAGCAGCTGTCCACCTTGCCTGGTCTCTCAGAGGATCCTTCTGTTGTGGGGTTGCTGAAGGTCGAAGAACAACAAGTGCCAATCACAACCACAACAGTGCACCGGCGGCAATATTGCACCAACCGAGACTCCCTGATTCCCATCCATAAGCTGATCCGTAGTCTGGAGAGTCAGGGGGTGATCAGCAGGACCCGCTCACCCTTTAATAGCCCCATATGGCCAGTGCGAAAGTCTAACAGAGAGTGGAGACTAACAGTAGACTATCGTGGCCTGAATGAAGTCACACCACCATTGAGTGCTGCTGTGCCGGACATGCTAGACCTTCAGTATGAACTGGAGTCAAAGGCAGCCAAGTGGTATGCCACGACTGATATTGCCAATGCATTCTTCTCAATTCCTTTGGCAGCAGAGTGCAGGCCACAGTTTGCTTTTACTTGGAGGGGCGTCCAGTACACTTGGAACCGACTGCCCTAGGGGTGGAAACACAGCCCTACCATTTGCCATGGACTGATCCAGAATGCACTGGAACAGGGGCAAGCTCCAGAACACCTGCAGTACATTGATGACATTATTGTGTGGGGTGATACAGCGGAAGAAGTCTTTGAGAAAGGGAGGGAAATAATCCAAATCCTGCTGAAAGCTGGTTTTGCCATAAAACGGAGTAAGGTCAAGGGACCTGCACAGGAGATTCAGTTTTTTGGGAATAAAATGGCAAGATAGACGTCGCCAGATCCCTACAGATGTGATCAACAAAATAACAGCAATGTCTCCACCAACTAATAAGAAAGAAACACAAGCTTTCTTGGGTGCTGTGGGGTTCTGGAGAATGCACATCCCAAATTACAGTTCGATTGTAAGCCCTCTCTATCATGTGACCCGGAAGAAGAACGATTTTAAATGGGGCCCTGAGCAACAACAAGCCTTTGAGCAAATTAAACGTGAGATAGTTCATGCAGTAGCCCTTGGACCAGTCCGGACTGGGCCAGATGTAAAAAATGTACTGTACACCGCAGCTGGGGAGAATGGTCCTACCTGGAGCCTCCGGCAGAAAGCTCCAGGGGAGACTCGAGGTCGACCCCTCGGCTTTTGGAGTCGGGGATACAAAGGATCTGAGGCCAGCTATACCCCAACTGAGAAAGAGATACTGGCAGCCTATGAAGGGGTTCGAGCTGCTTCGGAGGTGATTGGCACTGAAGCGCAGCTCCTCCTGGCACCCCGGTTGCCCGTTCTGGGCTGGATGTTCAAAGGCAGGGTCTCCTCTACACATCATGCAACCGATGCAACATGGAGTAAATGGGCTGCACTAATTACACAACGAGCTCGAATAGGAAATCCCAGTCGTCCAGGCATTCTAGAAGTCATCATGGACTGGCCAGAGGGCAAAGATTTTGGAATGTCACCAGAGGAGGAGGTGATGCGTGCTGAAGAGGCCCCACCATATAATAAACTGTCAGAAAGTGAAAAGCAGTACGCCTTGTTTACTGATGGGTCCTGCCGTATTGTGGGAAAGCATCGGAGATGGAAGGCAGCTGTATGGAGTCCTCAACGACAAGTTGCAGAAACTGCTGAAGGGGAGGGTGAATCGAGTCAGTTTGCCGAGGTGAAAGCCATCCAGCTGGCCCTGGACATTGCTGAACGAGAAAAGTGGCCAGTACTTTATCTCTATACTGACTCATGGATGGTGGCAAATGCCCTGTGGGGGTGGTTGCAGCAATGGAAACAGAGCAACTGGCAACACAGAGGTAAACCCATCTGGGCTGCTGCACTGTGGCAAGATATCGCTGCCCGGGTGCAGATCCTGGTGGTGAAGGTACGCCATGTAGACTCCCATGTACCCAAGAGTCGGGCCACTGAGGAACACCAGAACAACCAACAAGTGGATAAAGCTGCTAAGATTGAAGTGGCTCAGATGGACTTAGATTGGCAACATAAGGGTGAATTATTTTTGGCTTGATGGGCCCATGACACTTCAGGCCATCAGGGCAGAGATGCAACATATAGATGGGCCCGTGATCGAGGGGTGGACTTAACAATGGACACTATTGCCCAGGTTATTCATGAGTGTGAAACATGTGCTGCAATTAAACAAGCCAAACGGTTAAAGCCTCTTTGGTATGGAGGACGATGGCTGAAGTACAAAT
This sequence comes from Psittacula echo, assembly GCF_963264785.1. NCBI lineage: Eukaryota > Metazoa > Chordata > Aves > Psittaciformes > Psittacidae > Psittacula > Psittacula echo. Next base: position 80,549,746 of record NC_137736.1, on the reverse strand, counting down.
ATGGGGAGGCCTGGCAGATTGATTATATCACACTCCCACCAACCCGCCAAGGCAAGCGCCATGTGCTTACCATGGTGGAAGCAACCACCGGATGGCTGGAAACATACGCTGTGCCCCACACCACTGCCCGGAACACTATCCTGGGCCTTGACAACCAGATTTTGTGGCAACATGGCACCCCAGAAAGAATTGAATCAGACAATGGGACTAATTTCCGGAATAACCTTATAGACACTTGGGCCAAAGAGCATGGCATTGAGTGGGTATATCACATCCCCTACCATGCACCAGCCTCTGGGAAAATCGAACGGTATAATGGGCTGTTAAAAACTACACTGAGAGCAATGGGTGGGGGAACTTTCAAGCATTGGGATACACACTTACCAAAGGCCACCTGGTTGGTCAACACCAGAGGATCTGCCAATAGGGCTGGCCCAGCCCAGTCAGAACTTTTACATATTGTAGAGGGGGACAAAGTTCCTGTGGTGCACATGAAGAATTTGCTGGGGAAGACAGTCTGGGTTATTCCTGCTTCAGGTAAAGGCAAACCCACTCGTGGGATTGCTTTTGCTCAGGGACCTGGATATACTTGGTGGGTAATGCGGGAAGATGGGGAAGTCCGATGCGTACCTCAAGGGGATTTGATTTTAGGGGAAAACAGACAATGAACTCAATTGTATGCTGTTGCCTGCTATAGCCATCAACTAGAAGTCTGCAGGGCACCAGCGACTGGCCCTGACTTCCCTCCAACCATCATCCCAACAGAGAATGAACTTTGATAGAACCGGATGAGTTCTACAGTAAAGGAATGATCAGCATCAGCAGGCAACGATCCAACACTGCACACAGCTTCTCCTGCCCTGAAAGACTGTTACAAGAGATGGAGCCCAACATCATGAACCGAACGGACTCAGTAGCTTTATAGGGATTGGTCCGTGCACTAAGATAACAGTGCACTGAAATGAGAGTGAGGGTATATGGAAAATGTGGGATCTGAGCATGACGTGAATGGTATGGAATAAGGGGTGGATACTGTCCTGGGTTCAGCAGTAGCAGTCAGTTTTTCTCCTTCTTAGTAGCTGTTGCAGCACTGTGTTTTTGACTTTTGGCCTGGGAAGAGCTGATAACACTGATGTTTAGACTGACCAAGGACTTTGTGAGTCTCATGCTCTGCCAGGGAGGAGGAGAAGCCAGGAGGAAGCAGGGACAGGACGCCTGACCCAAACTAGCCAAAGAGGTATTCCATACCACAGCACGTCATGCCCGGGGATGTAACTGGGAGCTACCCGGAAGGGCACGTCCTCTTTTCGGTCGGGCTCTTTTCTGGCGAGCAGTATCATATTTTCTTCCCTTCTTATTTCTCTTATCATTATTATTATTGGTGGCAGCAGTAGTGATTTGTGTTATACCTGAGTTACTGGACTGTTCTTATCTCAACCTGTGGGAGTTACATTCTTTCGATTCTCCTCCCCATCCCTCTGGGGAGTGTGGGGGGGGGGGAAGTAGACTGCGTGGTTCTAATTTACAGCCGGGGCTTAAACCACGACAGGCAAGTATCTAGTTCACTGGGCCCCTCCAATGCTTTGGAAGCGTCGGGGATGTAAGGCAGCTGTATGGAGTCCCCCACAATAAGTTGCAGAAACTGCTGAAGGAGAGGGTGAATCGAATCAGATTGCAGAGGTGAAAGCCATCCAGCTGGCCCTGGACATTGCTGAACTAGAAAAGTGGCCAGTATCTTAGCTCTATACTGACTCATATACTGACACAGTGGCAAATCCCTGTGGGGGTGGTTGCAGCAATGGAAGCAGAGCAACTGGCAACACAGAAGTAAACCCATCTGGGCTGTGGCAAGATATCACTGCCCGGGTGCAGAACCTGGTGGTGAAGGTACACCATATAGATGCTCATGTACCCAAGAGTCAGGCCACAGAGGGACACCAGAACAACCAACAAGTGGATAAAGCTGCTAAGATTGAAGTGGCTCAGAAGGACTTAGATTGGCAACATAAGGGTGAATTATTTTTGGCCTCATGCGTCCATGACATTTCAGGCCACCAGGTCAGAGATGCAACATACAGATAAGCTCGTGATCGAGGGGTGGACTTAACAATGGACACTACTGTCCAGATTATTCATGACTGTGAAACGTGCTGCAGTTAAGCAAGCCAAGCAGTTAAAGCCTCTTTGGTATGGAGGACGATGGCTGAAGTACAAATATGGGGAGGCCTGGCATACTGACTACATCACACTCTCTCTCCTGCCCTGAAAGACTTTTACAAGAGATGGAGCCTGACAGCACGGACCAGATGAACTCAGCAGCTTTATAGGGATTGGTCCATGCACTAAGGAATGATATCTCTCTCTCTCTCTTCGTGTGTGTGTGTGTATGTATATATATATATATGAGATAAGAGTGATGGTATATTGAAAAATGTGCGATCTCAGCACGACATGAATGGTATGGAATAAGGGGTGGATACTGTCCTGGGTTCAGCAGTAGCAGTCATTTTGCTCCTTCTTAGTAGATGGCACAGTGCTGTGTTTTTGACTTTCAGCCTGGGAACACCACTGATAACACCGATGTTTTTAGTTGTTGCTAAGTCATGTTTACTCTGACCAAGTACTTTCTGAGTCTCATGCTCTGCCAGGGAGGAGGGGAAGTCGAGGAGAAGCAGAGACAGGACACCTGACCCAAACTAGACAAAGAGATATTCCATACCACAGCATGTTATGCCCACTATATAAACTGGGGGCAGTTACCTGGAAAGGCTAGATCGCTGCTCGGTTAGGCTGGGTATCGGTCGGCAGGTGGTGAGCAGTTGTATTCTCTTCCCTTGTTATTTCCCTTATCATCATTATTATTGGTGGCAGCAGTAGTGGTTTGTGTTATACCTTAGTTACCAAACTGTTCTTATCTCAACCCATGGGAGTTACACTCTTTCGATTCTCCACCCCATCCCTCTGGGCGAGGAAGGGGGGGGAGTGAGCGAGCAGTGGCGTGATTCTGGGTTGCCGACTGGGCTTAAACCATGACAGGGAAATACTACAAAACTATACCCCATTTCCTTAGCTCCCATCTTGACCTCATCCAGCCAAACCTATTTCCTGTTTTGATAAGTTCTCTTCTGTCCTCATTTCATGAATGAACCAGCAGAATGACAGTTCTGTAAATGAATATTTTATTTATAAATTGATTACTCTACAGGTGTAGACCATGGATCTTGCCATCCTTCCTTGATCAATCAAAACATTCTTAATGAGCTACTAATGTTCTCTCCAATTATCATATTCATGTGAACCACTCAGGCAGTCTGTGCACTCTTGATAAATATAGCACACTGAAGGTGAGGAAGTCTGTTCAAAGCTCACAGTTAAAGGGAGCAATATTTGCTTTGTAAATCACGAACCCAACAACTGTTAACATCAGTAAGAGTGCTTAGCTACAATTGTGTAATTAAGAAATAGGAGCTTGATTCTGATCTGGCAGCACCTCCTGTATGTCCTAGGACCTCCTATAGGTTATATGAAGACCTCTGACAAAACTGAGAAACTGATATGTCGAATTCTAGATGTAGTTTCAGGTATCTGAGGCAGGAAGGAGCAATTAACTACAGCATTTTCCTGCACCAGAACTGAAAGAAAATATCAAAGAACTATTTTCTATCCTGTCTGACCTTACTAAGACCACGTGTGATCTCCATAGGGCATGCTGCCAGCTTTATAAAGCAGCAAAAATATGCTACCTCTTGACTGCAGTTCTTTATAGCGGGGGTTTTGTGCTGTCTCAAATGTGGAAACTGTTCTCACAAGAGTTTCAACTATTCAACATTCACAGTGGTTGAATGTGATATGAGCGAAACAGTATTCAGCTGTAACAGTTTGCATTGGCTAAGACTAATTCCTCAGCTGTTGTCTGGCACGGAAAGCTTATACTTCACAGTGCACTTCTAAGGACTGAACAGATTAGCATGGGCAAGGACATGGCTGGGTCACAGTATATTTTACTCCTGGAAGTTTGAATGCACATTTTTGAGATTTTGGTACAATGTGAGTACTGCCATGCAGATGTGGATACTTTGTACAGAGCGACTAAATACGAGCTCACCCAACAGTAAAGGTGCACACAGCTATTTATTTTCAGTCTTAAATTCTTAAGATAATTTTTCTTGTTACATGAGATTTCTCTTATTGTCTGAATAGCATGTGAATGCCATTGCTTTGACTCAGCCCCACCTGAAATCTTCATCCAGCACTTCATCTTCTCTTACCTTTCATTCTATATTATATCTCATTGTCATTGTAAGTTTCTTCTCCACTGAAGTCTAAAAACTCCTTGGTTTTACAAATGTTTCAAAACTGTTCTCTCAAGTAATAAGTTTCACCTTATATCTCCAATTTGCATGCTTTTCAGGCACATTCAAATCAGTTCAAAGAGTTTAGAAAGACCTTCAAACTGTCCCCAAGACTTTTCCAAACCAAATGTTCACACATTCAGCTCATTTTCTGTCTGCCTCAACTAATAACAAAAGAGAAGAAACAGCACAAAGTCTACTTTTTAATATATATGTATATACACACACATACATATACACACAGGAATGACATACCTAGGTGAGACTTATGAATAATGGGGTTTAGTACTTTTTAACAGTAAAACCTCAGTTCAGTAAGGACTTAAATTAGCTACAGTACGGCATGCAGTACATGGGTTTCACCCCTCCATTATGTGTTACAGCACAAGGAGATTAAAATGGAAAGGGTGAATTAATGGGACATCAAATTAAACTAGGAAGAAGCAAACTCAAGACAAGAAAAAGACTATTTTTTTATCCAGCAGACAGCTAAAAGAGCGACAATCCTTGCCAAAGGATGCTTCAGATGTTGAGGATTTAAAAGGGATCGGAAGAGACTACATGAGATAATTGAAATGCAGTCTATGAGCACTGAAGATAGATGCAATCTTTGAGGACTCTTAACTAACTAAATTCATAATAACTTTATCTACCTCAGGAAGTCTGTGAACTGCAAATGTTTGGAGAACAGTAGGCTGAGTTCTTTAAAGAAGGATTATCTATGATACAGTCTAGGTATTTGCCCAACCATAGTCAGAAACCAGACATAACAGCTGATTAAATCTGACACCTAACGGCTACTGCTGCATAAAAGACAATAAAACTGCTACCTTGTCTGTAAATATATATATAGGGAGTTTATACAGGAAGTTTAACTGGAAAGTATGGACTTAGTGAAAAATGACAAGAAAGCACTTTAAAGCTCATAAAAAAGAACTGTGGAGGGATGGAATGTAACAATATTTCCTGGATGAGTTATTACTTCACATCAATAGGACCAGAGGATTTATATAAAATTCATTAAAAGTTTGTGGTAGAATACTTGTATAGTAGGCAACTAAGCTTATCTAGTAATTTTCCTGCTTTAGTGGTTGTCAAAATCAAATATCTATTATTTTCTATTGTTCTAGTTTATCAGTACCGTAGAAGAACACAATTTAATTGTTGTTATTTCTTGAGATATCAACTCTTTCTCTTATTTAGAATCCTATTTGTCTATTTTTAAATGACACATTTAAATTAAACTGAATCAGTGGTTCCGCAAAGGTAAAAGAACAGGTAGGTTTTGTTAGGTTGTGTGATAAACTCATCTGCAGGCCCACAAAATAGCTGAGAGAGACAATGGGAGGCTTCAAATGTCCAAATAACACCCTGCCAGGCTACTCCCAATCTCATCACAGGAGCCACCAGTCTATCAAAGGCCCATCTCCACAAGCTTCAAGGAGCACAGGGGTGAGCAGTGACAGGCAGGAACCCTAATTAAGGACTCCCAAGGAACCAACACCTTGTTTGGCCACTTTCCAGGTGCCATAAAGCAATCAGACCCATGATCCAGGTGTGAAACCTGTCAAGACAGTCAAAAGGAACAGCTGTCCAGACAATCTTGCAGACTGAGGGGTGTTTGCTGCCCAATATATGAGGGGTATGGGGCCGATTACATATATAGTATAGGTATATATATTGCCATAATATATGAGGGGTATAGGGCCAATTACAGGATGCAGGAGAAGAGCAGTTCAGGACTGCACAGAATTGAAGATGATATGTTTAAAGAAGCAAACAAAGTCAGGAAAAGGGTGAGGAGGGCAGAGAATTTTGGAAGAATTGACTAGGAAAATAAAGTTGGAAGGGGTAAAAAAGGGCCAGTCACAAGTAAACGGTTTGCTGATCAGTACATTGCCTGGTGATGCTCAGTGCCTGCTCAGTGCAGTCTGTGAGGGCAGCAGCTGGAGCCAGGCAATAGGTTGAAGGACCCATGTATCACTGGAGTGAGTGTAGGTGTGTAAGTGGGTTATCATTAGCAAAGATCAAGATAGACTAGCTGGAGAATGGACAAAGTAGCCTGGGAGTGAGGGAGGAATGGGTTTCCAAGGGCTGCCTTTGGGTGTGAGGGCATCTGTGTTGCTAAAGATAAGAACAGAGAGGCATCAGCTATGGGATCAAGAGAGGTCTGCCCTACTTGGTTGAGTATGTGTGAGCATAATGGTCTGTACCAGCAGCAGGAGTCAGACTGTGTCCCTGGGGGCTTGTATGTCCAGCTGCCAAGAACTAAGGAGGCTGGGATCTAGGTGACAACTGCTGGAGGGATCCACCCATATGTGTGTATCGCAGCAGCCTTGCCTCTCTCTGGCTATTGGATCTGGCATGACATATTTTGCTCTAAGTGCTTCAAATATACTGTGCGTTTTCCCAACCTTATTGTTAATTCTGTTTTAAATATCAAAGTGCTGCTAGATAATCCATCAAGGAATGAAGAAAAGTTGTATAAATACACCAGGAACAGTAAAGGTTTGTCAGCAAACGCAGAATCTAGGTAACTTGATTAAAAGGTCACTAAAATTGCTTATAACGAAGGAGTGACCTTGTTTGGGGCCTCGATTTGTAATATAATACAAATAAGTACGGCATTAATAAAGAAATAATTCATGGAAGTCTTTCAGCAAAAAAGGCATGACACCCTCCAAACACCCTCTAAACAAACAAACAGATTGCAGTGTAGACCCATAGCAGTAGCAATATAAGCATCACTTTCAATTACCTTCATCATCCACTTGAGATCAATTTGAAAGACCTCACAGGATCTTAAATACCATCATTGGCTTGTTTACTAGCTACAACTCCTATACATGCGATTTGGCATGAAATAATAATAGTCTCAAGGCTTTTCTGGGATGTTAACAGTTTTAGCAGGTTAGGAATAGGCAAGATAACCTGTAGAGCTGTTTGCTAGTGCTGAAAGCTCTTGCAAACCAGGCATGTTACTTACTTTGTGAAATGTTCTCCCAATTTCTTCAGGAAAATCCAGAAAAGATTGCATGAGTTGACTTAAAGAGCAATTCATCTCAGTACTGATTTGGCTTGGGAAAAATAAAATAGCAGCAGGCATCATGAGCTCCATGGATTTTGCTCATAAGTATTCAGTCAGCATCTTTGAGGAGTTCCACATTATTCAAATCATATCCCTTACAGAAGTTGCATTTAATTATCATGTACATTAATATAGTGACAAAACCAAAATATATATTTACAACGTGATTCATTGCCGAAGTGAGGCTTTCATTTTGAATCAATGCTCACGTTATTTAATACTTAACATGATTAACTTTGCACCTAGAATAAATGATCTCAGTGACTAGACTGAAAACTTAAGGAGCATCCTCTGAAAATGTAGTCTACTATTCCACTTAAGACTAAATACAGGAACTTTAACTGAAGTTAAACTATGATTTATTTTTTGAATGTGAAGCAATAAAAAATACATATATACTCAAATCAGAGTACTACACTGCAAATCCCAACCAGAAGGACCCTAGGTTGCATTCAGCCAAATACAGTCACAAAGAACTATATAAACTGTACAAAAAAAAAAAAAATCACCTCTCTGCATGGTAACTTTAGAAAGGTACTGCTTTTAGTAGCTTAGACTGGATTTTACTAGAACAAAACAGGCAAGGAACAGCAACATGAAAATTCTTCTCAGCCATAAAACTCAGGTGAACGATTTCACAAAGGTATATCTGTATTTGGAACAATTCAACTTCATTTCCACCAAAATAGAAAAACAAACAAATAAACAAAAAACCCCCAAACAACCAAAACAACAACAACAAAAACCACCGCAAAACAAAACCCAAAACAAACAACAAAAACTCAACAAAAAACCCACACTCAAAAAAAAAGACAAACAGACAGTGCTTTCTAAATTTATAACATGAGCAAATAATACCAGAGAATATCCTTGTTGCAGTTGGTAAGAATATGCATGGTATATGATACACATGATACTTCATACATTCTTACAATAAATTCTCTTTTTGCAGTGGCCTCTTTGAGTAGTTTGTGAATTTTTTTTATAGTATGGCTATACAACTTTTTGTCAAGTATAGAAAGAAAAGATGGCATAAATATGCTACTATTCTTTAGATCAGTAGAACAGAAACATAGGATAAATCTCTGAAATTTAAAAATATAGGTTACACAGATTATAATTGTATTATAGCAATGTTCTTCTGGAAAAGACACTTGTCATCACTGTCAGAACAGAATATTTTTCTTACACAGTTTATTTTTCTTCATTGAGGAGAGCAGGTCTAGAAATGGAGTTAAACTTCAGCTCACATGAAGACCTGGGAAGCTAGCAAATTACACCTTTCATAAACAGCAGATATCCGGAGAGTCAATTTAATCAGCTAAATACTGACAGTGTTATATGTCACCTCAGTTGAGGTACAATTTGCTAAGATATGGATAAACACAGTAGAAAGTAAAACAAAGATGTAAACCTTGAAACAACTATTATTGCACAAAAATATCTTGGCAGATGATATTAATCATATGTAGAGAATAGCATCATAATTTTTCTTCAGGATTTGAGTTAGCATGATATACTTCATCAGTGGTAAAAGAAAAAGAAAATATTAAGTTACCTATGCATGGTACAAAAAAGCTCCTGGAAACTTAGATTTCATTAATAATTATTGTCAACAATTTTTCAGTGTGGAGCTGAAAAGATTCTGGTATCTTATGATAAAAGAGTGTTCACCAGGTATGAATACTGTGGAAAATGCCATGTACATATGAGAACATAGTGCTGGGAAGAGGGAATCAGGCAAAAGGGTTAAAACCTTCATAAATGTTCACACATATGTGAATCATAGAATCATAGAATCATAGAATAGTTAGGGTTGGAAAGGACCTCAAGATCATCTAGTTCCAATCCCCCTGCCATGAGCAGGGACACCTCACACTAAACCATGCCACCCAAGGCCTCATCCAACCTGGCCTTGAACACCGCCAAGGATGGAGCATTCACAACCTCCCTGGGCAACCCATTCCAGTGCCTCACCACCCTAAGAGTAAAGAATTTCCTCCTTATATCCAATCTAAACTTCCCCTATTTAAGTTTTAACCTGTTACCCCTTGTCCTGTCACTACAGTCCCTGATGAACGGTCCCTCCCCAGCATCCTTGTAGGCCCCCTTCAGATACTGGAAAGCTGCTATGAGGTTTCTGCGCAGCCTTCTCTTCTCCAGGCTGAACAGCCCCAACTTTCTCAGCCTATCTTCATACAGGAGAACTACCTCAGCAGAAGAATAATGCATTTGCAGCATTTCCTTAAAAGCTCATTCTCCAATCCAGACTGAGTATGCACACAAATAAACATGCTGAGAAATAGGCGATTTTTTTTTTAATCTCCAATCCCTTTTTTTGATCTAAGGTAGTATGTCCTCTTCCTAGTCACAAGATTGAAAAACATGTTTAGGGTTTCCAAAGACCTTAAGTTTTTGAGGTAAAACTCACTGTAACTCTTATCCATCATATGATAAAGTAACACTATAGCCAGTACATCCACTGTGAATTATAGAAAGTTGCAAAAATATCTTTAGAAGCTTTCATGTTGTTTTAATCTTAATTTCCTGTGACATGTATGAAATCCTCTTGGAGGTTATGTTCAAAGACTTAGGCAAGTATCCGTCAAAGCACCAATGGATGTCCTGGCCAATTCATAGAAACAATAATGAGTTGCCCAGGTGATTACTTTTACTTTCTCATAGCTACCAACATGAATAACATAATATTCACTGTTGTTCAGAAAAAATTTCTAAATTAAATTATTGCCATGGACCATGCTTGTGCATCTACTATCATCCTTTCACATGATGAAGAGGACAACCGAGATAGCTGTAAAATATTTTCAGAACAGTTCACAAGCTAATGATGGTGTGGTATCATCCTATTTATAGATGTCTTTGCTAGTTTCAAAGCATGTGTATTTCTATGATTATGCTTAAAAAGAGGGTATATGCTATTTTTGAACAGGATTTGTTTAAACACAAAAACACCTGCAAAAAGAGCACTAAGAAGAGAGGAATATTTCATAAAGAAAGCAGGATGTTAATTTGAAAGTCAATTAATAACAAAGACCTGCTTATAGCATTATGCTGCAAAACATGAGAAAAGTTAAATAGATATAAATTCCTATCACTGAATAAATTTTGGAGTATTTTTGCGAGACAAAAATCCAGTCTACTCATATTTTTTTCTTTCTTTTTTTGCAATTGCTATGTGAACTGCATATTCCAAATATACATCCAGACTATTTCCTGTCCTGGAAAACATATTTTTCAACAGTGGAATCTTTTTTCTGAACTAGGCTTCTAATTTGAACATTAAAAATCAAACAATATGCAAATCATAACGAGCACAAATTAAACCTGTTTATGTGTGGTAGTGTTGTTTTGGCTTTAAATAACTTTTGTTAAGTAATACTGATCTAAAGTTACTACTAGCTTTTAATGTTCAGCAATGAGCAATGTACAAGAAAAGGAAGAAAAAGATGTGGGTCTATGTTTGTTCTCCGTGGAGGCTAAATTTCTGTGTGAATATTAAAAGCACAGCAAATGAACACGGGAGTCAGAAATAGCATGAAACGGGAGAAAAAAAACCCAACCCACCATTAATCAGGCAATTAATGGTATTTTACACATGTATGCACACATAATTTAATTTTAGAATACAGAAATAAGTGAAGGCTATATATGAAGGCTATAATTCTATCACTTTTCTTTCCCGCAAACCTTGAAAATGTTTGTGCATATAATGACATGCAGTACGACATCCAGAGAAAGGAAAAGTGAATAGCCAAATTTCTCTGTTACCATATCAGTGGTCTACAGCAATGAGAATTCATCTACTCTGTAAGCAGGCTAAAACCAATTTTTTTCCTCTTTGTGACAATGTTTCTGGATGAAAATGAGAGGAAATACTTTTATTTGATGCAGTTACTGCAGAGATAAAGAGATGAAGGGCTTAATAGCGCTAGAAGGAGTGAACCCATACTAGGATTATTTGGTCTGCAATCTACAGAAAGCTAAAATAGAGATCTGTAAGATCCTGAGTGTCATGGAGTACATTGTTTAATCTCTTTCTTTGTGAAAGATCTACGGTGCCAGGTTCATAACAAATAAAAGGAAATACTTCTTCACACAAAACACAGTTAAGATATTCAGCTGTTTGCAACAGGACATTTTGAGTGCTCTACATTTACCTGTGTTCATAAGATTTGAACAGATTTTTAAAGAAAAATTCTTTGAGATGTATTAAACATAAAGAAATCATGTCCGGGTCAGGAAGACCTGGAGTTACAAATCTTTATACACTGGAAGAATGCAGCCATCTGGGAAAACATCAATACATGTTTCCCGTTCCTATACTCTTTCCTAAGCATCTGCATTGCTCCTTTCAGAAACTGCACATTAAACTGGAAGGATTTTAGTACTTTCTCTGCCATTCTTTGGCTTTATTCTTAAACATGTCATTTGTAAATAGAAATCTATTGTGTATAAGTAGCCTTGCAAAGGGATTCAATTCCAAGTCAAAAGCTCTATAAAAAAACACTAATAAAACAACAATAATAAATACTACATTTTTTCAACATTTATTCAAGTCAAATCAACAGCAAAGCTCTCTCTTAATCATCCTATAATCACGTCAAATGTACTTTGAGTTCAAGACTCCCAGTAACCCCAAGACTTCCTCCTCTTGTCAGACCCCCAAAAAGGAAAGTTTTTCTGTTTTGAAATCAGTTGAAGGTTGTAAAATAGTTTGAATGTATAATCATATATATATATATTTGAAATACAATATTGAAATTGAAATACCAAGGCTTAATTTTATATATTCAGTTGCTAAGCTTGGAAATGTTACAGTGGCAGCTCATAATCTTAAGACAAAATGAATTTCTGTTTGGTTAATATTGTTACCAGATCTTTGTTTTTCAGCTCAGCTGAAAACAAAAACAAAACCAAAATATCATTCTCCATGGGCTCGTGAAATTGAGATGCCAGGCTTTTAACACCAAATGTGCCTGAGTTCAGAATAGAAATGACTCATTGGTATAAAATAGTTTAACAGTGTCAAGAGTATTGAACAGAAAATTGAAAGTGCAAAAATACAACTGCTGGAGTCTTTTTATGGATCTTTAAACTGATGATCACATATGGACTACTGACAGGGATTATTTTGTGTTTGCCCTGAGATCTCAGGGCAGGCATGATTTTGCTTGGTTGCGACTATGCTGTTATTACCAATGAAAATGGAAATAAGGGCTTGTTAAGTCATGACCTCACTGTAAGATTAACAGTATTAAATTCAAACTCTGTATTCTGCAACTGTGGGTAGCCAGGGTCTGACGGTCGGAAGATATCACGCTGTACGGAAAGATAGGGCCCCTCTCCTAATAGCCAATAACACTTAGTTTATGAGGTAAGCAGACGGAAGTGACGTTGTAAACCAAGGCTATATAAGGCCGTGCCATTAAGCAATAAAACGCCATTTGCCATCCACCACATTGGTGTCAGTGAGCTGATGGCCCGAGCGGCCTGGGGTTGGTCGCCGTGCCGTTCCTGAACCAGGTCGCTACGCCTACTCGAAGGCAACAAGTGGTGCTGAAACCTGGGAATCGCCTGGACGGGTGAACGTCGGCCGGAGCAGCGAGAGCAGCCCGACGGGGAGGACGCTCCCGGACCCACAAGGAGGATGGAATCCGTTGTGAAGGTCATATCCGAAATACATAGACAATGGGGTATTAATTGTAAGCCCAAAGATTTTACTCTCGCAGTAGCGAGGCTTTTACAACTCGGGGTCGTCGATCAGCCGGTGGATATTCTCCACCCGGAGGTGTGGGATAAATGCACCAAAGCCTTAGCCGAGGAGACTATATCCTCGGGCTCTGGCAAGAGCCTTAAATCATGGGGGAAAGTTATGCAAGCCCTGCGGAAAGCCATACACGAGCAGGAAACCTGGCAGGCTGCAAAATCCTGCCTCCGAGACACCCCAAAACTGGGGGTCGGGGCAGCCACGCAGACTCCACACCCCCCTGACATTCCCGGCTCTCCTGAGCCTGTTGTATCTCGGGAGGGCGACACGCCCCCCCAACTCTCGAACCCCGACACGTTTTCTAACCAACGGACAACTGCAGAATCTTTTTGGGGTGGGCTGGCCGAGGAAGCAAGAAATGCTGCAAGGAATGCTGAGGCCACAGCAGGCTGGGTTGGGCCACCGCCCTATGTGCCCCAAGATGGCGCTGAGCACAAAGGCGGGGGGCGGGGTGAGGACACCCTCGGCGGGAACGGGGAGGAAAAGCCAGCTTTAACAAGCAAGCAGGAATGGGAGGGGGAGGAGAACGCGAACGAGCACAAAGGCGAAGGGCGGAGCGCGAGCGAAGGGCAGGCAGCCAATCAGAGCGGCCGCCTGCAAAAATACCCTGGTGGGGCCAGTACCCCCCCGATTGGTGGGCAGGACGAACTAAGAGGGAGGAGCGGACCAGGAAGGAGGGGCAGGCACAAGGGGAAGGAACGGCCCGCCCGTAAAGGGAAGGCACAGCCCGCCCACAAGGGGAAGGACCAGCCCGCCCACAAGGAAAGCGGGCGTGGCCAGAGCCCGACAAAAGGATAACGGACACCAGATACAACCAGTCAATCGAGTTCTGATTCTGAATCAGACACTAGCTGGGGATCAGACAATAGTCGGGAGGAACGGCTCTCGACAGTTTCAAATTTAGAGTGGCCAAAACCAGAAATAAACAGAACTAAGGGCTCAAATATCCCTGTCCAAATTAAAAAGGAATCACGGGGGGAGGAGGTCCCTCTCACGGACTGGAGGAAAATAATGATTGAGTGTGCCGACTGGACCCCATCAACTGTGTTAGCGTTTCCGGTCCAAGTGACGGATGGGGGACAGAGGGTCCACTCGCCAATAAACCCTAAGGATATAGAAACAATTGTTAAAGCAATTGCAGATAAAGGCCTTAATTCTGCCATGATCTTTATCCTTATAGATGGTATCTTTGGGGCAGACGATATGCTCCCATTCGATATAAAACAAACTTGTAGATTGATTTTTGATGGAGCGGGGATGATTGTTTTTAAACAGGAATGGGAGGAAAACTGTGCGAGACAGTTAGCCCAAGCAGTCGGGGCAGATCATCCGCTGCACGGCTCCAGTCTGCAGCAGCTGATGGGCACAGACACAACAATGATTACCCCCCAGGCACAGGCCCAGGGCCTGCGGGCTCACGAGGTAATGACAACCACTCGCGCAGCTAGAGAAGACATTCGCACAGCTTCTAGAGTTGTTGCTAAGCCATCGCCATGGGCCACAATAAAGCAAAATGAAAGCGAAAGTTTTACGCAGTTTGTGGATCGTCTCCAGGCCGCGGTCGACTCTTCGAACCTGCCTGTGGAAGCAAAGGGCCCAGTCGTGGCAGAATGTTGACGCCAGCAGTGTAATTCGATAACCAAAGAGATTCTGCGATCACTCCCAGTGGGGTCGAGTATTGCAGACATGATCAAGCACGTCGCAAAGGAAGAGCATTTAACACCAATCCAAGCGGCTGTTCGCACCGCAGTCACCAATATGATGGTATGTTTTAAGTGCGGCCAGACAGGCCACATTGTAACTAATTGCCCATTGCCCCCCCCGCGCCAGAACAGGCCCAGGGGACCGTGTTGGGCCTGTGGAAAGAAAGGACATTTTGCTAAAGACTGTAGATCCAAACAGGGAAACGGGAAGGGGAGGGGGCACTCAGGCCACACACAGCCCTCTCCCACTTCGAACGTGAGGCGGCCCCATCATGCCAACTTCAGTTTGGCCGAAGTACTCCCGAACCCGTTACCCCCTCAAGACGTAACCAACTTTACAATTCAACCGACAGCCCTGCCGAACCCGCCCCTATTTCAGGGACAACAAGGACCACCCTCTGGGAGCGGGACCCCAGGGTGGCCCTGGCACTAAAGTGCAATAATCCACCAGTGGTATGGGGGATCTGCTCCCTCCTCAATGCCAACGACAACACCACTATTAGTGTCCCCTTTTTGATCGATACTGGAGCGGATGTTACAGTCATTCCTGAGATGAACTGGGCCCCGCATTGGATACTGGAAAACGCCCCCATGGTGGGTGGAGTTGGAGGACTATCTCGAGCTCGAAGGAGCGCTCAATTAATAGCAATCACACTCCATACCGAAAAAGGGCCGGAAAAAACTATCACCCTCTCTCCATATGTTATGCCAGGAGTCCCACTCCTACTGGGAAGAGACGCCCTAACCCTATTGAATGCCAGGGTGACAAATTTACCGTAAGGGCCACTGCCATACACCCACTTCCACCAATTAAATTAACTTGGAAGTCATCTGATCCAGGATGGGTCGAGCAGTGGCCCTTGTCAAAGCCTCGAATGGATGCTCTCCTCGAATTACTTGACCGTGAACTACAACGAGGACATATAGAGCCCTCTACTAGCCCATGGAACACACCAGTTTTTGTCATACCTAAACAAAAGGGCGAGGGATTTCGCCTCCTCCATGACCTACGTGAGGTAAATAGACAATCCAGCCGATGGGCCCCGTTCAAACGCTGTTACCCATGAACTCTATGATACCAAAAGGACAACCTTGTGCCGTTCTTGATATTAAAGACTGTTTTTTCTCAATACCCCTACATGAAGAGGACAAAGAATGGTTTGCTTTTTCTGTCGTATTCCCAAATAACCAACGCCCTAATTTACGTTTCCAGTGGAAAGTACTGCCTCAAGGGATGGTCAATTCACCCACCATCTGCCAGATTACAGTGGATCGAGCCTTGGCACCGATCCGGCACAGCGACCCAACTGCGACCATCATTCAATATATGGACGATATTTTAATCGCCGCGCCATCAGGAAGGCGGGTGGACCAGTTAATATCACTGGTTTCTGAAACTTTAAAAACAAATGGGTTCGAAATTGCGAGTGCGAAAATTAAAAAGGGACCATGCGTGAGCTTCTTGGGAGTAGAAATCACAAGTTCCTATATAACTCCACCCCAAGTAAAAATTCACCGACACATCAAAACACTCCACGATATGCAACAGTTAGTGGGGTCCCTACAATGGCTCCGCAACATTGTCTTGATCCCTCCGAATATCATGGCCCCGCTGTATGACCTTCTGAAAGGAAAACACCCATGGGAACAGAAGGTACTAACACCAGAAGCGATGGACGCTCTTGACTTTATTGAAAAACAGGCGTCATCAAGCACACTCGCCAGGTGGAACCCAGATGTGTCGCTTGACCTGTATGTGCATTTCACCAAGGGAGGGGGAATGGGAGCACTGGCCCAGGGACCTCCTGATAAAGCACACCCAATACAGTGGGTAGTCCTGGGAAAACCGTCACGTGCATTTTCCCCCGGAGTAGAGTGCCTTGGTAACCTTATCATGAAAGGTAGAAAACTTGCCCTAAGACACCTAGGCATCGAACCTTTTTTTTCCATTTTTCCAAATCGGCAATGACAAAGCAGATGCTGCCGCGAAAGGCCTGTGGACACTAAGAGAAGCCCGTCAGTTACATGAATCCCTCCATATCGGAGCCAAAGCGTTGGCAAAGAAATGCGGACTTTCAGTCACCGACGCAAAACACATAGTGGCGACGTGCCCTCATTGTCAAAAAGCACAACTGTGGCCCTGCGGAGTCAACCCCAGAGGCCTTAAGGCCTCCGAAATATGGCAAACAGATTTTACGGTTTGCCAATTACTGAAACCTCGAGCATGGCTAGCAGTGACCGTGGACACATATAGCGGAGTAATTGCCGCCACCCAACATCTTAAAACCAGCTCTAAAGCAACTATTCAACACTGGTTGATGGTCATGGCATGGCTTGGCATTCCAAAACAAATCAAAACAGACAATGGCCTGAATTTTATCTCTAAATCAGTTCAGGCATTTGCTTTAAAATGGGGCATCACTCTAACACACGGCATTCCATATAACAGCACAGGACAGGCCATAGTCGAGCGAGCAAACCAAACCTTGAAGTCCAAACTAGAGGTATTAGCAAAGACAGAAGGGTTTACCAACACCATCCCCACAGGAGACCAAGCCCGCCTACTAGCAACCGCTCTCTTAGCATTGAATCAGTTCCCCAGGGGAGAGGAAGCAAATAGCCCTGCCCAAAAACATTGGTCCACTCGAGTATTGGATGATGGCCCATTGGTCATAGTCAGAAATGAACTGGGAGAATGGGAACACGGGTGGAGATTAGTCCTAACAGGACGGGGGTATGCTGCAGTCAAAAAAGATGACCGAATTAAATGGTGCCCGATTAAATCAATCAAACCAGACCTGAAGGACAAAACTGATGAAAATTTTGAGTTTTTGTTTACAGGACTGGTTCATTGGACACCCTCGTGACCGGTACTTCCTACTGCCAGAAGGGGACGATGAGCCAACAAACTCCCTATCCACACCTAAGAGCCCTACAGCAACTGAATACCCCGCATCGATAGAACACCAGCAACGTCAAAATGCCCCTTGCAGGGGGGGGCCACGGTACTTTTGTGCGATCATGCTTTTGGGTTTACTGGTTTACATCCTGGTTTACCGAATCACCATGGCTG